>NC_082637.1:19201554-19834054 GCF_030936135.1 Gavia stellata | reverse complement strand
AAATCCGTTTTCTACAACTGGCATACAACTGTGCTGACTTTTAGATTATACTACGTGGACAGAGTTTGTTGTCTTGGTCTTTCTGTGTCTCATTACTACTAGTAAACATTCAAGATTAAAAGTCTGAGAACAGCTGACTGTAACGAAGAGAATTTTTTTTATCTGACTTCAGGAACTGCACTCCCCTTGATCATTCAAATAATTTCATTGACCTTAAGGGAGTGTCTCTTGCTTAAAAGGAAGAGAAGACAATAGGATGTCAGGCTAATCATGTTGAACACTAACTTTTGGTTTTCACTTGCATTGGATTATGTATTGATAGATGGTGGCAGATTATTTTTGGTTTACCTTCATCCTCTTTTGTTTGCAGTGAACATATGGTATAGCTTTACTTCCTGATAAACTGAAGTTTACATGACAGTTGAACATGGGAAACAAAGTACATTTTCTATATACACTGCTGCATTTCTCAATGACTTGCCCAGTGTGTCACTCCTGTTTTTACCACATTGTAAAATTTACTCATTATTAGAATTTTGATATAGAATTAATTTATTTTGAAACAGCGTAGTATCCAAAGTAGCTTAGTGGTTACTAGATCTAGTCTCAAAGAATTTTACCAGGGTATGTTTCCATTTTCTCCATTATTTTAGTTTTGTTTGGTGTTTAGTTGCAGCAACTCGGTGGAGATACATTCTAGGAAACTCTGCACTTGACAGCTTTCTCTGTAGCTTTAGGTCATGTTAGTCAATGGAAACTTATTAGGGCATAAAATGATGGGAAAATGTTTAACAAATCAGAATACTGAATCAACACACAGTTAAGCTTTACTACTATTCTCTTTCCATTGACTTTCTCTGTTCCCTAAATAATGTTGTCTATGCAGTGTCTATGCACTCGTTATTAGCTCTTCTATTTGATTTAATTATTCAGTTACTCAGTGTGTCTGAATTAAGTCATCTCTGCCAGTCTGCTTATTACGAAGTGTTTGGTCAGTGAGAAGAGACTAAGGTCATCTCACTGGACTAATTTTTCAAGGTGTTTGTTTAGGAATCAAAACACTGGAGCAGTATTTCAGAATTGGCTTATAAAGAAAAGTCAATCCAAGAGTAGATTGATATACTGATACTGCCAGGCACAGGCAGTAGAAGCGTAAATATTACTTACCATCTGAATATGATAAATTTTTATATATTCTTGTTGACTTTCTTAAAGATGTGAATAGTTTTTGCAGCTTGGTGTCTGGAAATCCTTTTAAAAAACACAAAAAGTTTGCCACCATGTGAATTGTTTTCACATAAATGTGCCAGGTATTACATGAAAAGATTAAGATCTTTTTTAATGGTAATATTGCTGCTTGGTTCGGGAAGACTGCTCACAAAAGAAGAGGCGATATGGCCAAATGCAGCTTTTTGGAAAATTTTCCTTCCAGTTCATAATTGCCTTTTAAGAAATCATTTCTTGTTAGACAGAGATGTTAGCTTTCAATATAGGTACTAAAATGCAACATAACCTGCAGGAACTGTAATTTTTATCCACTGTAAATTCCTTAATGGTGTGAAGTGGTTATGATTTAGTCCACATCATGGATGGGATGCAACCACTAAGGTTTAGCAAAATAGAAGAGACAAAATACAGAAATCATTGCAGGGGTTATTTTACTAAAGAAAATGGGTGTGCCTTCTTACATTTCTCTTAGATCATTATTTGTGTCTCCAGGCTATATTTGAGAAATATACCTCTAAAAATGTGCTAAACTGGGAATGCAGTAGCTAATATGTTACGTAAAAATGAAGTGTTGTGTTATGCTATGCCGATGGACTCTGACAGTTCAGATTTTAGTAACTGTAAAATGGGCTTAAAATGCTCCCCAGATGTATTTGGCTACCTTTCCTTTTGTAATTAATTCCTTCTGTGCAATAGGAAAAAAACTTGCTTATCTAAGAAAATGCATTCAATAATGCCACCCTTCCCCTGCATAAATAAGAAGGTGGGGGTGGTAATACTATGGTCTGGGAAAGGAAGCAAAAATGCGTGCTTGGATATCCCGTTGCCGGCTCTTGTAGGGAGTGTGCTTGCCAGCACTTTCTGGCAAGCTTACTCCTTCCAAACCCTCTCCAAACTCTCCAGGCATTTAAAAAGTCTTTTGCCTGTTAGTCACCTTTCACTTACTTGTAGTGTAGAAGGAATGTTTATTGACTGAAGAACTGCCTGTTTTGAAATCAGGAACATTGAATTAAGTTTGTTTGTTACATTTTAGTTTGTTGACATTTACTTGACAACACGGTTGAGTTAGGAAGATGGCTGTTAGTGGCCAAACTGGGTCTAGGCTTAAAGGGTCTGTTTTTGCAGGTAATAAGGCCTAGGATTTGGCTCGTGTCTTTTGGGCATGTAGAAGGCAGCACATCATCAAGTCCCTGACCCCTATCCAGCAGGATGGATGCTTCAGAAGTGAGCTGTGTTCAAAGTTTAGGTCAGCAAAGTGTCATCTCCATTTTTGGTAGAACCTGGCTGAGAGATAATTTAAAAATCTAGTATTTCTGGCAGAGGGGCACATGGAGAGTCCTTGTGTTAGTTTGACTCAGTCATAGTCTGGTGTTTGAATCCTCTTCTGTGTACTACCGATCAGGATGTGCATGGGTCTGAATCTCCATAAGGCATTTGAAGACAAAATGAGTAGTGTATGTTAAGTATTGCTTGCTAAAAATGTCATTTAGAGTCTTCAGCCATAACCAACACTCTGCTAGGGAGGAAGACCTGATAGCTAAGGACTGTGCCCTAAAACACTGTTGTAGAAGCCAGTTCACGCGGAGAGGTGTTGGAGGGAGAAAACAGATAAAATGAAAGAGGTGGAACTTGACTAATGTCCTAGGTAGAACCATGGCTGAGGGGACATTAGAAACCTAGCTGCTTGGATGCAAAATATTTGCAAAACTCTCCTTCTCAGGAAGGTTCAGATTCATAATTATATTTCTGTTCTTTGCACTCCATTTTATTCTCAGACACACAAAAACTGAATTAAAGAGAGACCTCAGTTATAAATTGTCATACCAGAGACAACTGGAGTTACATCTGGGACTGCACTGCCCCTTCCTTTGTAGTTTTTAGGCAGAAGGCTGTCTGGATATTTTCATCCATCTTGCTCCCCATACTTAGGTCTTTAACTGAAATAGCAGTGTAGTATTGGAACATGTCAGTCTTTTAATATATTTGCTTGTCATCTTTGAGGGGAGGAAACAGTCTGCTATTCATGTTACAGGAATTTAAGCACTGGTAGACTGTCTGCTACAACCACAAAGCTAGCAGCCATCTAATTATTGGTGATTCCAATGAGCGTTTGAATCTGAAGCAGGAATTAAGAGCTTAATGCAAAAGTTTGGACAAACAGAACAGAAAACAGGACTATGGTGTCCCAACTGGTGCTATCACTGTAATCACTGAGTATTTCCATTTTTCTCCTTTTCCAAGATGGCTCTGATTTAGCCAACATCACAGTGCTTTTACATGCATAGACCCTGATATACTCAAGTTAAAGAACTGTGGTATCAACCATAAGAACGGCCATCATAAGGAGTCCTGTACTGTACATATGTTACTGTTACGGTCACAGTATTTTCTTCTCTGACTGGAGAAGTTAGGCAGATCATTTAAGCAGTAAGCTAGTATGACAGTTTTCTGGTGCTTCTGCTTTACAATTATTTAAATTGCTGTGTTCTGAAAACTACAATTTTAAGTGTTCTGAGAACCTGCAATGAGTAACTGAAAATGCTTGAGAATGCAGTATGTATTGTGTGGGTATTGTGATCAGGCAATGAAGGAAGAGTTGACTTGCCCTGCTCTGGATTATCAGTCAGGGATTTACTATGTTAGTCATTTGACTAAAATGTGTCAAATGCTGGAAAAATGTGCCAAAGGTCATTAGGTTATTTTAGTGCGACTGAAAATTAATTTTGTTTTTTGAATTAAGATTGGATTTAAACTTTGAATTTATATTCAAAATACAATTTTTAGTGTACTTACATAACGTGTCAGTTTGTAACCTCTTTGAAAGCAATAGCTGCAAATTAATTGAAAGAGATAGTGATGTTTCTCTAACACTTGAGTGTTGTGTCATTCAAAACCTTTTTTGACCCTTTCAAAAAGGTTTTTATTTATTTCATATCAGTTTGGATTCTCTTTTATTATAATAATTGGAAATAAATATAGCACTGTCAAGTTCTGAAATGGCATTCCTCAGTTACCCAAGACATAGATAATATAGAGTATCTCCTAATTAGTTATCTGTTATAAAGAAATTATTCTGCATACTTCATTCATTTCAGAATGTACAGTCAGTTTCAATGCCTTCTTATTGAGGATGTCTGATCTAGAAACAGCTGAGTTGTTCTCTGAGTTTAATGGTTTTTGAGATCTATGGTGATTTAATATTCTCTGTTTGTGTGATCATTTTCCTCCTCGTTCATTCAGCTATGGTGTGAAAGAATGCAGAAATAGTATTCCTGTAAAGTATTTTTTAGATACATGAAGCATCCATACTGAAGTGGTCATTTTGCTAGTATACCCATTGAAGACCATAATTTTCTCTATTTTGTAGATTTAAAATTCTCTGTTACTGTTTAGATTATTTCAGTTGTTTCCATTTCTTTTCCTTGACTGTATGTTCTTAATGGAGTTTTAGTTCATCTTGTGTGCAAAAAAAAGTTGTTCCTATTTAAAAGTATTTCAGAATTAGTAAGTCAGAATGTAGGTGCTAATACTCAGAATGTAAGGGGTAATACACAGAATGTAAGTGCTAATAGATAACGACTCTTTAATTTTGTATTAATAGGCAAAAAGTAGTCTCAGCTAGTTTGTGCAGTGAAGTTGTATGCAAGCTTTGATAAATTTCTGAACTTTTCCAAAGATGAAAAAGAAAGCTTTAAATATTATTCCCATCTCTCTTTTTTTGGACCTTAATTGTTGTTTCATCAGTTACTTTGTTCTTAATTTGGACTGATGAGGCTCTTCAGGAGTCAAGTTTATAGGAGTTTTGTGAAGATTAGTATAAGGCATTACTGCTGAAAAGTGTGGCAATCCTGTACCTATTAAAGGAGTTTGCAGCCTGAGCTCCACAAAAGACTCAGCAAGAAACCAATGTTTTTCTATAGAAATGCAGGAAAACTCTGCCAGAAATCCTGCAAAACACCACAGGATTCCACAAATGTAGCATTTTTCAGCTGACTGCTCTCTGAACAACTGCCCTCCCTCTACAACAGCGACAGATCTGATCAGGACCATCAGTCTTGCAACCTCTATCAAAGTTTTCTCTGTTGCATCTTCAGACTTTGCTTAGATGGCCACTTTATGCAGTGCTCGGAAATAGAGAAATGTTTTCTTATCTGCAACTTTTTTTACGGGGACAGATGTGAACAATTATTCATCACCATGATGTTTATAATTATCTTCCTTGAAAGCACTCTGAAAGTCTTAATTTCTGGTGATAAGAGGAAAATTGAAGTCTGTTCTAGTTGAACAAATTTCTACTTCATGGCTATTGAAAATAGTCATTTCAAAAAGAGTTTTTGTTTGTCACCTTATTGTTTGAAATGTCTCTGATTTTAAATTGGATTTCTATATATCTACCCTTTTAGTAGAATACTTGCTGTTACTGCAGAGGAAATGTTATGGATACCACCATTATAACCTTTCTGTTCATGAACTTTGAGGCACTGAAGAGAATTTCCAAAATAAAACTTCATCATCATGATTTTCTATGCCAAGCGTGGGCCAATAACCAAAAACATTCCAACAACCCTGTACTAGTTCTCCTTTAAACTGTGTGCTGGGTACTGGATCCTGCAAGGTTTTACTGTGCTATAGTGCTCTATTTTAGGGCCATATCAACTTTTTTGTATTTCATAGCACTAGGGAAACATTATTATTTACACATAATATCTAAAGCTTTGTCTTGGAAGGGCCAAGCCACATGTCTCTTGTAGTCTGTCTCTGGGGCTGGCAGGCTGTTGTTAGAAAAGACAAGGTTTGTTTTTGTCATGCCGTAACAATCTCCAGCTTGTCTTCACAGACCTGAGTATTTCATCTTAAATTTAACAGGCAAACAACAAGGGAGAAAAGTTGAAGAGGAGAAAAGCAAACTAGAGTCCTAGAAAATTCCTTTTCTTTCTTTTTGTTCCCCATGAAACTAGTTCTGCAGAAAAAAGGCTATTTACAGACAGGGTGTGCCAGCTAATGTCACCAAGCATTGAGTGGGAAAATAAAAATCAGAAAATGAGAGCTGTTCTTGCCTGTGTGCCTCCCCAAAAGAATTCAAATTGTCAGCATTTGGGACTCCTTTTCAGAAGCTCAGAGCCTCACCTGTCTGCAGTGGTCTGCAAATCTGCTCTGGTGACCACCACCCCTCACAAATGTGTGTCTGAGAGCAATTAAAATTTTACCAAAGAACACTGAAAAAAAATTAGGTACGTGTGTGTCATGTAGTTACTGAATTCTTTAAAGATAAAAACAAAGGCCACCACAGAAGCAAATTAAAGCCCCTGGGAGCTGACATGGTTATTGAAAGCTTTAACAGAGCTGCCTGGCCATAGAAACCTGCTTTTCTATTGTCATTCATTTTGGTCTCTGAAAAGGAATTTATGATCAAAGTTTTGTTTGAGCACAACGTAATGGCACAGTTAAGCACTCAGATTAGATTTTGGCAAAGTTAGCCAGGGATTTTGGTCTTTTTTTTTTTTTTTTTTAACATGGCACTCATCCTGTAGTAAGAAAAGTGGTTTACCCCTTAAAATGTTTACCCCTTAAAATAGAACTTTACCTGGGGTGTTTTTTTAAGGCAACTTTAAATCATAGCTCCAGTGAAAAAAAGAAAGTGGAAGAATCTGTTTATGATATTTTTCTTGAATTACATTAGATCTATGTTTCTTGTTTTATAACTGCTACTACTATTTCATGATAAACTCTAATGTAGAGCATCTTTTGTGGGTGACATCTCACAATGTAAATGAAATAAAAAGTGTGTATATTTAATATTTTAATTCAAAAGATTCTTTTGTGTATAAAGTTTCCATCTTGATGACTCTCCAGAAAAATCATTGAATGCCCGCTGTCCAATTTTTCAGTTGCTATTGGCAGAGAGAAGTTATTTTTGACAATTCATACATCATAATATAATTCTTTTTCATCATACAAGCTAATTAGCAATTGTTTCATTTGATAACACATACAGCTTGCTTTAATCCAAAGGGAACTTTCGGGGGAGACAAATTAAGATGACAAATAACTGTTACTTACAGTGGGAGAAATCATTACAATTATTGAGATGTTAGGAAATACAGGTTCATTTCTTGACTTTGCTGTTCACCTGCTGCACAAGTCTACAGTTGACTTTGTGGAAGTATGTTATTTCTGCACTCCAGCTTTTGTCCATATAGAAAAGTCTTATAAATGCTCTAGGATGATAATGACAATCTGTAGTTTTTAATAACTTGGAGACCCAACTACAGGTGGAAGAAACGTTGATTTCTGTGATAGAAAAACAAAGCTCCAAAGATTGTGATGGTGAAATTAGTTATGTAAACTGACGAGAGGTCATTTAAAACAAGGGTCAAGAAAAATCTGACTATATACGGTTCCCTTAACATACAGTCATGCTGGTATATGTTGAAATTTTAGAAGTAGCTTTAGAAATGCTGTCTCATGGTGTGATCAAAGCAACAAGAGCCATCAGCCCATTCAAGTTTTCTGTCTTGAATGCCCATGAGAAATAGGACTGTTTGCCTAGTCCTATATTTGAGGTTTATAAAAAGAATGCATTAGAAGCTAAATAATGGACTTAGAAGACTGCCTTTGGAGTGTGTTGAAAGAAAGAAATCGCAATAGAGGTCCCCCTCTGCTGGTAGAATGTTCAATGTTCAAGACATTGCAGTGTATCTAGACACTGAGGTGAAGTCGATTTGAGTCTGAACATGTTTACGCAATAAAAAAAACATTGTTACACAGTATAAACTATTGCGAATCTACTGAAAGCATTTTAAAGTGAAATACAGTACAACTGAACTTACCAAGTTCCCTGTCTATTCATTTTAGCTGGCACATAAGTAATTCATGTCAAGTGCCCAATAGAGAGTGTACACTGTATTGTCAGTTTGTATTATACCTAACCCGTGGCACTGTTCAGCTTATTGTTTACCTGTTTCAGTGCTGTTTATTTTGTCCTGGTAAGGAACCCTTTTCACTTATCCTTTTTAAGAGATTTTCAATTCAATTTAATTAATAATCTGCTTAAAATATTGTCATATGCATGCTTATCAGGATAATTTCTCAAGTTGTTCTTCTGTGGTGGGAAACACTTGTACCAAATTTTGCATGTTTACTTTGAGTACTCATGAAGAAGAGTGAAAATTGTAGGGGTACTGGAGGCAACAGAAGTAGATTATTCATGGTGAGAAGCAGGTACTGTGATCCACTAAGAAGTGAACCATCAGGAAAATACAAACAAACAAAAAACCATCTTAAGTGAATCTCTTGAAGACCCACATGAATTCCTGCTGGCTAGCGTATGTGTCCTGAGACTGGTATGAAATCTGTTTTCCCCAGCAGCCCCAGCAGTGTGATAACTTTTCCCTCTACCAGAGGAGAGATTGCCCATCAGGAAGGAAAATAATTCTACTGTCTCTTTGCTGGTTTCTTCCAGCTTTTCTATTTCATGTTTGGCTAGGTTAAAACTCACTCTTAGCTTCAGATTTAGTGTTCGATAAGATGGTGAATCAATACCTTATTTTAAAATGTAAAATGTTGTGTGGCTGGTTATTTACCTCTGTGTGTGTGTGTATCGGAGGGTGTGTGTGAAATAAAATGTAAATGGTGACTACTTTTATAGAAAACATGCCAAGGTCTTAGGTTCTGAAGTATTTTCCCAAAATTGTTTTATTTTGGTATGGCAAATATTAACGTAACTTTGATTAAGTACTTGGAATAAATATTATTGTGTATCTCAAGTAATTTCCATTTCTTATGAATATAATTATGGGTCTATTACAACTGTACATCAATACCTTTCTGTAGTTCATGTATTCTTATACTAATAAGAGTATGAAAATGAATTGCTCTGTTGCATACAAAACACACAAAAATTAACTTTTTTTTAATGACATCAAGCATTTGAATATGAGTTAAATTTCCTTATGCAGGCTTTATGTTGTCTCTCTGTACATCTAGCCAGGGTAAACAAGACAGAATGAGGTTTTGTTCCCCTCAGAAATAAAAATCATAAGAGGAGTGTGGATGAGTCTAATATGATCATTCAGCTAAAGCTGAGTGGAATTTCTTACAGGAAAGGTACAGTACCATCAGCCAAAGGGGTTTTCACCTTCTCTTAAGCAATGGGCAGTTTTGGAATTCTTACAACATGTTTGTAGCTTTTTTGACATGAATGATATGCAATGTTAATACTGTCCCCCTTCTTTCCCTTCACCCCTGTTTTTAGTACGAGTTTAATGATTTTAATGCCTTAGAAAGCAAGTAGGCTTTTCGCCACAAAATCTGATTTTGATTTTCCTATTTTTTAAATACTTCTGGATTTATAAAGGCCTTATTGGTAATAACCTCTGTTCTTTTGAGAAAAATAGCTCTGGCTTTTTGATCACCTAATTTGTTTTTCTATAACTGTTAGTGTCTATGGCAAATATCAATCCATATCTATTGGAGTTTTTCTATTTTGTTTACTTGTATTAGATTTAAATTAAGAACAAGTGTGAATTCTTACCCTTCAGTTTTTTGCTTGCCTTTCAAGATGGTGTAACTTCTGTCTACCACTGTTCTGTTTTTTTGGTTTGGCCAAGAAGGTTGGATATGGGGTGGCATATTTTCTCATTAAACTATCACTAAAAATAAGCAGTTACTCTTACAAATGAGATTGTAATTGCAACTTTTCTGATAATTTAATTTTGTTTAATTTTCTTTGAAGTTACCAAATTGTTTTAACAATTTTCAGCTAAGTTTTGAGGCTGGCTATTCAGAATTTGATTATGTGCCTACTCTATATACTAGATACTAGTATAAACTAATGAAGAATAGAGTTGGCTTGAAAATTTGGCTACTCCTATATGCATGGTGAGTTCAGAATTATCCCTGTTTATACAGCCTTTGGCAATTTAGAGCAATGTGTTTTGTCACCTGCTTTGCCGTCTCATGAAGCACTGGAACATTTAAGAAGAAATAGAAAATATGGCTTTGAATCCTTGACATCTTTTAAATAAATGCACATATTGATAGTGACAGATTGCTAAACTTGGCGTTAGACACTTAGCTGTGTTTCTTGCCAAAAGTAATCCAGATGTGCATAATTTATCCGCCTGCCATATGCGCACTGACATGTCTTTCTATAATCAACTGTCTGTTGAGTATTGTTAAACAGTTATATGTTCTTTATCAACTATATTTCTGAATAATGCTAATAAGTCCTTTAAGGAGTTAAGGAGCACCATGACCATAAAAACGGCTTTCTTAAACTGAAGAAGGCAACTTCAGATTTTTGATTGTCCGAAAGGCATGCATGTTCACAAAAAATTAATTAGTAAAAGAACCTTATGTAAAGACCTTTCCAGCTGGTGTTATACAACTGAGGAGGATGCATATTTTACGTAATCTCGTTATGACAGGACAGGTCTTTGTTGTAACAATGTAAAGGAAGTTGCTATGGAATAATAACATCAATTAATAAGGAATTTTTTTTTTTTGTATGAGGTGCTCGTTGAAAGGAGAAAATGAACTTAACTTGACAAGCAGTAACCAAGCATGTCCTGGCATTAAGTTCAGAAAGAGTTGGAGGAGGACATTTGTGTCATTTGGAATATTTCATCATGTCATAGGAAGAAACAACTGCCATTTTGTGGCATGTTTTGCACTGGGTGTTTGTTCTTCAGCTGTCTCAGAAAGTTATTTATTGATTAGTATTATTACATGACCTGAATGGAAAAATTCCTATGCAAAAAGAGTTTTTGTCCAAGGAGTTTGCTATCCCAAGATTTTGCTTGCAAAAGAAGCACTGATCCATAGAAATATTCCCTCTTTGTTTCCTATATGTTTATCCTTTCACCCCATTGACATAATGTTACCAGAATATTAACATGGATAATCTGGCTTTCATCAATCTCTGAGTCAGATCCCAGTGCTCACCTCGGAGGTATATAGGAAGGTGTGTGGTGGTCATGTAGAGCAAAATGCACATAGTGTCTCATGGTTCTGAGTTTCCCCTGAGGAGAATGGTGTCTGACTCTGTCTGATGTTCCTGTGCATACAGGTAAGTATTTATCCCTACAGTTATATAGATATCTATCTGTTGTACATAGGCCTGTCTTTGTAGCAATCTGCTTTGGTTTTTGAACTCCCCCCCAGCAGTTGCATAATTTGTGGCGTGATTAGCAGCTCTTCTTCATCATCCTGGGAGGTCTCAGTCATGACCTTTCCAACTGCTGATCTTCATCATTAAGATGAGAATAGGTGTACATAAACTGTTGAGAGCACCAACTGTATGATGCCTATTTCCATAAGGTCATCCTGATTTGAGCAAGTCATCTTGGTTTGTACAAGGGAAGAACGCCTATGTAATGTCCTGAAATTGGCTTACCATACTAGACACAGTAAAGTGGCAAACAGTTCTTGCTACCATCCTGTTAAAAACCGTGTTTGCTGCAATGGTCGAAAGATGCTCTCTAGTTTGTAGGAGCATGCTCCCAGTTTGTAAACTTCGCTGTTTAAACTGTAAGATTTCAACTTATCTCTCTGACCAATGCATGTGATCTAAATGGAGATACTAATTCAGTGTTTTGAGATGTTACACTGCTATAGTTATCAAAGATACAGGCAGTGTGGATATGGTATGGAAGAGTACCCTCATGCAAATGTTGGTGGTAAGCAGCGAAGTCGGGAGGCTCCTTCAGGAAAGTTTGTTGGGTGTTCGTGAACAGTTCAAAATCTTCTGAAGTTGCTAGGGTCTTAGTTAAAAATGCTTGTTGATCAGGGATTAACATTGATCCATGCTGCTTGAACTTCTGTGCTCACTAAACCATGCTACAGCGACTCTACTAGGATCTCTACCCTTTCAAAACAAACAAACCAAACACCAAAATCAAAGGTCTCTGCTGTGTTCTTAGCTGCTTCTGGGAACTGTTCATCATATTGAGCTGTTTCCTAAAGTATACAATTTTTGTCTTAATTTTTTAAGTTACTTAATGTTTGCTTGTCTAATGAAAAACTAGTAGCATGCAAAATACGGGGAAGCACATTTTCTGAAGATACTATCTTTTGTTCTTGATGAAGGTGCAGCTTCTTGCACTTGAGAAGCACTGTGGAATCTCAGTATTCCATAACCAACCAGAAATTTGCACCATGGGTGACCCTCTGTTCCCTGAAAGGAAACCTAAACTTACTTTGTCAATTATTCCTTGGAAGGTAAGTTTTCTTCAATAGTGTAAACTGACATTTTTTGAAATTTAGATACTTTGGGGTTAGGGAATGATCTTAAAATTTTCAGCGCATTTTTATCTCGTTGATTCTTGGTGTTTTGCCCTTTGTTCTGATCATTACTAAAACGATGGGTGTGAATACCACCCCCCCACCCCCCCCGCCCCATTTAAAAAAAACCACACACATCACCAAAAACGATTGTCATCTGTGATAATCCTTCAGGCAACGTATTTCAGGGATTAATTCACTCCTTTATTAATCTTCATTCAGCATACTGCTTTTACCACAGGTTTATAATAATTTGCTAAAATATATTTTGTTATTTGATCACTTCAGTTTCTAAGAGAATAGTATCTTTGTAAAGAATTCCAGGTGAGAAAGTATGTGTTTTCTCTTTAGAAAATGCTAATATCAATCTTATTGATGCTTGCACTTTGTGAAATACTATGATACTCTCCATTGCTCATATCTTACCTGGTTTTATAAACCTCTGAGAAGCCATCAGCCTCCACAAGCCACTGACATACATGGCTTTTATGAAAAAAACTTTTTTGCTCTGATTACTTATGTCCTGAATTTGCTAGAGCTGTCATTGTTTGCTGCAGAATTTTTCTCCAAAATCTTTGTTTTTAATTTCCTTTCTTGAACTGTTTCTGTCTCAATTCTGGGAGCCAGAAACTCTTTTAAAAAAGTACAGGTTTTAATAAAAGTTACTGCATTATTATATTACATGACTGTCTGAAAACTAATGATTGTGGCATTTTTAAATTCTTATCACTGATCATTTAGTCAGTAACAGTAACATCTTGGCCACTTCTAACGTGATAGTTTTGTCATTCCAGATGTTTTCTGGTAGGCAGATGAAAAGGGGGAGCGGGGAGGAGAGGAAAGATCGTTCAACATTAGCCTGGATGTGTGCATGTATGTTTACATACATCCTCCAGACACTGCTGCAGTGAATGTCAACAGAAATATTGTATGTCTGTGCACTGCACCTTTACAGCCCAGCAGCATTTAGTCATTTTAGTTTGTCTTCAGTTATATTTACCAAAACAATAATTAACGTACTAGAAAAGTGGTTTTGGCCAACAAAGAGTTAGCCTGACAACTGAACTCTCTCATTACATTTCCATCTATCTATCTTGCTAAAGTAGGCAAGACCCTGGATTGACTATAGTTTGAAAGGTTGGTTGAAAAGATTAAAGGTGACTTGTAAATGGAAAACGACAACTTTGTGCTTTTGGATTCTAAACACATCTGGTCTAGTGTTCCTCTTGTTGAGTGGTAGGTCTGCCAAGACTTGTTGCAGACTTTGTAAAGCAGTAATAATAAACCTGTTCAGAGAGTTTAAAAGAACTTGGCATGCCATATGACAGGTTCTTGAGTAGTTCCGTCAGGAGCCAAGTGTACTGTAAGAGACCCCTTTTAAATTATTGGCTTACACGAAAACTGGAGATGTCTGTGTTTTTTCTTTCTCTCCCCCCCGCTCCGCCAAGTACAAAAGGCAGATGAATTTATTAAAATGCTTCTTCAGTGTATGTTACTGAGCTGTGAAAGGGACCAATAGATAAACATTATTGTAAGTTCACAGATGCACTCTCATTTATGCCTATGGGCAAGATAAATTTATCTACTTATGTTAGAGGAGCCTTTAATCAGATAATCTGTTATTGCAAGTAGTTTAGATCATGAGGTGAGTAGTTTTTAAACAGGCCTTTACAATGTGTGTAGACTTTGCTGGTCCTGTTCTTCATCATGAGAAACATAAAACACAATCAGGTATAAAGAACATAAGCAGTATCCTTTTCTCTCTTACCTTCAATACAGTGTATGTAACTGCAGATATATACAGTATTTCTAGGTGAATATACAGCCCATAAAATATTGCTCATTAGAGTATAGAGAAAAGAACAGATCCAGATGTTTGGATAATATCCTTCTAGAGAAGTAAGAAAGTGTCAAGAGGATTGAAATATATACAAATAACATTGCATGAAAAATCTGGCCTCATATACCTAGAGGTAAAGGAGATTGAGATTATAATAGAGGCATAAGCTTGTTATGTCCAGCATGAATTTTCATGTGCTGAAAAGAGCTGTGCTTTTATAAAGAATGAGTTGACTCACTGTGATGTACACATTCATGCTGGTCTTCAGGTCTGGTCTTTATACTGGTCTTACATAATTCTCACTTTACACAAGTAAGTCTGTGGTTTAATGTATGGAGACCTTGATTACCTTTGATACCAACATCCTCTATTGCTATACTGGAAAGTGTACACTTTTCTGAAAGCATCTTTGTCTTATTCAGGATGTGGCAGGAAGTGAATGACATGCAGAGATGCTTCAAGTGGTTGCACACAAATTTAAGCTGATAAGAAGTCGTATGTTCATGCTTCTTTCTCACGTACAGGCTGAGTTGGGTTGCAGTGCAGGGTTGTATAGTTGAGGCAAAAACTTTTGGGGCAAAATCACTTCCGTCTAGCCATGTGATTCATCTTGTTTTTAATCTTCTGTCCTTTCCTCTCTGAGGGAGAGGTCTCTAAGGAGGGGATAGTTCAAAAGTCATCAGAGAAATCCCAGACCTTATTTATCTCTGAGAATCATTCATTCATGTATTTATTTGCAGTAGTTGTTGCTTACAGTAGATTTCACAATCTTAATTTTCCCAATATTTTCAAATCCTGTTGCTTTCAACCAAGCAGTAATCCCCTTAATTCTGCCAAGACAGTTTTTTGTGGGGGTTTTGTTGTTGTTGTTGTTTTGGGTGCTGTTGGGAGGTTAGTGGTGGGGTTTTTAAAGCCACTGGAAACTCAGCTAGTTGACAGGAAAAATCACATCGTCATGCCAGTAATAACTGTTTAACATGACATTCTGAAGGAAACTACTTGCCAGCTTAACATAAAGGGGGGACAAGACAGCTAGGAAAGGAGAGAGGAACTTGAGAAGCACAGGAGATTTTAGAGGATTAATAGAATGCTTGAGGACTGATCACCTGTCTGCTCATCCCAGATGATATAAAATGGAAAACAGGAAGAGGAAGAGACCGAGCAGGAGTACTAATCTATAGCAATTGCAGTTAAGCGAAAAACTATGCATATGTCTCCTCTCAGAGATTTCTAATGATTTGGCAAGCTGTAGTAATTTTTTTTTAATACAGTAAAAAAAAAATTCCACTATTCATTTCCTTTTGATCACCTAGAAAAAATTGATGTTATCAAAATATCTACAGGTCTCCTATTCTTCCTTCTCTAACCCCAAAACCTGAGTCCTTCTCTCAGTAAACTGCAGAGTACTGCAGACTTCACGTGGGCAAATTGAGCAAGATTTTGCACTAAGGCAGAAATGATAGACGTGAATGGTGGAAGCTGAATCATGAGTTCCAGACTTGTGAATGTAATCCAGTCCATTCAAGAAGTTTTTAGAGTAACATTAAATATAACTTTCAGTATGAATTTGCCCTGGATGTCAGTAGTATTAGCTTCTCTTAACATTACTGATAATGGAAATCTGCTCTTCTAAGAAGGGTTCTCAGGACCATTTTTAAGGATTTTGAAAATGAAGTAAAATACACAAGTCTTTGGCTCAGGTTTTAGAAAACTATGGGGAAAAAGTTTTCTGAAGGGATCAGTCAATCGCATTTATTGCCGTCGTGCAGCTTCTTGGCTCCTCTGCTCTGCCCAGCTCCGATGAGGAGAAGAGAAGCAGCACGTGACTCGTCCGAGCTGGAACAGGGATTGCTTGTGCCTGCAGGAGAGGAGGAATGCACTTAGTCAGCCTGGCAGGCTCCATGTTGTCATCTGCCCCTGCCCTAGTTGTGAAGCTGGTGGGCAGTCTAGAGCTTGGTGAGGTGTATGCTATCCATCTTACTCTTTCAGAAGCCATTCACGTGCAATTATTGTGACTGGAGGCATCTCACCTCATGTAGCCCTTCGTTTGCTTTAGCTAGATGCCTTTGATCAATATTGCTTCATGATCAATATTGCTTAATTTGTATTTTTTATGTATAAGTGTACATATATTAATGCAATATTCATATTTATCATAATTATTCAGTTATGCATGTACGTTAATATCAGAGAAAAATAATTTTTAATTTACTTTAATCTGTTGATTAAAAATATACAAGTGATTTTCACATCCATGGCATGTGGAGTAATAGTTCTGTAAACTCAGTCTCATTGGTGAAAGCAGGGGTTTTGTGACATCTCAAAGTTTTTCTGGTGTTTGAAAATTTCAGTGTGCCCCACTTACAACAGAGCTTGAGATGGCGTTCAGAATGCAGAATATGAGTTAGTTTCATTTCCATATGATACAAAGCTAAGAAACTAAAAAGCACGCAGAAGTCTCATGCAATAACCAGTTTTCAGTATCCTGCCAAAGAAAAGTTAAGATATCAAGGTAGATAGAAGATCAAATAAGAAATAATGTGTAAAATCAGCCAAAGATGGAAAGTATGTCTACACAGTATTTTCCAGGCATCTGCAGGAAGACTGTGACTGTACTCTGAGCAGACCAGGAGTCATGCAGTCGTGTTAGTGTGGCACTGAGCTCAGGATGTCCTGGCTCTCAGCACACCAGTGCAGGTACTCTCCTCTTGGTCTGAAGTCATGACTTAGCTCTATGTGGTTGAAGCCCAGATAAAGGAAGCTCAGGTCTGCCTTTAAGATAGGTTTTTGAGATACCTATATAACAGTCATTGTGATGTACTAGCACAAAATATGTATTATAATTTGGGATTATATTTCTGTGCATATTCTCACGGAGCAGAATTAAGATCACATTAATTTAGGCTTGTCCTGGCTCAACTGAAAGATGGAGCCACTGTATTAATTAATGTTGTTAGCTTTATACATACTATGAAGAGACTTTTTCTGCTACAGGTCGCTGAGCCTGTAATTAGTAGAGAACAGAAGATTACACTGTATTCAAAGAAACAAATGTTCTGCGAAGTACAGAACTAGCAGATGAATGGCAGTGCTGCCTCAGCACTCACAGTGGAGTCACTTCCGAAGTGAAACTCTTCTGACTCTCGTCTGAATGCAGGGCTTGGTACTGTGCTTGCTACTGCTGTCCAGCATAGCTTCAAGATGAAGATGCATTTCACAGAGAGATTGCAGGGTGACTGCAGTGTGAAAACATTAATTACTTTATTATTTACTTCTCTTAAATGCCTTCTGGAGTTAAAAAGGTAGCTGTGCAAGAAGCTAGATCCTTCATTTTGGAATGTTAAAAGAACACTGATAAGGTCTTTTTATTACTGTTTTTCTTGGTGCTTTTTGGAAGTTGTTGTTATGGTTAGAAAAAACAGTAATTCCTATCTGTAAAGAGTTTTAATGTTACTGGGTTTGTGCTGGGTTTAGCAGCCTTGACAATATTTGCACAGAGGTGACCAAAATCTGGATATGCACATTTAGGGAAGAAAACGAGTGTTGTGTCACATTAATTATCTAGTTTGCTGTCATGCAGCATCACTGCAAACATAGGTGCCTTGTGATGTGATGGGCAGCCTGCAAATAGCTAGTTGACTCTGATCTCTGTTAATTAGTGCAAGTAAATCTTATAACGAAGCTTTGAAGAGATCATCTGAAGTAGATGAAAGCTGAGGCTTTACTCAGTGTAAGGGCCTTGATGTTAATTATTGAGTCCTGTGACCCAGCAAAGGGAAGACTCAACATTAAGATAGTCTTAATATAGGAACTTTTATTGTTGTGGTATTTTACAATTTGTGTGAATTGTATCACTGCCTCTGTTTCAATATTGCTGTACTTCAGCACAGAACTTAAAATAATTAGACCAAAATCTGAGGAATGACACCCCTGTCTTATGCTTAAGACAAAGTTTAAATTAGCTTTTCTAATATAAAGAAAAATTAAAATCTTAGTGTACTTATCTTAAAATAGCTTTTTTGAACACAGACATTAAATCTTCTGTTACTGAAAAAGCCCTTGACTGACTCCCACACCCCCCCCCCCAAATTTGAGATTAATTTCTAACAATGTCAGAGCGTAGACTGATCATATTTCCATTTTATCAGCCTAACCTTCTAGGTGTAGGGAATAATACTTTGTAAGCTAAGGTCTCAGTTAATTTTTATTATTTCATGCTGTATAATTTTTTTATTCTATAAAAATACACATTGCAAGTTTTATAAATGAGTAACAATGTTGAAAAACAATGCTATAAACTGTTTGTCAGGTGTAAGATTTCAATGATCAGAAAGACTAAAATGAAAACTGGAACACTCTCAATCCTGAATAGACATTGTGATGGAAAACATTTATAGGCTTTGATGAATTTAAAGGGTTTAGATATTTCCCAGAAGTACAAACTAATAAGGATGAGAAAGACTGAGTGTTATAATATGAACAGGAAGGATTGTAGGTCATCTTTACTGGAAACTCCTGATGATACGTGGTGTTTGGTCTCTGTGACCTAGTAATTTAACATGGAAATTTTTTGTGAATCTAGTTGTGTCTTCTTTATAGGGGCTTAACTGGTGCGTGCTAGACAGCAAAAGATAAGGCTTGCAGCTCTGAAGTTCAACACTTTTTGATAGTGGCTATCTCATCAGGCTTGTTGCATTCTTTCACAAAAATAGACTTACATTGTTAAATTAGAGATGGCCACATGAGATACTCTTGGAGTTTCAGGGTTTTTTCAGGATTTTATATTCACTGCAGATACCAAATGAAAAAGTTGTTCCAGAAGAGTTAGAGAGTAAGAACAATTTTAGTGAGCTCTGATTTTTGAAAGCATTTATTTTTAGATCTATTCAGAGTAATGTAATGATGTAATTTATGAAATTGCATTGCTGTGTAGAAATGACCTTTGAACCTAAGTTCTCAACACTCATTGATAGAAGATGGATTAAAGGACCCAATTACTAGCTATGGAATTGGTCCTAATTTTCAGGTATAATAAAAGATGAATTGTGTATTTTGTTAGTCTGGGAATTGGAAATATGCCATAAAATCAGTGCTTGCTTCAGGATAACTTTAATACACAGAAGTTGTTTATTCATCTTACTTCTATAGAAGATGAGGGTTTTATTTTCAAAACAATTATATAAAAATAATCTTTATTGTCATATGTTGAAAATATATTTTTTCATATTGATTAATACTAGGAGGCAATGCTCATTAAGGTGGTTAGCAATAGCAAAACACTTGCATAGAATAATTGTTGATTATGTTGGTAATTAGAATGATTTTTTGCACACAATTTATAATTTCTATCAAATAATACAGATAAAGGGCATCACTGTAGGAGATTTTTAGATGTTAAAAAATGCTAGAGAAATTTGCCTTCCAAGCATGCAAAATCTGCTAAAGAAAACTGAGTTTATATTAAGTAAGCTAGTTTGTGTGGGATCGATTATAACCAATGATAAAACAGAGATCTGCCAAAATATGGCAGTGGAATTTCACAGTATAGTGGACAATCTTGTACAGTGCAGAGATACAGAAACTCCTGCTTTGTTTTGCTTTGTTATAAACTACATTATATATGAAAACAGTGCAGCCTTAAGGAATGTCATCAGATACGGCCCAAGTTACATACCTGAACTGTATGCAGAAGGACAGAGAAATGCGTCCAGCAAAAACACGGTTTTGTAAAATGCATGCATAATGTGAGTCAGCCATGGTTGTGAGTGTTTCCTTTCGTTTCATGATATGAGATGCACACTTCGCTGAGGCTGTGGCTTCGTCAGATCTAGGAGCTCAGAGTGTGAAGGTCATGATTATTTCCTAATTGTTCCTGGCTGGTGACTCGGGCATTGTTTGTACCCAGCTTGTTCCTGAGACCTGTTTGCGAGGCTAAGGAAGCAGGGTAGGATAGGACAAGTCCCCCAAAATAGGATAACCATGTCATCTGATTGTGGGAGAGTAGGGTAACCATGTTAAGTACAATAACTATGTAGGTTATGAACACAGGGATAGGGTTGTTTCTTTGCCTCTCTGCATTATATGGGTGGAAAACTAAGTTTTTAACCAGACGCTCTCCTCAGAGATACAAAGAGTTTTTAATATGCTATTCCTTACCTGCCTTCGCTACTGCAGTAACAAAGTAGTATCTGTTTCCTCAGCTTTGGGCTCCAATTTTGCCTGGTTTTATTTAACATGACATTGAACTATTTCCCCTGTACCAGCTGAAGATGGTTTGATGGGTTGCAGTTTCTCTGTGTAGATGCAGACTGGACCTGGGAACATTCTGAATTTCCTTAGCTATGTCCAAACTAAAAGTTTTACAGAAAAATATCCTGATTAACTTGATGCCAAAACCAGTGAGCTAATTCCTGGACACTGTTTGGTAGTCGGTGTTCCAGGGATCATTCCCAAAAGGCAGTTTCTGCGAGGCCACTCTGTTTTGCAGACTAGGGGAGTTTACCACCCTAGACACATGTCATTTTGTACTAGTTGGCCTCAGTTCCCTGGAATATGCTCATGGGCATGTTTAATTTACTGTTACAGATGTATCTGAAAAGTCTGTTTTAAAGGAACCATTTTGGCTAAAGAATTCTGTATGAAACTCTTCCGTGGTTGGTGACAGTGAACAGGTAGTCACCAGCAACTTCATCTGGTTATGTGACAGACAGCTCCATGGGCATGGGTGAAACTACTCGTGTGTGCCAAGTTATATAGGCAGCAGTGCATATAGAGTGCTGCTCTTCTAACCTGCATGACTCTTGCATAAATGCTGTTGTCGCTGAACTTTCTGATTCTGTCTGTTAAAACCTTGCGATTCTGCAGATATAAAATATATGTAGCTAATAAAATTATTTTCTTCCTCTTTTGGAAGTCACAGTATATATTGCTGCATTTTCATTTGCTCATTTTAGTTCAAGTTTTCTCCCTTTGGTTCTCACATGGTTATCAGAATTCATGCATCCCAATTCAGATGAGCATAGAAATATTGATTTCTGGGACCCCTTCATACAAATATTTACTTTTTAATTAACCTATGAAAGATCTGTTTCAAATACATTAAACTTCAGGTATAAAAAATATTTTAAAAACTCTTGAAGATAGTTTCTTTTAAAATATTAAACTTGTGACCATTCTAAACAGCTTCTAAACCAAAAACAGTGAATGTGCATAGACGTTTGCTTTCTTGTTTCTTATTTATAGGAATACAAGTAGCAGTAGGGCTTGAGCGCCTCTGTACTTTTTTGCATGAGAACTAGGGTTCTGTCCAACTACTGTCACTGCCTTGGCTGTAAAAGGAACTGCTGGCTTGGACTCTAAACTCTAAATAGGACCATTGTGAGTAAATTGGTCTTTGTGCAAGTTTTATATAAGCAAGAGTTAAATCTTTGGTGTAATATAGCACCAGTTAGAAGCAAACAGTCTATGATTTCAGTGCTAGACACTGCCTTAAGGCAGAAGAAATTACACTGTCATGCAGAGGATATGTAGCTGCTGCTATTTTGGTTTGATTTCTTCATTGTCACATAGTTGAAAGCTGTCCAGGAGAGGAAGAAGTATAAACTGACAAGGGAAGAAAATCACCAGCTTATGGAGGATATAGGAATGAGGAATAGCATATATACTTAAGATTCATTTGTACTACTTGCAGCTTGCTTCTATGTATTGGTTCATTCTTAGTGAAAGTATGGGCTCCCAAGAATAAAATGCATCCAAATCAAAGACTTAAAGGGTTAAATACTGATGAAATGTTTTAGTAATCAATCATGGAATTGGTTATCATCTGACTGATGGAAGTGCACTTCACCCTGTTAAAAACTTGTATTTTAGTAATAGCTATGGCTTTTAATATACAACAATAGTTGTCTTGAGTTTTGAAGAAAATTCCTGGAACTATGCAGCGTTGGAAAAAGGCTTGTTTGTAACAGCATATGAAAATTTGTAGACATCACCTGTGTCATTGTGTGTTTCTCCAAAAGAGTCAGGGTTTTTTAGTCCTAAATTTGTAAGTTGGACATATGCAATTTATTAACACGTTCTTTTAAATATAGTGCTGTTACTGCTAATGAATGAGCAAATGGCTAACGAACTTCTGGGAACATATCCATAACAAGTTCTAAAAAAACTGGGAGGTATTAGCACAAGGCATATGTAATTGAAGCCTTCAGAAAGTATTAAAAAGTCCTGGTAATAGCTGCCAATAAATCTCACTCTGAAACATCTCTGACCTACCCAAGAATGAAGTGTACGCAACAGTATTCAAGATCACCTTACATATCTTGCTCAGATGCTTTCAAACATCTCAGTACCACGACAATAACTGCCTGCATTCTTGCATACAAATTGACCCCACGTTAGAGAGGATGCTGGGGCTGATTTGTGAGGAATGAGTAGGAGGGTTTAATATATACAGCTTAGGTACGTGTAGACAAAGAATGAAACAGCTGTCTGTGAATTATTTTATAGTATTAAGGAAGGGAAGGGATTGTTCTGATATGTGTAGTGATTGAAATTATTATTGATGACATTAAACAATGGGAAGAAATTTGTGTATGGAATACTATCATTATTTTGTGGGATTCTTCTCTCAAATGATACTGAAGGCATTGGAAGAGAAATGGTATAAAGCTGAAGAATTACAACCTTTAAAATTAGAGCAGGAAAAGTACTAGAATCTTACTGTAAGAAATTGTCTTGTATTGGGAATGTGACACAAAAAAACCGTGTTCTTCAGGATACTTTGCTATAGCTGTTTGGACACATTTTTATTGCTTTTTCTTCAGTGTTTCCAAAATACAGATAAAAATGAATGCCAGTAGCTCTGCAAGAGAACTCAAAACTCTTCCCTTCAAACTGGGGTGAAAGCCAAGAAGCTGGCTGAGGTAAGGGGAAGAAGAGGTGTTATGACAAACTTATGGGCTTGCCTAAAGAAAAGTTGTTCAGGGTCTATGGTAACAGCTGGCTGAAGCTGGCATTCTGCTCAGCACCACAGCTCCCCAGTCCCAGGTTGCTGTCGTAAAATCACACTGGAAGAAACTCTGCTGCTTTCATTAAGAGCACTATAGGGAGGTAAATAAGTAGATTACCATAGTTTATTCCACTACCCTAAAGTGCTTGGTTTCTATGTTACCAGAAAACCTTATTATCACCAATAAGAGTATTTTCTTAAAAAGTAAATTTTTGGCTCTGAATTCTTCAGGCAGATAGATTTTTTTTTTTTTAACATAATATTTTGTTGAATTCAAGGGAACTGGACTGACCAAATTCATTCTGTTTGGGGAATTGGTGTTAAAACTAGAGCAAAAGGAAAATCTGCAGAAAATTTTGCTTGAACAAAAATAGCTAAATAGATAAATATACCTATCAGCATCTCTGCCAAACACTTTTCCGTTGAAATTGTAATACCATATTAAACTACATCTTTCATAATGAGGGAAATCAGAGGGTGTGCATTTTGAAGTATTTCCAAATTGTGACAGGGAGAAGAACATTACTTTATGACAAGGGATGTGCTGAGTACCGTAGAATATATGTCTAAATGTTTTTTCTCTGAATTAACAAGTTAATCCCTGTACTTTAGTTTTGGAATATATTTGTTGGTCGTCTTAGTATATACTCAGATTTCCATCAATCAAAATGGCTAGGAAAAAAGGCAGTTGGAACTATCTTTTGTGTGGAGGCTTACATTTTCTCCTTAGTTGCTGGGAACAATTAGTTGCAGGGACTATTAAGGGATATCCCTGTTCTCCAATTCTCTCTCATCAGTTGTTACCAGTAATTACTATTTAATGATATAACTTGGTCATCACCTTTTTGTCATAATTTCTTTCTTAAGTATGGTAGCCAGATATCCCATATAATCAAAAAAGTTTACTCAATGTGAGTGAATCCCATTCTGATTTTTTCTCAGTTATCGTACTTTTTAAATGTATCCAAGTCAGAGTTCCATATTTTTACTTTAAATCTCATACTCATTTGAAATGTGGTAAATATTTTACTGCCTGCTATTCTCTGTTTTGTTAATGGCAGACACATGCTGTATCATTCTGATAGTTTTACAAAGGTTGCTAAATTCTTTCACTGTGGCTTAGAAGATATTTTGCAGCAAACTGATGTGACTCCAGTCTGCTATCATACGACTATTGTTTTTAAGCCGTAAAAAGATTGGGTTATATCTTCCAGTCATGCTAGTGTTTTCTCTGACACCTCAGCTCTCTGGAAAGAGGAAAAACAGAGGATAGCTTTCTTACCCTGTCAGATTTGGACCATCCTTTTTTGTTTCACTTTTGCATCTCATGCTGTCTGATGAACTGGGCGAACATTTTTATCTACAGTTTGACCACAACTTAGTAAAGAAGTAAGTATTGTACTGGATAACAGTCTCTTCTCCAGTGCCTTAAGAATGCTAGTTTCCTAATATCTATTTAGAAATTACTTATTTCCATGTAGTTATTATTTCTGTTTAACCAAATTTTCTACTGAGGTTGTATATTTCTGTTATAGAAAATGAACTCTCAAATACTTATTGACTCAGCTGGAAAAAAATTTTGAATATATATTATATATACATAGAATAATATGTATGTAAATTATTTTTTTTTTAAATCGTAGTTCTAAGGCCATCTGCATGAACTTGCAATAAAACGGATTACATCAGTCTAGCTATTAGCCTTGTCAAGCACTGTCCTTCATAATTTAATATACTGTAATTTTCAAGATGCTGGTGGTGTATCCAGGCCAATGCTTTTTTTTCTACTTTCCATCATTATTCTGTCATTTAGATGAAGTCAGCATTTCGTATGTAACTTCGTGCTAAAAAATCCAGACTTTGAGCTTTAGCTTGAAGCAAAGATTAATACATACTTCTGTATCAAATTATGTGTTTCTTACTAAAGATTTTCGAAGTGTCACTGAGCTGCAGGCAGTTCTGCTTAAAAAAGGGAAGATGGTAGACAGGTTTTGTAATGGCTAAATAAATAGGCACATAGCGTTATGGTATATTTAGGTTACACCAAGCTTTGTGAAGTAGGTTGGATAGTCCAGTACATCTACATGTTGTATGGATACCTGTTCTAATATCCTTGTTTCCTCACAAATGGTGATAACCTCTTTTAGATGTACATGAATATGTTCCAGTAGCTGTCCTGTTTTAGGCTGAGAAACCAGGGCATCAGGAGAGCTGCTAAGACAATATCTCGGTTGCTGACCTTTTTTCCAACATATTTACTGTTCCAGGCTACCATTTAAATAAGAAAAGCAGTTCTAGTGTTATTAAAAAAAAAATAAATCATACTATGTAATAGTATGAAATAAAATTGGTGAAATTCCTCAGCTTATACAGAATCTGCTACAAAAATGTCAAGACTTCCCCCCTATTTTACAGGCAACTTGAAAGTATTTTTCACTTGGCGTAATTATGAGGGTGGAGTCTTTTTAAAATCATGATGAATGCATTCAGCTGTTGTTTTGGGAATTCAGTGATCAGTCTGTTTCAGCATCCAGAAACAGAACAACCTATATAATGACTGAAACTATTTCTTTTGTGGCAGTGATGTGAGGTCTCAGTTCTCAATTTCAGTTATTAAGATGTATTTGTATACATTACAAAAACTGTAATGTGCATTTTAAAAATAAGTTGTAAAGTGCATTTTTAAAAATGCTTAGTTTAAAGTGGAAAGTCCTGCACACTAGCAAAATTGTCAGTAGAAAAAAAAAAAAATCTTTGAATAAGGAAGTGCTGATTTAAATAAATTCCAGGACAAATTGAACTAGACCAGTCCATGTTCAGGACTCAATCCTTCTGAGAATGGAGCATTTCAGTTTAAAAGTCCATACAGCTATTCTCCCAGAGTAGCTCTTGTATGAAATGCTGGCGTTTGTGGATTTCAAGGTCCTAAGCTGGGGAGTATATTTATTCCTGAATTTGTGTTTTGTAGTGTTCACACTTATGGAGAATAATTGACCATATGACACATTCACAGTATCTTGAGAAACTCTATAAGGTGTCTGCAGAACACAGTCAAATAACTGTATTTCTGGCCTATACTGCTTCGAAAGAGAAATTTCAGTGTGTCTAAACATGCGTCTTCACAGCATACGCATTTTTTCTGGGTGCTGTTAAAATACAAGTTCCTGAATAGTACTGAAAGATCTGTCACAGTTGATTATTTCACTATTTTTCATTACTAGTTTAGAGGATTACACGTTTTTGCTGTTGTGTTGTCCTAGTGTGGTTTGGTTTTTTTCATGTATGCAGAACCAAATGTGTGACACCTTGGCTGGGGCACTACACGTTACACCATTGCCCTGCCCCACACATGGCACAGTGGGTGCAAGGCATTTCTGAACATGCAGCTGAATAGTAGCTTGTAAAGAAGTGTAACCATGATGACATTTAGGTTTTTAGCTCTTCCACAGAAGTACCCAGCAGCAGTATTCTGGGATCATGTCTGGAGTTTCCAGAGGGAACTACCACTCTTCTCCATCATTTTCAATCATCCTTACAGGAAAAACTACTGGAAGAACATGGAACCCCCCGGCCCCCTCTTTTTTTCATTTTCTTTTTGTGAAAGGTATGCTGGATGACAGCTAGCATCCTTACTGCCAAGAGTTGTGTCTGTTGTAAGATAACTGCAAATTGATAAGAAGGAGCAAAATTGTAGAAAACAGGAGATAGAAGATCTTAGATTTTATGCCTCTGTTTGATCTGGGAGAAGGATTTTGCCTGCAGGATGTTTGCACGAGGAGACTGTGTAGTGTCAGGATGGGCAGATAAAGACAGTACAATGCTGTAGTTATCCAGGTAAGAGAAAATGGATTGACGAGACATTTGTGCAGTCTGTGCATAGGTTACTGTTGTTGTGGGGCACAATCACTTGTGAGTATGTGTCCCTCTTACTTGTGGTTAGTTTGAGCTTTTATTTGAAACTGGATTTTTAAAATTATTTGGCTGGTTTATGCTGAAGATCCTGATGTCAGTATCCCTGAGACAATTAAGCTCCTGCACATGTTGTGGAAACAAGCAGCTGGGTAGAGAAGAGACAATCCCACAGGTGCCCTTGGGAGGGAGAGGGCTGCTGCATGAGATACCAATGGTCAGAGCTGTACGCAAAGCCTTGCTCGGTGCATGTGGGAGACTCACCTTGTAAGTGTAACATGAACAGTTTGGGCTGGTTTTCTGGGTTTTTTGGTTGTTTTTTTTTCTTGAATAACTTGCACAAAAATATCCTGTTGACATGTTTGTTTAAGGATTATTTGAAACTTTTCTTCTTTCCTGCCCAGTCATCCCCTAAAAAGTAGCTTGTTCCAGCTTGTTTTCCTGCCTTTATTCTCCCACCAAACATGTTTGTCCTGGGCTTTTAGTTAAAAATGTAAAAATCAGGGTAGTCTCTTTTAAAGCCCGGAGTGTTGCTCTTACTGACCTTGGCAAAAAGAAGGTGCTTTGAAACTTAATAAGAGGAGGATTTTTTTTCATTAACCTTTTATTACTCACGACATGTGTTTCCAGACACAGCCCGTGACGTACCAGGTCCTAGGGAGGTAGGAAAGAAAGACGACAAGGTGACAGTCTCCGTAACAGGGGGAGGACACTCTGTTCCCCAGATGCCCCTCCTCTCCCCTTGTGCAAGGGGAGGGCAGGTCAGCTGCCCACCTTCATCTCTCCTTCTGATTGTCGGGTTTGCCTGCCTTTTTCAAAAGTCTCTTGCTCCTGTTGATTTCTTCACAGTTTTAATAAACTGTGGCATACTACAGGAATTCGTCCCAAATATGCCTTGTTTATTGCTGTACAAGCCTGCATCAAAAACACCTTGTGAAAATCCAGGCCTACTCCTGGCAAACGTGGGGAGGTTTCTTCAGCAAAAACAAGAATGAAAACTTAAATACCATAATTAAAATGAACTGGATAAAAGACGCAAAGAGCCTATAAAAACTTCCCCGTCTTGCAGTACAAATAGTAAGGGAGTAAGTACATTACTCCTTTAGATCAATGAGAAGTAATAATGGTCAGGGAGTACTGTTTTTACTCTTTTAGACTCTGGGTACAATCTTTCTTCCTTTGCAGGTTGCTTTTAGAAGTGTGAAGGTCATCCAGTGAAAACTAGTTGATTTTGGATTTAAGATACTACATTATTGTGTAATTACTTTTACTGGCTGTACTGCTTGGACTGGATTGGTTAGTTGGTGTCTGTTGCTTCCAGTTTGGAAATACATCCATCCCTTTTTTGCTACAATGTTTGTGAGGGGGTTTTTTTTACAGCAAGTTGGGACATACTATAGCTGTCAGAGTGAGAATAAATGCAAAATTAAAGTGTATTTGATAAAAGAATTGGGTGACAGAAGCTTCCTCTGTGCGTACTTAAAAATGAAAAGTGGTATGTTCTAATAGTCTTTTGACAATTTGATTTATTACCAATTTGTAAGTTCTAAAAGGATTTGGCAATTAGAATAACATGTGGTGGGGTTTTTTTGTGTTATGTTAGCCTGAAGATTTTGACATTCAAACCTGTTCATGAATTAGTTTAACTATTTCTGGACCTTCAGTTGGAGGAGAGCAGGGATGGAATTATTTTCTTCACCTGGTCACCTCATCAGTGATAATAGGTGCCTCTCTCTGTAGTTACGGTGCTGAAGCAGAACAGTCTTACCCTTTTGCTCATCCTCTCAGTTCCTTTTCCAGTTTGAGTAAACAGTGAGCAGGATCTTGCTTTTTGATCTGTATTAAACCTCTCCTCCTAGAACTTGACAGTTAGGCTATAAAATTAACACAGGAGCTGGGAAAAATACTGCTGTTAACAGAATGCAGTTTGTTTATTCATATATATAAATGAGAGGCAAAAGAACTCCATAGGTAACAGCTGCTACTGTATTTTTCTTGTTTTCCTGCTGACTACTTATCAGTTTACTTTTGTGTGCGTTTGTATCACAGGGTGCCAGGGACTACATTATCCTACTAGTTAACTGAAAGAACCTGAATTGTATTGTTGCTCTTGTTTTTAAAATCGAATTAAATTCTGAATTGATCAATTGCTCCATTAGACACAGAAGCCATTATTAGCACAGGTCATTGTGTGTCTTCACAGAGGTCTATAGCAATGAAAGGTTTATGGTGAGACATCAACTGTTAAAGCTGAAAAATGAGGTGGGCCAGGAATACAGATCCTTTTCTCTATGTTAACAATATTGTAAATTTTAAAATACATCAACTACCACTTCAGTCAGACTTCCCTACATTATTAGCCTGTGTAATAGAAAATATTCAAAATATTGACTTGTAATACAACTATAAATGTAGATGCAACATATAACTTGCAGCTTAGCTTTACCTGAAGGATTTGTGACCAAAGCTTGTTTAAATTACATTTCAATGTTAAATTAGATTTTCTATGTCTAGACAAGTACTTGATCTGCTCTATTAATTTGAGTCTTTTTCTGCTCTGTTAGTTTGAGAGCCATCCCCACCACCACCCCATTCACAGGGGTGCATCCTACAATCAGGTAACAGGATCGAATCTGAAGTGTTTACAAAAGAATAATAAATAGGTGATGTAGTTAAGACATTGTTTCATTTGGTCAGTAAATAAAGAGTTTAAGAATGTATAGTTTGTGATAAGATAATGAAGGACTGTCAGCACTGATTGTTCTGTGGGTTTCCCCCCCCCATGATTTTAAACCTTTTAAAATCTGGATACAGATAGGGATATAGCATGGGACTACAGGCAGTGTTAGGATCTCGGGCAGCATAACTCTGGTTATTGGGCTTGGACATTTGCATTAGCTCTTACACTGCCTGTGTAAGAAAATAGCAAGTTGATTCAGCGACCTTGGAAAAGCTCTAGATTGCTGTTATTTCAAGATGATGCACCTTGGCACTAAGTTCCCATGCAAAAACACATGCATTAACTGATTCTATAGATGTCTCATTTGCCCTTTTTGTCAGTGGCTTGATAACTTTCTTTCTGAAGAATGACTGTTACACTTCCAAAGTGCAATATCTCAATATTTTCAGGATTTTGGAAATCTGGAAGTGAAATGTTAGCTGGTCTTGAGGATATTTGTCTGAAGTGTGCAGCACAGATATAACATCTTCCTTATCTTCCTGAAACAAAAGAGGGGAAGGGCTGCTGTTTAGGATGATGTCCATTCACAGTTTTAAATGTAGAGCTATTTGTCTGTTTTCCTGTAGTCAATATTTTTACTTTTCTTATACACATGCTCTGTCTGGCAGCAAATAGCGGTCTTAGACCCCATGGACCACTGGAATGCTCTGAGCACTGCGTACATTATGGTCCCAGTTCAGAAAGGATGGATTGACAGGCTGAAAGTATTAAAAAAAAAAATAATAAAATATTCTGAAGACTGAAGCTGCTGGGAAATATGTTTACTCAAAAGAGAGGTAGGGTTTGACTGTATCTCTGCTTTGCACCTAATCTAGATTGCATGAAAACTATTGAAGAAATATAAAACCTTACCAGAATAGTATCGGTGAATAAAGCTTTCTCTTCAGGAAAAGCATGAGAGAGAGAGCAAATGAAGAGACAAATGCTTGTTGGGCCCCATTGTGTGCTGGTGGAAGACCTCTGTAGATCATGCCACAGACCGTGTTGTGGCAATCTGGGAGTAGAATTGAACATTTTGCTCCCCGTAAGTATTTTCTGTAGTCCGTAAAAGCATTTTGCTATTTAAGTTCAGAATCTGTCTCTGTGTCCATTAGTTGATCATAGACTTTTATGCTTGGCATTTGCTATAGGTAATTTTTAGAAAACTTCTGTTACATTAATGTTGGAAGAAGGCAAGAGCAGAAGTTCATATTGTAATTGACATTAATAAAATTAAAACTAATGAAAATGAAGTGTTTCTAATCTTAGAGTATTTCCCAGTGTATTTCATAAACTGTTTATATTTTGTTCCTTACTGAATTTTGAGTGAATTCCAAAATGTATTTTAAATAGTGGCTCTAGACTTGTTGGTATTTATAGTAGACACATCTAAACATAATTGATCCCCTTTTGGCAAATAGCATATTCTGTAGTTGAGCTAAAGATACTCTTTGCTATAGAGCCTTAGGGATTACACCTGAATTTCATTAAGGAAGTCTAAGTAATATCCAGAGGAATCTCCCCATGTAGAATTGCTTCGGACTGGTTAGGACAAGATGGGATGCAGCTTGCCCCCCCCTGCCCCTCCCTGAACCAGTTGTATTGTTTGCTTTTTGTAAGAATAAAATTGTATTGAAATGAACAGGATATTGTCTGTGAATAATTCAGAGAGTGAAGACAGAACTATTGTGCTGGAGTTGCATTTTCACGGCACGATATGTTTTATAAGAATTTTTTTTAAAATAAAATTGTCAGATTTTAAATGAATACAAAGAGTTGATGTACAATACGGGATGTTGGGAAATAGATTAATTATAAGAACACCAGTTTAAGCTTTGTCTGCTTAGGTGACTTTAGGGGCTTTATTCAGTGGTCATATTATGGTCCATTTATCTCCTGGAGAAGAACTTTGATGCTATAGGCTCTTCTCCACAGATTATTTGCTTGCTATCTATTTTTCCACAGGATATGTCCCTGCATCTTTCATCATCTGTTTCTGTATAGAAAAACTAATAGGGGAAAGATGTGAAAATGCTTAAGGCTTCTATTCTATGTTTCATTTTGCTTTTTTTTATTTAGGGAGAGAGAGTCATGGCCGTCTGAGGAAAAAAGGAAAAACAAATTTACCTGCTGCTGTGCATAACAGAGCCCACTTTAAGAACAGTGTTATGTATGACAGGTGTTAAGAGTGTTGCCTGTGCTTAATGTCCTGTCAAATTAGAAACATGAGAGGAAATTTTTGTCTTATCTGAAACTAAATGCTTGACATGGATTTTGAAGTATTTGTTATTAATCTTGAGTGCTGCATTTTTGCTTTGTGCCATATACAATCTCTGTCCTGGGATTTTACATTTTAACTTTTGAGAGCTGTCAAAGACCAATAGATCAATAGTCTGTTGGAGATCAGTCCAAAGCTTGAATTTTCTTGACACTTCCTTTCTCACAATCCATTTCTGCACAGTATAGAACAACTTTTGTCTTTTGTCACAGTTTTCTCTTGAGAATTGAGTTCTGAAACTGCTTGAGCTCACTCACCAGGCATTAAAGTACCTGGATTTGAAACTTCTAAACAAGTTTCTTTTCTGGGAACACTTACTCCCAGTGTTTGTCAATGTTACAGCTTGGACTAGACACAACTCTGGGATGATGATATCAGTTGTGCAAATGTATTCCTGCAGGCAAGACCTTTAAAAGTTTACAGAAGGATTCCAGGTCTGTTTAAGGTTCTAACTAGGTCAATTCAAGGCTTATACAGAGAAAACATTTTTTTAAAATCCTAGCTTTCTGCTTGCTTGGCCAACAGTTCCAGACTTCATGCAGTAATGAATTTCCTGTCATTAAGCTGATTGCTTCTGTAACTAAATGGATTTTTTATTTTCTCCCTCTGAATTATAAAGCCTTGCAAAAGTATATGTGGCAAGTAACGAAAGTTTATGTAATTAAGAGCTGTGTTGTATAAAGTTAGATAGTGATAGTCTCCTGGAGACTCAGGTGAGCCCTGTTTATGTTTAGTGCTGTACATGATGTTTCAGAGTTATGAGGCACTCTATACAATTAGTTGTTCGAAGTTGTTATCTTGACTGATAGATTTATTGCCAGTAAAACAAGTTCACATTAGAAGTTCTTCACATGTAAACAACTTCTGGCATTTTTACAGATGTCTTATCAGAACCGTAGAACTGGGATTTTACAAGGTGAAGACTCATAAGGGTTTTGCAGGCTAATAAGTGAGTATTAGAAGGGAGTTTTGCTGCTGTTTTACCATGGAGATGGTCTGAATTTTTCAGGGGAAGTGCAAATTTGCTGTATTTTCGGTAGTTCTTTCAATATTAATGCTTCCCAGTTTGAAAAGCTCTTATTTACTTCCAGCTACTTTTATTTCTTCCCTTCCTGCAAAAGAAAGGTAGAAAGTAGGAGGGAGTCTTTTGCTAGCTCCTTGAAAAGTTTTGGAGTCTTGAGCGAGTTATAAGCTGTTGAAAATTGTCGTAGTCTGTCTAGCTTTTCCTTTGTACAATGTGTTCCTGGATTCCTGCCAAAATCACTAAGCATTATTAGCACAACACTTGAACCATCTTAGTGTCTTGCGTCAGTATGACACACACAATTTAAACTCCAGACAGGACGCAGATAAAATAGTGGTGGCTACGGCTGCAGCTGCTTTCCTCCCTCTAAATACCCTTTGGCCCAGACAAAGGTGTCCTGGGGCAGGTAATCAGAAAAGCATGAGATCAGGTGTCATGTCTGCTGACTGATGTTAATAATCTGTGCTTTCATAATCGCTCGTTATGGAGGGTGGAATTCTGACCTACCCAAGGCTACTCTGCTGTGAATCCTCTCTGGCGGCCTTCTTCTGAAGATGCCTAAACACCTTTTGAAGCCTGGCCCTTAAACCAAGAATAAAACCCCAAAACAGGGATTTCTCACCCTGTTTTGCACCGTGCACTCCTCCCACTGAAATCAACTACCTTTTGGTAATTGTGGATTTCAGTGTAGGAAAATTAAACTAAAATTAAGAGCTTCTGGCTTTTCAGATGGATGATAGAAAAGCAGACCTCTGCTGGTTAGCCACAGAGTGTCAGGCAAATTGCATGGTTATGCTTTCTTCATTTGGTCTAACCTGCATGTAGAAATGGAGAACTCATTCTCCAGAGGCTGCCCACTTGCATGGAATCAAGGAGGCATCTTTACAGAAAATAGGATGTGATGTGTGTAGTTATTTTCGTATCTTAATGGCAATTAAGAGGGCAAAATACAGACTGCATCAGCAGCCTTACCTCATATTTTCCTCACTTCTGAGTGCTTGCATTTTACAACCTTACTGAAATTTCAGGAGCAGAGGGTGATAATTGGTGTGCAGTTCTCAGATTAACATACAAAGGGACTTCACTGCTAATGGCTGCAGGCTTCCTTTTAGAGAAACAGCTTTAAATTTGTTTCAAATGGTGAGACAGATACAAGATTCTGGCAGCTGGTTTGGTGCACAATCAGTAGACAGAGACAGCAAAGGAGTAATGTTCAAGCCAGCTTGGACCTAGCTAATGGTTTAGTGGAATGGATGTGGCCAGCAGGCTGGATGCATTCTCCTCCTTCAGAAGAGAAAGCTTCAGTGGTCAGGTCTGAGAGTTAGGACTGCTATGGTAGTCTTCTGCACTTTAGCAACCAAGTTGTATCATATGGAAAGTAGCGGTTAGAAAAACTTAGAAGCCTTTAAGAGTTCGGGGTGGAATGATGGAAGCAAGAGACTGAAGCTGGACTGTAGAACAGCTAGACATTAAATGTGCCCATTTCTCACAAAATGTAGATGGGTGGATGAAGGTAAAGAGAATGAATAAACAGCAGATGGAAATCATGCAGACTGGAGCAGGTCAGAAAAATAATCACTTTGCCATTGAGTATGACTCCATGTATATTTTTTCAAGACTCCCCATGCCATGCCTTTGAGCATCTTCTCTAACCAGGTCATGAAGAGCCTTGTGATGATGTCCAGAACACTTTTGCTTTCTTCAGTGCCCCATTTGTTGTCATGTTGGGAACATTTTCCTAATAAATGGCTTTACGTTTTTCGGCCTTGCCGTCCTCTGAGACTGAATAATTGATTTCCAGCAGACCTGCTTTTTGTGTGCTCAAACTTAGGTTAGCATGTGCTAAAATAACAACAATGTGCCAGTGTCTCTTGAATATGTTTATCGAGAAACAGAAACACGGATTGTGTTGCTTTTTTATATGTATGTGACAATTTATTCAATGATATATCTGAAACACAAGTAACTGTTGCAGTTCCATGTTAAGAGTTTCAAACTTGTAATTAAGTGAAATAAACTCATTTTTATATAATGTTGATAATGCTGGCAGATAAGGGTAAGACAGGGTATTACATCACAAATGAGGGTGATTTAGTGATACATTCTGTTACTTTGGCTGGAGTTGGCTGCCTGGCAGCATTTCTTCTGCTTTTGAAAAGGGAGAGACATCTTGCTTACCTATTCTCTAGCTCTTCATTTGATAAAGTGTGATATTACATTTTGTTTTGTTTTGTTTTCCCCTGGGAGTCCAGAGTTTGCTGTTTTCTATCTTAAAATTATTGGATGTCTCTCTACTGATGGATGTATCTGCACAGTTGCAAATGTTTTCTATCATCATAGAAGAGATTTCATGCACAGTGTTAAGTTTTGGATTAGCAGTGTAACTACTATATCAGAATCAGTAATTTCCTCTTATGAAGGTGAGGAAAAAGAATAATTTCAAGTCAAGGCTTAAAGTTTATGTAAGTGTTTCTGGAATTCTAAACATATAATTTCCTAGACTGAAAGAGCGAATTTCTTAACGTTTGTTGTTTCAAAAAATACACAAAAAGCTGAGGATCATTCTTTTTAATTTGGATGGAAAATTTCCTTGTACAAAGGAAAAATAATAGTGAAAACCTTCAGAATAGGACAGAGGAATGTTCAGACTTCACATTTTCTGTACAAATGCTTGATGAAAACCTGTTTATATAGACCAGGCCTTCTGTAGATGAGAAGAGTTTAGAGGACTCGAAATGCAGAATACCTGGATCTACCCACAAAGTTGTTTCCAAAAGACTGAGGCATTGTGTTGGATGATGTAACATTAGGAAGTGTGCCAAGAAAGGTATCTTAAGGCTTGTCTACTCGGAGAAATAACCCAAAATGTCTATTAAGGAATAGCTTTTCTACAGTAGTGCTCTGAGAGGATGTTAAGAGTGCATTTTTTTAGTCCACTTTGAAAGTAGATTAAGCTAAACCACAGAAAAGCTTTTTGTAAGAGTGTCCGTGAGAGAGTTTGGATGGAATAGCTGTAGTACTTGCAAGTTTTCACAATCCCTTCCCTACATGGAAAAGCCTCTACAACAGTTTCGACCTTTTCTAGGAGAATTTTCCTTTTGAGTTTGTGACAGCATACAGCTTCCGAAAACCTTCTAACTGTATTTATAAATTAATAAAGAGACAAATGAAGGCTTTCAAAAATTATATGGATGTAACTTAATGCTGGGCATGACCAGTTAAATATGCTATGCAAACATTGATTATAAATTTCTACCTCATACTTGATAGCAGAATACAGGGAAATCACTTCAACCTGTACAGCTTTCAGAATCCTAAAACTCCTGTATTTTTGGCACAGAGGAGGCCAAAACATTTTCAGATAAGCCAGGTGGAAAGTCACGTTCTGGAATCCTTCAGCCTTTAAGGCTGAATCTGAATGACAAAGCAAAACATGTATCGTGAACATGGTCAGAAACAGTAGTCTAATACATTTTAGCACCAGCCTGAGAAAAGTGGTGTTCCATGTTTAATGCTTGAAGAGAAGGTGGTGCTCAGCAGTGTCTCACCAGAAGAACTGAAACTGTGAACAAGATGCAATTAAATTTATCATCCTTGTCGCTACAATCTCAACAGGTCCTGCTAATATTAAAAAATGTAGTTTTGTAAGTGCTTCAAAAATAATGTTTACCACTCCCGTCAAAGAGACCTTGTTAGGTAGATATATTACTCTAATGTATCATTTTGCGTGTTTGCAATAAGATTAAATTGTTTTACAGTACAGCTCCTATGTTTAAAAGCTTTCAACTGTACATACTATACTAAGGTTTAAAATGTGATTCACAAACAGAAGATAGCATACTTCATTATGAATCCTTTTTAAAAAAGTGTGTTAAATGCTGCCTTCTCTGCATGAAGGAACTTCCTTTTTAATCCAGTAGCGCATTCCCATACTGTTCTCATGCTTTTCCCTGCTTCAAATGAGGTATTTCTGCCTCTTCCACAGCGGAGAACTCATGTGCCAGTAAGTGTTCAGCACAAACAGAAAGTATTGTGGAGGTTCCCAATGGGACGATGTGCCTTTTTAATGTTATTTAGATTCTCAGCTCCTTGGGAAAGGTACAGACCCTAGCCTGTATGTTGTGTACTGTGTGAAAAATATTGGTGTGTCAGAAATAGGGAAAACCTGCAGGTTTTGGTGTTTGCAGCATGTGACCTGCCCTGGCCAAAGCACCCACCAGCTCCCGAGAGAGCCCTGCAGCATGCCGAATGCGATGGAGGCGGCAGGGTCTGTCAGGCTTCCCCCCGTGGAACCCTCTGTGCTGCAGAGAGCTGACAATTGTTCTTGCCTGCTTTTTACATGGTAAAATATTTATCCTCGAGTTTTGTTTGCAAAGTATTTCTGCGAAATGTATCGCTTGTATATAAGAGCCAGTCTTAGTGGTAGGACAGGAAAGGCTATTAATGACTCGGAAATTGTCAAAGAGCAAAGCTTAGTAGAGACAAAATAGTAAAGAAATTGATCCCACTCCACCAGTTTAGTCTGCAAGTATTATCTGAATGCGATGCCGTTCATAGTCAAAACAATATGGGCAGCTATAATAGATTAAAACTGCTTTTCGTCTTTTTCTTCTTGAAAGACCAAACTTTTCTCTTACTGTGTTTGTGACTTTGCTTCAAGAACATAGGGCTAGACTTTACGGTTTGTTTAGCTATGAAGGGATGACAGACTAGGGGGGTGGTAAGGGGAGCTTAGTTTTGGAATGTAAATACATGTAGAGCTCTTCTTTTGTTTAGCATCTCTTTAAACTAAGACAAAAAAAATCAGTGAATGAATGAATAGCAGCATGGTGAAATACCTAAATGTTTGAGTTAAAATTTTTGGATGTTTGAAATCCTATTTGGATCCTTTTCCCAGATCGCAGTGCATTCATATGCACTCAGCAGGAAACTTCATGGAGATGCACATTTGGGCAGAAGGTCTTTGGCGGTGCCTTTTTCTTAACTTGTGTCTTTTCTTCTTTTGAAGAAAGTAATGGCTTAAGTCTGACTGAAGAACAATCTTTTTTGTATGTTCCTTATAAGAATTTACTTATGGTTCACAGATTTTACCCACCATCTATGTCTGCAGTCCTTTGGATTTAAAACAGCATATATCCCTCTGCAGACAACAGGAAACGCCAAATTAAAGACTTAATGACATACTGCTGAAAGAAGACAAAAGGTGACAAATTATAAAACAGCCAGCTAAACTTTTAAAGAAAACTGAAAAAAGTCCCACATTCAAACAGCTTGAAAAGGAGAAGGATATTGTTACACTTGCAGACATGTTAATAGAAATTAGACTGAATCATGCTGAATATAAACTTAAGCATTTAAAAAGAACTAATGGGTTTCGAAAAATAGTGATTTCCTAGAACAATGAAAACAGGCTTCTGCATTTAAAAAAAAAAAGTGAATGCTTTGATGTGTTTTAACCTTGCTGACATTGGTAGCTAAACCACAGACTCCATTTTTTAATTGTGAAACCAGTGAACGTATTACTCTGGTTAAAAATTATTTTAAAAATTATTAACCTCTATTGCTGATGCAAGTGCAGTTGTGTTCGCATTCCCTGCAGTTGCGCCCTGGTTGTGTGCTCCAGCCTGGCAGCCTCTGGCTTGATTTACAATGGGTGGAGCATCCTTTGATCTCCTGTTAGGTTCTGGAGAGATGGTGGAAGAGGAGTGTGATGAATGAAAAAGAGAAGGGAGGGGGAAGTATACAGATGGAAAAAGTAAGGTGACAGACCTTTCCTCTCTGTTCCCAGTGGCCTTGATCCCCTAATTTATTTAATCATTTTAATATTTACATTCTTTGATGGTAAACATTTTATGGTTTAGTATCCTTGATGCCATGAACTTAATTTTGGACTGTAGCACTTAGTAACTTAACAGGAAGTGCTGCTTCTGGTTGGGAAACGGCAAGAATGTGAACAATGGTTGAACTGGTAGTTTTAAGAATAGTTGTGTTGCATTTACATTAGATGCTGTTCCCAGTTTACCTTAAGGATTTGTACTTCAGGGTTACCTACTCAGTAGCTTACTGCTACAAGTCTAAAATCAGATCAGAGGGGATCTGTCAGTAACTTCACTGTAAACAATCATCACGATAGGACTGTAGTGAATCTTTTTATTCATATGCTCCTGAAATTATTTTTTTATATTCCTGTCATTGCCAATGCAATATTTACAAATACATGGCACCCATTTGATTGATAAATGCTGTTGACGCATTGGTTTTCTTGGATTTTTTTTATGTTTTGGAAAAAAGAGGAATGATTGCTTGGGGATTCCTAGTGGAATCAAATTGCATATTAAGAGAGAGATCTTTATTCAAGACCCCACTTCTCGTGAAAAGAAATGTTTAAATAGCAACATTTGCAGGCATATGTGAAGTCTATTCATCTAACTCTGTTTATGATGATAAATTCCATTGCTCACTTAATATTCAAAAAAGTATCTTTGTCTTCTGTGTATGCCTCTATACTCAAAAGAAATTTGTCATATATATGTTTGCTTTATATATATATATTTATATATTTTTATATATATATATTAAAAAAACACTGAGTAATCTGCCAGTGTGCTGAGAATATTCTGACCAGCTTTATCTTCTTTTCAGATATTGTCTGCATCCATCTGTTGTTTGTGTTGTTACACGTGCATTGTAAGCTCTGGGGCTGAGCTTCTGTTTTATATGTGTAGCATCTATTGCAGTGGGTACAAGTCAACAGCTGTGCGTCGGGCAATGCAGTAAAACAAAATAATGAACGAGTATGTGTGTGTCAGATGAGCCGCTGTCATTGTGAATGTGCAGCACTGAGAAACGTCGTGGAATGAGTGAAACAGAGAAGACCCACCAAGTTATTTTATTTGGCATTGTTCTTGATAACATGAGAGGCCAATTTTATTTCTTTGGTTTAAAGTTGGACTGAAACATTTACCCCACCTCTTCCTGTATGGAAAAAAGTTTGCCATTGCAAAAGCACTGCTTTTTGAATGCTTCAGCAGTTAGAAACTCGCTTGATTTTTAGTTGGGCTTGCTTTTATGTGTCAAAGTCCATTTGACGTTTGTCTTTTAATACAGTGCTCCTCAAAATATTTTTAAGCCGAAATGCCACCTAGTCTTTTTAAAAAATACGTGGATGGTCAGACTCAAAGTATAGCCATTGCTTGATGGTCTGTGCTGTCGAGGGTGTTATCCAGGCCAGTTTTGAAGAACTGAACAGCCACACTGTATTTATGTGCATCGTAGGAGAAATACAGATTTGTGAACTCTCTTGGGCTGGAGCTGAGTTGTAATAGATGTCTGTACAGCATATCATACAGTGGGGCCCCAGTCTCTAGTGGGTTTGTAAATTCTACCATGATAAAAATAATAAAGGAGAATCTTCTTGAAAAGATAATTTAGCCTCAGGGTGTTGCCTTTTTGTGCATATAAATATACGCACACGCACACATGCATATACACACACACACTCTCAGCTATTCAGTTATTAGCAGTTCAGCCAAAAATTTTGTCTTAATACCTATGGAACCATTAATTCCTCATTTGAAATAGAGGAAATGTTCAAATTCAGAAAAATAGTCCAAATTTAATTTACAAAAAGTGAAAAACAAATATATGAAGTATGGGAACTGATTTAAAAAAGGTTTGTTTCTCTTATTCATATGACAAAAAATATTAATCAGAATATTCCCTAGTGATTTGCAGCATCTGGTAGAAACGGAGCAGCAGCAAAAGCCTGGAATATGATAATCTTGCAGAAAAAATGAGTAACCATGAACAGTATTTAGCAAGTTAATTTTAAGTTCTAAAATGTGGGCTCTCTTCTTGCATAGTTCTGCCACAAAGCAAAAACAAACAAGCAAAAAATTAGTAAACTCAGACAGATCTGAGACTAGCTACAGTGAAGGAAGTTTCCTGATGATGAAGGCTGCCTTGTCACAGCACCAAGGAAAGGGCCGCTAATCCCTTGAGAGAGAGACAGTGAATGTAAGTGGGTTTGAGTTGGTTGGTTGGCATGAAGTGGAAGAAAGGGAAAAGAGATGCAGAGGAGTAACAGGGTTAGGGCTGTTCCTTCTTTAGGACTTTCTACCTTTCCATTTGTGGTTGGAGGAAGATGAGAGCCAGCTGTTGGCTCACCTGGGTTTTTCAGGAGCCTCTGGCTCCTAAAATTAAACTTCATGGGTGTGGAGAGCATATTTTTGTTACATTTAGGTACTAGCAAATAGAAATAGTCTGTAGGTTCTGCTGAAAAACAAATAATAGTTACACCCAAAGCTAATTTTGTATTAAAGGAAAGTACATACTTTCTGAGCAAGTTCAGGTACAATATTCCAACCATACCAGCATAAAATTAGCTCTCTTTACAGCTATAGTTTCTCTTGATGCAAATATTATTTTAAACTTAGTTTAGAGTCTGTGGAGAGTGCATGGTGATTAGTCCTAAAAACTGTCCTGTGTTTATGCCCAGAAGCTGTTGGCCCAGTGTGTCACAGCCGTGACTTCAAAAGCCAGTTTTCAGGAGCGGGAAACAGTGGTTTTACTCCTGTGCCGCTTCAGCCTTGGGTCTGAACGGCAAAGCTGCCAAAATTGCTAGTAATCATGGTAGTGTGAATCAGGGGGTTTGTTTCTTTATTACTGAGAATGCCAGCTATTCCAGAAATTAAGCAAGACCCTCGATTAAATTTGCGCAGGCTATCAAACTATCATCAAATGGCATCAACTTTTAGTGAGATACGGTCAGAATTATCTTCTGCAGTGAAATCCCTACAGGCACCGAAGGAATGGTGCCGTGAAGAACAGACCTGCCACTGGCAATGCTCCAGCCCTGCAGATGTGAGGCGGAGGAGGTTCTGCAGGATTAGGGGAGTGGAGAATACGCAGTGTTCAGCCTGAAAACTCTACCCTGGTTTACAATCCTAGGTTGCTCAATATGGGTAGAAGGTGGCAGAAACTAAGAATGTTTCATAAAATTGTTTAGGCAAAAAGTGAAAGCAAAAGATGAAAAAAACGAAACAAAAGTTGAACTGTGTTTGCAGTAACTCAGAAAGCAATCATCGTTCAGGCTACCTACAGAAGGGCTTGTAACTTCTCAAAAATGCTTAAATAAAGAAAAATCCATGATCTTAAGACTGGCCCCATGAAAACTGTCAAATGTGTTTTGACTTGAATGATTTTAATGGTGGGTTTGCCATGTATTTTTGATGTCATTGAAACACAACTCTCCTGTGGTGCACCAGACATTTTAAAGTGGTTTATCACTGTTGTCTTGGCTGCCATAGCTATTCTGTGTTGAGCCAGTGGGACTCTTCACCTGAACTTTTCTAACCACTGAAATGCAACAAAACACAAAACTTAACCAAGTATCTGTACCTTACCCTACAAAATTCTTGAAATGGAGAGCACATGTCCTCACTGCCTTGTCTGATTTTTCTAGGGCCATGGGGTGTTTTGGTTGGTTGGTTGGTTTTATGGTGGTGTTTTTTTCTCCTGGTGTTGGAGCTATGGCACCCTAAATACAGCAAAGTAAAAACCAAAACAACACAAACACCACCACCCTCACCCCCAAACCCCAAACCCTGCACTTATTTTTGTTAACTAGAAAAGTCAAAGTCTTTATTTTAAACTTAAGAACTGTATTGTTTTATAATTAGAAAGCACTTCACCAGGCTGCTCGCTCGCCTGTATGAGCCTTACTGTTTCTCTTTAGAGTACCTTTTCCTTGTGATGGCCTGCTCATAGGGATGTTCATTTTTGCTGCCCTTCTGGAAGTTTGTGCTCTGCTCCCTGACTGCTGCTTCTTGAAATTTGCCAGTCACTCAGCTAGAAACACGAAGTAGCCATTTGTTACTTGGCTGGTGTCTCCTTCCTCTCTTTCCTCCCAGATGATATGTGTTTTCCTCTGTGTTTTCATTCTTAATATGTTTGTGTAGCACTTATCAAAACAGACCCAAACAATGTAAGGGGTGTTACGTGTCAATGATAATCAAAGCCATGGTGCTTAAACTGCTTTGCAAAGATTTGGGTTTTCTCAGTATTCTGAGGTGTATTTGGAAACAATTAGGTCTGTTTGTAGGAAAGAGATCCTTCGGAGTCTGAACAGTTTTTCTTATTCCAGACTGAAAAATTCCAACAAAAGCAAGTTTTCTGTTGAGTTGTTTAAATAGTTCTGGGAAATGGCAATCTAGATTAGTTTTTTATATTTCAACTTTGCTGTGAAATGATCTGAAAGGTGCAACACTAATTAAATACGTAGTGTGATACTCCTCAGACAAATGCTGAGTTTTATAGGCATGTTTGTATTACTGTCATGTCTCTGCCAGGACACAGGTTTCAATCAGGGTTTAAGGGGGGAAAAAAAAGTCTTGTCATGTGTAGTATGTATGTTTTGCTGAAATCATTTGCAGATAACCGCATCTGTTAGCTATTGGTGTCCTTGCTTAATAGGCAAGTTTAAAATAACTGCTTATACTTATGTGCTTCTGATTCTTTCTTTTGCAAAACAGATGAACCTCTGTATTCCAAGAATTGTTCCAAATCATATTTTCTGGCAGTGCTTTTACTTTTAGTCATTGTATGAATTAAAATATTCTTTCCAGCTCTTGCCTAAGTTGTCAGAAAAAAGTCTCTATAGAATTAACACGCATACAGTTTTTGCAATCTTTTATTTTTCTTTTTTTTTCTTTTTTAAGCAATGTTAAATTTGCTTGAGCAACATCTCTTGTTTTGACTAGTCGAAGATCTAAAAATACACTACTGTATTGACTGAACTAATTACATTTCAGTTCTAGCCACTACCATCTGGATCTCTCTCTTTCTGGTTGCGTTTTCATTGCACAGATTGCACACAAGTGATTAGCACCATGAGCGGGTTGTCCAAATTTTGTTCTGGGTGTTAGCAGCAGCTCTGCTGAGCCACCTTCTTATCAAGAAAGGCTACAAGGGAGCTGGGCTTCTCTAGTCTGGCAAAAAGAAGGCTAAAATGCAATCAGAATAGTTGCTTACTTGAGAAGCAGTGAGAAAGATAATAAAATCAATCTCTTCTCAGTAGAGCCAGGTGATGTGACGTAAGGAGTAATAGCCAGAAGTTGTGGCTTGGGTGGCTCAGGCTGGACATCAGGAAGGAAGTCTCCGCCAGAAGAGCATGGCTGCACTGGGATAGAGGGGTTGTGGGGTCTCTCTTTGGAGGTTTTCAAGACCTGCAGAGATAAAGCCACAGCTGGCCTACCTGGTGATGGTGTTAGTCCAGGCTTCTGCCTGAAGTTTCCCTAAGTGAGCTCCAGAGGTCCTGTTTCCCTTTGCTGGCCTTCCCTGATGCCTGTGAGCAAAGCCTGGATAGGATCTGTGATTCCTACCAATGAATTTTCTGCTCAGGGCAGGCATTCTGCCAGGCCACAGGTTTCAGCCATGGTAAAAAGGCATTATGTAACAGAAACTTTCTCCCTCAACCTTTTCAACCCATGCATCACTTAAACTGAGAATTTTACATGCCTCGCTATAGTATATAGCAAATACCAGAGTGGTACAGTTTAGCTGTGACAAATTGCAGCCTAAGGGGTATGCAGCCTGAGGGAAGCCTAGCTGTAGCTATCTAGTTGAGTTCAGGTTGAAGGCCCTCCTGAGCTTGGGTGAAAAGTTCTGTTCCTCAGGTGTACTTTAGGCAGAAGTGCTTGCATGAAGTCTTAGGGTAACCCTTGGCAATACTTTGTGCTTCTTTCTCTGTTCATTCTGCTGTTCCTAAGGTCATTTTCACATAGTCTTTTCTGTCTCAGTGTTGTAATATATAGCTTTTTTGCCATTAGCAGAATGTCTCAGGGGATAGCTTGGGAATAAAACACTGAAACTAGAGAGAAAATGGGATGGCATGACTGTGTCCCCATCAGTGAAAAGCAAAGGTCTTTTATTTAGGTGCCTGATAAGGTGTTAGCTAGCATTGCCTCTGAAAAGTCTACAGAAAGCTTTTAAAACATAGGAGGTGTTTAAATTCTACCAGCCCAAGTCATTGCCCAAGGATTTGTTGTAGAAAGTGTTCAAAAAGCAGTATTTTAAGATCCAAGGTCTTGCAAACCACCAGTGTTAGCAAAACTGATGACATTCTCCCAAGCAACTTGTAGAAAAAAGACTGATATAGTGACCTTGGTCTCTGTCTGTTTTATAGTACAAACTAGTTCCTTCAAAGAGACCTCAGCCTACAAGCTTATCTAATCATAGCATTTGGACAGCCATCTTTCCTCCTCTTAACTCTTGTTCTTTAAGATACCTGATTTTAGAGACTAACATATCATGAATGGATGCTACATGCCAGGTCTGCTTTTACGTATGTCAGTTTGAAGTCTTTAATACTAGTTGAGTGGAATTGTTACCTGAAGATGTGTTGCGGGTAGACCTCATGACCAGAATAGGCAGCATTTGAGTTACTAAACTTTGTGTCTTAACAATGTAAGCTTAGTCCAATCTATTCTACCTTATTGACTGTCTTTTGTTTGTATGTTCATATGATACTGTAGTACAGATAATAAATGGTCGTATTCACTGCAGAAATCTTTTTTTTTTCTTTTGTGAACCAGACAATAATTTAAGAATAAGCACATTTTAAGGGAGGCTGTCAGCAGCAGATAAGGTATGAAGCAGTGCTGATCAACTGGGAGCTACGTAATACAGTGAGGTATGAAAAATTCTCAAACAATTCCAGTGATGTATGGGTTGAAAAGGTTCATGGAGAAAGTTTCAGTTACGTACTGGATTTAACGAGCCAGCTTGATTTTTTTTTTTAATTTTTTTACTTTCATTTTTTCCCCTAGCCCTGTCCTTGGCCACTTTTTCCTCATTCCCACACTGCAAATTAGCATTTGCGAGACCTGTAGTAACACTGCTGTTGGAGGTGGAGGGTGGAGATGTCTTTGCTGTAAACAGAATCACTGAAATTCTGCATCCTTTGATGTACCCTCCTCTCTTTTCAGAGAGAGATGTTTGAGCTAGGGTGACTCCGTGATCCGTTTCACAGTGCAGCCACACTGCGTTGTCATGCAGGAAGGGCTGGGAACTTCTACCAGTCACTCCATCGCAGAAACTGGCAAGTGGAATCCCTCCTGAGAAATGAAAACTTGAGCTAGTTCTGGTTCCACATTGCTAGCTGTTTTCTATCCCGTTATACTACCTACCTGTTTGCCAGTCAATACTACGTTGACATCTAATACCATTGTCCTGTCCGATTATTTTCCTTGTGTTTACAAAGCAAGGCTAAAACATTATTTTTTTCATTTCTATAGGTCTGTTTTCAGTGTTCAGTCATGGAGCCAAAGCAGCTTCTCTTCAAGAGGGATCAAAAACAGTTTGTCAGTGATAGCACAAAGTTTATGGCCTGCTCCATGGGGCATAATTAAACATGGAATTCAGCCCCTTTTTGCAGAATAACTTTGACACATCTGGTTTAAACAGTTTTAGTGCAGCGAGGAGTTAAGTAGAAGTTTCTTTGCACAGTAGATTAGTTTCAGATGAGGTATAGGATCCCCTCAAATTCAGGTTCACATAAAAACTACACCAGTGGGACAGCCACCCAAGAAAAGTGCTTAGTCATCCGTTCAATATGTGAAAATAAATGGTAGGCCTGCAGCACAATAAAATAAGAAAGAAAAATCCAAAGATCTTGTCAGCCCCAGAAGGAAATGTAGGGTAATCGCCCAGAAAAGGAGAAGGATCAGGGCTGAATTCTTTTACAAAATCCCTATTCTTTCCCTGCTTTCTTTGCCAGAGCACCTCTGATCCAGTTTTATTCCATGTTCCCCTTCAGTATGTTCGTGTTTTTACAGATATAGCACATTTTATGACACCCACTAAAGTAATCTGCTGTGAAATTCAATTGTTTAAATACTTTGTCCTTTTGTTACCCTTTTCTAATGGATTGCCAATACATATTGCTTTCTCATCAGATGCTGATAGTCCCCTTAGTAGACTTCACTGTTCTGTAAAATGGTGATGAACACACAATATGGCTTATAGGTAGTGAAGTACAAAGTAGTTGTTTCAGCACTTTGCTCTCATATAGCAAATACAGTCTGTGTCTGTTTAATATTCACTTGGCTGTCTCGGTGTTCAAGGCATGTTGCTGATAGATACCTCTCTGAACATTCAGGCATATTATTACTGCATACATCTTAGAAACATATTTTTACTCATTATAAAAGACAATTAAGATATGGGGGAGAGGTTTAGTAATATATGTGTAAATGAAGGCAGTATTTGTGAAGGCCTTATGAAGTCTTAATAAGAACTGTGTTTATTTGCATTAAAAGGTAGGAGCCCTGGTCTGAATGGCTGACTGCTGGGAGTTAGCAGACTGGCATAAATAAAAGATCATCATCATGCTTATTATTTTTTATGTAAATTATTTCTAGTTCACATTTTACTGGTTAAATAATGTTCAGTTGCATCTTTTCTCAAAGTAGACTGGTTGAGATTCTGAGAAATCTGATATTTAGGTGGTCTGTTGTAAAATCTTTGAAATAGCTGAAGAGATGTCTCACTTTTTGCACAGACTGCAGAAATACAGTAGTTCTTGACCAATCTGTGCAGGGAAGTTGAAATGATATAAAATGTTGAATGAATACAAATATTTTTAAATTTAGTTGGAAGTTCGTACAGTTTAAGTCACGGTAGGTGGTCTCAGTAAAGCCATTTCAGATGCGGAAAAGGGATAGTGTTTTCATTCCCTTGTGTTATATGTACATTATCATGGTTCAAGTTAAACTATTTCCAAAATAATTGGAACATGAGGAAGTTGGTTACTAGCAAAGTTAATTCAAACCCCCTCCTGCTGTAAACGTTTTACTCCCTAGAGAGGATACATTTTGTTTTTTTAAAAAAAAAAGGTAAAAAAGAGACATAAAGTAGAAATGTGTTGTTCTATCATGTAATTAAGTAACTGACATCTTTTTATGATAATACATTTGGGTGGTCTGTTCTTGAAACACTTGATTTGTTAAGAAACATTACCATTTCCGCAAGTAATCTCTAAGTCCTAAATATTTTGAAAAAAATTTGCATTGTGGTATTTCATCAGTGCATTACTCAACAGTTAAACTTTATAAACTGCTGTCGCTTGGCATTGGAGAGGGCTTCCAGGTTTTTTTCTATCAGCAAAAACTTCTGTAAATTATAATATTGCTTGGCAGAGCATAAAGAATAAATACTAGAAAACCAGATGATTTAAGAGAAAATAAATGGAAAGACTTGAATCTCATTTTGCTTTTCCTTGGAAAAAGAAGTCTCTGTAGTTTACAAAACAGAGAGTTTGAAATTGCCTTCAGCCGCAATGTTTGTTTAGGTGTGGTGACCCTTTTGTATCCTTGTTGTAGTTTCCTCTCAATCAGCACAATTCTGATTGTCCCCACTGGACACTGTGGAGATTTAGAGGCTTGCTTGCTGCAATGAACCTCAATGATTTTGAGGTTAGGCATGCTGCCACTGAGTCTAGCATCATTTTAACTGCCAGTGGTAATGAGCTGCTGAGTTTTTCAGATTAAAAGAAAACCATCTTGAATATATTTAAATATTATGCTAATGTACATAAACACTAATAGATTGAATAACGTTCCTGCAACCAAAGCAATCTACCCAAACCAAATTTTTGAAGACTCAGCTGACTGCCAGGTTACTCATTCTGTGCACAAATGTTTAAACTTTAGTTACGAGCAGGAAATAGCTGATGCACTCGATACTTCCTATAGTTTATATTTGGTGAAGGGTCAATATTAAAATGTTTCTGTGATGCAGTTGGTGAAAACAGTCTATGATGATTTTTCCCAAGGCTGATTTGCGAGACTATTGCTTTACTTTTCTAAATTCATAAACATATGTAGAATCAATTTTTGCAACAAAATATACTCATGGAAACCCAACTGACCTTTTTAAAAAATACCAAAATAGAAGAGAAACAAAAATAAAACCAGAATCAAGTTATACTTATTTGCTTAAAGATTTTAAAGATCAACATTCTTCTCAGTTTATTTTCCGTGTGATTCCACTGCTATTAAGTTACAGGTTTTGTTATAAACCAAAAATGACAATTAGAGTTGAAGTAATCTGATGCTTGAGTTACTAGGAAATTCAGGACACTGTTAGATTTCCTTCTTTAGGACATTCAGGAATCATTATCCTATCATCCCCTTACTCCAAACAAGAGCAAAGGTGGGATGTGAAACTAGAGCCCTTTGCTTCCCTCTCTTTTACTCTCTGTGCACACTGCTGTAGCAGCAGCCAAGCTACGTGGCATGAGTAGTTAAATGCTGTGACTGCGTCCTCAAAACGGGGATTTGATCACTCGCTCACGAGGCCTGAGCTCACACAATAGGTACGACCTGACAAGCGCACTTAGAAAGCTGTGGAGTGATGATGCATTTTGTTCACAGGTGGGAACTCTGCTCAAGAGAAGTGTCTCTCTCTAGGGAAAGAGCAAGATCCTCTCTTGTCATGGCTCAGAGGCATGCTGATGCCTCCTGCTAATGCTCAAGTTTCTGCTGACTGTCTAGACAGTTTCCATTCGGTAACTCTGCTTTTGTTTCTTACGATGCTCTCTGTCTGCAAAGACCATGCTCATCTCTGACAAGAACATTCTCTGTGGCTTGATTAAGTCGAAGTGATCAAAAACTGTAAAGGCAGGTTTTCCCTATAAGGTTTGCCTCGAGTCCTTAGTCATATGCCTTTGGCAAGTTGTTCATCATTCTTGAAGTTAGGAATAAAGGTTTTGATTTAAATAGGAAGATCAGACAGTGCACAGATCCTACCATTCGCAGCAATTTTGCCTGTTCTGACGGGAAAAAATGCCAGTGCTGGAAACTCTTTAACTACATTATTTCTCAAGCCAGTAGAACTTCAGTGTGTCCACTATGTATACATTTACCATTGTACAGCTTGATTTATGATGACTATTTAAACAAAAAACCACAAACCCCTACAAAAAAACCAAATCCCCCTCCAAAAAACCCCACACAATATGAATGATTCTTGGCAGACATCTCTGGAAGCTGATAATAAAGTAAATACCTGCAGTTCAAGAAAATATAATTCTGTATTTGGAGAAAATGGAGAAATATTGATGCCTTGTGAAACAAAGCTTTTGCTTTAGCCCCTGCAGACTCTTAACTTCATTTTTCTAAAATCCTGGACTCATAGGACTCCTGATGTGGATGCTGATTATAACTTCATTTAGGAGTGGTACTATTAATTTTCCTTTAAAAATTAATTTTTTGACAATAGCAGATAGATCTTCACAGCTTTGTTTCCTGGTACCAAGAGAAGAAAGTGGATTTGTTGTAGCAAAAATGGGCCATCTTTCTTACTGTCTTCAACTTGAAAATATAATTGCAACCACCAAAATGAAAATGGAGCCAAGTCAGGTTTTGTGTGGAACAGCCACAGGCTGTTTCAGAAGTTACCCCACAAAACATTGATTATTGGCCCTGAACTGCAATGACAAATCCAGCAGTGTGAGTGCTCCTCTATATTTTCTGAGCAAAGTAAAATGCGCTGGTGTAATCTACTGATGAAGACAGTTTAACCTTTTCTTTGAGCTGAAATACACTGGAGCTTATACAATTAACTACTTAATCTTTCTCAAGTGAGTGTGTGTGTGTGTGGAATGACAGTAGAAACATCTGCAGCACGGTAACATTATATACTGCTACAGCTGTTAGGCAAGAAGATATCTAATTCCCCTTGGATGCATTTATATCTGAAATTTGAAAAAGGAAGGCACTTGTACCTACATCAAGTGCTGTGTAAGAGTTAGGGTATGCCATGTTGAAATGTTATAACCTTGCATCCTTCAAATGTTTTGTTAATCTTGCTGTGATATCTTAGATCTAGATAAAATAAAGTCGCTTGTACAAATATAAGATCCCAGGTCCTGTTTTGGATCATTCATAGTAATTTTCTTTTTTCAATTCTGAAAGGAATGTTATTACTATTTTTGGTATGTTTGAATTCCTTCATATGTTTTAATCAAAATTCATGTAATTACATGTGAAATGCTCCAAATACGTATTTTTTTCTTGCTGTGCACTAGGGTTTGCTGTGATTATATAACTAAGACGATTTTTGAAACTTAATTACAGTCTCCTGTTCGGGTCACTTACATTAGTACTGCATAGAAATATTTATATTTGGATCAGATGATTTTCATGTTGCCATAGAAATGCCTAAATGTGAGTGGAATGTGGAACAACACTGTGCCCTGTGTCTTTGAACTGTATTGCTTCCTAAGCGGACAGTGGCAAGGTTTTGTGACACTCTGAGCTGTAGCCATGGCCGCTTTGGTGACCTGAACATGTAAAAGAAAGTGTAGCAGAGACTTGCAGCACCGCCATGTGAAGTTCGACCTCTCATTTTCACTCGGCACTTCTTTGGCTCTGTCAGAGTCGCTTCAATTGCTTGAGCCAGGACAACAGCCCTCCAGTTGAGCTCTGCTCAGCTTGTGGATGCGTGAGTACAGTGAGAGTGTCTGTTAGACGGAGGGTCTGCAGAGACGCTACTGGGGGGAAGGGGTTCACTGGTTACTAGAAATATGTTGCAGCTGCAATGTCATGCTCTCCCTCCCTCTTATGACTTTTCAAAGTGAAATAGGGAACAGAGAGGAGGAAACCAGGCCTCTCGTGCCCTTAGACCAGAATGACTTCAGGTCTACGAGCTCACTGGCATACTGCTCTGAAATTAGTTTGAGTCGTGCAATGTGCAGCACCTGGGTTAATTTGCAAGGACGCAAACGTATCGAACAGGCAAGTAGTAACAGGTTTCCTCATAACTCAAATGAAACGCGGTTTCAGACAAAACTCTTCTAATTAGTTGGGTCTTAGCTGATGGTGGTAAGTGCTGTTCTGTGACCTGTTCTTTGTTTCATGGACAGACTGCTCTTGAGGCTGTGTCAGGTAGTTCATTGGATGTTCGCCTTTGTTTTTCAAAAAATCTTGGAAAACATAGTTTTATTTGAGGGAAGTATGTTCTGATCAATTATAAAACTCCAACTGTGGACTAGTGCCTGGATACTGTTAAACACCACATATGAAACAGCACTGTACTGTCTCTCTTAAGGATCGTACGTATACCAAGGCATGCAGCAAAGGATTAAACAGACATGCAAGTAAATCTTTCCCATAAAAAAGATATTGTGTTATATTGTATATGACCTGTAGCCCAAGACACTTTTATGAACTGCTTATCCACTGCCATCCCAACCCTACTCCCCTGTCTGGTACCAGCACTCATTATAAATCATGAGTGTTTCTCTCTTTCTCTTAATATCTTCCTGCTCTAGTTGCATTCTATTTTTTTTTTTTATAATCCTTAAATTAATATTAAGAAAAAGATTTTTAAAAATACTTTTTTTTGCTGGGTTTTGCCTTTAGGTTATGTTTCGTCCAAGTGATTACCCTGATTTTAAGGGTAGACAGGGTAAGAGAACTGGTGCAAGAACCATCTGTCTGGACTTACTAAATGACCAAGAGGGTGTTTGTCTGGGTGATCTGCATTTAAATTGTATCATCGTATTCTCATTATCTTTTTGTGTGATTGTCTGGGGATTTTTCTGAAGGATTCCTTTAGCATAAATCACAATGTATGATTTCTGATACCTCCTTTTTGTCTGTGTGGCTTAAACCAGAAATATATTAAATTTGGTCCTTAGAGTCCTCTTGGGTCATTCTTTTTTGTGCCTTTATGAATTAAATCCCTTTCTCCCTCTCCTCTGTTTTTTCATCCCTGGATTATTTGTCCACTGGAAAGAGCTAATGTCTGAAACTTACAGGGGGTGTGTGTTCCCCAGGCTTTCAGAGTGTATGTGTGTTAACATATTAATGTGTTTTTTCTCATATAATCTTAATGGTGGTGGCATTTTTAATCAGTTTTGAAGGACCATACTGAAACAGCCTGTGAAATTTGAAAAATACTCCAAAAGGAGCTGTCTGACTAGGTCTGAGATACTCATTAACAAACATCCATAAATTCATAATTGCAGACTGGCTTCCTTGTTTACCATTTTTCTTTCATAACGACAATGAGACATGACAGCTAGTCCCAGGGGATTACTGCACTTCTCGGCTGGTTGATGTCACTCTGCCTTTAGACCTGCGTCTTGCAGAACAACCAAGGGACTCACTGATCTCCCGCAAATGTGCTACCTGTCACGTCTTATTGTCTTAAAACAGACCCGTCTGATTACTGAAATGGAGAAATATTTGTGAATAAGGGTTTAAACTAATCTTTGAAAGACTGCCTCCGCTTCTGTAACAGATCCAAAATGGAGATACGGTTTAAATTGAGAATATAAGAAAAACGTTTCTGTTTTAAAGATTTTGTTTGTGAATCTGCATTCCTTTATTTTGGTATTGGAACAAACCCCAAACTGTGACTTTCAAGTAGATTGAGGTCTTCCACTCTAACAGAAATCTTCTCGTTGCATGTTTGTTACTCGATTTCTACTCAAAATTAAAATTCTGCTGCTCAGTTGGTAATTTTTCAAGGTGATGTGAAAACCCAGTTCCAGACTTTCTCAAATTTAACTGGTTTGCTGTAGAATTTGGTCAGAATTTCGTATCCTGGTAAATACAATGACTTTTTTGGCCTTTATATTAACATGCTTTTGTACATTTATTATGATTATTAAGTAAATGCTGGTTTTGTGTTATAAATTCTTTGGACTGATCTGGACATCCCCAGATATTTCTCAGTTGGCTGCTATGTTCTGGATTCTGGACTGAATTTTAAACTGGTGTTTGGATCTGCTCAACTGTGCCGCTTAAACTCTAATTGTCATTTTTGGACTAAAAGAGCAAGCAGAATTTTTCCCCAAAGGTTTGGATGTGTTCATCATTCAGCCTTAAAACTGTTAAGCTTGCAAACAATTTGAACTTGATTACTCTTCTGCAGAGCTGTGTCCTCCAAACAAAATTAATGGCAAAAACGCTTTTGAATTTTTCTGGGAACAGAATCGGGCTCTTACAGTCTTGTTCAATATGCTTGTCTTTCTGAAATTGTCTCAGAGTTGGTATTGCCAGTAGATTCACAATGATGCTTTGACCTTTGGGCTACACGGCCGGTTAGTCCACCAGTATGGCTCTACCAGCGGAGAGCAGGTTTAGCCCCCTACCCGTGAGGATCCCAGCTGTGCCAGGAGCCCCCCGTGCGGTGGCAGGGACCCCCCTGGCAGCCCAGCTCAGGAGGTGCATCTGGAGGCTTCCCATGCCAGAAGGGAATCAAAATTTCTTGTGTACAAAGCTGGCTTCAGCTTGATCGGTGACTCGATGAACTCTCATTACTTGCCCAACTCAGAAAGAATGTGCATCCTGCGCCGGCATACTGAGATTTGTCAAGTTTCTTGCTCTGAGAATTGTGAAATTGTGAGTCCTTGCAAATCAATCACTCCTAATGCGTTTGATCTCAGTGCAGCTTGCCATCTCAACATCACGGTCTCGCTTGCTCTCTGTAGCTCCCATCAGGCTGGATGCGGTTGTTTGGGTGATGGTTTAATTTCCTTGTCAGCTGTGTTGGTGCCTGAGGCTGTGATACCTGTGCAGCTGGGGGAGGTGTGTGACCCCCAGGGCCCTGTGTTTGGGGACGCTGCTGGGGCACAGTGCCCCACACCAAGCCTCAAGCACCCATCACATCCCTGCCCACCTCGTGATTGGTTGGGTACACCAGGCACATCCCTTCCTACAGAGGCTTGTCTGTCACTGGCTCCTGTCAATCAAGGGGTGTTTGCAAATTCTGCATGATGCTTCCACAAGTACCTGGTATATTTCTGACCCCCCACCCCGCCCCCGCCAAATGCTGGATCACTGAAATAGAAGTAAAAAACCTGCAACCTTATCACTGGGACAAGAAACAGTAACTTGGACTAGTTTCTGAATATTTGCCTTTATTACTAATTTAGTAATTAGTAAATAATTAGTAACACACGCACACTAGTCATCTTGGTTTGACACCTCACAAATTTCAGCCACCATTTTTAAGGGAAGACAGCAACCTTTGTCTGGAAGAGTGTCGTCGTGAGCCATTCCAGCCCCATCTTTAATTACATGAAGCTGGCTTCTAAGACAAGAAGATGTAATTGCAGAAAGACACAAAATATCTCCATAATTACCAGTTTCATAAAGTACTTGAAAGTGGTGAGAGGGAGCATATTGCCAATCTCTAAAAATAAATACTTTGTAAAGTCATAGTCATTATAAAACAGATTTACTTGTGAAGACAGTATTACATATGTTAAGGGTAGTCTGTCACTTGCAACTTATAGTACATATGTGACTTGAAAAAACAAGCCAGTGAGAGCTGTATTAGTGACGAATTTTGTATCTGTTCTGTCATTTTAATGGATGTAAAATTGTGAAAATTAGGAAGGAATTGATAATATTTTAAGATTCGATTTAATCCTGAAAACATTTTTTGAAAAGAAAACCTTGTTTTTGAAAACATGAGCCTACTTGTATTTTGTGAAAACAAAGCAGAAGTGTCCCCTTCATTAATAGGTAATCTCTCATTTTGACCACCCCACCAGTTCCCGTTTTACTTTTTCTTTCATTTTTTTTTAACTTTAGTTTCTATTGCTGGCTATATTGGAAAACTACTAAAATAGTATAATTTTCCAGATAATGTTCTTAACTTCTTGGCGTATGTTCCTTCTTTCAAACCCCTCAGGATAATCCACAGCTCCACAAAAACATGAGTCAAATACATTACAAATTTCCCTCAGAGAATCAACATCTTTTCCAGCTGTTTGGATAGTCTGTCTAAAACCTGACCAGACCTCTCATCTCCCAGTATTGTTTTGGGCTTTTATTTTTTGACTTTGATTTGTTCAATGTTGTAATTTCTAAACTGAGCCAATAATTTCAGTCTCTTTGGTTTTCTTTACAATACTTACACTGGACAATAAAATTATCTATTATCCAAAGAAGATTACATTGTTTTTGACTATTTCTATTCACTAGTGCAAAATTCCTTACCCACGTCAACAATCCCCCTTTTAAAATCCGCCTTAGGCAGTTTCATATATCATTTATGTATTAAAATGTCTCTCAACCATATTCCTATATAGACATCTACTTGTTTTGATTGGTTTCAGATAGGCGCACAGCAATTATGGGGGCCATATAAAGCTCTTGGTAGATGTTCTATTTTAAATATAGTTTTGGCAACGGGGTAAGTTGCTTTTTTTTTTAAAAAAAAAAAAAGAATGCATTTGTGATCATTCCAGTTAATTCCTTGTATATTTTGTCTGGCAAGGTAGTACAAATCTAGTTGTAACAGCTTTAAAGATTGGCAAGTTACCTAGTAAGCAGCCTAAGGTGGGAATTGGGCCTCCAAAGTTTTCCATCTCAATTAGCAAAAATAATCTTATCCCCCAGCCTGTCTACTCAGGACCATTTATTTTCCTCTAACCTTTAATAAACCTTCATTGACTGTGGAGAAAGAAAATTATGTTAAGAGAATCCAGAGTTGGACCAGTTAATATCCATGAACAATATGATCTCCTGCTCTATTTTTCATCTGTTGCCTGCAAGGGGAAGAAAGCAAAGGAGGTTATAACCATAGTAACACTATGTCCCAAATCTCACAATATATTAGATCATACTTTTAAAGTGTTCTATTAAATGTGATAGCCAGCGATCAGGGAAGTGTTTGTCACTTGAGTTGTCCAGGTCTCTTTCAACGGAGGTGCTAATTGGGCGGTTTTGTGCTCGATGACGGACGTTAGCTGTTGGTTCCTCCTGAAGATGGGGACTAAGACAGTAACGGCTCTTTGATGCTCTTGGCCACAAACTGCTCTGGCATTCACCAAGCCGGGGGCCAGCTTGTAGCTGTAGGACATGGTGCTGCTCCACTGGCAGCCCTGCTGAGGATCCCAGTCCTATGCTTGGGCCAACTCTGAAGACTCTGAGCCATCCTGCTGGTGCTGGGTCACTGCAGATACGTGCCAATGGGCTTCAGCCTTTCCCTTCCCTCCTCCTCCTCCCTGTCCCTGGCTGCTGTCCCACTTCTCCTGCAGCTGGGCAGGGGGAGCTTGTCCCACACCCCCAGCTCCTTCTGCTCACCCTGCTTGCCCCCCTGCCCCAAACCTCCCCACCGCTGCCCCTCCTGCAAGTTGCCACCCGTGGCATAACCCATGTGGTTGCTCACCACCCCCGTTCTGTCTGTAGGCTTAAAAAAAATGTAAAAAATTAATTAAAAAAGCATGCTACTGATGTTGAAGCTAGCCCACGTCATTCTAACTGAACTAAATAGGCAAAAAATTACTGGCGGAGTTATGCCAGCAGATTGTGGGGAGAGGAAACCTCTGGCATGCCAGGGGAAGGAGCTGACACGTGGCGATGACAGCCGGGTTAAGGAATCGGTCATCTTCTCGCAGAGCTCAGCTGCAGGCAGCACCAGCGGCGCAGTCACCACCTCACGCACGGCACCGGGCTGCCTTCTGCAGCCCCTGCCCCACCGCCTGCTCGCCGGCCGGGGAGCACGCTCTGTAGCTGCGCGCTGCCGCCTTCAACTGCAGTTCGCCACACGTGGAAGTTCAGCAGCTTCCAGTTTTTGACCGCTGTCTTTCAGAGGTGTTCAAAGAATTCACACCTGTGCGCTCGCCTCCAAGACAAACTTCCAAACCAAACCTTCCACAAACAACTTCCAAAAACAAACAAAAAAAACTTCTACAGAAGAAAATCTGGCAAACTGTAATGAATCCTTTCCCTTGCCTCCCTTGTTTACATGTAATCACACACGCTTGCTTTTGCATCATCTATAGGTGACTCAGCAAAACTTGGGAGTGAGTTTAAGAACCACCCAGATGACTCTCCATAGTGCCTGTGTTCTCTGAGATGTCCTATATACCATATTTTCAATGTTCTGCACGTTGAACTTTGTGTGTGTGTGTGTAGTTCGAGTTGGAGACATGAAAGAAAAGGTCATTTTCAGAAAGAAAAGCTGTTTCAGGGAGAGCTTTTTGCATTGCTAGGCAGTCTGAGATCAGCACAGTCAGCAAGCCTGAACATGGTGAACGTTAATACTTCTCTTCTGCTAAAATGTTACGTGCAGATATCCTCATGACACTATTTGCGTGTATGTAGAATTATGTGTGGATCTGATATAGTGGGTGTGTGTTTCTAAAATGTAATATATAATGGGTTTTGCATGCAGTGAAAATTTGAATCTCCTTGTCAGTCTAGACACCCTAAATTATGCCAGTAACTACTCTGTGAATTTAGGAGGTCTAATAAAATTTTATTTAGTGCTATTCATGTGAGGATTAAGGCTTAACTATAATTTATGGTATTCTTTAAAAATAGCCTTACCTTGGTGGTGTTTCAAAGAAGTATGAAAATTCTTAGGGCCCAACATTCTGCAGTGGGGAAACTATCTGGTTAAGCCGAAGAGGTCATAGTATTGACCTGTTCGTAGGAAAGCGGGCGCTTGCTATTTGATCAGACTTTGACCTCGAAAAAAATAATGCGTGGAATGTTTTATAGAATAGGAATCTCTGGCTCTTAGGGCTGGGAATGACTATTTGAGAAAGGCTTTAGTGTTTGCAACTCTGATTGTGGAAACTTTCTTGTTTTGTGAATCTAGCTGATCCGCTGAGACATAAGTTAATATTAATCTTTCTCACTATAAAGACTGCATTTAGCTTCTGGCAGTATGCAGAAGTTATTATTGTCACATGTTTCTAATTTCTGAAAATTAATGTTTTTAAGATAAACATGGAAAGAAAAAACTCTGGACACTTCATTAATAGGAAAGTAGTTGAAGTTCTGCCATAAATGCTTATGAAAAACTGTATAATACTGTTTGGCCCCATATAATTTCCTGGGGAATTCAGATCCTTGAATAAGTAATAGTAGTTTTATAATATTCTGTGACAGACGGAGCATGCTTGTTATGTAAACATAGTTACTAAAGATACTAGGACAGATGTGTTTAATACTGTAAATTGATTTTACTTGAGCATAAAAGTAACTGAAGTCCTTTTGAATACTTTCTAATACACCTAATGCTTATGCCAAAGGTGCGGAATTTATCTGAATCTTTGATCTTTATTAAGCCTTTTAGTCTTGAGTATACGTTTCTGAGCTGTGTCTCAAGTTGCAAGCTGCTTGCTTTGGAAAATCAGCCCATAAACTTTTCTTAATGTATAATTGAATCTCATTTCCAGTGCAGAACAATAATGTTAGGTGAGCATTGATCAAAATACTAAACACTTGAGGTGGTATGTTTCTTGCGACATCTTACAAGGAACCTGAATTCTTACATTTTTGCTGTGTAGTCCTCAGTTCTATGTGTGTGTGAAGCACATTCTGAAAGAAATTGCTGGTATAATGGCACCTGCCTTGAGAAACAGGAAAAAAATGAAGCTATGACCACACGGTCAAACCTTCACCAAAATTGTTGGTGTTACTTTAACTCTTATTAATGAATGATTGCCTCCCCTCCTGTTAGGAGGATGGTGATGCTGTCAAAGAATCAATATAAGTCTTTATTCTGCCCTACCTCTGCAGCTTCTTCAGATTGTAACTACTAGATAGTTGTTTCTGTATTTTGGAGGTTTTTATTGCCACAGCAGAGTCTTGAGCTTGCCTATGTTTGTGTAGGCACATCCTCTTGGCTAACAGCTATTATTTTTGCCAATAGCGTTGGACTGATTTTTAAGACGAAAAAGCAATAGATCTGTGTTTCCAGTACAAACTTATTTTGATTCTTATGAGCTAGAAGAAAAGGATTAAACCTTAAACAGTATTAAATATCTCTCAGATTATTAATAATTATTAATAATTAAAATCAATGGCAGTCTGTATTTTACCAGTCTTAACATAATACTTTCTTGTGTCAACTATTTTGTTGATGAGACTTTTTAACAGATTAATTGGGCAACTAGTGAACCTTGCCTAACCATGTCATTGTGTGCTCTAAGAATATTGTGTCTGCAGCTTCTGGATTAATTGCAGCTGTAAACATGCTACTGGCAGATGTCTTTTTGGTTGGGACATTGCACCTACTGCATGCTATTTCTTATTCCATCTTGACTGCCGTATTGGTGTATAGAGGTCAAGAAAACTGGGTTGCTTTGGTCTGGTCTTGGATGAACTTGAAAAAGTCCCGCAAATTATTATGTTGAAACAGTTCTTTGTGTAAAAAAGAAAAAACAAACTTTTCTTGAAACTGATACGTGTTGTGGGAACCTGTCAGTTTTAATGGTGCAGCTATTGAAAAGCTCAGTATTTTGTTTTATTTTATTATGAAAAGATTGTTCTAGCGTTCTCTGCAATAAGGTAATATTGAAGATGAAACGAAGGTATTCAAGTAATAGTTGAAATGTTACATTTTGAAGCCTAAAAGACCTAAAACTAGCAATATTTTCAAACCAGTTAGGAATAGTAATTTTGTAGCCGAGACTCCCACAATCTCAGTTTTGCAATTAACTATTACAAAATTTCCAAATATTGGAACTAACAAAGAAAAAAATAAATTCTAGCTTCTGAGAATACTGTTGTGAACTTTTTAATTTTCCTACAGTTGTACACTAAATCAGACATGATCATTATGGAGTAAAATATATTCAGTGATAGATATAATTGTGCTTTCCTCTCTGAACCCAAATGTCCCAACATGACTGAAGATTTAATTACAGCAAGTATGATAATGAAGTTCTCAGGTTCTGTACAGAAGCTTATTGCAATCAGTTGATCAACTGAGAGCACAGAACAACCATTTATTGTTTAATTTTTATATTTTTTTTTCTGGACAATCCTTTTTAACCTAGTACAGGGAAGAGATTATGAGTTTCGGGTAGGTTAATATAAGAGAGTTGGGTTCTGGGGTACCAAAAGAGTTATGAATTTTAGTGCTTCCTCTACTCCTGGTATTTAATTCTTCAGGCCTTAGAATATCACAGCAAGGTTTTTTTACTTCAAATTTCCTAATCACTAAACCAGGCTTTTAGATTTTTGTCCCAGGAATGTGGTGAGAACTCTCACTGTTAAAATACGTGATATTTCCTTCTTTATTACTGTCAAGTCACAGGTGAGGTTTTGCTGTAAAATAAATATCCTTTGAGGGATTGTTTTTGAACATGGTTTCCTAAGAATACAAAGCTCATGTGATATTGCTTTCTGCATGTGTCTGTCTGCCCATGTGCCCTACCAGCAATAACTTTTGACTCTTGTCCAACTTCAACATCTCTGAGCGCTCTCCTGAAAAACAAGTTCACCCCGTACTAGATACCAAAGAATCAGTGCAGGACACAAATCTGTGTTTTACAGAAAACCGAGTTCTACTCGTTCAGCTGCTTATGGAACCACTTCTTTCTTATGTAACATATGGATTTAATTTGTTTCATTTCCAAGTTGGGAAAGATAGGTCTCTTTAAACTGATTCTTGCATGACTTTGTCTGTGTCCAAGCTGGATTGTTTTGATGGGGAGTTGTGAGTCAATGGATTTAGTTCTCATACAGGTGTCCAAGCCAGGAGATCTGGCCCCGTTTTTATCTAGACTTTGTGCGATTGCTATTCCCAGTTTTCCTGTATGATGTGGCTTGAAAGTGTGGATGCTTGTCTGATGTTAGTGACCATATCACCTACTCTTTGGTTCTTTTGATTTCAAAGAGGTATTTTAGATTTTCTGTAATTTATTTCAGGATGTGTTAGTTGATATTGTGAGCATGATTCTCTTGTCTCCAGCATGACTGGCAAGCCACTGACATTTCAATCCTTGCAAGTTCAGTTATCCAGCCGTACCTGCTTCCAAGCTTCAACTGAAAGCTGAACAGAGGAGAGACGTATTTCTCCTTTGAACTATGTTTGCTTTCCCCTTTTCAGTTCAGTGAATCCCCCACCTCAGTCCTGGGGAAGCTAAGGGAGCTCTGCCACTCTCCTGTTACCCTACATAACTGTTACTTATCGGTTTCGTCTCTTTTGTGCAACAGCTTTACCCCAGCTGTCCTGGTCCTCCACCTCAACAAGGGTAATATTTCCCGTGTGCTCCTGTCTTCCCTGGGGAAGGCTGCAACACGCGCCCTCTCCTGCGCTCCTCCTCCTAACCTGTGTTTTCTCGCCTGTCTTTGCCACAGCCGATGGACTTTCTTTCAAAACGAAGCACTGGTATCATTATGTGGATGCTATTTAATCTGCTACCTAAAATATAAAGGAATGATCATTAGGAGTTAGGTTTTTAGCCTTCCCAAATATAAATTGTCTGTCTTTGAAAACCAAAGAATATTTCTTTAATTAAAAATATATAGTTTTATACTTTGCTACACTGTCAGTGAAAAATAGGAGTAGGACTTTCAGGCTGCACTTAGTACTGTCCTGAAACTTTTGTTCACTAAATTATCAAATTCTAGGTGTTCAATCATTTATTTTGGTTTCTTAAATTGAAATAGCATGGAGTGGTAACTAGTAGTATCCGTGAGGAGAGTTTAGGGAACATTTTTTTCTTATTACTCACATCTGCAGTACAGCAAAGGGCTCATCAGGTCCTGGTGTCCCCAGGCACACCATCTTTGTTTCTGCTTGTTTCATTTCCACAACTTTTTGAGTTATCAATCACTTTCATAAGGAGACGGGTAAAGGCTTTCTAATGAAATTTTATCATTTGACTCTAACTTTGAGGATGTGTTCCCAAGATACTGTTGTTCAGTGGAAAGTAGGCTCTTTCTTTTAAACATGTCCTGCTTGCAGGCCAGTCTCTGAATCCAGGCCGTGCTTAGCACCCTGATCTCAGGCTTGTTCTGTTTGGTTTGGGTTTGTTAGTTTTCCACCACAGCTAAAACACCGATGTTTTGTCTAGTAGGAGAAGTGCTATAAGCTTCTGCGTGGAAAAGTATGTCTTATTTTGTTTATGCAGATAGGTTTTGTGGATTATTTCGTCCTTTATCTACCATCTGTTGTTGACTCCTATTCTTTCTGGAGGTTCTTCCCCTCCAACCCTCCAAATATTTCCTTTTTTAGCAAGTGCATAGTGCAGCTCTTTTTTTGTGTGACCCTGAAGAATCCAGTCTGTTGTTCAGTTGTTTGATATGTTCGAATAACAATGGCTGGAGTTTTAAAAAATAAGTATATTGCTTTAGACACCTGACAAATACATTCTGAGTGCCTAATATCTTCTGCTGAAACGGAAAGTGTTTCTTGTTTTTCAAGAATCAAAATAAGATGTCCATGTAATAAGGTGGGAAATGTTGCGTATTCATTAATGAAAGGCAAGTTGCTGATCCCTAAACTTATTTCTGAATTCCACAGAACTAAATGTGAAATAAGGTCTTAATATATCTAGCTTTGCTTATTTAACTTAGAACATAAGCTACATATTTTGAAGGCAGCCATATAAATTAGAAAAAGTAAGTGGTTTGCATGGTGTGAAATCATTTGAGATTTTTATTTCCCTCCTTTTTGCATTCTATCATTTAAATAGGTATATTTTTATGTGACATTATTATTAAGCATAGATTGACATAAGCATTTCACGCTATTGCAAACAAAAAATGTAAATTTGAGAAGAAATGTGTAGTTACAAAGACTAAGCTGACCATTTCAATGTCAATTCATTCATTCCAATTCATTGCATTAAAACACAAAACCCAAAAGTTGTTTTTGGTGAACGTTTTCAGGTATTGATAGCTCTGACATAGATTTGACATTATCAGGAGTGGAAAGTGTATTAAACCTTCCTCCCTGTTATATCAAATGTGCTTTTTAATTCTTACATCTGGGATCTCTTTTTTCATCATAGCTGTATCTTTTACAGTAGCCTTAGTAAAATAGTCATAACTAAGTATTGATTTGGATGAGGATTAGATATGGATATTGGGAGAAATGCTTTACAAGCTACACGTGACATTGTACTTCAACAGCACAGAGGTCGAGCATGGCTTCAGTTACTCTTAGCACTGGTGAATGGTCACGTTGCTGGTCAAAGATTAGAGAATTAAGTCTTAAATTGGGATGGTGAAGTATTTTTAATTAAGTTACAATAAACTAACATAAAGGAGGATTGTTTTCTGAAATATCTGTGGCAATACATCTGACTGTATTGCCAGTCAGTATTAGTCTGCTGTCTTTATTAGAAGAGGGTGAGGTTCTCTGTGAAGCTTTGCAATTGATTTAAGTTAAATTATAACTGTGATGACAAAGTGCCTTCTTTGAGTGCTTTTAGGTCAGATGTGTTTGTGCCCTTGCACACTGGAAGGATGCAGTAAGTTTTGTGCTCAAGTAACCAAGATTCAAGTGGTCAAATCAGCATGAAAATTGCAAATATTGTGCAAAAGTTGGGGCAAGAGTTAACTACCATCAGAGTACAAAGCTGAACTTGGGGGTCTGGTGTTTGTTCGGTGGTTAATGGGCACCTGCGAATCCCTCTCTGGGGAGCGTGCTGGTGGGTGAGTGCCTTATGGGTTGGTTGATCCTGCGGGTGGGTACAAGATCCGCCATGCCAAAGTAGGGGCTTATGCAGCCACAGTCATCAAATACTGCCAAAGTTTCCCAAAGGCATATAAACAGATCCATAAAAGATCAACCCTGGATCAATAAAGACAAGTGACATCAAAGAATACCTGGAATCTGAATGGGTGTATAATATTGCAGGAATCCTCTTATTTTTAAGCTATGCTATGACTTTTTGAGCATTCAGGTGTTCAAAAACAACAGTCCATAGAGCGTCACTACTCCAAAAGATGAGCATAGCCAACTCTTTATGACTAAAACTTCATTTGTTGGCACATTATCTTTTCAGTTTGCTAGGTCAGTGTCTGCAATCACTAAGGACTCTTTGAGGGAGCTTTCTATTTTTCTACAAAAAGGAAGGTATGTAAACACAAAGGGCCAATCTGGGCCAACTACTAGTTGGTTTACATCCCCTGACACCTTCCTATGAACTCCATGTGGCAGAAACTTCTGCTGAAGTAGTGCATGAGTAAAATCTCAAGTTACTCTTTTTGGATCTGCTGTTGAGTGACTGACAGGAAAAGGCAAACAATGCCAAAAAGAGAGAAGTAGAAAAAAATATTCCACAGACTACCATTTTCTTTTGTCCATGTATCTTCAATCAGGTTTAGACAAGCTTAAACATCATTTATTTCCCCTCAAATTCACTCTTCTAGAGTGGTGGGCAGGGACAAGCAGAATTACTGAGTTGGAGACCTCTTAAAATGTCTTTGATTCAAGATACCTTCTATTTGATTGATATTCTATCTATTTGAACAAATTCATTCCTTTCACATAATGGAAGAATCAAGCCGTGATTAAAAAAAGCAGGACCCTCCTGCTCTCCCTGCCCTCAGAAAATCATTAAACAGTTCAGGCATGTGAAATCAGTAGTGATTGTCCAAAAGTCAAGACCAGGCAGGTGCTGTGGGTGGCTTTTTTGTTCACTTTTCCTGTGAAAATTAGGGCAATTTGCTTAAAGCAACAAAAGAATTTGCATTGATTCTTTCAGACAGCTGCTGCAGAAGATGTATTGGAGAAAAGTGTAGGAATCAGAGGCATTAGAGAAGACCACAAGCATCTGACCATGCTTCAGAGGTAGTGAAAATATTCAGATGGCAGAGATGCAGCATGAAGAGACCTGGAAGAGAAGAATAAGTTTCTTCTGAACAGTTCTCTTTGTATGAGGGGGGAAAAAACCACTTACTTTTGCAAACCAGCTTGTTACTGTGCTAGCAGACTAGAAGTCACACCCAAACACAAGGTAGGACTTACACAAATAGCTGCTCTTTATCAAAGTGATGCTGATCATCCAGTTATCCTAAAGTGACTGTTAGAGCTGTAAAATCTTAAAAGTTTTCCCCAAAACTTCCCATTAATTAAGTTTTCTCTCTCACTCTCTCCTGATACCAACAAGAAGAATTTGGTATTTTTTCAGCTGTCATAAATAAATCCAATTAAGCACGAAAGGCTTTTAGAAGGAACACCTTAATGTTTGTTGTTTAATGTTTTATCAAACTCCATGGTTGGTCCCTGTGGGAGCTAAAAAGTAGTGTATATCATAAGTGCAAGGATTTACAGTTAGCGTGATCACCAGTGTTAGGTGGAGGTTTGGGGAACTGTCTCTATCATTGGGTTTATGTGAGGGTCTATTCTCATCCTATAGTTTTTTTAGTCACAATGTAACATAAAGGTCAGATAACACAACTGAAATTTCCTAAGGGATTTCTAATTGCTACTTGTGACAACTTAGAGGTCTGGGCCTGAAACAGGCAAGCTTTTGTGCCTGAAGCTGACTTCATTAGGAAACCTTAATGCTTCTCCAGATCAGGATGCTGCTTTGGTTCTTTTAATAGTATACCCAAATCTGACATCCTGATCTTACTGTTTTGCTTGATTACACTTATGTCATCAACATTTTATGGAATAATTTGGCTGGAAAGAGCTTCATTTTCGTACACAAATACATATAATCATCAAATATATTGTATTGCCTAGTTTTATTGCATATTATGATATTTGAGGATGAAATCTTCTGCAAAAATAACTCCTTCCATTAAAGAATAATATGACTTGTGATATTCCATTCATTTTGCAGTTCAACCATATAAACCACAGCTGTATTAAGTGAACTGAGCACTTCCACTTAACACTTTCTATGCAAGTTAGGCGGTTGCTTTTGTAAGGTATTATGATATGTAAAGAGGTGTCTGCTCCAGTATTTTGCTTTAATGCTTAATTTCTTTCCTTTTATAGGCTTAAACCAGACCCTTTATATTGCTTTAATGTATTTTTTGCATGTCTTATAAACACACCCACACGTGCATCAGTTCAACATTCCAGCAAGGCAGCTGATTTTAAAAAAATGTTGTTAAACAAGTTGAAACTGGTTGGCACATATCTGAAGAAAGAAATCAAATAAAACTGGCAACTAAAGAGAAAGGGAAGTTGATATTGGCATTTCATCACAGAGGTCTCTAGGTAAAACATATGCAAAAGCCCTTAAAATGTAGTTCTACTTTGAAAAGTGACTATGTAAAAATGTCACCTTACTCAACAGATCTATTCCTTGTATGCACTCAGGGTTGCATCTGCTTGCCCTTGTAATAAAATACATTTTTTTTTCTGCAATTGCTTTTCCTGTTAATTCTACAGTATCAACACAAACCTGGCTTGCATTTTGACATTTGTATTACCAAAGGTCAGTCACTTGACACAGTTTGCAAGGGATTTTAGGTGCAAGTTCTCTGACAGATGGACAGAAAGAAAAGATCATAATTAAGCTGTCAAATTCCATCCTGAATTTGCATTACTGGTACCTTAAACTTCCTATCTCCTCTTTTAACTTTTTGAATTTAAGTTATCCCAGTTCCTTTGATTGTAGTGCTCAGATTGAAGTTTTAGCTTCAGTGGGCTAGTATTTCATGACAGAGCTTAGAAAATGAATTCTTGGAATTTAAGCCCATGATTGCAAATGGGGTAAATCTGATCTAAAGAGCATGGTATTGGTAGAAGGAGCCACTCAGCTATTTCTAGAATTACTTTCTAAGTCAGGAAAATACTTTCATGTACAACTGGTACAAGTATTGCTCATATTACATAATTACTGGGTTTTTTTAAAGGTTTAATAATTAAGTATTGAAAGTAAGTTTTCAGTCTTGTCCTTTTGCCTGAAGTGTAAAGTTGCTCAGAATATTTTTTTATTAGTAATTATCATTTTGCAGGATTCATTTTGTCAAAGTAAGGGGTTTTTTGTATCCTTTGATCATGATAGACACTTCATTAGGCATGCTGAAAATATAATTATGTTTGATCACCTACTTCGTACACTCCTGAACTGATCTTGCCATAGTGCAGATATTCATTTGTGTATCTACTTAATTGTCTGTGTGCTTACTTAAGTTTCTTACACTTACTAGGTAACGTAAATAACACTGAAACATGCAAATAAATGAGAGGTATCTAACTATGTGTTAGTCAGCACTCTTAAAATCTAATTATCAGTGTTATTTGAAAATATGATTACCTGTCTTCCAGACAACCTGTGGGTTTTTTGCAACTTTTATTTCTTTTATTTGTCCTTTTATGGTAGTGCTTCCCCTTTAAACTATATGAAAGAAGACAAAAACATGTCCGGAACTGACAGAGACATGAAGAATTTCAAGCTGGACAACTGACAAAAGTGTTATTACAGCACTTCGATAAGCTCTGAGCTTAGAACTTGAGGTTAAAATACTGCATGAGTATCACCATTGCAATTTTCAATCCTGATTAGGAAATGGGATGTTCCAAGAATTTTGAGTTGCTTAATGTGAATAAAAAAGGTGAAAGTAGGTGAATTAGGGGCTTTTGTTCTGGGTATTTTTTCACATTGAAAAATTTCCGAACAGTTTTAGATTCTGTGGGCATTGACACATTGGCTGGTGCAGTGCAAACACGCTTAAGTGATGTCACAGCTCCTGATGGGATCACAAAAGGGTTCAAAATTACCTGGGAGTGTTAGAAGGCTTAAGAATTTATTTTGTGGTATTATAAAAAAGCTAAAACTTAACCAGGATGACTTTTTTTTTCTTGGTGTTGTAAATCTGTGTCTTGTGACCCTGGAAGTGTCTTATCACTACATGCCCTTGTAAAGAGTCCCTCTCCAGCTTTCTTGTAGGCCCCTTCAGGTACTGGAAGGCTGCTAGAAAGTCTGCCCAGAGCCTTCTCTTCTCCAGCCTGAACAACCCCAACTTCCTCAGCCTGTCTTCATATGAGAGGTGCTCCAGCCCTCTGATTACCTTCGTGGCCCTCCTCCAGACTTGCTTTAACAGGTTCATGTCCTTCTTAGGTTGGGGGCCCCAGAGCTGGATGCAGTACTCCAGGTGGGGTCCCACGAGAGTGGAGTAGAGGGGGAGAATCAGCTCCCTCGACCTGCTGGTCACGCTACTTTTGATGCAGCCCAGGATGTGGTTGGCTTTCTGGGCTGCAAGCGCCCATTGCTGGGTCATGTTGAGCTTCTCATCAACCAACACCTCCAAGTCCTTCTTGGCAGGGCTACTTTCAATCAATTCTCCACCCAGCCTGTATTTGTGCCTGGGATTGCCTCGACCCATGTGTAGGACCCTGCACTTGGCCTTGTTGAAATTCATGAGGCTCCCATGGGCCCACCTCTCAAGCCTGTCAAGGTCCCTCTGGATGGCATTCCTTCCCTCCAGCATGCTGACCACACCACACAACTTGGTGTCGTTGGCAAACTTGCTGAGAGTGTGCTCAATCTCACTGTCCATGTCACTGACGAAGATGTTAAACAGCGCCGGTCCCAGTACTGACCCCTGAGGAGCACCGTTTGTCACTGATCTCCACTTGGGCATTGAGCTGTTGACCTCAACTATTTCAGTGCGACCATCCAGCCAATTTCTTATGCACCAAAGGGTCCATCTGTCAAATCCATGTCTTTCCAATTTAGGTGCTTACAGTCAGCAGTTTGCTGCTGATCAAAGCCATCATTTCAGCTAATGGAAGGAGCCATCTACATGCAGAACACTTTTCTCAGATATGCCTTTTGTCCTAGTCCACTTTCCTTACAGCTCTAAAAAGGTTTTCTAGTTGATGGGTGTGCACTGAAAGAGGCCTCTATGTGCTCTTCTCTCCCTTTTCTACACTTGTGATAAAATACAAGTTTGTTTGTGAAACTAAACAACTCTTTTTTTTTTTTGTGGGTCAGGCTAAGTATTTTGGGATAAAGGTATGGATTATTCATATACACAGCCCATACTTTAAATGTGTTTTCTGACCTGTCTTTCTGTTTATGTAATGTAGAGAATACACCAGGGAAAAAACTAAAAAACTAAATCTGGTGAAAATTTTCTAATCTGGTGCTTGTTACTGTGGCAACCTGAAATATGGCTTTGTGTGTGTTTGTTCTATAAGCTGACTTGACATGCTAATGTTAGCGGAATTATGTTACATTACTTTGCTTCCATCCTCCCTGCAGTTTCTCTTCCAGCATTCCTATGCCTAACACTTGATTTTGGGTAGTATGTGATTGTACCTCTGAGAAACAGGAATGTTACACGTATCGTTCGGCTCCAGTTTTTTGAATCCTCAGTGAATGGACTCTATGAATAGTTACCGGTTACGAGTCATTGTAGTGATTACATGAAATACCACCTGAAATGCCTCGTGTGTGTTAATGCAGATTGTCAAATCAGGTGATCTAATGATCTCTCTGAACCTTAAATCTGTGGACTGCAGTCTTAGTCCGCATGTCAGTCAGCACTTTGGGGTTTTTATGTATTCAATTCAGTAATATCGAAAATCTGACATGTCATGGTTTGATACACTGGACTTTCACTGGTCTCAAAGAGAAAATGTCACACAGGTTTTGGGGGAATTTTTTTTTCATTGTAATGTGGGATCTGTCATGGCTATGCCAAAAATCTGTTGATGCAATTTCTGTTGCCAGTGCTTTGAATCAGGGAGGGGGAAAAAATCAAAATAAAAACATATGTCATAGAATTTAGGATTTAGATCTAAATGCCAGCGTCTCATGATGGCCATAGGCATTATCTGTAGAAAAAAATCTACACCCACCACCTCAAGTTACTGTGACATGCATATTTTTCAATCAAGATATGGTATTACCAGATAAAGGGTTATTCTCTACTTTTCATGTCTGCTTTAGAGCCATAGAAAGAGACTTGGCAAAACAGTCCCCTGTAAAGACTGGAGAGCGATGATTATGTTCTTTCTGTTCATAATAAATGCATCATACTGTTTTTCTAGCTACTTTCAGCTCTTCAAAAACAACCAAAACTGAAAGCAATTAATTATCTTGAGCTGCACTAAAGTAATTCCACTAATAATGACTGCAGATCATTTTCTTCCAATCTGATATTTGGAAACTGTTTTCTGGTTTGTACTGTTGCTTTGAATAGAAGTTGGCTTCAGCAGAAAGAGAGAAGAGTACTGTGTTGGGTCCAAGTGTGTAGTAGCTTAAGTAAAGCCTACGAAGGTCTGAAGTAATTGCTAGGTTGTTCAACTGGAAAATACCCATTGAATGTCAAAAAAACCATAGGTATGTAGTACTCTGCAGCTCCTGAGAATATGCACAATTCTGAACTATTTATCTTTTCTATTAGTGCTAGGCTTGGTGATAGAATTTTTTTCTCTTTCCGATTTACTTCTGTCCATTCTATTCAGCATCATAATCAGGAACAGTTACCATTCAGGACTGACTCCCAAAGTGTGTGGAGAAAGTCAGCTACCCATTTAGATTTGATCCGTATTTTCATATGGTAGAGAGCCCAGATGATGTACTTACTAGTATACTTGGCAATTTTTCCCCAGTGACGAGGGTGCCTTAAAAAATATGTGAACATTATCTAAACTAAATAAAGCTTTGAATCTTGAAAAGCGGCTGCTGGGAGTCAGCCCCTAATTCAAAGGAAATTCAAAGTGTGGTAGTAATTTTCAGAGCTATAAGGACTTGTATGCCAGCCATGGTTTATGTCCTGAAACTGCTTTTGATTTGATATTATAGGCAGGTAAGCTCTTTCAGTATGTGAGCACTCTTGTGTATACTAACTTTAGTTTCTGCAGCTTCCTTCAGTCCTTTCCCAGTAGACTCCCTTGAAACCTTGGGAAATTAGTATCACATCACAAAACGTGTTCTTAAAATGCAGGTCTCCTTTCTCCATTCTTGCTTAAGTGCCCTAGTAGGGCTGCAGACTATAGATCTTACATCTTGTACTTCTCGGTTACTTAAGTAATCTGCAGATAAATCTATCCCACCACTTCTTTTTTTACCTAGAATCAAGCAACAGATTTTATATTTGTCATGTATTAAATGGCTTAATGTTTAGACATGAATTAGAAGTACTGTAACAGTTTCACGTTGAGACTTCAGCTTTAAAAGCCCTACTCTTCCTTTGCAAGATACTGTTCTTGGGAAGGACACACCAAATACTGTGAACAAATCACTATTGAATGTAGGCTTGGTTTTTTAATATGATATACTGGTTTATCTTCTTTCTTGCAATGTTTTAATTTATATGATAATTCATTATAGTCTGAGATAAATATTGTGGGTGACTGCTACATTCACTACTATTTCAGTATTCCTAATTATCACAAAAACACAGTAACCAATTATGTTGAGTTTTGTAGTCCGTATTTTATTGCCAACTTTGCCAATAATGCCATGGTCAGACTTTGAACATTTTCCCAGTTTTTCTTCTCATTGGATTCTTTACAGTTTGAATACCTTTTCATTTTTCTAAAATCTGAACAAGTGTGATGTTTTTATACAGAGGTAGAGACTTAGATTTTTGGATGCCACTACTTCGTCCTCTGTTGTCTTTGTGTCAATTGGAGGGATTTTGCTTTTTAAATTATTATTATTTTTATTTACTTTTTTAAAAACTGATAATACCTAAAGACTGATACTCTGAGAGTGGTAAGCTTCTAGAAATTTTTCTACAAATTCTCAGATGCTATTAATGATCAAGTATAAATTATCTAGGTTTTCTTATGCATTTTATTTGATCTTGGTTCAGAACCGTGCTTAGATTTACACCTTTGTCTTCATTACTGGGGCCAGGATGCTTGCAGTCACTATTTCTTTTAAAAATAGCCTCTTCAGCCTGGTCACCTGACTAGAATAGTATATAACTGCATACAGTATTGGACTAAGGTTGAACTTTTTTTTCCTGAACAGACATGAGACATGTCTTGCTGGTATTATTTACTGGTAGTGTCTAAATTTTTTAGCTGAAAAAATTAGTCAGGAGAACATGTAAAATGTAAAGAGGAAATAACTCTATGCAGAGGCCCAAGAAAGAAGAACAAGATGACTAAAACTGAAGGGGGGAGGATTGCACAACTAACATGTGGTAAGCTTGTACTTTTAAGTAAGCAGAAATAACAATGTCATGAAAGTGAGTAATCCCTTTACAGGCTGTCCAAATGATGTTGACAATATATGGAGATAACGGAAGAGTGGGAAGGATCAAATAGAAAGAATAATCTGGAAGAAAATATGATGGGCTTTCTGGGGCATGGAAAGAGATTTTAAATCTGGTAAATATAATAGGGAAGTATGAAAATGTAGATATAACAGAAGTCCTAACTTGTGGGGAGTTGGGGGAAAAGGGATATAAAGAGATCTGGCAGATGTCATCAAAAGAAAGAAACCAAGCAGAAGGAAAAGTTATTAAAAACTTGATTGAGGTTTTACTGCTTAATAATGGAAGGAGAGACATACAGAAGTGTGAATCGCTTCATGGATATACAAATCCAAGAAAATACACTTTAAAATTATTATATAATTTAGATAAGCAGACAAAAAAGTTGGAAATAAGAAGGGACATAAGCAATCTGCAGATGCTACATTAAAAATTAGAAGATGAGAAAAACCCTGGAAGGAAATGTTCCATAAAGTACGGACTTCTAATGGACTTGAGTCTTACAGTTGATCAGAGGATTATCTGGGGCTTTCCCATAGTTAAACTGTGTATGTTGTTACATCTCACTGTGGATTCTCCAGTTTCTAATGAGGTTTGGATCTGGGCTACATTCTTTTAGAGAGTGGGTCCGTTAATGGGATTACAGTCCTCTGCACACTTGTTCATTTCCATGAAACTTGGAGTTTTAACATATTGGAGGCATGTCTCCTCTGCCAAATTACTAGGGGGATAGAGTCAGACAGATGAAGTCTCTTAGTGCATCAAGTCTCTTTTCTGCGGGAAAGAGAGAGAGAAGGAGACAACTAATTTGCCTTAGATCCTTATCACAGAAGCTTCTTTAAGGGTTCAGGGACTGGGATTTCAAAGTAACTATTGGTTGATGTAAATTGTGAAATGAAGCCACGAGAATGTTGGCTCATACATCCCAAGCCACAGGTACACAGCCCAAGTATATCTTCTGTTGGAAAGTAGAAAAATGCATGAAACTGTTTAGGAGCTATGATAAGTTGTGTTTTGGTTGAGAAATCAAAATCTGTGACTGTGAGTTTTATAAAATCACCAGGTTCTTAGACATCTAGGTTAAATGATTATTTACTGAAGTGCTACAGAGAACTGACTCTAGAAAATAAACTTAACACACTGTAAAATTTCCAGCAGAGGTTGTTCATGGGAAAGTTAAGATGAAACATGCAGAAATTTTCTACTTTTATACCATGGGGTCGTGCACTCATAATAAAGAAAAAATACGATGCAGGAGAGGAAGAGAGAAAGAAAGGTGTAGATATTTCATTGTACTGGTGCAAATGTACACAACAATGTAATTAATATCATGGAAGGACATAAAATGTACCTTGTAAGTGAATGAAAGAACAGAATGGTGGAAGATGCACACCAAGAAAAACCTTACTTGTTGGCAAAACAGATGTATATTTATGGTAAATACACTGGTAGTCAGGTAATTCTTGGATAGAATAAAAGGTAGGCCGTTAAAACAAGTAGAACAGGAAGTACCTTACAAAGACAAACTAGAAGGCAGTGTGAACAACTGCTCACATAAATCTCTGGGAGCAAAAATTGGGGCAGTGTACTTCGAGCTAGTGCAGGATTGCGTTCTTAGTTCAATGGTCTAGACAGCTGGAGGCCATTCTAGACTTCAACCAATTAAACAAATTAAGTATGAGACATAGGATGCAAAGATTAAAGTTAATTATGAAAAGAAATGGATGAAGCAGATTGTGTAGACAGGATTTCTTCGTTGCATCTCATCAGTTGAGTCTCATAGTGTGGTTGTTACTTCCAGCAAGCTATTCTGTGGTTATTTTGCTTAAATGGCCCATCTAGTTTGATCTGCCATCTGAAAGACAACAGGCTGCCCTTCTCAAGTGTCTGGAAAGCAGCTACTATATTGAAGGTGTGAAGCAGATGCGTGAATATTAGTTAGCAGTTTGCTGAGTAGAATCCAACCTTGCACAGCTACTTTGTGTATTATTCTACAAAAGCACAGGTTTGTTTTCCTTCAGAGGAACTGCCTTTGAGAAAATCTGCAAGGTATCTTTTCAGCAGTTCTACTAATTACATAGGTGAGGCATCTGTGACAGAAGCTGAGAGAGCAAACTGATTGCTACCTCCAACCAGTGCAAGAATACTGAGATGAGAGTAACATAAGAAGTAGTGAGGGATTACAAAATAATATCCTAAAGCAATCCCTCTAAATATTCTAGAACCTTACATGCTAGTTTTCTTGATCAGATGTGGCAGTGTCTTAAGATCTGATCCTATTGTACAGTACTTTGTATCTAGCGTTTTGTAAAGTGTATCTTCATTTTTCCCGTCATTATTTGCCACATCAATGACTTTTGTTGTAAGTCTGAACAGTCTATTTTAATTGAAAGTTTAATTTAAAATGTGATGTGGGATTGACATTTAAATTAAATATAACAATTGGGGATTAATATTAGATGAAAGGGAGTTTAAAAAGAGAGAATCTAACTGGATGCAATTCAAACATTTAAAAAGAAAAAAGTTAATTAGGGACAACCAACATGAAATTGTGAGAAGGCCAGCCTGCTTAGGATGTTGAGATGGCAAACAAAGAAAATTGAGTGGATGTTTATTTTGACTTCCAAAAAGAATGTTAGAAATTAATCACATCCAATACCGTTGGCTAAGGTAAGAAATCTTGTTGCCAATGTAATACAGTTTGTTGAATAGAAAACTGGCTTACAACATTAAGCAAACCATAGCAATAGAATATAACAATTATTTTAATAGTCAGAAATTACTAGTGCTTACTGTAGGGAACGACTGTGGGTCATCTAACTTACAAACATACAAAAGTTTCCATTATTGCATCACTATGGTTATGAATTCAGGAAATGAAAACGATATGATTTATAAAGTTACTTGGCTGTACTGTACTTCATGTGCTTGTTATAGCGTTCAAACAGACTTTTAGTACTGTTGATTCAGTGGACAAATCTGATTTCAAATGTCCCTTCCCTGCAAAACATTCCCCCAGGGAGTTTGAAGAAGTTCTTTTCTCTTAGGGGAACTGTCCTGGCATCAAAATGCAACAGGAATAGAGAGCTACAGGCTTGTTGCTGTCATAATCCTATCAACACGAGGGTTTTTTCTTTTAAGATGGTCTGAGCGGTCTGTCACTGTATTTTGGAGGACTGCTTGATGCACAAAAGTAAGTTGGCTGGCAGAAGCTCAATCAAAAGAAAAGAAAGAAAATACTGGTTCTAGTTTAAGGAAAACTACCAGAAAATTTGGTGAAGTATTCATGAGCTACGAATTCTGCTAGATTCCTAGCTGTTGGCAATGATCAAGTAGCATCAATGGCCAAAAAACATTTTTCCATCTGTATTTTTGTAGGAGACTGAGAGTAGAGCACTGTTTAGTGCAGGCTTCTTTTGTCTCCTTGTGATTAGATATTTGCAACATGCATTGTGTTGAACTGTATTTTAATCTGCCTTCATAACCCAAAGCTGGTAGGGAACATGGTAGCCTGCTTGTTTAAGTGCTTCTATCTCCAACAACCCTTTTCATTTAATACAGCAGGTGAGTTTTTCTTGTCATTGCATGACTCTGGAAACTGGGGTGTGAAGGAAAATAATTCAACAAATATCCTGAGATTCAAGATAAAATCGTAAGTTAATAATGCTGTTGGTGTTCTTGGAGTGGTATTTAAAATATTGACTTTGGCCTATGGAACACCTGAAGGCTTGGAACTTGTTTAGGCAGTTTATTCTAGCAGTGAGCAATGGGGGAGCTCGAACAAAAGTTCTCCATTTAAAGGAGAGCAGCGACTGGCTATGTTCCATCAATATTGCACTTCAGTTTTCTCATTGCCTCTGTTTATATCTTATTGAGTTGCTGGAATTAAAAGAGCTTGTAGAGATTTTGTGGACCTTGGGGTTTTTTTCCTACAACCACACTGAGAGTTGTATATAAATTTCTACAGATTGAAAACTTTTTATGCGTATCTGCTCATATTCATGGTTTGTCATGTATTTATTTTGCAAATAAAGATCGTTGCTTTAGTCCAGGTAGCTGTAAGAACAATTTTTATTTAACACATTGTTGTGAACTGCAGAGAAAACACTGTGGTTGAATGGAACCTTGGCTCAGGAGGTTCATGCTTATTACTAAAATATACAATTAGTATTGAAATACACACCCAATAAGTGTTTGAACATTCAAATAAATGTCATTTGAGTTCAGATAAAAAATAACATGTATTACCTGATACGACTTTTGGAAAGCATAAAAAAACTAACACTTCAAAAATGTAATCTTTTGCTGTGTTACAGCTGAGACACACTTGTGACTTTGAAAGAAATTCTGAAGAAATATTTATTTATAGCTGTAAATATTCCCAGCTTATGAGGATAGTTGACATTGCGCTTCCCTCACAGGAGCTCTGGCATTGAAAGAGGTGCATAACGGTAAATCAATCCTTTCAAAATCCATAATACATGTCCTCCAAGTCCTGTATCCACACACCTGGGTAAGTTCTGCAAGTCTTCTGAGACCTGGAAAGTCCTTTCACCCTTGTAGCTCAGAGTCAGACTGCAGGACCCAAAAAAGGTGTGTGCTAGAGAAAAGCGTGCCTGTGCGCCAACTTGAATAGCCTCAGTCACAGTGTGTCACCAAGTGTGCTCCAAATTTGCTAATAATAAAAAGAATTTTAGATGTAGCAAACAAGAAACAGTTCAACTGTATCATGTCAAGTGATCTAGATATCCAGACCAGTGTAGAGAAATTGCAGCTTCATTAGACATTCGTTACGTAAAGTCTTGCAGCATAAAGCAGAATAGCTATAAGGTGTGGTTAAGTTACACTTAAAGGGTACAGGCTTGTTTGTGGTGGTATTTAATCTGCTGACTGCTCATAGTCAAATAGAATTTTGCTTATTGCTTCTACTCTTGGCAATAAATTAAATATTGAAATCAACAACTTGCTACTACTTATATCTCCATGAGCAGCTATCTAAGTGACAAGCAGACATTGCTTCTGGGTGAGAGTGGGAGGACGGAAAATAGCTCACTGTTGCAGTATGTGGAAAAGGAATCCAAAAGAGATTTGAAGGTCTACTATATGCCAGCAACACTTTTTTCTTTTTCTTTTAACAGAGAGGTTAGTTAGAAAATGAAGAATACCACTTAAGCATATTATTTCATTTGATGTGCAGTCACAGTAAGATGAAACATAGCACAGACAAAGTGAGATGAGGTTTGTAGCACTGGCATTTGTATCTTCTCTCTGATGCTTCAGCTTTGCTTTAAGACAGCAGAATTCCTTGGGCAATGATGACAGCAAGGCTTACTTTGAATACCAAAGACTGTAACTGCCATTCCTAATTCAGCTAAAGAAAGCATTGTCTTTATAGGTCCAAATACTTTCTAGTGGTTTTTGTCCCCATTTCTACCAGATCTTGAGCCCGCTTTTTAGAGTCAAGCGTTAGAGTATCTGATTTGAGCAGCAAAATCCCTCGCTATTAGTTAAGAAGCTATGTCTCTTACTTAATCAAATAAAACATTCAGAAATCACTGTACTGTCATCTGTAAGTAAACACATGGAAGATTTTGAATAGAAGGGGATCTTTAATGTGACAGTGTGGGAGTTAAATACAGAAATAATTTCCCATACTCTGGTAAGTACTTGGGGAAAAAAAGCCAGTTGCAATGGAATATGAACTTGCTACATGTCAGCTCATTCATGGTCATACTCCATGCCCACTTAGCCTTCAGCAAACACAAAGTAATTTCAGTGAGCTTAGTTGTCAGAGAGTGTAAACCATCTTGAATTTGTCACGGGCTAGGGTAAATTCATGAATTGTCAGCATGATGCTCTGATACATAGTAACTCTTTGTTCCACAGTGACTTGTTCCTATCTTGAAGCTTCTGCAATTTTTACAACTAGACCAGATATCTTGCTTAAAGGTTGGTTCTGGTTCAAACAATAATAGCTAAGATTTGTACAGAAATTCTGTGGAATTTCTGTAAGACCAGAAATTGTCATAACTGACATAACTGTCAGTCTGTCAAATCAATGATTGACATAACCGTCCTTTCTAGCTCAGTTACTTTTCCTGAAGAAAGGAATTTAAGGCCAAGTGTAGTTAACATTCTAAGTTGAAGGTTTTAACATTATTTTACTGTTGATTATGCAAGACTTAGATTTACTCCACATATGTTTATATTATAAAATCTCTTTCTCTGAGTGTTAATTAGTAAATACAACCCTTCTCAAACATAGAGCTAGATACTAGAAAGAGCAACCAATTCACTTGTAAGAAATTAATTTCTGCATGATTACGTCCCCATGTTTTTAACCCTGAAGCAATACAAATTTTTAAATTGAAATTGAAGCAGTAAATCTTTCCTTAGAAAGATGCACACTGTACTGTGTGCATCATTACTGAAACTGTTTTACTTTGAAGCACAGAAGGAACACTTAATTTTTATTTACTATTATGAAGGAAACCCTTTGATTACAGGAAAAAAAAAGCTGACAAATATGAAAATATGACTGTGATTTGGGCAAAGTTCCAGAGACAGGAGAGAGTGATGCTTTTATCTTCAGAGGGTCTTTGACTGCTGCATTTATTCCATTAATAGCTCCAGTATGGCTAATGTCATACTTTGTGCATTTGCCTCTGTGTCTGGCCTTTGTATAAACGGCAGGGGAAGGTATTTTGAAGTTTAAGTCTGCTGGGAAATATGGTAGAATAATATGCTGTCTCTTATTTCCCTGGATTGCATGGAACACCATGGTGAAGTTCAGATTTTGACAACTGTGTTTTTTCAAGCTTTTATTCTTCTCAATTGGGGTATTAAACCCATTGCATTAAGAATATAATTGAACAAAAGTCATAGCAAGTTACATGTACTTATTAATAGTTTCAACTATTCAAAAGGCTGTACTGAAATTATTTGACCAGACAAACTTGAGCAGCCCTGGCCAGTCTGAAGGAAAGGTCAGATCCTACCCATTTATAGAAGGCACTGAGGAATGAAAGCACATAACTGTGAGATTCGGTAAAGCCTATGTGCTTTGTGATCAAACCCACCATCTACACATGCACTCATTCTACTCTCATTCAGTATTTATTATTAGATACAGGTTTGCCTGTTGAATGCAGAGATGTAATAAGCAAATGCACTATAGTTCCTATTCAGCTGTTTCCTGTCTTAATTTCTGCCAAATAGATGAGTGGAGAATGTCTGTGGATATATATATATACATGGGTTTAATGCTGAATAAAATCATAATGATTTGTAAATTAATTTTAAAAAACAGGTGAAGAAAAAATCTGTCAGCTAAAATTATTTTACATTATATACTTTAGTTGAAGCGAAAGGATTCCATCTACACACACTAATTTATGTGTAGGGGAGGAGGATAAATCACAGGACCTAGAACTTACATGTCATTGGCTGTGCCAGGATTTTGGAATGCTCTGCAGATGTTAATGTGAAAATATAGCCTAGCTAACCTTGCCTTCCAAAAACAAAGATAAATGAGATCACTGTGTAACTCAATGAACTTCTGTCTGATCTCATTGCATTGATTCTTAGCCATATGCTTCCTGGTGATACAAAGACTTTAGAAAGAACATTGCTGAAACATGCCACTGCCTCCTTCCAGTGCATGCAAAGCTATTCTGTTTAGCTGAAGATCATATATTTATGTTCTTATTATACAATGCCATTTTCAGAAAAGGTGTGTTCTTCAGAGGTTCTAATAACAAGTTTGTTTATAAGGCTTTGAGTTTTCAAATAATTTGATGAATTGAAGTAATTTCTGCTTCTGAAAGGTAGGACAAAATAGGTGTTATCTCCGTGTTACAGACAGGGAGATACAGTTTCTAGTTGCCTTTGCTGGGAATAGGATAATCAAGCAAAATTAACTCATCCAAAACACTTCACAGTGGCACAGCCTGGGTTAGATTTACAGAACTGATAATCAGCCTTCTGAAATGGGGAGTACTCCCTAATTCCATATCCTGTAGGGTGCTCCTGAGAAATCAAGGTGGTAATTTCTAATGATTCCTAACTGAGGTTTTTAATTCAAAAACGTATTTTGTGGTATAATAGGATCTTGTTTTGTGCAGGTATCTCTTCATGGTGTGATTTGGAAAACTCATTCTGGAGGGAAAAAATGCTTGTAATTCACAAAATCTGTGATGTGAAACTGTGCTGAAAAAACCATATGGAAATTATGGGAACAGGTTAAAAAGCATGCAAATATGTGAGTGAAAAGATATGGATTCTTAACACCATTTTAAGATTGTATGATAAGAACGGGAGTTTTTCTCAACCACTTACTTATGTATACTGGAGCTAGTATTTTGGTCAATGTGTATTTTGTTTTGAGTTAAATCAACCCAATATAGAAACACTTCTGTGCAATAGAAAGGACATACGTTCCTTGTTGCTCTTACTTTTGGAGTGTTAATGGGACTTTTTGTTTCCTTCTGTCAGTGCATAAGATTAATGTACAAAAAATTCAATAATATCAGAGATCCATCAATTCTTGCCCCCATGCCACCCTCACTATCCCTGAACATCGCTATCAGCCACAGATTTTCAGTCTCCTTAAGTTTTTATGCCCATGCACAACCAAAACTAGAAAAAAATCAGAACCAGGGGGACTTAGGGTCAAGGAATGTGGTGAGCAATCCTGTGCTTCAGTCTTGCGATGAAACCATCTGCAAAGCCTTTTGGCCCACACTTAACTCCTTACTGAGTTCCTAAGTAAAATCACATGCCTTTTTTGTTTATACCTTAATGTTTATAATCTGGTTAATTCCCAAGCTTGTTGCTGGTGGAAACAAGGTAAGATTTAGTCCGATTCTTACATAATGCTTTACATATATTCAGTTTACTTCTGTTATCCATCATGTGAAAATAATCTTCCCATAACTGACCCAGGGCTGACTGCTAAGAAACCCAATAGCAATCTGTAAATTTAAAACATTTTGTTTTGTTTTCCTTTTTTTATATACCCAAAGTGAGAGGAAAAACAACCAGGAAGTTTGGGAGGTCTGAACTTTGCTGGCTGCCAAGGGTGTGTTGTGTGCATGAGGTCCTCCACTTTGGTTTGTAGCTCAGCTGTGGATATCTTATGGTAGCTTTGAGTGATGCTTAAACTATTTATGGCCTTTCACACTATGCTGAATATCCTGCACTCAGAAAGCCTCTGAAAGTCGAGTCCAACAGGCAACTATCCAGAGTACAAAGTTAAAGCATGTGCTACTATTGTTTTTAACCAAAGTAATGTTAATAATACAAGGCAGAATGGTATGTGATAGAAACCTAGAAGGTGCCATGCTAATCATGTAGCAGCCTAATTACTAGTGTTTTATGCCTGAGTAATGTTTCCTCCTTCCCTACAAAAGCACTCATAAATGAACTGCACCCTATCACAGTATCACTTCTTTTGGCTCAACCTTGCAATCTTCCCCTGAAGCACAGGGATTTTTATATTTCTTGATGTTTTAGCCTCCAAGTCCTTTTGGAATTTTTAGAATTACTTTGTCTTGGTAGAAATCTGCAATTGGCTTCCATGGATTAATATTTTCACCAAATATTTTTAACGTCCCTTTAATTTTTATTTTGTTTCATTACGTAGTTGGTTTGCTCCCTTTTTTAAAAAGAAAAAGACAGACCTTTAATGCCATTCCATTCTTTCCAGTTTTACCTTGTTTTTCCTCTCAAAATTTTGAAAACCAAAGTCACAAATTCTGAGTCTCAGCTGTTTTGTTATACTGATGTTTGTCTTTGTTTACATTAGATCATGAGAGGAGTGTAGCCTCACAGGAGCATTTGCTACGTGGTGTTGAATTGGTTAAGTTTTTGCTCTTTTAAAAAAGAATTACTTTTTTCTTGATCAAAACTGTACTCCCCTCCTACCATCTAGGATAATCTTCTTGTTCAGAAATAATCAGGTTTTTTGAATCTGATTTTATAAGGGTTGCTTTTAAATTGTATTTAAATAATACGTAGGAAATTTTAGCTGTATTTTCTTGTTTATGGCAACTGATGTCTGATGCAGTTGAGTAACAGGAATTGCCCATATTCCAGGGTGTTTTGCTCTCAGACTGAGAGTTTTTGTGTGTTGCCACATCCAAAGACTTCCTGCGATCTCAGATACTTTAGCGTCACTTCCTGTATTCAGAAAGTGTGGAGGTTTTTCTGTATTTATAGAAACATCTCATCATGGACTTGCATTGCGGCAAAGATGACTTCTGATTGTTAAAAGGATTTTTAAAATAATTCTAAAAAATTATTTGTTTTGGAAGATGATTGACACATTTTATGTATATAGGTACAATATGGGTGTTTTTATACAGAGTGACAGTGAGGTTCACGTAGTCATCTCTACATTGGCTTCACTAGTCGGTTCATCACTCTGATTAGCATTACGTTTCAGTTAATATATGAAAAACATATGTATGATGCATAAGTTAAAATGGCATAAAGCAGATTGTGCTTCATATAAAAGCTTTAATTTGGAACTGCAAGACTAGAAATGCTGCTCACATGAAGAGTGTAAGAGCTGCTGCACTGGGTCACACCAAAGGCTCGTTTTTCCCAGTGCCCTTTCTGACCATGGTTGGCTCAGACTCCCGTTCTACCAGGGTAAGAACATGTGAGGTGTTCAGTGATGCCTCACCCATTATCCTCTCCCAGTTTTCAGTACTCTTTAGGGATTTCCTAACCGTGCAGGTTGCGTTCACACCAAGCTACCTAAAAGAATGCTTCTTCCATTAATTTATCAAATTACTGGGTGAATGTATTTGTACTTCTGGCATCCATAGCATTCTGTGGCAGTGAGTTTCAGAGTTTGGGTTTACCTTGTGTGGGGGAAATATACTCCTTTTGAAGGACCCGTATTCATGAGTAGGTAGATAGTTTCACCAAGGGAAATGTAGACACTGAGAATATTAGCTGGGGAAAAAAAATCTACAACATGCAGTCTCATTTAACTACATCAGTCTGATGTGGTAGTATTTGGTTTTAGATGTCTAATTTTCCTTCAGTGAACTTTGTCCATTTGTGACATATTGTGTACGGCTTGTGTAAGAGGAAACAGATGTGGTGAAAAACACTGAAGAAGTTGCTTCTCTCCATAAGTTATGTTTCAATGTGCATTTTCTCCTAATAAAAAGTTTAGTAATTCCAGTTACAAATAAGAATCAAGAAATAATGCTAGGCACCAAACACTCATCGTATTACATTTTTTGGCAGATGGAAGTGAAGCAAATGCTCAAGTATGTGGGCTATCCTAAAACTGGCAATTTATTAGCAATATTACAAACATTCCAGGTGTCCTCTGATACAACAGTATATGAAGTCATTTATTCCTCTATACATATGTGTAAGTTGGTATTATGTATAATATGACATTTGGGGGTGAAAAACAGAATCGTAGGAGGGAGAGAATTTTCCCTCTTAGCTCCATGAGAAGCTATTTTTGTGCAGATAGATGTGCATTTGTGTATGAAGGAGAAAAACGCTCTCCTTTGTAAAGTAAAGTAAAAGGGTTGTTTTTTTAGATGTATAGATAAATGTATAGAAAAATATCTGAGAATATATATACAGCAGCTACATTAATACTGTTTTTAAGGGGGAAATATTCTCACCTCTATATACACTTTCATCCTGCTGCAATTTCATCTGATTACAGAATCATCCTGATACTGTGTCAGGCATAGATGATTGCTGGTGGGTGATTTTTGGTGGCTAGTATTGCCACATTGAGAATAGTTTTTCTCTTCCACAGAAATTACTTTTCTGGCTTCTGATTGTTCAATGAATTATTTTGAGAAACAGTTCATTTGCTTTTTTGGAACCTGTACTAAGGTTCTGCCCTGTGTGTGTGGCTTCCAGGAGTATGCGAGATAGGATCTTGGTGGTATGTGGGAGAGAGGGCTTACGCTTCAGGCACATTTCTCTCTGTAGGTTTCTGTTTCTCTGCTAATCTTTTGCATCTACAGCAAATGGCAGTGACCAGTTATACTCAAGTTCTGCATGGACCTGTGTCTAAGTGGGTTTTGTACAATCATTTTCTTAGTTGTAATTGTTGGTCTTATGTTATCGGTTGGTAGCATGTAGAATGGTGCAGTCTCCCTTTTAAGCATTCTATGGTTTGTGTTCAGTGTGAGCTCTGCATTTTTTTTGCTTTTTGTAATAGATAACACTTACGTTAGTTGGATGCATAATTCTGTTTTATTTTTAGTTTTTGTGTGGATGCATTTCAGCTGTGGGGTGATTTGTCCATCTATGGAAATGTTTTCTTTGCCTGAATGATTTACAATCATATTCCCAAAAAACCTCAATTGAGAGAGGAAAAAATGATTCAAAATTGTGTACAACAAAGAATGTCAGTAGTTTTTTTTCCTGTTTCCATGTTGCAAATTAGCTGTAGAGAATACTTTTGAAAGTAGTTTTCTAGCTACTGAAATTTGGTTGCAGGTAGCTACAATGCTGGGGCTGCGTACTGCTATAAAACAGAAAGTCACCACATGGTTTTGGGTGCTTCCATTGGTCATTTCATTGGAATAAAGTAGTGACTAATTTCAATATTCTCATCAACAAAATTTTAAAGGAAGTCAGTCCAGCCTAAAGTTATGTTACATAATTTATATTTAGGTACTTCAACAAATGGATTGATGTTTCAGTGATGTTGAAGTTCTGAAACCCTGAGCTTTGCAAGTTCTCAACGCCTCTGCAAATTGGCCAGTGCTTAGGTCAGCAATCAAATCTGGGTTAGGAATCTAACTGTAGGCATCTCATTTGAAAAATCTGGCCTAAATTCATTCCTGATTATTTTTGGCATTCCATATTGGTGAAATATTAATATCAGTCATGTGATACTGTGCTCTTCACATTCATGGATGTCACCTTTCTTCTGCAGCTTCCTCTGCAGTGTCTTTGTGAAAGATGTTCTTCACAGAGCTTAGTACCAAGTGTGGAGAGCCAAAAATGGGCCATCAGGCAGGCTGAAGTACATGCAGATACTTCTGTGGTAAGGGAAAAGAGTAAGATTCAACAAGGATTCTTTTGAGGATGAGCTGTTAGTAATACTTCTCAATGTTTAATCCTTGATTCAACAAAGCTCTTAAGCAAGGACTTATTTTTAGAGATTATGAGGGTCCCATCTCTGGTCCTTAAAGCTCTTAAATGTCTTTTTAACTACTAATCGGACAGTTTAAATATTTGAAGTTCAGCATGTGCTTAAAATCCTTACTGAATATGGGAATTTTGCTTAGTGTTTTACTTAATCCTGGCTTCTTTATCTGAGTGCCTTTGTTACAGAATTTTTGTCTAATGCCCAATAAATCAGTGAAACCTAGCATTTTTGAGTGGTTCCTTATTGTGTGTTCTCCCAGTTCTCTTTTCTCAATACCCAACTTGAGAGAACTTTTCTATGTTAAAGATTGCCAATCAAAGACTCAGTAGGCGCTTTATTTGAATCTGGAAAGTGCTATAAAATGCTAAGAACTTCTACAAGTCAGACAATGAATGTCTGGAGCTTGGAATAAGTAAAAAATGTTGTCCTTTATTTCTGTAGCTCAGTTTTTTAAGATAGTTGATTTGTTCGTTCACAGCTGGTACTCTTTTCATGCAGTTTCTATGTATGTTTATCCGTGGTTTTTTCTGTGCGAATAATTTACATGAGCCTCCTGAACTCCTAGTTAAAAAAGATGTGTTCTCACATACGAGATTTGGGAGAGTTTCCATGGGGATATTCCCACCAGAAAAAGCTCAGTCTCTTCAGGTTGACATTTCTGTCTTTTCATCTAAGAGCTCTTTATTCTCAGTAGGAGCTTTTGCACTCAGTCGTATTGCTGTTGCATGAGCAGTTTGTAAGCAAGCATAACCTGGCAGACCTTCCCACGTGAATGGTTGCAGTTGAACTTGTAGTTGCCCTCAAAGGGAGCAGGAGAGGACACAGTCTCTATGAACAGGTCTTCCTTCATTGTCACAGCATTTATGGTAGTTACTGAGACTCAGCCGTCATTTTCAGAGTTTTTGCTTTGTAGCATCAGGTCCTTCAAAATGGAAAATAAGCTCCTCTGAGCTTGAGATACCTGCCTATAGATACAGAAAGCCAATACGCAGAAATAATTGCTTGGGTAGCACAGTAGCTGTATGATTTCAGTCTGCTGGCTTTGTTGCGCTCTCCCTTTCTGCATCCCTCAGTAGTCCTGGGGTAGACAAGGTCTCAGCCTGATTCTCCAGTAGGGGAAGCAGGAGGAGACACCAGCTGCAGCAAACAGATTAGTAGTGCTTCCTTCTGGCTTGCAGCCCATTGCCTAAGAGTTTCTTACTTTGTGACCGGTGGTATTTAGTTGGTTTGTAAGCACAGACATTAAACTTCTGTTGTCATTAGCCCCAAATTACTTTCACCTTTGAAAGGAGAGGGCTGCTGTCATTAAAGAGCCAGGTACCTTGTAGTGTTAAAGGACCACAGATCTCTGGGTTGGAACAAGAACATTGTTGTCTGACATATGACCTTAACTGTGCTTTCCTCTGCACTTGTCCCAAACGAAGAGGTTTTCCTGTACTTCCTGACATTTGCGCTCAGGTCAGCTAGCAATGCTTCATCTTTTTTTTAGTCTACAGATCAACTTTGCTATATTGCTTATAGCTATTAAGGAAAGACCTATAAACAGCAAAAGACTCTGACTAGCAGCCAGCAAAGTTGTGAGTGTTTTTTATAAGTACTTCTGTGTACGGAACTGCTGGAACCCCTTTCAAGAGTAAAAAAGCACCACTGAAAGTAATTTGCAGTTTGCAATGGAGGTGTACAGAGCACAGTGACTTCCCAGATTCTTATTTATTGCTTATCTTGATGCTACCAGTCACCCTCCTTCTGTCCTTTAGTAGACATCACAAATGCTTGGGGAAATAGTTTTCTTGTTTTTTTCCTTGCCTCCTTTTTCTGGTTCTTGAGCTATCATTAGTGGTGATAGTGTATTGAAATAAGCTTGGTTTTGCTGCCTTGCTGTGGTGTTCCAGAATTTTATACTGGCTTTAAAAATATTTTTTGAAGTAGTGAAACAAGGCATTTAGCCATTCCTGTACTTCAGTTCATGTATCTCCAACTTGTTTTAATATAATAAAAGTTTTAATGGAACTATTGGTTATATTTTTAATTGGAAAAATAGGCGATGTTTATGATGCTAATTAGGTAGTCATGGTGTTGCTTTATATCAGATGCTCTCAATGCAGTTTTGATACTGCCATCATTAGAGGGAGACTGGTGAACCTCTTACGTAAAGAACATGAAGAATGACACCAAAGAAAGGCAATGCTATTTAACTTGCTTATTATAGCTGTCTTTCTGTAAGAAGATTTCATATCTCAGTTGCTTCCATATAAAATACCAATAGGAAAGTCCTCTGTTGACTTCAGGTGGTACCTGGATCCTTTTCAAAAAAATGGTTTTGAAAATATTTGAGGAGTTGTTTGGGCTTTTTTGGAGTTTGGTTGACTTCTGTGTCTTCTTTGTGTGTGTGTTTAGGAAGAGGATGAGGAGAACAAAAGAGAAGCTTAGTATATAAACATCTTTCTTACTACAATTTAATTGCCAAAATAAGTTCTACTGCAGAGTAAGCAGGAAACAAAAAGGAAGCATAGATTATAATTCCATCTGAGTTCTTCTGCTCTGGAGTTTATTCATTTTTATTATTTAAAGATGTTCTCTCATTGGCAGTAACCTCTCCCCTTCTTTGTATCATTTTTATAGTCTATTTGTGAAGCTGACTCACATAAATATGCACATGCTTTACTGACCTAGAATGGATTAATCAAGTCACTAAAATAACCATTGCTTTAGCACAGCAAGGTGTTAAGCTCCAGGTTTTGTTCTAAGAGGTCCTCAAGAAATGCAAAGAAAATGTGTTTATGTGATACGACTATAGCATTTGGTGTAGTTTGATGAAGCATGGTTTTAAAAAAACGTGTTAACAAAAAACGAGTTGTCCAGTGTTAAACTGAATTGAACGTCTGTTCTCATTGAATGTCCCAGAGTTTCACTTCAGTCTGCTGCTAAAAGGCACTTATTTGTCATAGCTGTCTGCCAGAACACATTTAAATGATTTGAAGATAGGCTTGGTGGAGTGGCCGTAAGAGGGGTGAATTAGTTCTGTGTACAGCAGTGGTAGGTTGGCCCAGCAGACTTCTTCTGACCCAGAAGGATCCTGAGTCACCACAATCTGTTCTGTGGGAGATGGAAGGCAGCATGACCTGGCTCTTGGACACGTTTTCAGCAGTCGTGAGAAAACAGCCTGTGGGCTAAGTGATGCTATGGTTCTCCATGCTATTCTTGGCCTTGTGGGCTGTGGTGCTGCAGCAGATGGTTCTTGTCCAGTTGGGTGGATTTGAAAGATCAGAACAAGGTAAGCACAGGAAAGGCACTCAGTTGAGAGGGAGAGGGGAAGGAATGAAGAGGGATAAACAGGCCATGTTTATTTTCTCCTTTTTCTTTGATGTTTTTCCTTTCTATCTTTAAATTCTGTATAAATATATATAAATATCTTAACAAGTAAACAGTAAGAGCATTTTGGCGGGGGAGGAGGACAACAAAAACCTACCGTTAATGTTTCCATTTTCAGCTAATATTCTGACTTTCCGTTTGTATTTACTTGGAGAATCTTCAGTTGTGTTCATAAACTCTTCACCCACAGACTTCTCAAATGTTTTAGTAGCTAAAATGAAGTAATATTACCTTTGAAGTGTCACAGAACACACATGGGAAAGCCAGAAAAAGGGCCTGGAACTTCTTAAACATCCTTGTTTTTTTAAATACAGTCTTTTTGGTATTTAATACAAGACTTTCTACAACCATAAAATCTGGATTCTCAGGAGTTAAGTGTTTGAGGAAATATAAAATCTAACTTACAAAATACTTTATATGGATTTCATCATCTATTATGAAAAAAGTAGTAATTTTATTTCTGAGACTTGCTATAAAATTCTTGACTAATGGGCCAGACATACTTCGAAATACTACTTTTTGCAGCCACTGACAGAGACATAGGTCTAGCTTGCAGCACTCATCTTCTGAACTGGGCAAATTTTCTGTGCATGGGACAGCTATTTTTACCTTGTTTAGACAGAGTTTGGTGGGGGCAGAGTTGTGTTTTGAGCTTTTTAGATAGTTTGGGATTTTAAAGTGGGAATTCTAGTTTCCCAGCAATCCTTGCTATGTAATTATTGTCATTGATAGCCTGGGAGCATTTGGGAATGTTTTGATTCCTTTAGAGAATCTCCAAGCTCCAGAGAATATCAGCTTGAGAAACACAGATAAAATCTATGCTAAGTCTAGTCAGGTTCTTTTTTTTTTTTTTTTTTTTTTTTTTTTTTAATTAGCTATAAATACTCTACTGTCTGCAGACTTTTTCACCACTATGCATCTGACACAAGTCAGGTATATTGCTGAACACATTTAAGTGGTCTATTACTAGTCTGCTGGCAGGCACTAATAAAAATATATTAACCCTCTGATCGAATTTTATTATTTTTCTCATTTTCTTTCTAGACAGTTTATGGTTCCACGGGATTCTTTAATTCACAGTCATGATACACCGTTAATAGGCTTTAGTATCTTGTCTTCTTGGCTCCATGCCAAGCAGAAGCCTCAGCTATCTTTTGGACAACTATGCGTGTGGCAAATACACAGCACAGGGACTCCTAATATATCTGTAAATATGGGGAAATGGGACAAAATTTGTTCGATATATTGCAGTTCTTTATGTATAAATTTACCCACAAGAATAGGAGATATATTTGCCAACAAAACATCATTTGTATAAACTTGGTCTTACTCTATTTTAAACCCCTTGAATTTCCGTATTCAAATTCATCTGGAGAGGAAAAGACAATTAACACTTTATATGGTCATATCACAGTGATGTGAAAAAGTTGAGAGATGTGGATAAGAAAGATTACTGTATGTACAATGTATAATTCATTATACTAATACATACTGGAAAAGAGATGAGTAAAAAAATTATGAATTTTCCATAATTCCAAATTACTGTAATTTACTGCTTCCCAATATTTTATCTGAAGAGAGATAGGTTATCTTTGTCTTCAGAGCAAACCAGCCCTCTACACCTTTTTCTGTTATTACCTGCTTGGCAGTCTAACTTTTGGCTAGTTAACTGCCTGAAAGCCTGGATGTATTCACTCCTTTATAAGGAATTTACTGAATAGCTAGATGATAAGCACTAATAATTCCACGTGTGTTCCAAAAAGACAATGACCTAAGGAAAACCCAGAAACATGTCACAGCTCCTCACCAACTCACCTGTCTCATTCCCTTTCTGGGGTCACAAGATGTGCCAGATCCAGGTGCTGCCAGAGCGCATTTGTAAGTGAATCTATTTTAGGCTATTTTAGGAGACAGTTTCTGTGTAGAAATGACGAGTTTCCTGAACTTCTCCAAGGCACAGACTCAGAAAAGAACAAGTCTGAGCTGGTGTCAGTTCCTAAAAAGAAGTGTTGTTTTTCTTCTGGCTAGCCATTACCTGACTGAGCTTATTCCAACATACTTGGGATGGGGGTGGGTGGGAAGAATTGGAAAAAATTGCTTGCAAGTCAGAAGTGAAGTATTTACTCACCTGAGTGGGACTGCTCACAACTAGTAATCAAACACTTGATGAAATAACTTGCCAGTTTGAGGATTTTAATCTCTACTCAGCTTTCCATCTGTACAACTGGGAAAATAACACTTACTTAGCTCACAGGGATATATGACATTTCCTTCATTAATATCATGACATTTCCTTCATTAGTATCTCTAATGTCATATGGTATTCTTGCACAAAAGCCTTCTAGAATCCAACAGTTCATTTTGAGAAAGAGATCTGGTGTCCCTATCGTAATTTGTATCAATCTAGAGCTTATTTATGCCTGCGTAAGTGACGCCCGAGGTAAATATGCCCTTAAAATGAAAGAAAGTAATATAGCAGTAAATAAACCAAATTTGCTAAACTCATAATGCTCATGGGTTATGTGTTTACAAAAAAGAAAAAAAATTCAAGATCTGAATTTTAATATTATTGAAGACATGCTTTGAATGTTTTACCTTCTCTCTAATTATGGTATATGATTCTAGATATTCTGCTGGCTGAATAGTAGGTCATGTAACTGAGTATGAGGATGGTAAATGTTACCATATTGTTTTATTAGCCATGCTTTCAGGGAATGTCATGATGATGATTTACAACTGGTAGTGGTATTGTTGAACCAGCATAAATAATAAAGTGATTTGCAGTTGGTAGTGGCATTCTTGAATGAGCGTGAATCATAAAAACTCTGCTCCTGTTGAAGCTTTTTCAGATTAAGGTGGTTCTGAAAGACAGGGAGTAGTATGTTATTCTTTTAACACCTCAGTACCATTTGCAAAATACATTTATTTTTTTTTAACCTCTGGATTGTGTCACAAAATATGGGCTGTATGGCGTGACAGCTTTCAGATGACTTCTGAAATGAATAAGAAACACTGGAGATAAACGAGTAGCTGTAATGGATGTTGTAGTTCTCATACAATAATGCCTCATATCAGCCTCTTGCAATTTCTGATAAACAAAACTAATCTGAAACTAATCATGATCTGAACTTTCTGCTTTGAGTTCTATGTCTTTCTCTCTGTCTTGATATGTTCCTGATGGAGCGCGTCTTTCTTTCGCTGCCTATTGCCTTTATCCTTCACCATTTCTTCACCTGTTCCTTCCTTCCTGGGCTCTCTCTTTTGAGCTGAATTAGGGAACAGAGAAAACATTAAAAAAAAAAACAACTGTGTAGTCCCCTTAGCGCTTTTTACTTCCATTTCTGCTGGCCGAACTTGACTTAATTTTAATGTATGCCCACAACTGGAGCTCCAGTCACCATGTGTTTGTGGGAGGGCTTCAGTCCTGCAGCATTCGCCTTTTGTGCATGAGTCACAGGGACACTTCTACTGCTACAGTGAAGTCTGAATAGTAAATGAAGCAGACTGAGCCCATGGCCAGTGAATGCAAAGAAAATTTGCCCCCCTTGTTGCAGCTGGCCAGTCAAAGCAAAGGAGGTGATCCGTTACCCCTGGAGTCTGGAGTAAACTTTTTCCTGTTGGACTGCTGCAGATATGCCAAGTTCTCATCCTTCATCCTAGATATTCGGTTGCCACTGGGAGCCAAAGGTGGGCTGGCAGCTACCCAAGTGAAAGCTCTACCCTGCACATGTATTTCAGACAAGTTCAGTCACAAGTTTGCTGTGACTTTGACTCTGAACTTAAATCAGAAAGGAAGTGACAGGGCTTTCTGGGAAAGCCTGATCAAGAAGCGAGGCATAACTGTACAGCTGCAATACATCAATACTCTGCATACAATTTAATTATCATAATCTGTAGCAACAACCATTTTTTTGTTTGAAAGCTGATGTCAAAAAATCAGTTTCTCAGTCACCGGAACAAAACAAAGCAGACTTTCCAAAACCCAGAATATAATGAAGTTACTGAAAATTAATTGTCACGCAATTAGATGTGGGGTACTTTTGCAGTACAGACAACTCTGAAAAGTGGGGCACTCCTAAGGGTGAAGAAGAGCAGTCACACTAGTGCTGTCAAGCATCTCAGCTGTGTATGGCTGTAGGGCGAGTTTCGAAAGCACAGGTGTCACTATGTCCAGTTGCAGGTTGGCCATAGTTAGCAACTGGCCTAGCTGCTTACTTGCCGTTAAAATCTATGCCTTTGTTGTTAATTCTGAATAGGGTCAGTAAGTTGTTTGGGTCTGTCAGACCAGGTTCTGCTCTTAGCGGTAACATTCATGAACTGGAACTTTGTAAATGTCATGGGAGAGTGCTGCTGTCCAGACTCCTGCCCCTCTGCTAACTTGCAGGTCCATCCTAGGGAGCGACCCACTGTTAGTTTTCCAAAGGGACAGATTTCTTGTCTACTGTTCTATAGTTTCAGAAATTGTATTTGTACCAGTCTAATGGATATGTTAAATTGTCTCCATTTCATGGATTTGTAATAGCAAATGTGCTCTAATGCATTTTTAAATACTTGATGAAAATTAAAATATTAATTTGAGATTATCTTTTGGGAAGCAGATGAAACTAGGACAGGAATAATCAAACATTAATTAGTGACGAAGATTTTACCGATAAGCTGTCTGCTGAACATGTTATACTGCAGATGTGGGACAGGGAAAATAAAACTTCCCTTTCCGTAACTTTAACTCCGAAACAGGTAAACTGTACCTAAATCACTTGCCATATAGTCCTTAAGTGTAAGCTGCAGGTGAGCTTCCCAAAGCAAATCCCACCTTCCTGTGAACTGTGTTTTTGAGAATTGGAGGAAACCTCCTTATCAACATTGAATTAACACACAGATGCAAAATGCTTGGGGTTTTTTGTTTGTTTGTTTGGTTTTTGTGGTACTGCTTTAAAGATTAGACACCTTTTCATTGTCTTACTTGTGTACAGAAACACAGTAGTTCAAGATTTATTTAGTACACATCTGACATTATAGCACTGTAAAACTGAGTAGTTTATAGGGGGTGGTAGTCTCTTTTATGGTAAAGGTTGGTGGCAAACTCCCTTTTATTGCAAATACTGACAACAAATTTTACTTTTGGGGTTACCACCTTATCAATTCCCTTTGCTTTCACCTCAACTTTCCTGCTGTTGGTAGTTGGCTGTCAGTGCAGCTCTACACTCATGGTGGTTTGCAAAAATCATCTGAGGAAAGATAGTGTGTTTTGCTTGACATGTACATGAGGAATCATAGTACACATACATTTCCAAGACTTTCAAGAAGTTAGAGTGTAAATGTCAAGTAGGAAGATTTTCTCTTGAGCAAAAAATCACCTGCTGTCTAGTAGGACAGCCACATAAGCCACGTAAAAAGCATTCAAGTATGAGCAATTTGGCTAAACCAGTGACAAAGAATTTAAAGTGTTTTCTGAACTGAAAACTGTTGTACTGGATAGCCAGAGAGCTGAGCCATCCCCAGGTGGACTTGGAAGCATCCAACCCAAATATGAAAAGGAGAGTTAGCTTCCAAAATAAATTATTAGGAGTAGACGTTTGTAGTAGACAAAGCCAAATATGTTTTCCCTCTTCTGCTTTTATATCAACAGATGATGGAAGTTACTTAGTTTATACTGAAAATGTTGGAATGTGATAGTTGAGCAGAGTTGTCACACCTGTGTTATGCTTTCCTGGTCGTCTAGACATTCCAGCCTCCGTTCATTCCTGCAGATCTGAATCCATCACCTGTGCTTAATACTTATGTCTGTTGAAAAAAGTAAATCCTCCTCCAAATGGTGTGTCATGTACATGCTCTTCTAACTTCAAACAGGCCTTTAATTCTCTTGGGTTATGTGAAGTATATTGGTGTCAAGATAGAAAGATTACTTTAAAGGAACCAGGTGTTCATTCTCTGAGATTTTTTTTTTTTTATAGACTTACCCATAGATCTCCTGCTGTTTTCAGCTACATCAGAGTGAGGAAGCGTGTGTTTTTGACTATGGTACTGCAAGCTTTTCAAACATATCTATGAAGGATGCTATCCAATTTGCTGTAATGATTGTCCATTTATATGTCCTTCTTTGTTGCAATATGGCTTGCAACAGCTAACTCAGTTTTCCTCTCTTGAAAATTAATCTTATTCCAACTTCAAAATGATAAATTTATTCTTTGTACTTGAGACACTGATACCACAGTTCACTCCTCTTTTCCATACCTCAGTCATCTGTCATCTTCCCAAAGCTTCAAAAGTCTCAAGAGAGTACAATGCACATCAGATGTGAGAAGAGTGCTGTCTCAGTAAGATTGACCTGATCAGGAAAATTCCCTTCTTCTTTTCTTCTCCTCCCCTTTCACCCAAAATGACTCCTTCAGGAAACATCCAATCCTTCTGTAGCTCAGTGGATCAAAGTGCTGTATTGTTGGATCTTAATCGCATATGAATGGCTCCAGAAGGGATCAGAGCTCTCTTTGTTCATTAGAGGCTTCTAGGCCAAAACCAGTGCCAGCAGCCATAAAGGAAATATGTAAACCTCTATTTGGTCATTCAGTGAACCGTGTCACTCTAGGCTTGACCTCCACTTCTTTACACAAACTTCCTTCTGCAGGAAGGTGGCCTAGATCATGGTCCTAAAATATATTAATGCTAGCAATTGTACAGAGAGGGATTTCTTTTTTCTCCTGTTTGATGTCCCTCTACTAATTTTCTCTTTGCAGTTTCCTGCTTCTGAATATCCTCAGCTTTAAATACAAACTAGCATTCAAAATGTTCCAGATTTACCTGCATCAGATAGAGGCATGGTCTATATCACTGTGATATCACAGTGTCTTGCAATCTGTAGTGTTTTTTAAAAAAAACATAAATAAATAAAAAATCCCACAAACCGCTGTTAGCTGGGAGAGGTGTTGTTGCCCTCTGCTCTCCCCTCTGATTTGGAAGGGTGCCTGTTGTTAGGTTAGTAGCATGCAGCCAAGCCCAGTGCACTATGGAGAGGTCTGAACAGTAGCTGTTTCTACTGGTATAAAGAGATAGCTTTAATATATGTTTGAATGGGCAATGAGTAATTGAATTAAATAGTACTATTCCCTCACAAAGAATACGTATAAGAAGGAATCTAGAAGCTTTTTGAATTGTGACTGGTATGTTATTTCCAACAGACAACTCCTGTTTTACTTACTCTCTCTCCTTTCTCCTCACTTTTCCATGCAGTCGATTGTTCACTGGTATATATTGTTCAGTTTGCACAGGTGTGTGATTACAAATGAACGTGAGTCTTAACTTGCAGTGGTAAGAATGTACTATGCATAAGTACATGCCAATATCAAAGTATAAGACCATAGATGTTTTTTTCTTTCTGTAAAATGGGTTTCTGTTGCACTGGATGTGTACGTATCTCTGCAGTTTGGGACTGGTAATAGGTAGGTGAACTGTTCATGAAAAAAAATTACTTGACCAGTGTTTTTACTTCTTTATTAGCCCATCAAGATGTTGGGAGTGCTTAATGAGGTGAAACAGTATTGGATATGACATTAACAAGGCATTGTATTTCTCCTCTTGCTGCAGTTGGGCATTTTTGTGCAGCCATTTTAATGATAATGTCACTTTACCTTTTTATATGATACAAACTGGGATATTCTTCTTGGGAGCAGACTAACGTGTAGTTGATAGCTAAAGTGCAATCCTGTATCTTATATTGTATCAAGCATGAGTAAATTGTATAACTGATAATAAACTTATTGTCATCTCTGAATGTTAGTAGTGAAAGGAAGATAGAAAATGAGAAATTGCATGTCATCCAGGGTATTTGTGCACAAACACAAGTGGTGTTGTTTATTGGGTTTTCTGTCTGTTACTGCCATGCTTTAAAATGTCACACAGTGAAGAAGGAGAACCAAACAACTTAGCTAATCAATCATATACTGTGGATAATGAAAAGCAAATAATTGAACTGTTCATGTTTACCCTTTAGGTTAGAAAATTCATTGTGCAAATTAAATGACTGAGTGTGTTCACAGAAATAAGGATTGGTTTATATATGACTTGTGAGTGTACAGGCTATATTAGTAGAACAATATAACTTCAAATATAGTTTCATTGGCTTTTTATCGTCATATACTGTATTCATAAATGCAGACAAGGCTAAAAGGGAAGGAACTTAGTGTTTTAACTAACACTTGGAGTAAAATCCACAAAGTTCACATGTTAACCTTTAATAAAAAATGGAATATACAAATCGTACTAGACGTGTTGTGGTGTTGCATGTGTTTTGTATAAAATAAGCAGAACTGCTCTCTCCCCTCCCCCAAGAGTAGCTGAAGATCGAGTCAGATCACCAGCCAGTGGATTTTTTTATAGGATCCAGTTGTACTTGTTTGTCCTGCATTTGAATTTAATCTAAACCCAGTTGATTACATTTATACCTTATTTTTACTGATAGATCCTGTTAATACCTTTTAACTCTTATCAAGGGAACAAATGAACCATTTTTTGTTTCCTGAGACAAATGTCACTGTTTCACCTTGATTTTTCTGAGCATTGTCCACTTTTCAATATACCCTGCTTCAAGCACTGTCAAGTCCATTTGCAGATTTGTGCTTTCTAGTTGGCAAACATCAAGCTGATACACTACCATCTGGGCTGGAATTTTTTTCATTTAATATGATGTAATTTCTGCTGTAATGGATTAGACATCTTTGGAAGCAGGATGTTTTATTGCTTGTAAGTCATCTAAAGCCATTTTATGTGGTTGATCTCTTCACACCTCTCTCTACTTCCCCTCTCCAATTCCTGCTGCACTGCCTGTGGTCTGACTGACATGATGATGACACTGTCCTTTCTATTAATCTGTCTACAGCTGGGCTTATAAAACAGCAGGCTGGTGACACTCTTCACTGGATGTTGAGTAAACTGCTGTGCCATGTGCAAATACTTTTTTATTCAAAGTCTGAGAATTTGATTCTTCTCTAAAACAGTTTTGCAGTAGGCAGCATAGTATCTGTTCCAGCTTTTCTGGAGCAATGTATAAAACACTTTATTTGTTGTATTGATTTTTAAAAAACTATTGTTAGTGCCTCATATTGTAATGAGGTCATTTCCTTTTTTGAGAGGACAACTGGAAATGTTCCATTAGTAGGATTTCAAATTTTAGCTGTTACCAAGTAGACTTTTTTTGGTTTAAGTCATAAAGCATCTGTGAATTATTAGCAACGTACCGTTAGTACACTGATTGATTATAAACCAATAGAACCATTTTCTAGTTATGGAAGCAAACATAAAACATTACTTTGCAAATTCTAGTCTGTTCAGTAACCCTGGCGTGATCTATCTGTCTGTATTTATACAGACATGCTAAACATTCAAATCTAAAATGTTATTGAAGAACATATTTTTAGCTTTGGGGTTCTTTTTTATGTATTCAACTCCATGACCTCCTTGCAATGGTTTCTGCTTTTTCTTTGAAATCTGGATCACTGTAAAGTTGAAAACTGAGTCCCTGAGCTGGAGATTGAGCAATATTCAGTAGCCTGTTGCTAGTTATCCCCTTCTCATGCCACCCGCTGCCTAAAAGGCATAAAAAAATAATAGTACTAAACCTAACTGGAAGTGTCAGGTGTAAAACCATAACATAGTGCTACTTTCAGACTATAGAAAAATAGCAACTCAGATTTATTTTTGGTGCTTATGGCTGAAAGATGTTCTATTTGTTGTTTTATTGTCTTTGTACTACTTTGGAGCTGCACAGGCTGTGGTGGAATAACACTAGATCCTATACCATATATCTTGGCGTAGAAAGGGCAGAATAGTTTAATCATATTAAACCTTTCAATTATGGCCCTACAGATGACTATTTGTTCTTGATGACTTTCTCATTCAAGTAACCCTCGACCTCATAAAATACTAAACTAATACTGAAAACCTACGCTTTATAATGCCAGATTTTTTTCCCATTTTCAGTTTACACAGTTAACTTGTATCAAGTTTAAAAGTAATGCTTTAAAAGAAGCAATTTCATGGTGAATGCATCTAGTCAAACAAGTCATTTAAACAACATCTTAGTCGTGTGTAGCAGACCGTTTTACAAGTAACTGAGAGTTTTACAAGCCTGTGTTTCAGACAGGATAATTGGTTGTTTCTTATATGTGAGTTTGGGACTTAAACTCATTAATTCAATATACAGAACCTTTCCTGGCCTGGTATAGAGTACTTAGTTAAGGTCTTTTTAGCTGTAGTCATACTAATAGTTCATTATCAAGAAGTGATAAAGTGGTGCCAATTTCAAGTATGTTCTCAAAAAGCTAGTGATATACACTATAACCTTTTAGCTTGTCACTAGTAGTCAGCAAACTTATCATGTAGTGATTTCTAATGTAAAGAAAACTCAATTAGTAATTACAAATGTGCAGAATTGAGACTTCTCTTCAACACCAGAATCCCAGAATTCAAAGAGGTGATTATACCTTCATTAGACTACAATTTTGAATAGGTAGGTGACTCTGTAAGGTGAGTGGAGAGTACTTAGAAAAATCTGTTGCATTAAGATATTTTAGTCAACTGATGGTAATCTTCTCATCCTCTTAAAAAATGAATGTCAGCTATATATTTGCTATATATAATTTCATTTCCAGTGAGAAGCTTACCTCAGGTCTAACGCTAGGACCTGTTGGTAAAACTGAGAGTCAGATTCAGAGGTAGAGGGAAGGAGCTGCCTGTCAGCTTGCAGAAGCCAGGTTTCACTTTCTGCTGGAATTGCTTGAGAAGTACCTGCTTTTGTTTTTCATTGATACAATCATGAGAATTGAGGCATCACCAGGACATAATCTTCCTGCCTTCAGGTGCATTTCTTAAGAAATAATCTGGCTTTTCAGTGACACTGTAAAGACACTCCACAGTTGTAGATGTACAAAGGTAAGCCTTAATTCACTTAATCAAAGTAACAATAGCTTTATTACAGATCCTGTTGTTAGCATCTTCAATATTATCATCAGTAGCCCTCCTTCAAGGAGGCCATAAATTTTATAGACACTGTCTGTCTGCCCTGGCATTCTTTGGAGAGAAGTGTGGTTTCTTTGGGTATGGGGTTTTTTTATGTAAAGGTTGATATCCTGCCTGAGATATCAGTGGATCTTTCTTCTTTTATGTATATGTAACTCTTGATCTACTGCCTATTATTTCATATTTTTCCTTGAAGTGTGGGTTGGGATAATGTAGGGCAAGTGGTGTCTTGATGAGGTAAGTGAAGAGTATTCATTACTCTCTTGCTTGTCCCTTCCCATGGGACCTTTTTACTAAAGACTTCTCAGACAGGTAGAACTCCCTGCTGCAACCCACGGTAAGGGAAGGTATAACACCGGAACTTGGAAAAAGAGAGATTCTATCCTATTACCTTTAAGTTCAAGAGTCAAAAGAACCATACAGTTCTTCAGCATCTCATTGTATTCACTCACCTTCTGAAAATCCTTCTGGTCATCCCTGGCTTTTCCAGCATCATTGCTGCAAACCTCTGCAGGTTCACTAATATTGTTTCCCAGTACTGGAAATAGTTCACTTACCTGGCTTAAAACATCCTGTTGCAGTGCAAAGTGCTCCCTTTTTTCCATATCTATGATTGTTTATGCATTTCCTATCATTTTAGAGGTAGTGGCAAATTGGTTTTGCACATGGGTTTTCTCTGTACCCCTGTGTACAGGACTGTGTCTGATTTGAGCTGTGTAATTTTCCTCTTGGTATCCTTGTGTTTTATGAAGGAATCTGGAAACTGTGAGGATCCTTACTCAAGCAAGGTCCTTGTCACAGAGCATGAAGTAGTTCTGCCATATTTCTGGGTGGAGAGTTATTAAATACCAAGAACTGGAGATGAGTCTGGAGCTGCCTGGAATACTAGTTTAAAGCAGTGGCTTGCTGTGCGTTTGGAAGCATTGGCGCTTCCAGAGGCCTGGACCTAGAAAACCCGAAGCACAAATTTGCCTCTTCTAACCATAGGGCAAGGAGGAAATCCTCAGAAACAGCTTCTGCAGAAGTCCCTGGCGCTGGAGGAACTGGGGGGTCACAGAGCCCATGGCATTCTGGCAGCCAGGAACTGAAGCTGGCAGTGGCTGTGTCTCTGGGAGCACTTTTCACTTCAGAAATACTGTATGTTAACTTTTTCCAAAATTGATTTATTTCACAGTTTCTGCTTTCGAACGAGAAATGGCCTCTGTGTGGACTTCGCATAAGTAATAGTACTCCCATCAGCAAAGGACCTGAAAGGAGGTTGAAACCATCGTACATTTATACACTCTGCTCTATGCCTGGTACAGAACAAGTGAAATAGGCATAACTGCTGTCTGAGCTTCTGTGCATGAGAGCATGCATCTCGTAGAACTGCAGCTACTGCTGAATACATGGCTTTTCTTTTGTGTACTGGCTGTTGGCCTGGAACAGTTTCAGCAGTGTAAATGTGGGGAACCAACCACAAAGCCCTTAGAAATCCTGTTCTTTGCTGTTGATACAAGAATACATGTCCATACAGTGTTTTGGTGCTTTGCAGATATGGGTTCAGTATACAGATGTTATTTATTCAAGTGCTAGATTTATGTACATGTTCAGGCAAACACAGATGAATCATCATATATGCACCTCTCCAGAAAATACTGTTTAACTGTTATCTGAACAGAAAACATGCTATTTGCAGAAGGGCTGTAATAACAAGGATTGATCTTTGGACTTCTCATTATTCTAAAGGTTATTTTGACATTCAACATCACAGGTAAACATTTGGGGTTGGTGGTAAAAACAGCACTCGTGTACCTGTGTGTCAGGTTTTCTTACTAGTTGAAACCACAGTCTGTAGTTAAAGCTAGCATATTTTGCTGCTGAAATCAGCGTACTCTTGTTAGTATTATATTCTGAAGTAAACCATGAATATCCACACTCTATCTTTAAAAAAAAATGCTATGAAAACTCTGCAAGGCTCTGAAACATAGCTGCTTAAAGGTCTTGAGTGTTGAGTTTCTACTAGTTATTTGTATTCTTTAAGTTACTTAACTGAAGATGTAACAAGAAACCAAACCTGAGTGAAAGAAGGTAGAGAGGCGATGAGTGGTGGTATAGTAAAAGCTTTTAATAGGCTTCTTGTAAAACTATATGTGCATATGCTCCATTTTATTTTTTTAACAGGTTAGGGCAATGATAGTAATTTAAACAAATTAGCCTCAGTTTAAATTGATCTTAAATTCAATCAGTTATTTTTGGTATATCTTAAAAATATATTTAGATATGCTAATTTTCAGTATTACTCTTTAGGATTTTATATTCTAACACTTTAACTGTAAGTATGCAGCTGTCAGACATTATCTGTTGCAACCCAAAGTACTTCAGAAAATGCAGTGGGTAAGAGAGGAAGCAGTGACTTAAAGGGTTAGTTGTAGTCTTGTATTAAATCTGATGTCTGATTTCCACTTCTGATTAACTCTTTGGAATAAATTAAAGAAATAAAGCTGTAGCTATTAGAGGAAAATATTTTACTGTGCTTTCATTGCACGCATTTTTCTTCTCTGTTCTCATTTCACTTGTCACTCAAGAAGGGATGCTGTTTTGCTCACTCTGGGGTTGGATATTGTGAGCCCTCCACTTGTTAGTCCAGGCCAGCACTGGTTGTATGAATCTTCATCTGGAAGTGTGGTTTCTTCTATATAGATAGGCTGCTGCTGTTCTCATGTTATCTCTGTGTCTTCCAGTTGTAGGAAAAGCACATGCTTATGTAAACAGAATATGCTGGATGAATGAGACATGGAACGCAAAGTATAGGTGTATGTTTTTGGCAGCTACCCGATTCTTACTATTCCTTTTGAACAAACTGAATGTAGCCAAAGAAATCTAATATGCTGTAGTATGTTGTTGTGTGGTAAAGACTTCCATGAAAAGAGCTGAGAGATGCTAGTAGCTCCTCAAAGCCTATCTTTGCTTCCATCCACATACATGCAAATCTCAGCAGTACTTTTGCACCCTCAGCAGTTTTCTGTCCTCACTCTCATCCATCTTATTTATCCCAGACCCATTATAACATGACTGTATGTATCTGTATAAAAAAAAATACTTACCCATTTTAAAAATCTTCCACTCTCTCCATCCTGATAGATGATGCAATATTTTATGTTTTACAGTAAGCACCCTTCTGTATTCATCTTCCAGCTCCCTAGCTCACTCCCCTTTTTCTTGTCTCACACTTGCATTTGCCAGTACTGTGTGTTCTCTGTTTGGAACAGGGTGTCTATGCTGATTTGCCAGGCATCCTATTTCTTCATTCAGAACAGTTAGGTGTCTTCTTTAAATTACATTTCTTTCAGCAATCACTTGCAATCTGAAAAGTGTAGTGTCTTGTGGTCACTGGAGATAACAAGGATGGAAAAGTGCATCTGTTCCACAAAGCACTGTGTAAATTATTTTGTGGAATATGTGTATAAGTGACTGCATTCCTCTTTGTAAAGACTTAGGAGCCAAAACTATCAGCCAGGTCTATTACAAAGCTAAGTACAAAGCTGAATTGGAAGTGTTTCAGGTAATCTTTTGTAAAAAGCAAAATTAAGAAAAAAAAAAAAAGATTGGAAAGCTGTACAAACTAGAAATACTGATTTGTAAAGCATTCACGACTGCCTCTGATGATTTATACAAAAAGGCTTCTGATGGGTTTGAAATCTTGTCTAGAGAAATTGCTTACCCTGCCATCACGCAGAAATACTGAAGGAGAAATTTTTGGGTTTTCTTTTGGTTTTACTTCAGCAGGTTATATTTTAAAAACCAAAAAAAAGCAGCTCGGTTACATAATTCTGATTATCATAACAGATACTTAATGGATTCATTGCAAATTTTTAACATTTCACATACAGACTTTGGATTCAGTGCCACATAAAAGTCAGCTGACAGTGAAATATTTAACTTCAAACAACTAGAATTTAAGAGCATTTCTATGGCTGATAGTGTTGTTTATTCTCAACTAGCATTCCTGAGAATAGCCCTGTGCATGGGTTGCTACAGACCACAGCATATCACCATCCCTTCCCATGAGCTGAGGCACTTTCATTTCCCTCCTTGTTGCATAAGAGGTATTCCATATGAAGTTGATAAATATGAGGTATAGGTGTTTTAGGGGGAGTGCTTATGAGACATAGGTGCATTACTAGGATCTCTCTAGACATGGATGCGATCACTGTTATGAAGAAGCATACGAGCAGACACACATGAAGTATCTTGTCAGGACGATATGAAGTGTCTCTGTAGGAAAAGTAAACGTTAAGAAACTTCTGCTGACAGTTTTGCACATCAGAACAGCTGTTCTGATCAGACAAGAGGTCACTTTTAGCCAGGTGGGGTGTCAGATAAAGAGGTTTCTAGCAGTTTTTTAGGGAAAAACATGAAAGTGTTAACTCAACAGTTAACTACAACAGTGGATTGAGCTAGTGGATTTAAGATGAAGTGGCTACCTATCCATTTCACCCACTCCTATAAATCCCTATACGCGGAACAAGACCAGCAGAAAAGTACATGTAGCAGCGCAAGAGGCTGTGCAGTTTGCAGTCCAGCAGACTAACATAAACTAGAGTGGATTTCAATTTACTTTTTAGCATCAGTGGTGATTTAAGCAATGGGTTCCACTCTATGGTTAGTCGGTCAACATTTGTGGTTTCTGTTTAATTTGCCAGAATTTCCTTTCTTTTGTTTCTCTTTTCCTTTTTTAGACATGACTTCTTTTACCTCTAATACCATCCTTTTCCTTATTGCAACTGTTGAAACCTTTTTTTGTTTCTTTTAAAGTCTTCTGTAGCAGTATAAATATACTCTGAGCCTCTAATTATGGTATTTTTTTCTATGCCACCTGCAAGCATTTTACCTTTTTAGCTGCACAGTTAATTTTCTTTAAGTTACTCATTTTATGTAGTTTCCCTTTTTAAAACTTAATGCTATGTGATGGACTTCTGGCATTTTCTGTTCTCCAAAGACACTGAATTTGTTCATGCCTTGGTCACTGTTATAGGCAGCTCATCTGTTGTTCATGTTCTCAGCAATCAAAATTGCCTCTCTCTCCTGCATTTTGTAAACAGTCACTCCAAAAGGCAGATTTTTATGATGTCTGCAAAAGTAGTCTCAGCATCACAGCTCAATGAAAATTTCACAATGTGAATATGGGGAGCCCCAATCTCCCATTATTACTGCATTTCTTGTTCATGCAGATTTGGGATAGATGAACAAACCTTTCTTGTCGTTATTACACAGATTCAGCAAATTAGGCAATTTTAGTTTAATTCATACCTCCCCCAGTCACCCACATTCAGTAGTGCTTGCTTAATCCTGTAAAAGTTTTACAGACTAGTATTTAGACTAGTGGGGACACTGACATAACTGTGCAGTCTTTGATTAGATATAGTACACATGTGTTGTTCCTTCCCGCCGCCCCCCCCCCTCCCCCCCCCAGTAAAATTGGTAAGTAAAACAGCAATGGATGAAAAAATATTGTATCCATTAAATTCTCCAAATACAGCCTGGTAATGGAAGTGAGTACTTGAATTTTATATTTGTTTACAACAGATTAATCAGAGTGGCTTGGAAGCCTTTTTGTTTTGGTGAAATTTGGTATTAAAATTTTGAATGCAAATGAAAAATAGTACTTGTTTATTTTTCATTCAACAATCAGCTTGTTTTCATGTTGAGTAATAGATCGAAATGACTCTGTATTCTTATATTACAGCATCTAAGTTTTCCTGTACGTCTTATGTTCATGTGTGTTGTGGCTAGATGAGATCCAGTAATAGAACATATAAAAGCTTTCAGCAGGGCCTGGTTACTCAGCTTATGTGTATCAATCCAGTAACATCAGTTCCACTCTGCTATGCTAATTTACACCAGCTGAGGTTCTGGGCACCAATCCTTTTATTGTGTCTTGGCTTTTCTAGCACGTAGGTTAAGCAACATTTGATAACCATATGCTTATTGTATTGTGCTAGTAGAGTAGGACTTAGAAGGTGGAGTGTGGGAAGAGTGGGAATAATTGCAAACGTGTATTGTTAGATTTTATTGACTTCAGAATGTGGCATAAATACAATGTCAGCTTCTCTATAAAACAAGGCCCCCATGTGGAGTCAAGACATACAGTGAGATCCTGTAAAATCGTAGTAAAGAAGTCTTAAAATTGTGTGGATTTAATTGATTATATTTTCTTCTAAGGTTATATCTTAAAAATTTAGCAATCCCGAAGTAAACACTTAAAAATGCAAAGCCAGTATGTAGTTGCATGTCTAACGTGTGAGACATCTGAAGCATGTTTGAGTCTTTATATTTTGCTTCAGCATCCATGAACAGGCAGAAAGCTTTACACCATTTTTATGCAAGAGGCGAAGACAAAAGAGCTTCTTTTAAGAGCTCACCCCTTTTGTGCTAGTGCAATTGAAGGGAGCTGTAAAATAGTTACTGCTGATTATCTGATTATGCAAGAACTACATAGGTGAGTGAGTATTCAGAGAATTTCAGCTTCCTTTGGATATTTTGGTGATTAGTGTGCATTCTCTTAGGAAATCTGGTAGGGAATGAGTGTGAATGATAGTCATCGGGGCAGAAAGCAACTAGAGAAATGAAAGCAGATGAAGAGCTGAGAGCATTCCAGTGGAAAACTCAACTGTATAAACAGTGTTGGGCATCTGATTGTGTCAGTCTATTTTCATGTAGTTGTTTCATCTCTTGCATGTGAAAAAGGGTTCCTTTCTAAGTCTAAAAAAACCTTACTGTTTTTTAGAACTGAATGACATCTTCTGAGTTAAAGGGGGAAAGAAGTTGTAGTAAATTGGAAAATATTTATGTCTCCAAACTTCTTCCTGGAAGTTTCAAAGTCGTAGAGCACACTTGCCAAGCTCTGGGCTTTAGCAAACTCCTTTGTGGTGTGAAGTTTAAATGAGGAAATATAGTAACATACCACAGAGTGTCCCTTGGGTTATGGAAAATCACTTCTGTGCTACTTCTGGTTTAGTTATTTATTATTTGTAAGCCAATTAGTGTTATTTTTCTGTATTTGGATTAGAGACAACTCATCTAGCAAATCTTTTTTTCTCTGTAGGTATGAACAAAATAGCTGTTACTTATGTGAATATAAGCAGTTGTGCTTTCATGCCAATAGCAAAACTTCCCATTTCAAAAGCCTCTGCTTAACGATCACTTTAATTTCAGCATTCATTTAGGCCCTATTATTAATGCAGATACTCTGAACTGTTCCTTAGGTGTGGAAAATGATGACCACACATTGCTGATTTTGTTACATTTTAATTACTTATCTAGAAATAGCAAAAAATAAATTTTAATCAGTGTTGGGCATCCAACTAAATAATTTATCTGCAAAATTTGTTTCACTAAATTGACAGTTGATGCTGTTTTACTGCTGAAATACAAATTCTGTCTTGGCATCTGCAGTCACTGAAATATAGCTTAAAGTCATTGTGGTTTTCTTGGCTAGAAGCTACTTGGTAAGCAATGTCATATTTGCCCACAAACGCACAAGAGTCAGTGCTAGTCTGCTTACTGCCATCATTTCCTTATGAGTGTGTTTCTAGATATTTAATGCTTTTAAACCCAAGTACTGTCCTTACCATGTAATGACCTTTTCCTAATAATTTCTTCATATGGAATAGCCTTAATTCAAGAGGGTATGTAATTGTGGAAAGACTTCAGTGAGCTCAAGGGGCTGATGGCAATAGTCTTCCAGTAGAGGGGGTGTGGTTGACATCCTCTGGGTTGTGGGTCTGAAATATCTCAAATTACTCAGCCATATTTGTCAGCTTAACACCAGCAGGCTGCTCTATCAGCTAGCTGCACTGACACCTTGCTTCGTTATGTTGCTGTGAGGCTTTTACTTCCTCCCCTTATTTAGCAGTCAAGGAGGCTGTTGCTGAAACAGGCAAGAGAGCTTTCTTACTCTGCTTCTCCAGTACTATGAGCGGCACCATTAATTCAATATATTAGTGGGGGTAGATTCAATTTGGTGTCACTTCAGCTGCTGGAGACATGCGATACATCCCTTATAGAGATTAGTATTTCGGTTCTGATCACATATAATGATGCTAACGTATCAGATACTAATACGTCACTGAGATAACAATGCTAAAAAGTAGGTATGCTGATATTAAAATACTGGTTGTTGAAGTCCCGTTCATTTAAACTTTTATGTTTTCTGAAATCTGTTTGAGAGGAAGTGAATGTCAAGTACCACGCTTCATTGTCAAATGTTTGCAAGTTGTTATTGATACAATTCTGCTTTGTTGGAAACAGATTTTAAAAGGTTTCAACTGTATCTTAGCTGGGGAAGCAGACATTCCCATCTCAAAACCACCTTTTTTTTCTGATAGTTGTTTCTAAACACTGTGCTCAAAATTCCTTTCTAAAAAATAAGAAACCCTTCCTGCCACATTGTCACGATTGAATTCTGATTTATGTGAGTTGATAGAACTACAGTCAGTTTCTTCTATTGGAATACATTACTAGATAAACAAAACTTATATAGACACTATAAGAGCTGCATAGAGATGTTGCAGCTTGTTTGGGCTTTTGAAGCCTTTTTTTTTCTTTCTTTTTTTTATTCCCCCCGTACACGGAGCCTTACACAGTGTGGCTCCACTTGCCTGTCTAGGGCCTCTACTGCCTACCACAATACGAGTAACTGTTCCTGTTCTGCATATTTGTGGCACAGTCTGTGATAAAAGAAAATTAAGACTATTTGGCAATAATTACAAGGAACAAGAATGTTCAAACTAAGTCAGGACTAAATATTTCTGCTGGTATGTTGACAATAGCAAGTACTGATGGATATAATTTTGGATGTAAAAACTAAATGTCTATTTTGACAAGTCAAACATGAATAGACTTTTGGATCAAATAGTATTGAATCAAATACTTTCAAAGACTAAAATTTTGATGAAAACAGTAATCCGTGGACCAAAATAACCTGCAGACTGCTGTCTTCTCCTAAAAAGCATTAAAAATATTTTTTGGTATTGTACTTGCTATTTTGAAAAGTGATTGGAGTATACTACTAAATGAAAGTCTTTTCTTTTTCAGTCTTTCTGTGGGTCGGTGTTTCTGCCTTGACAGTTGTTGTAATTAGTGTCAGTGATGATTGGTCTTTCCAAGAAACTGCATCTTCCTTAGTTATTTTGTCAAGGCTTATATTCACCTCAAAACTTGCAACTCTGTATTACATCATATTCTTAAGCATCCTTTCCACATGCTTGCTTCAGAAGTAAAAATGAAATTAGTTTAATTAAAAGGTTTCCTTCTTTATAGGCATTATTAGGTATTTTTAGTAAGCAGCTGAAGTCTTCTGGAACATGCTGGATTTTGAACTAAAATGATTGTAGAAAACCATCATTTCTCACGTATAATACTTACTACTATCCTCATCACATTAATGTGCTAGTCTTCTATGTTTAATCTTAGAAAAACTAACTGATTTTGGAAGAATTTTAGTTTTTCTAGTGTTCTGAAGGTCATTAAGAAACCCTCTGCTATAGCTCACCTTTGACTACAATGTTTAGGATTTGTACATTTTTGACAGCTCATTTGTGAAGTTAGAGTAGTCTGGTGACAAATTCTGCATCTTAAGTGTTTACCAATAAGAGTATGATGAGACAGCTTTAACATTAAAATACAAACATAACCTAAAATTTCTTAGTTACTTTTGCTGGTTTTGCTATGTTTTTGACCACTTGCTTCGTATTCTTTGCTCTTTGCCTTAAGTCCGTATAATTCTTCCCCAGACCTCCCATGCTGTTAAATGGGTAGAATGGTAGCTTCCAAGCAGGTCACTCACCCCTAAAGAAAACACTTTCAGGTCACGTCATATAACCTGTATTATAAGAACAGCTGTGGGTAAGATTCTAAAAATGAGTATCCTAATCTTTTTACATGGGTTTTTTTGATGGTTTGGTTTTTTAGATGAGAGACAGAGAGTTGTCATTATAATATTAATACATTGGTCTCTTTTTTTTTCTTAATAGATAAAAAAATATTTTGAACTTGAGCCACTTGCACGTGGAAAGCGCTGGATTCTTAAACCCTGCTCCTTGGATGATATGGAGGCAGTAAAAGACAGCTTCTCCCTTCTAATAAACTTGCTAGAAGAGAGAGACCTCGAACCTTCAAGAATGTGAAATGCAAGAGAGAAGAGTGGTTCTCCAAGCATCACTGTACCTGCACATTCTGCTCACAGCTTAATTATGGTGTGATATCAAGACTGTCCTGTGATATGTTGTTCATACACAGTTAGTGCAGAATGTCCTTTTGTTAAAATAAATATTCTGTGAATCAGGTACACAACTATTTCCAGTAAAGTTGTCTACACTACTGAAATAGGGAGTTCCTCTTTGTTTACCACTATTTCTGCACACTGCATGTTGCTTTCTTCCGTTGCGATCATCCTTGATAGTAAATTCTACACGCACAAAAATAACATAGTCTATAAAGGAGTAATTCTACCTGCTACCTTGGTTTTTAAAAAAGAACTATGTCTTAAAGATTTGTGAGACTAATTTATATTAGCTTGTTTACTGACACCGCAGTATGGAAAGCACAGCCACTGAGAACCTTAATAAATACCTTAAAGGCAAGCCGTTTCGTGTTAATGCAAAGTTAGTCCTGAAGTTTTACTAAGTGAAAACACAGTTGACAAGTTAGTTGATTCCTCTTTTAAAGTGACTGCATAACCTTGTCAAAGGCAGAAACGTTATTTTGCTGGAAGTTTCCTGAAAGGTAAATTAGCAAACCGATGTGTGCGGATAACAGTATTTGGGAAAAATAAGTGACATAAACAGGTGGTCTAAGTAACAATATTTTTAGAAGATATACAAAAGTTGGATAAAGTAATAATTTTCATTGAAAGTAGTTTTCCATAAGAGAAGCAAAGCAAATGCCTGTTAATTCAGCTCTGCAGGCTTTATTACTGGTTAGAAGTGTGACTGATATTAAATAAGGATTGCTTCCTTTATCACTGACTCATAGAGTACTACTGTTATCGTAACATTGCCAAGGCATCTATACCGTAATTAAGGGCCTTCCATTGTTTGTACTATAAGCTTCTCTTTTCAAGGGTTTATAACTTGTTCTTTCAAACTTCCTCTGGGCTAAATGTTACTTAGAGGACAAAAAAGTATTCATTGGAAACAACATTTGTAATACATTTGGAAAAATCCCATTTGGTTCCAGTAACACAGTGCATATTTCCGCTTTCCAAGTTTTCCCCATTGTAGGTTTGCAGTTTTTTGGCTGCCTTTTGTTGATTTTTTAAAACATTATAAACCGATTTTGTCCATTAAAGAAACATACCAGATCACTGATTCACCATTAAGTCAGTCACAACAGGGTATGTACACATCAGTCGCTGGACTGGTGCACACCTTGAATGTTGTGCCTTGTGCATTCAGCTCCCCTCATGCATGAGTGTCTGCAGACACAAACTGTAGTGATGTGTCAGTGATTCCTCATCGATTCTGTTTGTGTTTTGAAACTCATAACTCCTTTTTTCAGGGCTTTGAGCAACATATCTTTCCATTCTGATAATTTTTTTTTTTTTTAAGTTTGAAGTTTATTGTAGTTTCTCACTAGTTTATTTGGGAATAAGAAAATAGCAAGGATCAGCTTTTAAAGGCTTATAAAAGCCATTTCTCTATTACTTGCTCTATTACTCTTTATTAAACAAAATGTTTTAAGTAGGTTTTTTTGTTTACTTTTCAATTTCCACGGATTTCTTGCATTTCTCCCTCAGAATTATTTCTGCCCAAATGCATGGTCAGATGATCACTATTTTAACTTGCTTCCTATTATCAGAAAGAAGCTGGGAAAACTGGTAAGCTCTGTGTTTGATTTTGTGATAGAATAGGCAGAAAGCCTGAAGGGCATCTCTTCTTGCTTTGTTTTTCTTCTCTTTCCTGCCAGGTCGATCACCTCACTCCTAATACTCTTGGAAATATCCAAGAACTGGAATTGTTCATTTTAAAACACAGAGAGGAGCCCTGTGTTGGTTCGGTTCTCTGCACAGTTTAGATGGACCCAGCTGCCCATCAGTTTCTCTTGTGTGGGTTAAGGAGGCTTCTTTCCCTGGATTTAAAGAGGAACTGGATCTAATTTACAGTTCCAAACTCTCTCTTAGTTGATGTGAGCTTAGAGGCTACAGAGCCCCCAGATTTCCACAAGGTCCCTAGTTTTCTGTCCTGTTTATGGACAACGACAAGTAAGTGGTAGGGCAGAGTGAGAGAATTATTTGTCAGAGAAGGCAGGCAGTTTGGGGTGACAGAGGCATTCAGAGCTTTTACTGCTTTTTCACTGAGCATTAGTTAGAAGAGGAGAGATAAAATTTTTTACTGGTTTTCCCCTTCTTTCCCATATTAAAGTTAATAGACCAAAAGGTGCAGCAAATGAAAATAAGCCCAACTGTATTGCATTCTTAAACACGTACTTATTTGTACTATCAGTGAGTCTCGTTCAAAAACTTTAGAGTTTCCAAGTTACATTTTCGTCTTGATTTCCCAGCTATGCACTGTTGGAAGGTGCTACATGACTAACATGCAAAAGGCCCAAGAAGTCGATGAGAATACGACTTTGGCATATGCCAGTGGCAACTTAGGCTAGGACCTTTTGATGCTTAATGCTTTTTCTTTAGGAAAATGCCAACTGCACAGGAGCAGTGATTTTTTTTTTTCAGAATGATTTTGAATATGCTTTTTCTTACTAATATAGTGATCATTCCTCACCACAGGTTGAAACAATACCTCAACTGCTTAAGGCTAAGACCAACACTTAACTTTACTTTGAATGTAGTTCTTCTGTGGTTTTGTGTTGTGGATGTACTTAATGGATGTGAACCTTTTTACTACTATAAACGCCTTCACCTTTTTATGGAGGAATTAAAAATGTTTATAGCAGCTCACGTCACACTTCCTTGTCTAAAATGCTACCATAGCTCTAGCTATGGTAGAATATGTAAGCACCATGCAGTTTTTGTTCAGATGACCAAACTCAATTGTTTGGGGTTTTTTTGTTTTTTTTTTTAAATCTTTTCACATGTGTTCATCATTTAGGTGAAATAAACTTGGGCACTAGGCTCTACTTTCCATGCAAGTTCATTAAGGAGTGAACATTGTCTTTTTAAAAAAGATATTGTGCTTTGATGTTCTTTAGCCATCTGTTAAATTACTTTGCGTGTGTATGTGTGTGTATGTGTATGTGCCCACATTGGGCTGCTTCTCAGACCTGTGGCTGTCTGCAGTGTCTCAGCCGTCAGAATGAAAACATTATCAATCAGTATCCAACAACAGCTGGTTTTGACAAGCTTCTGTCTGCTGCCTAATGCTTTACAACTTGCCAGTAAGACTTCTTTGTCTACCCGCTCTGAACTGGTAATCTTACTGCTTCCATGTTGTGTCCTGTACTTGTACTTCTAGCATTTGTATGGAAAAAAGTTAAATCTTAGTGGGTTTTGATATTCTTTCTTGCTGTATAATGCTCCATGTGTATCTTAGCTTGCCTCTTCAAATGCGCTATACAAAAATCTGTGATGTATTATTTCATTTAACTTCTTGCATTTCATTATATTTATAGAAGTTGCAGATTTTTGTACCGTATTAGTTAATAGTTGCCTTTTGTAATGGCAATTAATTTATATTACAGAAGTTTGTATCTTTACTGTAGTCAAAAGTATTAGTTAACTGCCATATTATCTTGACTTTATACTAAAAATACAGTATCTATACACAGAAGTTGACCCATTCAAGTGGACAACTTCTGACATGAGGAACTTGTACTGTTTGTGATTTATACATGATTTCCACTATCAAAAAAAAAAAAAAAAAAAAAAATAAACACTGTGTAGAATTGAGTTGCTAAGTATGGATTTCTTGAGTAGTAGCCAGTTTGGGAGTATGGCATATTACCTTGATTTGGAATCTTCGAGGTAAATTATTTACTGCTAGATGAAAACAAATATTACTGTATAATCATTACTAAATTATACATAGTTACACATTTACACACATACATAAGTAAAATAGAAACTTCAAAAAATTGTCTGATTTCCATTTCCACAGCAAAATGTTGTTACTCTGGAAATATATCTGAAAGATATTGCAGATTTATTGGTGGAAAAGAGTTTGGAATAATCTTTATACAATTATTAACATTATGATGTTAAACTGAGGGACATGTTTATACTGGTAGAAATTATTTTTAAATAAAGTGGCATGGCAAAGTACATGTACAAAAAAAAGCTACAGAAGTTGAGTAAAAGAAAATACTATGGGAAGAATAAAAGCTTGCTGAGAAAATGCAATGTTATCCTATCAAACACTGTTTGAGTAGAAGATACTCTCACAACACAAGTTGTAACAGCTGATGGAAGTACAGCACTGCTGAGCCAAACTGGGTTTGCTGATTCAGCTACTGAGGTATGCTTTTTTCATTTTATTATTTTTAAATCTGCCTCTTGCCAAAACTAGGATGGAAATGAAAGATTTGTAAACTCGGAATATTTTTTTAATTCTTTTGTTTCATATAAATAGGAACTGAAAATCTGCTAATCATGCCTCATTTGATAGCTCTTGAAAGAATTTTCATTAGCTCATTAGCCCTTTGACCTAATAGTTCAAACAAATAAAAGCATCTGTTTGTGTCAGCTGTAGGGTTAGTCATCCAGGGCCTGGGTTAACACAAGGATGAGAGAGAGTCCCATATCCTACATGAAAACAAAAACCATACCTTTTTCAGTATCTGCAGTAGAAAGGACCCCTGAAATCAAGTAGGGCTGCTGAATTCTGTTAGGTGAAGAGACTGAAAAAGATCATTATCCTTTTCAATTCTCAGCCCTCATAGGTGAACTGACTAACTTCAGTGTGTTGGTTGGACTGAAGATCAGGTCTAATTTAACTAGTTCTGAGACATTTATGCTTCATGCTAGCTCCTTATAATGTATTTTAGCTTTTATGACAGCTATATTTAGAGAAGCCAAAGTATGTTGCATATATTGCTTGTTCATTCACCAGGTTTCATAGGAAAATGTAGTACGTGGTATTCTGGTGGGTTTTGATGGAATATGTTCAGAACAGCCTTGTTTGTGGAGTGTATATTTGTGCATCAAGCATGTTCAGCACTTCCATTTATGATATCTTAAATATGTCTTAATTTTTTAACCGCTGAAACTCTCTAGAAAAGGCAGATGTTCAAATGGGAATATTTGTGCTAACAGTAGTCTGTGCAGCTTCAGTTATCTGTGGCAATAAGGTGGGGAGAACATAAGAGAGCTATTTTAATCATCTGGTTGTCAGGTTAACAGTAAACCAAACAAAAGTGTTTCGCACTGTGCTGGTTTGGGGTGATTATGGAAAATGAAGAGTTGAGGGTGTGAAGAGGAAAAATCACATAATCCATGCCCAGCTATACTGTTATTATGGGAATAGAGGGACTCGTTGCCTGAAAATAGCCTGGTTTTGGTAAAGACCGTATTTTTAATGAAAAGCTGTTTTATAGTTAATTTCTAAGCACAGAAACATTTCCTCACAAATGAAAAATCTATACATATATTTGAGAACCTGCCCACATGCTAATAAGTAAGAGGCATGAATTGTACCTATTATGCTTGTGTACAATATAAGGAAAGCCATTAAGAATTAATTTTCTCAATTCTCACTATTAGATTGTGAGCTTAAACTGACAAAAAATAAAACCAGCCACCACAGCGCTTCTTTGTTACCTGTCACCTTGAAATAGTGAAATGCTGTTGTTCATTTTTATTACTATGCCATGTAACTATAATTTATTGCATTTCAGTGTGCACTGGAAAGTATTTGCATGTATTAAGAAAAACAAGACAAAAATAAATCCTTTTGTGGTTTGGCAACTTCCATGTATGAAGAACTGCCCTCGTTCTAAGGAGACGTTTACCATTGGAGTACAGAAGCCTCATATTATAGCTTTTGTTATAAATTACTGCTAACTGAAATGCTAAATCATGGAAATCCCAAACAAAAGATCTGGTACTGCTTAAATGCATAGTCCCAAAGACAGTGTGGAGGAGAGAGCAGAATCATGACATGCATATACATGTTGCAAAACCAAACCAAGTTTAATGGCCAATCACACAGCAAAGTATTTGGTATTTTAACAATGTGACAGTCTTGGATTTCTAAGGTTGATAGATTTTTCAGGATCAAAAGGGCATTTCGTAAAAAGTTTAATTTTATGGTAGGTTACATTTTGGGTCTGTCAATTTTGACACAGTCCCTTTAAAGCAACAATTCCTGCTGTGTGTTAAGGTTGGCACTCTAAAAATTTCTTCTATAGAAATTAATCCATTCTGCATTCTGTTAGCACATGCTAAAGTAGCATTTTCTGTCCTGTATCAAGTTATCTCGTTTACCTGAAAGCACATACCCATTTTCCACTAACACGTATCCTGCTATTTTTTGAAACAAAAGCTTCATGTACATCTCATAGTAGGCTTTGTGTGCTACCATGTTCAATAGCATATCCGCAGAGAAGCTTATACAGCCAAATTACAGTATTATTGTATACTTTTCAAAGACCCCACTTCTGCCAGTATCAAAACTGTGTATTTTTAATGCCTATAACAACAAATGTCTATTTGCAAAACTGCACCAGAATTATTTTATTGTAACATTCCCATGTATCGTGTCTTTGTAAGACCTAGAGATTCAAAATGTGAATGGTATTGTAGCATTTAAAATTAACATCAATTAAACTGGAGTATCTGGGAAGTTGCTTTTTTTTATTTAACAGTGGAATGAAAAACGCAATCTCATCACTGCCTCGATATTTACCTTGCTACAGAGAAGAAATGAGCGCTCATTGCCAATAATGTAAATTATAACAGCCTTAGTCCATCTTTACTAAATTGCATTGTTTGCCAATAAGATAGCTGTAATCCTCTCTCTTTTACACGTGTGTCAGTTAAAGTTGAAAGCCTTCCTTCAAGTATCTAAAACTAAGGTTAATTTAAAAAAAAAAAAAATGCTAATTGCCTTTTCTAAAAATATTTTTGTACATGATTTGCAGGAGTGTGACTGATGCAGAAAAGTTCATTGTTTACCTTTAAAATATAGAGCATGACCTTTTGGTTACAGTAAATACAGTACTGCAAGTCTGGTAAAGTCATCACATATACTAAAAGTATTGGGACCATTTACCTCACATTCCTCCCTATTAGCTTCCACAATTAACATGATCCACAGCTGAAAAAATAATTCTAGTTGTCAGTGATAAATGGGGTGAAATCGTCAATCACTGAAGTTGACAGTATTATTTTAAAAAGATATTGCAAACAAATGTTTACCCAAAGATAGTGGTATGTTGCTGAGATCTTGTTCCTCGGGGTTCTCTCATTTCATTCACATGGCAAGCTGACTTTAGTGCTCACTTTCAGACTAAAGAGAGCTTTTTTCTTTTCGTTTTCTTTCCGTAGAATGAAGACTACCAAACACTAGAGCACCAAAGTCTTTAGCAGAACCAGGAGCATTCCTGGTAACCCTCTGAGATCTGGGACAGAACTTTAGCTTTTTGTTTATTTGTTTTCTTTTCTTGGTATGATGTGCAGACCTGAGGTTTCGGTTCAGGCCTGTCTCCACTGAGAGGTGCCAGTAATATAGGAGTCTACTATTATGGGCTATATAAACATCTTGCCTATTTTTGGCACTTGCTTTTGATCTCTGCAGAATTGTAATATCAAGGTCAAACATTGTGTGGTGGTTTCGTATGTAGTTGTATTGGTGACCTAGACATTCAAGAAAATACATACAGTGTTTGTAGAGAAGAAATCTCATACTTGTTTTTTCCATTCTCAGTGCTGCGGAGAAATCTTCCATAAAACTGCTTTGGGATGGTGAATCTTGTTCTGGTTGCTTGTGAGAGATTCAGCAGGCAGTTTTGCCTTTGGGTTTGGGTAAAATCAAATGGAAGACAAACTGTTTCTTCTTTTAAGTTTGGCATTTTATGCTACCTGGATACTGGTGATTAGCATGTTCTCAAGCACTTCATCTGTGAGAACCACTTCACATCTAACCTGATTAAGGCCTGAAGGAGGTAGTCACTACTAACCAATGTTTCCAGTTACTGATTTGATCCTTTTTAATTCCTGCCTGCTTGTAAGGTTTGAAAAAAGCCTTGATGTTCACAGCTGTTTACACCTATCTCTCCTGCATCATGCAAGTGTGCCCTCGGAGTGGTTGTTGAGGCAGGTCTGGAGTTCCCCTTGCACTCAAAAGGATCAGTTCATTCCCAGTTGTCTCCAGTATTGTGGCCTCTCTACACCAGAGTGTGCATGAAGACCCATTTCTCACCATCTTTTGCACTTCCATATTTGCATATTTTGGATGGGAACTCTGGTTCATGCAATAAATGATCTTTGGTGATGGGTTTATCTTTTAGTAAAGCAGAGGCTATTACAGGAGGACTAGGTCTGAGGTTCTGTTTTATGATTAAATTTACAGGTTACAATGCAAATAGTAACTAGAAAATGCAACTATTAGTCAATGGGTTTGAGTATAACTAACAGCCAAGATCAAGCGTGTCCTGGTCCAGCTGACTGATGCTGAAAATGGATTCTAATTTGCTAATCTCCGAATTAAACCAGAAAAAGTTGCCAAGAATAGACATTGTCCAGTTCAGCAAGAGGGGTTCAGAAGGTTAGCCCAGTGTAACTGGAGATAGGGACCACCATTGCAAATGGCACTGAGACCTCCATCTCTCTGATGGGAAGCAGGGATAGCCGTCTGCCTGAACCTATGTCCTGTAGGCCATAAGAGATTTAATATGTCCTCCACAGAGCTGGGGGAGAGAGGCCAGGTTGAAGAAATATTGATAGCGGCTCTACATCGCCAAGTCATGCTGACCCACACCTTCCTCCAGAGAGGGGTTGAGACGCCCGGCAGCTGCTGTCGCGGCAGAGCCCGCTGCTCACCGGCGACGTGCCCCTACCCTGGGACCCCCGCCTTACTTGCTACAGACTGCATGGAGTTCAAGAGCCACAAGCCAGCCATGGCTGGCTTACTGAGATAAGCACTTTTCAAGATGATGAAAGAAATACTGAGATGGGAAAATCAGTAATGGTGGCATGCCTCCACACCTGTCATGCTGTGTTACGATTTCAGTCTCTGATTGTTGGTCCCATAAAGGTGTCGGTTTTTTCATGTTATTAAAGCAATTACAGTTATTATACTAAATTTGTCCTTTCTGAAGGGAGCAAGAACAAATGAGGGAGGATTTGCATACAAATTGAGCTTGGATATGGGGGGAAATCACAGCAGGCCCGCTCAGCAGACAGATGAGGCGGTGAGGAGACATTATAAAGGAGCATGGGCTGGAGCCACCCTCCTTTGCAGCCCTTTGCTGGTGACTCTTTGAGGAATGTCTCCCAACTGTCTGGCAGATTCATTTGAATGAGAGGCAGTTTGGCGCACTGTCATCCCGGGCAGATCAAAGCCCGCTCCTCGGTTGGCGGGAGGAGACATGAGGAAGGCCTCCCCTCCCCCGGGCAAGGCCTTTCCCCAGCGCCACTCAGACCTCCCTACGGCTTCCCTCAGAGAAGTACCCCGGTGTAACGGCAACTGTCCCCCTGTGCTTCCGGGCGTACCAGCTTGCCTCGGTAGCAGGAGCACCGGCAGTAGCAGGAACACCATGGCGGTGTTCCCCTTGGAGGCGGGAAGCCAGGCTCCCGGCCGGCTGCAGCAGGGCTGCGCCGTGTGTCACGTTCCAGGAAGGGCATCAGGTCACCAGTGCAGGTATCTGTGGTTTAGAAGAGTAAGGCAAGGTGGACAGTAGGTTTCAAAGCTGGCTTAAGTGGCAACAGAGTTGGCTTTGGGGCATGGGAAGCCATTTGCAATGTCCCGCTTTCCTGCTGTGGTTGTGTTTCTTCACACAAGGTTCCCCTTGTGTTTCCAGGCCCGGAGGGAGGGTGTTTCTCGCTCACAAAAATGGTATCGAAAACTTAGGAAATATACTGATTTTTTTTTCCCTGGGACTGAATTCTATGCCCCAAGTCACTGCTAAACAAAGTCTGCCCCCATGAAGATCAGTGGCATGAAGGAAATATGAGTACGTGGCCCTCTCCAGGGACTCGATGAGCTCAGAGCTCACACGTTGTCACCCTACAGCATTGCAATTGCTGGGAATTCCTGCTCACCAGCATCCTGAAGCAATACAGCCTTTTGACTTCAAAAGCAAGCATTGGTAAAGGGGGGAAAACACAGATGGGAACAATGAATTCTTAAATTTTGGCCCTATCTCTGGACCTTGCTTCCTTGACTCTCTGAGCCTTTGCTGCTGCTTTGGACATAGATAAGGGGCTTTGGGGGTGCAGTAACTTTTGTGAAGTGCTCAAGTACACCAGAATGTGGGATCTTCTGGTGTCTACGGGGCTCATGCCTTTACTGGCATGTGAAGACCTAGCCTATAACCTTTGTGCTGGCCATCTTCCACCCAGAGATGTAGAGGAAAGTTTCTACGCACTTTAGGTATTCCACAGCTGCCTCTTTAAAAGAGAAACTGCTGGGTAATATGGAAACTAGAAGTTTTGCCACTTCAAGCAATCGAATTTGGGAAAGTTTATGAACTGGTTTAAATGTTGAAAATTGACCCCTTTGTTAGGTTTGGACTAGTTTCAGCCCAGCAAACCTGGTAGTGGGTAACTGATGTGTGAATTAATTTTCTGATATCACTAGTAGCTCAATAATGTGTCTGCAAAACACATTACTTGCAAATGAACCTTTGGATCATTAGGTTGTCCTTACTGACACAGCCCTGGAACATGCTGTTTAAATAAGGAAGGATGCTGTTGTACTTTATTTAAGGTAGTGTCATTTGATACTAAATGAGATGCTTTGAATTCCTATAAATGTAAAAAAATGCAGTCTGTTTCTCTTTTTTAGGAAAAAAAATTGGTTTTACAGTTGTTTTTAGAAGTGGAAGAGTGTTCTGAAGTAGTGTATCTTCATGGGTCAGCATTTACAGCTATATTATAGGGCAAGAACCAAGATGCTTTCCTGACTTAACATTTACAACTCTAGGATATCAAAACCAATAAAGGTATGTTGCATTGTTCATGAAAATTAAACTGGCAAAAGCCTGTCTGCTTAAAGGTACATATTACTTTTTAAAAAGTCTTTAACAGTAACAAGTGTAGCAGACATCCTAAATTAGAACATGCGGGTGATACTGGGTCATCTCCTTAACTATTTTGAAGAGTTCTCTGCGTTTCAATGTCAGACCTGTTTTAACTGTAAAAGAGTAACTGGTTAGAGTATGAGCTACCAGAGTCATGGCTGTTGCTGAGTATCTATTGCTAATCCATGACAACAGTTCTACCTTTCAGTCGTGATTCAAGATTGATCCAGAAATATTCATTTATAGTTAAAGTTAAATCAATGATATAGAAGTTACTGTCCGAGCATTCAAATACAGGATTACCAGCTTTTTACTTGGGTATCTTCCTCCATAGCCACAGAAGAAATATTTTCCTTTTTTGCACTATGTTATTTAAATTTCAGAAAACAATTGAAAGGATAATGAGGCAGGAAAGCTAAGTCTCCTCTTCCAGGCAATGAAGAGAAACCACTTGGCAGGTAAAACATCCTGCTCTAGAAATCCTGGTGGACTCATTGATTTATAAAGATCTATTCAGTTCTCTCAGTTATTAAACTAGAGGTATTAAGATTTGGAGGATATCACCAACTGGTCTTAGTCACAGTGCAAGTAATCAAATTTCTCTAATGTCATATTTTTGCTGACTTTTAAAAACAAATAATCAAGCCTTTACTTCTGACCACTCCATGGGTTAGTAACCTAATAATAAAGAAAATAGCTCAGGCTTCTGAAATCCAGTTATGTTTGTGAAAATATTTTTCCTTATGGTATTTAATCTTTAAAGAATACAGAAATATTTTTCTCTTTTTTAAAATCAATATTTTAAAAAAAATTTACTTGCTTTATTCATTGCCAGTTTTGCCCTGATGAGGATTTTTTCATAGATAGAATAGAATAGTATAGTTAAGTTGGAAGGGACCTACAATGATCACCTAATCCAACTGCCTGACCACACCAGGGCTGACCAAAAGTTAAAGAATATTATTAAGGGCATTGTCCAAATGCCTCTTAAACACTGACAGGCATGGGGCATTGACCACGTCCCTAGGAAACCTTTTCCAGTGTTTGTTTACCCTCTTGGTAAGGAAATGTTTCCTAATAGCTGGTCTGAACCTCCCCTCATGCAGCTTTGAACCATTCGTATACATTCTGTCACAGGATACCACGGATAACTCCCATAAATAGCAAAGATGGTAATTTTTAGATTGCAACTGTACAAACTTGTTCAGAAAGCATTTTCTGCTGTAATCTGTTCCATCAGAAACCTGTTTTTTCTTTTCATCTACATCTGTTGCTCAGTACTAACCCTCATATTATGCCCTCTCAAGCATTCCTGTTGCATACAAGGTTCTCAAAAGCAAACACTTTCAAATATGTTTCTGTGTTCCTATTGAGAAAAACAATCTCGGGATGTTGAGATAACATAGAATATGTTTTTATTTAATGCAAAGAGATGCAAGGAAAAAATCATGTTGACCTCTCTCCAGTAAGTTTTCTCAAGAACATTGCAAACAGCTAAACTCCCCTGGCCTATTCAACCTTTCCAGATGCATTGTTCTCCTGGGTAGCTAGACAGATGTAGAGTAAAGTGGGAGTGCAGATAAACATGTTGGATACCACCACTGTACTGAGATATGTAGGCATCCATATGGTAAGGTAAATGCCATCATTCCTTCCCCATTTTAAAGTTTCCTGTGAGGAATGTTTAGCCCTATCTGTGGTTACAGAACAAAGAAAAATCTTCTCTATATGCATTTTATAAAATAGCTCTTTTATTTAATCATTTATGGGATGTTATAGCTGGAATACATAAAATGTTAAAATATTTATTTCTCCTTCAGAATTGCTGGGGTTTCTCCTCATCTGTGGAAATGACTTGCTCTTACTGAGCAGTGTATGATCTGCATGTCTGTATTCTGTGGTTACTTTAACACCACAGTATATCAGATTCAGTTTCTTGAACTAAAAAGAAATAGGAAATTCAGAGAGAAAAATATTAGCAAAATAACTTGATTAAGGAGTGCTGTAGGGAAGATTGATGTGCATGCTCAAAATGGCACTCAAAGAAAATGTTGTGTTGAAAAACAATAAAAAATATTACATTGATGTTTCAGAGGATGTAAATGTGAGATTCTGTTATCAGAATTACTTTAGTGTCAGATATAATTGACTTTATTTTGAAACTTTCTCATCTATGCCCATTTCTCTATTTGCCTTTGTAACACATCTTTTCAAACAACACATCATCTGGATTTCATTCTCAGTAAAATTCCCTGTCCTCCTGCAGTTATCCTCAATGTAAAATTAGGGCATAACTGGCCCACCTTCATGCTAAAGCAGTTGACCAACTCTCTTATGGGGACTTACAGCTCTTGTTTTTCAGAGCTATGGGGACAATGGTGCTGATGGTCTCACTAAACATTGGGATTATACCTTTTCCCCTTCATCTGTGAATTCTCTTCATGTCTGCAGCATTTACACAGCATGGAATGAGTCTCTAGTGGAAGAAAAGTCTTCAATGGATGAAAAGACAGAGCAGAAATATTCAGAGGAAGGGAGCATTTCCACAGCAGTGACTGAGTGCAGGGTGGACTTGGCAAATCTATACAAACTGATGAGAGAGGATGGTGGGTATCACCTTCCCTCGCTTAGGACAAATGTATTTCAGAAACAGAGGCTTAGTTTCTTGTTCCAGCACTTGCAAAACAACCCCCTGATACTTGGTCATGGTATCCTGGGCTCGGGTCTTGAACTCGAGTAGAAGAGGTAAATTTCCTCTCTCTGACTGGCCAGGTCACTCTGCTTGCCTCCTTTCCGCAGGGCAGGCAGGTTTACTTCTTTTTTTAATCTCAAGGCCATCATGCAGTTCTCTGAGTAGGTAGGTCTAGTGCCTACCCAGAAACTTTGGCTAGTTCAGAACATTGATCCTCAACTTACCTATTCAGCTAAAAACTTAGAAACCCAATAAACTTTCATCAATTTTCTGCTTTACTTCTTGATCTTCAAAACCCTAAAAAAGGCGCTAACATCCAAAGCACCATACCTCCTTTTCGTACAGCCCTAGAAGCTATGAGGCCCAGGAATGTCTTGAGCAGTGAACTCTGGGTGGCTGCAGGCAACATCTTCTCAATGGAAGGTGGCATCTGTGGCATAGTTCAGCACAAAGCCTGACTAACATCATAGCTTAGCTCCTTTAACAACATGGCACAATGCCAGTAGCTCTGATCAGACCATTGCCAGACAACATCTCAAAATCATTCTGGGAAATGTTTTCTTAACTGGTTACTTATCTCAGATTCCCTCTCCCTTTCAAGCAATTGTAATCTTGCTGGGAAAAAGGGCAGGTTTTAGAATTTGACATACAACATAGTGTTGGGAGTATTAAGGAAGTAGTGTTGTCTTTCAAGACTGCCAGTTATGTCTGGAGCCTTCCACAGAATCTCCATTGCCTGTCTGATAGGAGGCAAGACACATCGTTCTGCTGACATTCAGGCCATCATCACATGAACAATTGTTTACAGGTGTATGTAACAGTTTGAAGAATGCATGTTTTTAGACAGTGACTGCTACATGACCTGTAGCTACACTATCTTGCCATCCAGGCAGAACAGCAGTTAAAATAGATGAAGCTGTGTCAGTATTTCCCCTTTTTTTATCTAGGTTTTATGGAATGCCCTTGAACGTCTCTGGACAGTACTAGCTTTTAGCTCTCTAGCCAAGATGTTTTGTCTAATATAATGGTAGTTAATCTATTTCTATCACTTCTTCTCCTCACATCAATATTTAATCAATGCCATAGTTTTGTGTTGTTGGAACATCCTGACTTATCATCATTATTCTCCTATGGCTCTTTCTCTTTTGTTATCCAAATAGCTTTACAAGCCCACAGAATTGAGCCTGACAACATCCTCCACAAAAGTGAGGGCTTTTTTCCTTCCATTTTGCAGAAAGGGAATCAAATCCAGAGTGATTTTGACTTGAAGATCATCTGGACTCTGAAGCAAAGCTGGTGTTTGAACTTAGGCTCTCACTGTAGTGCTTTTCTGTGCAACTAAGGCCTTCCAAAGATGAGACCAGCAAAGCAAGGTTGTAATCTTTTCACGTTAAACTTCCCAAGGCACTTTCACTTTTGTAACCCAACCAAATTTGTCTGGTAACAAGGGGTTTGTTTTCATTAATCACAACTAGCATGTAGTCCTGTTGTACCTTGCAAACAGTTATGACTCTCTTCCGCAGCTGTTTCGGAGGAGGCAAGGTGGTGTCCCAGCACAGCCTGGATTTTAGTTTTGTCAGAGTCTCCTTTGGAATAAAAGCTAAGTTTTGCATTGCAGTACTATGGTTTTATGGAGGCAATGTGTGTACAGTAGTGTAATTTCACCTGATATAGGAATATTGGCTCATATTAAGAAGATTATTGAATGATGCCTTTCATGAGAGACTAATGTTGAAGAGTCTTTTGTCTAAGCAGTACATAGATTTTGGCTTTGTCTTTTTGATGTGTTCTGTACAAGCAAAGATCTATTGGATGTAGTTCATTTCTTTCAGCTGTAGCTAAACATTCACATGTATCTTGAACAATGTGAACTCAGATCCAGTCAGCCACAAAGAAAGGATATCTGTTCACAATTTAGAATATGTTCTATTACATATTTCAAACCCTCGCTATTGCACTAAATAATATGACAAACTATCTCAGATTTATGGACAGTTCCTGTTGTTATTTAAATGTATTATTCATTTCTTTACTATAATTCAAATCAGTTAGTTCCTAATTTTCAGGCAATGTGAAGTTCAGATTTGCATATAAACTGAGTTACGGAACTATGTGCTGTGGTTCTCAAAGTTCAAACTGATTCTGTTTAAACCAAATGGTTTCATGTACCTATTTCAGCCTCAAATATTTTGAACTATGTTAAATTTATTTACAGTTTTAGTGACAGGGATTACAATTTTCTTAAAAAGTAAATTATTTAAGATGAAGTAACTTATATTAAATGAAAATATACTTGCAAATAAGATGTGCCATAATTTTATATCTCTTCTGAACATGATATAACCATCTGTACAGTTACCCCTGACTCATCAGAGCTGAATAGCAATTGAGCAGTGGTAATTCCACACAGTGAATCACCAGTGCCACTTCATGCAACCCATAGTTGGTTTTTCATTAGGTGTGTGTCTACCTACTGGTCTTCATAATCTGAAAGGACTGCATACAGATGTATTGCAGCAGATCCTTGATTTAGGAATATGTAGTGAGAGCATATGCCTAGTTTCTTTCTGGTTTCCTTCTGGAGGTGTTTTCTCCATACAAGATTAATTTCCATCCATCTTATTTTCCCTGTCCTAATCCTTTCCAATACAATGCTTTGGGATGACTAATACCCAGGTGAACCTGCAGGCTCCATCTGGTTTCTTTAGTAGTGGGTTTATGCGGAGAAGTGTATTTCTGCCCTACCCTGCTCCCTTGCTCTTCATCTTCAGACCCTGGAGTTAGCACTAGTGCCGTAGCCTCATTTTCCACTACGACAGTGTAGAGGAACAGTACTGGGAAGCAATGTTTGCACTGACCAGTGTATCCCTTTCTCAGGGAAACCCAATCTAAATAATCTACCACACTCTGAAGTTTTATCGACTTTTGTCTTACTTTGCAGTTTTCAAGCTAAAATAAACTGGTTGACTGATTAAGTGTAGCTTTATTGTAAATCTTCTAACAGTCATCTATCTTCTACAGCCTGGACACTCCAGGGCAGCAAGCACAATCATAGGGCCTCACCGAAAGGAGGTAGGTTTGCTGCAGATGCTACACATATGACACAGTTTTTGTGCTGTATCATTTCAATTTTGTGCTGTTATCATTTCAATTAAGAGATTGCTGTTTCTTTTGTTCATGGAGACAAAAGAAGTAAAAGCCAACACATAACAGGCAGTCCCTGGTTTGCACTATTGAAATAGATGAAGCATGTTTCACTATCTTGACTGTATCAGTGCACTCAAGCTGGATAAACAAACTGAAGAGCCCTCTGACCCTAAAGAATGGTGTTAAAAATGCCTTCTTCAATTATATAGAATACGAACCAACTCTGTTTTTAAGAGGTTGTATCTACTCTGTCTGTATTCAGTCTCATTTCTCCCCCCACACCACGCTGCCGCCTTTCCTTGTTAATTCATTCAAATAGGATTTCTTTCTGCTCAATTTGCATTCAAATGGCTGTCAGAGGAATTTATGGAAATAATATAAGTGCTTTTATCATTGTGTATTTAGTCACATGTGCTAATTTTCAAAAGATGAACTTGTCTAACATCTTAGCAAAAAAAAGAGTAAGAGTCAAGCATCAGCCTTGTCATGGCTACAAAGCCAAGAATGCCCAGACCAGCATATTTGAAAATTCAAAACAAAACCAGAAGGCCCAATTAATATTTTCTTGGCTCAAATGATACACGTTTGTCTGTTGTTTTAGATGGCCCATCCCACTCATGGTCTGGCAGACCTTTTCTGCTTCTTCCTCCTCCTTTGGTAGCAAAAACTACCCATCTCTAAACCCAGCATACAATGGCATCGCTTTCTTCTTTGTCTTTAGCAGTGTAACACAAATTTACTGAGTTTTGGAAACTTCACTTTGTGTGCTGTTTCTTTTCCTTAATTGGTGTTACAGCAATAGTGGGGCACATCTCTTTTTCTGTCAATTAGCAGGAACTCCACGAAGGCCACCATGAAACACCAGTGGTTACCTGTGTGGATTGAATCTCTGAAAGCAGAATCTGCCCCCTTTTCTTCTCAAAGTGGCAGTCAGCAGATTCCCCAATTCCCACTGTATTTGGTAATATCTTCAGCAAATTCACAGCCAAGACAAACTTGATTTTGACCAATCCTGGTACCAGGGGCTTATCAACTTGAGCATGTAGTCATTGCTTAGGCAACATGGGATACTTTTTGGTCTGGCTCATTTCAGACCCAAGTAACTTTACTTGTTCTTTTTGGCATTTGATGACCAATACTCCTCCCTTTTCCTGAAAATTGCATAAATTTATGCAAAAGAGACTTCCATAAATCATTTAAGTTGTTAATAAAAATAATTGGTGGCAGAAGTGTGGTGGTTTTTTAGACAAAATAATAGATATTTCTTTTTTAAGACATTTTTCTGATCTACCTTTAAGCTACTACAATGGAAAATTACCCATTATACTTTTAAATATTTTCTAAAAGAAGGGGAGAAATTGTGCAATATAAACATGAAAATGACATACTTCAAGCTTTTCAACCTAGTGAGTTGTTATATCATTTGTGTTACTCTGCCCTTATTTAAAAAGTGTATAACTATTATATAACAACAAAAAAGAGTGCAACTCATTATGTGAGTGCTAGTTACTGATTTATTTGTGAAATTCCTAAAAGGGAAGAGGGTCAAAGGGGGAGTCACAAAAGCTTTCGAATCTGCAGATCAAGAAAAGTAATGCTATGTCAAAATATATTTAGTGAATGATAATGCAAACCACAGACAAATATAGAGAAGAGGAGAAAATAAATTCCCTGGCTCAAGCTGGGAATTTATTGAATACTTAGAGCCAGAGAAACAATAATTTAGAGGGGAGTATTTCCCTGGATTCTGCACTACTAATAAATCATTGCTGGTCATGCAATTTTTATGGTCCCAACAATGATTACATCTTGCATACACTGGTCACACTTAGAAACTACGTATTTTTCTTTGTTCTACTCTCTATATTACTAATGCTCTGGGTTCTCTCAGGTTCTGTGGAATAACATTTTCTGTATACAAAGAAAGAAGCATGTTTCTGTCTTTATGCACACACACCTATACATATGCATACACATATGTTGAGTCCAAGGAAAATGTTATACATGATACAAATTTTTTTCAGAATTCCCATCAGAAAATATTATAAGATTTTATAAAATAGGTAGAGATCCTAAAATTTAAATGAAATTCTATTTCTGAGCATATTTTCCCTGTAGAGAGGACAAGAAGCAACCAAACCTGCCAGTCTACCTCACATGGTGTGAAAATGGGTTGCTTTGTGTTCATAAATGACTGACTTAATATTCTTTGGAGAAACGCGGTTACTAGGGGGAAAGCACTATCTCATCAGACTTGCAGTATACAGTGATTCCTTAGGATGTAAACATGAGTATGGAAAATGCTGGGGGAACAGCCTCTAGAGGTGGGTGCTGGTAAAGCACCAGCCGTAAGAGCACAAAGCCTGCAAAGTGATGGGGGAAGGAATGAGAATAGCTCACTTATTTTTTTCAAGGGAAGGAGTACATATGCATCTCCCAAGCCACTGGGAGACCTTTCACTAATGCAGTTATGAAGGAAGGTTATGAAAGTTTGTAGTAATTGTTGGGTCAGAAAGGACAGAAAGTGGTACTCAATGCTCATAAGGTCAAAAATAAAAGAAGTTACTAGAGATTAAGTGGTAGAAAGTTTTAAAAAGATCCTTATGAACATCTGTGAAGGACACAGAGTACTTTCTGGAAGGCAGAGTTGTTCTCCATCCCTGCAGAGCTGGTGGAAGGACAGCCCAGAGACTGCAGATGAAAAACCTGGCACCAAGCGGTAAGACCATTGCTGAAGGAGAGCCTGCCGAGAGGAAAAGTGGACCAGCAGCCAAGCTCCAGCAGTGTTGGAGAAAACTTTCTGCAGACTACAGAAGACTCTGCCAGGTGTGCTGCTACCAGGGAAGCCACTGGGTTGACTGGAACAAAGCCTGAAAGCAAGATGTGATCTTCCTTTGAAAATTCACCAAAATAAAATGTCAAGGCAAATACATTGCAAAGCTGTGGCTGACTTTGAGGTGTTGTCACAGTGTTGAAGAACTGTTATTGGTTTAATTATTAGCAGAGGAAATCACAAATTAAAGGATTTTTTTTTAAGTTTGTCTTTTAAGCAGCTCACTAATGTACTTGAAGTAGACACTGGGCAAGTGATCTTCTAGAACTTCTTCTAGGCTGAAGATGTGTAACAACAGATACAGCAACAGAGCTATTGACAATGGAAACCAAAAGATAGAGATGGTGAAAGTGCAGAACAAGATCTGTAGTTTCCAAGCTGAATTGACTAGGTGCAAATCTCTAAAGAGCTGAGGAAAATAAAAGTGATCTTTTAAGTTAGAAATGTGTGAGTATAGAGCAATTTCAGTGCCTTTGAGTGAAATGTCCAGTCTCCAGGTTTCTGCAGTACAGATAAAACTGGACAGAAGATTACACCAGCCTGCAATCACCCTGTTTGCACCACTCCCCTGGTCAAGTGGAACTGCAGTCAGGTCCTACACTCAGATTCAATTTTGTTACAATTGGCAACCTGACGTAGTTAGTTGAAATAAACTGAAGAGAGTTGTTCTGCTGAAGCTCATGCTTTTCTTTATAGAAGAAAACCTCAGCTAGACCATGTAATAAAGCCAAGTGGAAGACATATCCTATTTGGGCATCTCAGCGTTAACTATCTCCCTTGACAACACCCATTTCAGAAATATTGAACTATTTAGTGTCTCTGAAACATCTGGACTTTCCACTTGTTTCATAAGTCTGCAACAAAAAATATCTGCACATCATCCATCAATCCACAGCCGCATTCTTTTCTCACCCTATCATGATTAGATTCCTTGGGAGGTTGTAGGGGTTTTTTCTTGATGCTTTTCTCCCAGTTTTTCTTGGACATCCTTGTATTATTAATGGCCTCGATATGTGCTCACTTTGAGCCATTAGAAATCAAACTAATGCTATTAGTAGTTGCTATATAAGCTGGAGAAATGGGGACTTTTGGGGACCAGACCTCTTTCCTTAGCCACAACAGACCCATTCTGGCAAAACTGAGATAGATCTCATTCGCTGTTTGAAGAAAGTCCCTTTCCTATTGAAATGTGGAGAGCAGTGGTGCAGTGTTTTGTCCAAGACAATTTTTTTGATAGGAACATCCAGGTCAGATGCACTATTGCTGGGGCTGTCCTGCTATAAGTGAATGGAAACTCCTAAATATACCCTCTCTAAACAGGTAGATAGCTGCTTTCTGTAGACCAAGATCCATGCAGAAAAATTGCTCCATGGAAAAAGAGCTGTGCGGCCTCTGTGTGGACCTCATCTCAAAGAACCATTCCTGTATTGTAAGCAGTTAGTGTTTACCTGAGCTACGTCTCATGAAATTAAAAAGTAATTATATATCCTACTGTGGAAGTGCCATTCTCCTTCCACTTTAAAAGTCAGTAAATGGAGGGGAAATCTGCCCCATCCACATGGACCTGTACTGGGGAACGTTTCTCATGGAAGGAGGAGGGCAGCCTGCTGTCAGGTAGCTTTAAGCAGAGGCCGAGGCCCTCTGGCCAGCATACATGGCTCCCCGGCTTATGCCGCTGGGCACTTTGCCTTTCTCCCCCATCTTTGCACCAGTGTCCTTTTTCCACATTAGTTTTCAGCCAGATGAGTTCCCTGACCCATCTCAGTATGCAACTGCACGCCTGCAATCGGTGCAAGACAGTTGCAGAATTAGTTAGCTGTAAAATAGCTGAACTGGGAGCAGGAGGGAAGGTGGGGGCAGAGGAATCTGGCCCGAGACCATGCGGGGCTTCCACAGCAGAGTTTCTCATACGCTAAGCAACCTCTCAGAGCCGGCCGGTTTGCTGCCAGGTAATGCAAGGAGCCAACTGATAGCGGAGTCTTGTGTGGGGATTGTTCCATCTGTCAGGCTGCCAGTGGATACACAACAATTGCAGTCTCCACTGCTCCTCCCTGCCACAAAGATTAGGGGAGTTAGTTAGTCATGTGGAGCTGGGTTACGAGACTATTAGGAGAGACGATAACAATGCACAAACATCAGATTGGTGTAAATATTAAGGAGAAAAAGGATGGTTCAAGGATATGTGTAGTTAAGAATAATGGGTTGAAGAAAAAACATCTTTTTATATACGTGACTATTTTTATATGACCTCTGTCTGGAACTCAGCAGATAAAACTGTGGAGGAATACACAGTCTCCTCAAACAATATTACAAAGTGAGACCTTGCTCCTGAAAATAAATCAGCGTGTCAGACTTCATCTCATTGATTTTATTTGTCTGAATCTCAGGCTAATTAAGAAAAAAGAGTCTGAAAAGCAAACCCTGCTTTCTGATCAGCCTGTGAAATAGTCCTGTAGGGAGAAATTGAGAGCTGTTTTGTATAGTTAAAAATCCTAGAAACCCTGCTGTGATTATCAGATAATGAATCTATTTTCAGTAATAATCTTGATAATAGAAATGGTTTGAAAAACTGAGTATGTCTGACCAAAGGAGTGAAGAATGTATGTAAAATGTTATTTTCCCTTTTCCCTAGTAGTTTCTCTACTAGGCAGGGAAAAAAATCAGAAGAACATTGACAACACTATCTGGACAAAATAGCTTTTTATCAAACAATTAATCAAAGGTGCCCTGTAAAAGCCCAGACCACAGGAAGAGAAGCAGCTGGCATCTCTCCCTGTCCCCAGGCTGGAAGGTAAGAACCTGCCCTCTCTGTGTGACATAAGTAATAAAGGGGGAAGGCATGGTGGACTGGGGAGGGCAGAGGTATCCTAGGTGCTGCTGACAAGCTGCCATCAAATATCCAGCAGCTCTTAACCCATGGTGTATACTGTTAGCACTCACCACTCCAAAGCCAGCCCAGCTCTTTAACCTGACATTTGCTTTGGCACCTGATGCTTGGGCTGAGGGGCTGCACATGAAATGTAAGTATTTGCTGCTCCCCACACATGGTAGCTCTAGGAGATGTGGAAAAGGGATGTAGGGTCTGAGACATCCTTTGAGGATGCAGGTGGGGGGACGGGGTGTGGAAAAGAGAGGAAAAGGGAATGGTGAGAAGAGGAGGAAAGAGACAGCAGAGGAAAGATGGGAGGACGGTAAGAGCAGGGGAAGCATATTAGCAAGGAAACAGGAGGCAAGTGGACAAAGGGAGGAATAGTTTATACCAAAACCACGCTTCAGGCATGTGAGATACTCTCTGTGTTTCTCTCTTATTTTATCACAGTGCTCATCTATGCTTTCTGTGCCATGCTGCTGCTCCTATGTGCCTTTGCCCAGCAAATCCTGCCGAACAGCCAGTTGAGCATGCGTTGTGCTTGTAATACACCACGGCAGTTGCAGCTGCCCTTCCAGGCTGTGCTGAAAACTCAGGAAAAGGGGGAAGAAAAGAAATTGCATTCTGCAAGACCTGATGTTCCAAGTACTTGAGCCAGAAAATAGGTAAATGTAATAGGGATTTAATACCTTGTCAGCAATAATTAAAGTCATGCCTTTGCCAGCAAAGCCATTACAGACCACCTTTTCAGGCACTTAGAACTTGGTTGTAATCATATGTTCTGGGAGTAAGAAATTCTCCCTGGTTATAAAATAAAAAGTCATTGTGGGGCTGCTGAAACAATGGAAGCTGGGATGGACAAAATGTGAGCATCAGTGGGGGAAGATGGGAATGCATGGGAGGAGGAATAGCGTCTTCTCACAACACCTTTAAGACATTGAATAGTAATGAGAACAGAGATAAAAGTAGGGTTCAAACTGAGGCAACTACCTTAAATTAATAAACTCTAGAGGTTGCTGTAAATTTTGTTAAAGGCTGGTGTAAACAACCATGATTTTCACTGTCTTCTGAAGCCTGATAACCACAGGCTTTGGCAGATTACCAGAAGAACCAATCTCATCAGTGGGGTTCCCATTGCTTCTGCTCCTGGAAGGTCAAACGCCATGAACCATGAAGAAAAATGAATGCAGCAGATTGTGGAAACTGTGCAATGAGATACAGGGAAAGAGGCCCTCCATCAGGTAGGTAGCTCTAGATTACTCAGGGATTGAGAAAAGAATAATCAATACCTTTTATTACACTACATAACTACTATAGCATAGGGTTGAGTAATGGGCTTCTCCTTGCCTCAGCTTAAGGATTCTTCAGCCAAGGTTTGTAAGCAAAACCAAGGAACTGATCCTTCCAGACATGTTGAATAGCAGGTGTTAAGCATAAAATTCATACAGTTCATTCTGCCCTGAATCTCCCCTCAGGTAGGGCTACAGCTCATACACTTTCACAGTACTGAAAAGATCTTCATTATAAAACAGTTGCAACTTGATGCTGAAGTCCAGCTGCCGACATGACACTGCCTCCTACTTTGGGGAAGGTACGCTTGAGCAGTGGCAAGCTCTTTTTCCACTGGATAAGTCAGACAAGTGACTTCTTCTCACAGAGCAGCTGAGAACCCACAGCAGTTGCAGCAGTTTGTCTTAGTAGCAGTTGAAGTAAGAACAGGGTCATCCCTGGCTCATCCACCTAATTCGATGTGGATCAGAACATTTCTGTCACATTAGTCATGCCACACAATATGAAGTACATGCTGGCTTCACACTAGCTGCAGATGGGACTATACCTCATGGGGCACAAAGCCTGTGATTACAGCATTAACACAGTAACACTCTTTAGACGAACTGGACCCAGCAGTGTGAGTTTCCACTGCATCACAGCTTAGCAGTGTGGGGGATTTCTGGTCCAGTATGAGAAGCATTACAGCTGGCTCCAGCTGGACCATGGTCGGATCTATCAGTAAAGTTCATCTAATGCTAAAGAGATACATGGACATAGTAAATATATATATATATATGTATGTAAAAAAAAAAGAAAAAACCAAACCCAACATATATGCAGAGAGAGAGAGGGTAGGAGAAAGAGGTTAATGAGTTAAGGATTTTAAATTTAGACAAGATATGATTCACTGGCAGATGGCCTCAGTAAAGTGGCCAGCCTAATTAAGTGTGTTATACTGTATCATCAATAATCCATTAGAAGAGTGGCAATAGTTTATGTGCAGCAACAATTTGCTAAAAGAACTCTGTGTATTTCATAGCAATGGAATTTACAATTTCGTTCAGAGGGGAAAACAAACAAACGACCCTTAAGTTCTGAAGAATAACTTAAAAAATATATGGTGTAATCCATTGCGCTGTCATGTGCTTGACTCCAATGAAAATCTGAAACAGGGCTCTAACTTGCATGAACTGATCCAATGACTCTTAATCCTGGTCCCCCAGGCTCAGGGCCCTTATGCTCAGCGAGGCAGTGGCTATGTAATTTGGCATTTCGTCAGGGTGCCACCAAATTCAGCATTCCCTCGTGGAATTCCCTATTTTGCTGCAGGCGGTTGCTCAACCTTTTGTTTTCTGTCTCCTGACTTGCCTCTTGCCTCCTCTCCTTTCCCCATGGGGAGGAAGTAATTGGATTACAACGCATGCTCCCTCTGCTCCTCTGTGGAGCCAGGCAGCAGGGGGTTGGAAAGTAACCATCCGAGTCCAGCCTGTGGCCAGGGAGCAGAGAGCCAAGCATATTGGATGACACGCTGGGCCTCGCGGGGAGCAGAGCAGCCGTGGGGAGCTCAGCAAGGACTCCTGAAACTGGCTGCAGGAGCCCTGCTTCCCTGGCACACATGCGAAAGGCAGTTTAAGTTAGGTTTCCAAGACGGTATCACAGGAGCTGAGACCTGGGGTGTAGACTAGGGCCCTTTGAAAGCACCATAGAAAAAACCTTACCCTTGGGAGTAACGGGGGTAGGAGGGTGGTTTTATAAAAGATCAAGTGTTGCTAAGTCCTAAAACAAGTACTTGTCATTTTCCCCCTTCTCCCAAATCTTGACACAAAATACTATATTTTAGGACAATTACACTGGGTTTCTTTATTACTTTGATGTCTACATAGATATTTGTGTGTGTGGCAGCCTGTTAATCATCTCAGAGCTCTCCCACGTGTATGGAGCAAAGTGATATTTTGACTTGTGTTGCAAAAAACTTAAGGGTTGCCTGGTAATGCACAGCCTCCAGTTCTGCCTGAGCCCCCTCCCCTCCAAGCTTTCACTTTTTCCTCTGACAGGCCCACACTTGCCCATCCTCCATCTTAGCAATTACACAAATGGGCCATAGCAACTGTTCTCCCCCCACCACAGCACCTCCAGTATGACTGCCCCAGTCCTGCAAGCTGGATCTCCCGCTAGGGCTGTCAGTCCCCTGCTTGGGAGACATGAGATGTTGCATTAGTGTCGCCTTCTCTCCCACTGAATGGGGATCAAATGTGCCAAAAACTTTCCCACAGCCACTGGTTCCCTTCCAGCATTTGCAGGGAATTTGTCTCATGCAGGGAACCTGAGGAGACCTAGAGGACACTGCTTGGGGTTTCCTCAGCTTCAGCTCCTGTGTGAGACCCTGCTGCCCATCTGGGTCTATATGATGCCATGTCTTGTTTCCAACACGCATCGTCAGCCATGGCTTCATCATTCTTCCTAGTCTTGTAATGTTAGCTTCTGTTTTTATATTAGGGAACAACACTTTGTTTTGACAATCCTGAAAACAGCTAACATGCTTTAAACTATTTAGTTGAAATTACTATTAGCAAGTTTTTGTGAGGATGGAGCACAAGGAAAAAGAATACTTTGGGGTCATGAAAAATGTCTAGAGATTGGTAAAATGGAATGTAGTCCCATTTTGCCAAGGGAAGGCTTTTCCTTGTGGAATTCTTGCAATGAAGAAATTCTGAGAAAGAAATTATTATTGACTACTACACTATCTTAGCTTTGTGAAGCACCATGCTATGAATAGGCCCTTTATCCTCATAACTGCACATTCAAACTAGGAAAAAAAAAAAAGTAGTTCTTGCACCACAATCACTTTCTCTCCTTCTCATTTCGCTATGAGATAATGAAATTGGAATTGAAGGGACAAGACAGGATCCTGAGGGTCATCTCAGTCCTGCTGCTTCAAGCTCAGAATACTGGCAGAAGGTGTTGACAACAGTACAAGTTTTACGTTTGGATTTATCAACCTTTAGGAATTTGAAATCAGCTTTTAATAGATGGGTTTCAAAATAGAACTGTGGGGCTGAAAAAAAAATTATCTTTTTACAATAAGGAAGTAAATCCCTATTGTCAGGATGTCATGTCTCTGCTGGGTAATGGGCTGAGGTTGCACAGGGGCTGAGGTGCACATGGAGGCTCCTTCCCCTTTGACAACACAATTCCAGCCAACAACTCCGTTGCCTTTGGCTGTGTAGCTGTGAAGTCCAACTCAACCTTGAAAGTCTCTTGTTTTTCTGTAGTAGTACAAAAGTCTAAACAGATCAGACTTTGTTTTGTCTGCCCTTAAAACTTACCCCCAGTGTTGTTCATCTAAGCATTCTTGGTTTGTGATTACATCTTCATATGGAATAGCAGCTTTCCTGCTTGTAGAAGGAAAACAAAACTCTTTCTGTTTTTTGTTTTATGCACATGTGTTTGTGTGTATGTTTGCACACATCAATGGCTATTATCTGGATATCGACTCTCCTCCTTACAAGACACTGCACCTGGATTATGCTAGAAGCCGGCACAAACACTGCACCTAAATAGCAGGGAAAAGGACTCAGAAGGAATGTAGTGGTGTATTGTGTTAGTGACCCATGATTTCAAGTACTTTGAACCAGGCTGAAAATCAAAGACTTGTTGCAATATGTTGCACTAAGAAGCCCCAGATAAGAAATTCCCTTTTGTGGCCAAATGTGACAACAAACTACAGAGCTGTTTTGTATAAATTACCTAAGGTTTGGCTGCATCTCCTACTCTTACTTTGATAAAAGACTGGTATGATGTCAACAAATGATAAATTTTCCAGGGAAAGGATAGGCACTTAATTAACAGAGATTGCCTAGTCCTAATCCTTAAAAAGAATAGAAGCCCTAGCACATTTCAGGATGTTTTCCTTGTAAGATCTGGGTCCTGCAAGCACTTGTGCACATGCTCACCTTCATTTCTGCCAAGTCTCAGGAACTTAACAGATGAAGTTAAATGTGTGTGTAGAATTTGACCACTGCTCTTAAAAACCTCAAGCAAGTTTAGCAAACAAAGACAAATATAGAAAGATTAAGATTTATTCTGACAAGTACGATATAAATTTGGCTGGACTGCATCAACAGAAAGAATTTTGTTTAAGAGCCTTCAAGAAAATTTAGTAAATGTCTTTAAAGCTCTATGTATTTTTTAACAATGCAAATGTCACCCTTCTCGGGAAGGGGGAAGGGACATGATGTTAAGACCCTTTAGTTTCTAGGATGTCATGCTGTTTGTTTTCCATAATACATAATATTGCAAAAATGTCCTAATAGCCTCTTATTCATTAGTGTTTCTTGTTCATTCCTGAATCCATATAAACTGAACATATACTTGATAAAGGAATCCATTTCCTGTGAATCATCACAACCAGGCTTCGTTGCTCTCTTTACTTTTCTCCGCAGTTTGTTAAAGGATTAGTGCTGAGAAATAGATGAAACAATCTTAAAGTGGGGAATTAATCTAAACTTTAAAAAGCTCATATTGATATGTTCTGATATCTATACATGTAATTATGCTTCATTTATTAAAACACAGTCAGTAGCCCAACACCAAAAAAAAAAAAATTAAACAGTTGGACTTTATGAAGTTTTCACTACTTTAATTTTTTTAAAAAACTTTCAAAATTTTTAACAATTCTTTAAATTATTTTTTTAAACATTGGCAGAAATTGTACACTCACAGTGAGATTAAGATGTTAGCACTTCCCTGCAGCCTTGCTGAAACAAAAACAATCAGAAAACAGCAGCTGCTCATTTAAAAACAGTAAGGTGTCTGAGAATTTTCTTATTAAAAATAGTAATAAATAAATAAAATAGCAGAGCTTTGTGACACTTTCACTGAAGTGATTCATCATTCAGTTTATATCTTCTGTCTTCCTTGGAAGGGCATAGAAATTAGTCGGCTGAAAAAAACCCAGTGAAGTGGCTGCTATTCCTCTAGCTTGTTACAAGTCTTTGTGTAAAATCACATTTTCTTCCTATAAAGTGCCACTTAGATCTAAGGAAAAATGCCATAAAAAACCACACAGAGCAGAACTTTTTTTTTTCCCAACTGAATAGGTCTACATAATTGGTGAAGGCACAGTCATCTCTTACTAGCTGGTTTTTAGGTGACAGTTGAAATACAATGGTGGTGTTGATGTTTAATCTGGGACACTTTTCCTCACTTAGAAGCTGGTGTGACACAGTTTAAACTTTTCAAACTTAACTGTGTGGGGTTTTTTTGTTTGAAAAAGCAAAAAATGGAAGACTTTATGATAGATACATCCTGTGTCAAATTGGCTCAGTGCAATTTTAGACAATTGTCTAACACAAAGCAGAAGCTAATTTGTGCAGCAACAAAGCACACCTACATTTTCAGATGCTTCAAAAGTTCAAATGTTAACTTCCAGTTCACACAGTATCAGAGTTTTGCTTGTGTCACTAATTGTAGACTGAGCAGCTATGTCAGCTTTGTGCCATTCCACTAGTATATCTCCAAACTAATTTTTATTAACAAAAAGAGGCAAACTCAGATTTATAGCACTAGAAACAGTTTGGGATATGAAGCAATTTTTACGAACTATTTGGGACTGCTATTTTTATTTGCTACTATTTCTAGGTTGCTGTAAATGGTATGACATGGGTGAAAGATAAGGAAGAACTCGACTTGAAATTCTGGGATTATAAAAAGAATCAGATGTCTTTTGCAAGACAGTCACCATCTGATTTCACTGCAGATGGAGAAAAAAACCCTTAAGTTTTAGTTTCCCATGCCCCCCTTTATATACTACAAGGGAGAATGCATCATGTTCGCTGAGTGGGAGATGTATTACATTTTTAAAGAGTACATAGAGTTTTTTTCTGCTCAGTAGGGAAAGCATATAACACATAAATTGTTAAGTCTGCAGCAAATCTTCAACTTGCAAACAAATATCCATCATTCAGAAAAAAAATCAATGCAAGCCTTTAACAGACAGTGAGGTGATATTAAATGACAATATTATCTAGAGATGTTTCCATTTGAGTATAAATATGTCTTGGTTTTATAGTAGCCCTGGGAAGCAGCTGGAAGAGAGTAAGGAATACTTGCTCCTCCTCACTTTTGGTGTTTAAAGAGTACCCTAACCACGATGGGTTTCGTTGGATGGGGCTACTAATTATTTTGTAGTCAGAAAGTGCTCTATAAAAGGCATAAGAGAGTAATTCAATGCAGTTTCCTTTTATCTGCCTTGCCAATTGATGTCTATACAGAGCAAGCGGGGCTCCCCAAACACGTCAGTCTGTTTCAGATACACAAGATTAAGTAGCAAGTGACATTCAAGAGCAATCGGCCCACCCAGGAGGAGTGAAACCAGCGGAAAAGCTGTCAGATTCCGCCTTTTCTCCATTAATCTTGAAGCTTTTCAATGCTGCCAGGTCGCATCTCCATCAAACAAGCTGGGAAGAGTGTCGGGCTATTTTCTTTCTCTCACCCTCCCCGCCCCATCGCCCCCCCCCACCCCCCCCCTTAACCCCTGCCATGCCAGGTTCTGTTTTGGGAGCAGCTCATGTGTTATCCCCAGTAGGTGGGGCAGCGTGTAGGGCTGGATGGAGCCCAGCGTAGACCTTGTCTTAGCAGCAGGCTGACTTTTAGGTGGTTGGAGAAGAAGCAGGGATTTCTTCCAAGATGGAACTGTTTTGAATGCTTATGCAAGAAGGAAGGAAGTAGCAGGTGTGTTTGTCTTCTATAGACTGACCATATAATAAGGTACTCTCTCCCAAGTTGGTCTGGTTTGGGAGTGAGCTGTGTTTTCTATAATCTAGATTAGAAGGGGGAGGCATTTACCCTTTCCTTCATTTAGAGGTAAATTTTTGCCAGTTATAGTTCAGTTGGCTGCATCAGGCAAGATCTAGGATTTGACCATGGCACAGGTATGTATTTCATTCTTGCCCTGGGTAGTTCCAATAGCGTGTAGGACACATGTAGCTGTCACAGAGGCGTTCAGGCTGGCGGCAACCTTCAGAAGTTGAATCATAGAAGCAGAGGGTGGCTGAGTGGCCAGAAAGTGGCATAGATTGTGAAGTGCACAGGGCAGGGATAAGTGACAATACACTGGAGCCAAGTGACTGTGTTCCTCTGATATGAGGGGATGGGTCTGACTGAAAGGGAAGAGGCCTCTTCCCTTCAATTCCTAGGGGTTGCATCCTGAGGATGATATTGGGTAGGGTATGGTTTTGAGAGGGAGGAAATTATGGTGGCGGCAAAATCCAGCTCTGAGAAACTAAATCTATGAGCATAAGAATGGCTGCAGCAGGTAAAGCCAATGATCCATCTAGACTGTCTCTGACAGCAAATGTCTTGGGAATGTTATATGAAACATATAGGCATAATATAGTGATAGCTCGCTCCTTGGATAGTTTTGTAATTTCCAGTAACTTGTAGATGAGGAATTTCTGAGGTGGCATGTCTCTCCCTCCATGTCCCCTTTTTTCCTGTAATAATATAGTTGTGGTGTTTACTTTTCTCTATTCTTCTCAAGAAATCTCTTATGTTCCTCTTTCTACCAGTGATATTTGAATTTCTGACAATTGCAGACATAGTGGTAGTGGATTTCTTTCTACCATAAACAAGAGAGTGAGAATTATGAAGGAAGTGTGCCCTGACACAATTCACATCATACCAGTATTCCCTTCCTCATTTTCAGGCAGAATGAAAGCCAAGCAGAAATGATTAGAGGCTGCAAAGTATAATGATCTCAAGTCTCCTACAGCTGATGTGACTGTTCTAGCCCCAGGGTGACTGAGTAACAGGAGAGGGTGGCAATACTCAGTCTCCAGGAATGTTTCCTTGTATCCAAATCTGGCAGATGTGCTCTGAGAGTGTCCACCAGATCTCACCTTGAAGGTTAGAGAGGGGACACTGTTCTTAGTCATTCACCTGTAAGCTGTCCACCTCCCAAATACCTTTTGCTATTTTCTCTCCGTGCTGCTCCACGAAAAAGGAAAGGGATATGCTTCAGTTTGCAGGGTTGGGTTTTTTTAAAGGAATTTAAGAGAAGTTTTTTACTAATGCAATCTAGGTCACTCCTCATTTCTCCCTACTAACTACTGTTACACCAGATGTATCTTACTTAGACATGCAGAAGCTGCATTATAAAATACATTCTTCATTTTCTACTTAAGTATGCCACTAGTGAATCTGTTTCAATATATATGGTTTCTTAGGCTATATTTGTAGACAACAGGCCTTCATAATTTTTCTAGAATGCTGCCTTTAATGGCTAGCGATGTGTAGTTCATTCTGCTCCTGCTCTTTATTAGTCTCCTGGCTGAGTAGGCCAGTGGTTGTAATTGGTCATTCTTCCAATACAGTACAACACTGCCTGCATGGTAGTCTGTGTAAACTCAGCCAATTTTGTATTCAGACAGTGCAATCTCCAGCGAATGGGCTATTAACACATGTAATGGTTGTGACAGAAGCGGTAGGTTATTGGAAAAGCAGTTGTGTCATTACCAAATGTGCATGCAGAAGGACAAATAGTCTGTGATGTACAGAAGGGGGGGGGGGGGGGGGGGGAACAGCCAAATGTAAGAAAAGGCAGAAAATGGATACTTAGAAAGCAATAGCTGTATAGCACAGGAATAGTGGGAGAAACACCATCACTATGACTTTGTTCAGACTACACTGAGTAAAGGAAAAACATGCTTCACAAAACAGTTAAACACCCCTGTGCTGGCTGCAAGAGCCAAATGCCCCTCTTCAGTGACAGAAAAAGTGGTAACTGTTGTTCTAGGGAAAGCAGACATGGAGAGCTCTGTACATCTAAGAGCACCGACAGGCTTAGAGACTTAAGATGTCCTACTGGAAGGCTGAAGTCTTCCAGAGTAATGACTTGGCAAGCAAACTTTCACCCATTAAAATAATGAATTTTAGGTAATGAAAATTTTGTATGTCAGAAGAGATAAAGACTTTAATATCTAACCAGGTTTACTCTCTGACTGACTGGTTGGGGGTGTATAGTGTGTTGTGCATTGTGAACTGGTGTGGTGTGGTGTCGTTAGCAGTGTAATCACTCAGGCCTTTATGAACGATCATCACATTAAAGGTGAGTCCTTTCCCCACTGCCATTGCATTGAACATGCAAGCAGAAACATATGGATGTGCTGAGATAGTCACCAATGTACTTAGTGTTACTATTCTTTGGTTTGTACTCAGAAGCCAGAGCAGGAAAAAATAATGACATTACAGTGCTGGTGTAAGAGCTGAATGGACCACTTGAATAGGACACCCTTTCCCAACGCTCACTACTCACCCACGCACCTGGCATTCACAAAGCCCACACAGCCAGTATGTCCCACTCCTAATTGTACACAATGGCTAGACATGAAGTTTTTCCATTATATTCATCTATAATTCAATGACATTTATCTTTACTAACAACTACAGTAGCTGTCTGTTCTCCACAATGGATTACTGCCAATATACAGAAATGAATGACCTTAAAATGTCTCCCTAAATATCACCCTGAAGTTTCTTTTCCCATGCACAGTCTCCATCATAATCCCCGCTTTCCAAACTGCCTCCCCACCCCAGACCAAAAAATAAACTGGTATCAATTTCCTCCTTCTAAACCGAAATTGTTCTCCCACCTTTCTCTTTCTCTCCATTTTCTACCTCTATCGCCCATGTCCTTTTCTCACTCTTTTTTTCCTCCTGTTGCTGTATCTATTTATTTCTTGTTTTGCCTGTCTGGTTCTGTATTCCCAGTTAAGGATAACTGATCAGCCCTTATAGCATCTATAATCACATTATGCCACACACCTTTCTATAGTTGTGACTACTTCCGTACTGCTAATTGCTCTAGTCTTCTCTCATTTACATTTCCATTCAGACCTTTCATCATAGACCACCAGGTTTAAGCTCCAATGCCTTTCCTTTAAGTCATTTGAGTTGTATTTCTCCACATCTTAATCTTTTTTAATAGGCATAAGTTAAACACAGGGTTTAGGACTTTTTGTTTGTGCCTGCTAGGTGTCTAGTTAAGGCCACAAGACCTTCCTGACTCGCAGCCTCAGTGGTACTTCTTGGTAATCCTGTGGGATAGCAGTGGGTAATTAATTTTGGAACCAAGTTTCTCTCCAAATTTCCATGCAAAATTCTGCCTTACAAAAAAGGGGGGCGGGGGGGGGGGGAGCCTTTGACATTATCTTCACGTAAGTGTTAGTTATCAGATGTGGTTGCTGTCTTTGAAATAGCTCCTTTTCCTCAAGTGTAATATGTTCCATTTCCACTAGTTTATCTTCCTGGATAGGGCTCAGTGTTGCATAATGAAAAACAACTAGAAATTCCAAAGGTCATGAAAAAAGTTCATTACATTCCTGCCTCTGTTTTACTTTCTTCATCCCTTTTCACTTCCTTCTTTAATCTTTCTATTTACAGCGCAGTTCAGAAAAGCATACGTAAAAAAAAATAAATTATTTAATCTAAAGCTACAATCTGTGAACAAAAATATGTTGCTTTTACCAAAATGGTCTTTTGAAACCTGCACTGTTTTTTCCAGAAGCACAAAAATGGTCTGGAAAGAACTAGATTACTACTTTATTCTCATCTTCTTCTAGTGTTTCCTAAAAAAATTCTGATCATCAGCCTTCACTAGATCAAGTTTCAGAAATGTGTTTGCCTGATGAGGTGAAGTTATTATCTAATGTGACTAAAATAACTGATGTTCTAAGTAATAGCCAGCAATCAGTCCTTGGACCAGACCGACTCACAGATACTATAAGTGAAACTGATGGTAAGTTTAACATCTAATCTAGCTATTTATTAAATTCAACAATGTTTCTCTTGTCATTATCAGGAAAACATAAGTAAACTTTTGGCAGAAGAAAGTATTTAGGAACACTGCAACACCATTAATACTTATTTCTATTGGGGATCATCATGTTCTTGCAATGATTCTTAGGGCAACATGTTCCGAGAACATTTCATTTCTTGTGGAAAAGCTCAAAGAAAGTTTGATTCCTGACTTTCATACACATACAATATAAAGAAAGGTGATCTGAATGTACTTTACAACCTCGAAGTCAAACAAAAAACTTAAAGTCATGAGTCTGCCTAAGCAAGTAATAAAATTATTTAGGTGCTGTGTGTTTCTCTGAAAGGCTCACCTGTAATGCTTAAAGGTTGAAAAAAATTAGGATACTTTCTTGTCTGTGTGGCATAAAGTAACATACTACATCACTACTCTAGAGGAGCTTTTACCTCTGCTTGGGTAGTAAGTCAGAAAAGAGCTCTGGGAAAATGAGTGTAATTTTGCCAGAAAAATCTAGGTTGACTTACAAACAGATTCAGCATTTTGAAGTATTCATATTAGACCATTTTGATCTGGAGTGAGACTTTTTGGGGAGGGTGGAGTAGGGTGGGGTGGTTTGTTTTATCTTTATGAACCTTATGGCCTTCCTGTGATTCCCATGGATGCTTATAAAGTCAATTAAGGCTGTTGTTTCAAGGCCAGGGAGACACACAGCCAGAAGAGGTAAGAAAGTGTAGTAGAATGTCTAACAGACTTCTAAATCTCTCCAGCCATATACTCAGCTGGACTTTAACATGCTTTTATTATCAGAATTTAAAAATATTTGTGATTTTTCATAAACTGTTTTATTCTATGGGCTGTCTGGAATTCTTAGCTCCACTCTACTTACTGCTGGCAATTCTTTTCTTTTTTTTTAATTATATTTTGGAGTTTTTAAATAAACTTTCTTGGCCAATATGGAAATGGTTAAATTTTCTGTTATTCCACTATAACAGTGATGCAAACAGAAGCTGTGGACCACAGAATGTACAAAAACCAGCAGGGTCTGGCATCTGTCTAACACTGGGAGACAAAACTGAAGTCTGGGTTTGAAAATGGATGTTTCCATATAGGTATCATTGACCACTTTGTTTTATGTTTACATTTCTAACCCCTCCTCCCCTCCCAGTTCTAAAAGAGAGCTCGTGCAAAGTAATAAAAGAAAGACAACTCAAAGCTATAGCCTCTGGGGGTTCCAAGCAACTGCTATATATTGCATTACAGGAGCCAGGAGCTATGACAAAAATCTCAATTTTCGTATTGGACGTATTTTCTAATAGAAGAGTATATTGACATTACTTTCTTAGTAAAGTGGAATTCTCCATGTCACTCTGTAGTGGGGTCATGTGATGTGTTCAAGAATCCATACAGGATTCATATTCTATACACGTAGCAAAAGTTTCAATGACTGACTGACTTAGAAATCATAACTTATCTATCTACAGTACAGCAGTAATGTAGTAGTATAGTAGCTAAAATGATAGACCTAAATTAGATGTAAGTTTTTTTCCAAAGTATGACAAAGAAATGTGCCTCTCCCCTCGCAAAGGTATTTTATGTTCTGGGCATTGTCCTTCTTTCTCATGAGTACACATCCCTGCTTTAATTGTTACTCACATATAGTCAGTCCAAAGAATAAGAGCATTTGTGGAGAATTTTTAGCAGCAGGCTGATTAATTTCTGAGAAAGTGGATTTTAATACCAGAAGCTGTGACAAGATCTTCCTTGTAATGGTGCTGTGCAGTGGCAGGGCATTCAACAGCAAATTTTATAGTAGACTTGCAAGGGAGAGAGTGTGTATGTATGTGAGGCAATGGAAGTTTTAAAGAACAATATTGTATAAAACAAGAACAGTATAGATTATTCATTATACAGATAGTATTATCAGGATAAGAATAATTGTTATACATTGGAATCGAGGAAAAATGCCCATCACCTTGTAACTCTTTCTTATGTGCAGTGCATGTTGCTGCATGCTCATCTCTGTAAGCTCTGGGACAGTCACTGACGTCCCTGTAGAGGGCTATTGCTCAGGTACACCAATGCACAACATCTGGCTAAAACATTTACGCCTTAAAAAAACCACCTCTATGGAAATGTGTTATGTGTTGTCTCAGTTCTTGCAGTCCTCCATTGTGTTACACCCCCTCTATTAAGACACAGCAACAAAGATTTAGCAAGGTTTATAAAGCTCTGGTGGGAAAGGACCTCACTGCCCCCTGGGTAAGAGGCACCCTTGGTTCTGTGTTACTACAGAAAGTTTTCTGAGCCCATAGCCATTGATGAATTCTTCCTCTTGGTGAGAATTATCTTTGGCACGGACCTTTTGTTGATCTTGTGGACTGGTTAGGTACTTCACAACAATAATACTGACTGGCATGTAGATTCTTTCACATTAAGAACTAAAAACATTCAGATTGATCCTTGCCTGGTTAGTTTAAGATCCCTCCATCCATCATGAACTTCTGCCACACCTCGACAGAAAGGCATCAGATACACCTGGCAATAAACAACACCAAGTGGAAAAGAACACAAAGGATAGACAGTGCTCAGCTGAGTTAACTTCCCTTTTTTTATTAAAAGGTGTTATTTCAGGATTGGTTTAGCTTTCTAAATTAGCCATAAAGCTTTTCATTCTAGATCTTATCTGAAACACAACATCCACTGTGGTAAGAGAATTCAGGCAGTGAAGTCACAGAGCGAGATCCTTACTAGTTTACCACACTGAATTGAAAGGACATGCCTTGCTACCTGCCATGGAAAACGCACTCACAGCATGTGTTTCTAGTATTGTTCTATTTTTTCTGGTCTGGGGCTTCCTGAGAAGTTATCAGGGCTCACAGTACCAACAACTACATTTTTAACCATACAGGACATGCATAAAGAAAAGAAATGCTTGCTGGTGTACTGTTTTGAAAAGCAATGCTGTCTTGGCAGCTGAGGCCAGATGCTTTCTGGGCAGATGATGCAAGAGCAACAGGATACACTGTGATGAATACAATTCCTCCTTCTAGTCCACCAGTTCTGGATGCTCTTCAAGATACCATGTTCACAAACAAAGCAGCAACTTCATTGTTCAACAATGAACAGCCAGTCACAGCCTGTTTTTGTGATTTCATCTGAACAAACTCTGTCTCACTTACGGAATCCTTCAGCTTGCTCTTAATGACAGTGGTGACTTTGGCAGAGCCTTGAGGATAGTACACAGTTTATTTTATTTTTATATTTTTATTTCCATTGTTTGCATGTTACTATTTTATATGACAGTCTAGGGTTGTTACTTCTGACAACTCGGGATATTAATCTCCCTCCAAAAGCTCTTCCTGTGCAAGGACCAGTAGTTTCCTCTTCACTGGAACACCCTAAGAAACAGCATATTTTGGCAAAAAATAGCCACTGCATTTCAGTTAAAAAAAATATTTCAGATTTGTGTGCATATATACTTCATCATGCATTTATTTTTCATTATTTTTCAAAGTGTTCAGTGTCAGTATAATGAAACAAAGTTTACTACCTTACATCTGTCATAAGCAACCACTTAATTTCTTGACACATTTTTTTGAAAACATGGACACAGAAAACAAAAGTGTTGCTAATACCATTTGATTGATCAGTAGTTTCCAAACCCACTTCAATGCCAGAACAGAATGGAACTTCTTGTGGCCATAGCCAAGTTTCCGCTCCTCACAGACTTCCCTCTCCCCTGCCCTTATCCAAGGTAGAATATATATGTATATCTTACCTGGCATCTTCCTCTGTAAAAAAACTACTGCTAGTCATTACACTGCAATGTATTTAAAGAAGTTGTTCCTAAAAGCTGTTTTAGTAAAACAACTGTCTAATTAAAATAGCTATGTGCTACATAGTAACCTATTCAGTATATCACTGTTGTCAGTTTTTGAGAACCAGCAAGTTCAAAGGATAAATTTTGCCACAGAACTTTGGAATTTCAAGTTAAAGCTCATATTCTGTTTGGCAGCCTGACAAAAGTGAATTTTGCTTGGATTCAGATTAAAATTTGATGAAAATTGACTTTGCTTACATTTTTTCCTTCTTTTAGAAAAAACTGATATTGTTACTGTCATGGAGGAAGCTAAAGTCTTGATCCACTGGAAACAGGCAGTTTGATGATTTAACTGAGTTGTTAATATTAATTTCATCCAAACCTATTTAGTTATGGTGTTATTCTCAGCTCTAAGGTTAGGTTATATTTCCTTTAGCTGAATGATCAAGGGAATATGCTTTCAATGAAAGTTTACACTTTTTATAATAAACAGTTCTTTCTTCAGTCTTTAAATAAGGAACAGAATAGTAAAGCTATCAAAGGAATATCTTAACATATTGCCTTTCCTAAACAATTTGGGCTTACCAAATCAGCATTTGTTTCAACAGTTGCAATCCTGATACAGATTGACCACTGTCACATTGCAGTCTGCAGTCTTGATGAATAACTTCCCTTTCTCCTTCATCTATCTTATTTGTGACTACACACAAATAATCATCAGATTAGCAAGCTGTGTTGCAAATGGAAGGTAAATACTAGTAGTCCAATCACCACCATGGGCACTGTTGTTCTAGTAAGAAAACAACTCCCATTTGTTATTTGTTGATTATATTCAGCTGACTTCTTCCCTGTTTTGAAGTTTATAAGACAAAGTTTGTAGACAGATTATAACATTTTTAGGCCAACTGATGATAGAATTTTCCTCGAAAAAACTACCAAATCAACAAAGTAAGTGCAAATGGAGATCTATCCTCAGTACTTTTAATGCTCTAAGATAAATTAAGATAAATGTTTTAAGATAAATTTCTTATTTTTGTAATTAGTCTAATCTAGGTCCATGGAAATGTCTTCCATATTGAAATAAAATTGCTAAAAACCAAAGCATTTCAGTGCCATCAGAAGGCAGTTAAAAACCAGCGGTTTCATCAATTCCATGTTTGATTGCAACTTGTTAATAAGTTAGAAGTTATTTCCTTGAAAACAACAACAAAAATCACAACAGTAATTTCTTTTTCCCAATGCTTATCTGAAAATTTTCAGTGTCTCTATTCAATAGATTGATCAGACTGGTATTCCGAACTCCTTACAACCCAAGTTCAGAATCTGATTTGTAAGTCACTGCCAACTTTCAGACATTTTCCACTTCTGAGAAAATTCTTAGGCTGTGATGTTTCATACTTACAGTATCAAATGGTGGTTTGGGTTAACTGCACTTTGTGGCAGAAACATGTTTCTTCCACTTCCAGAGCATCATCAGCTCTAATAGTAACAAACCAATTTCTGTTCCCATTCTGAATAATGTTTTGGCTTTGCATTGGGCATGATTTACAGATGAAAGGAAACTGGCTGAATAGAAACCTTCAGGTAAGCCTTCCCTTTTGTCTTCATGCTGAAACCTACTTTGAATATAGGAAGAAGCTCATTCTTTATGTATGACCCTGCAAAACAAAAAATGTTTTATAGATACATTTATCTTCTAACATTGCCTGGAGACAAAGCTATAGAGAAAACTCTCATCAAAAGAAAAAAGTGCCAGTGGCTAAAATTGTGTACGCTCAACTTGGTAATGCTTGTCTTGCTGTCTAGTAGACTAGATGGTCTTAATAATATTGAAAACAACTATACTCTGCTATGAGATTATTAGTGCTCTGAAAGGGAATGGCATCCAAAGCTCTTAACACTTGTTTTACAGAAAGAGCAATTTAACACAGCAAAGTCTACTAAAATGATTTGGGAAATGGCAAGCCATTGGCATGAGAGTAAAGACAGAGTTTGATGTGTTTAGTTTAGTAATCAAAGGTGAAAAAGGAATCTGATTTGGTATTTTAATTCAGAAAGCACTTACCAGAGAGGGCATATGGGCCAAATAAGTGGAAAGGTGTATGAACTGGTTATAAATAAATAAAACTAGTCTGGAAATAAGAACAGAAAAATCAGAATTTCAGAGATCAGCCATTCTAGACTGGTCTTTGAAATGCAGTAAGGACCACAAGGAATATAATGTTTCATGCTAGCAACTCACAAGTTTGTGAGTGGGATTTGATGACAGGATAGAAGTGATCCTGCTGTTGAAAATTAAAACTTTTGATTTGTATCTTTGGGTGGTTAACTTCTTGTATCTGTAACAGAGGCTTGAAAGGAGACTGCATTTCCCTGTATCTTTTTTGCACTGTATTTTAAATACTTTAATCCTGCCAGCTGTTTACCTGCAGGCAGAGAGATTTACATTTGCCCTCAGTGCATAATTTGGCTTTTGGAGAATGAAGATAGGCAGGGTTACTTTCTTTTGAAGCATCAGACAATGACCACAGAAAGTGATGGGCTATTGGGGCAGAATTTACTGGTATTTTTGTGATGTTGAAAAAAACCTTTCCTGCCTCTGCTCAATTGTTTAGGAAGACCCCAATTGTCAGGTCTGGAGTCACATGGATTCCTCTCCCCAAATTCAGTGTTGACAGAGTCTGCTAACAGTCTTTTCTGTTTTCAGCCTTTCTGCATGGTGTTAGGCAGTGCTTACTTTCTAGGATCCCACAGGCATGTTCTCTTCACAAATGCCCTGCTGTTGCTAAGGCCATGGTTGGGACATCGGTGACATGTTTAATTTTTCCTGTTTCAGTCTTGCATATTATCCTCCGTGATGATTTTTTGTCTTTATACTGGATGTTTCGGGTTAGTTATAGAGCGACACGAACTTTTTTACAAGGTTTTGAGGTTTCATGGGTAAGTGCATGGTTGCATACTTAGGGCAATCAGAGCAGATATTTTTGTAGACAGCCATGGAGTATCTATTCATGGTTGGCCATGATTGATTCCAGGTCCCTCCAAAGACCTATGTTTCTTAGTATTTAAGTTAACCAAATAGTTGTTGAACCTCTGCACCTGTGACTAGTTGGAACTAAAGAACATTAAACATAGGGAACTGGTCCATATGTCCTTTACCTGAATATACTGAGAACATGCAGTGGAGACATGAGGTTTTTTTTTTTTAATGTAGGCACTCCTATGCTTATGTAGTGAAACCTCCTAGGTCTGTTTCACTGGTTCATCAGCTAGAAGAGTAAGTTCGTTCTAGCTTCTGGGGATGCAGGAATATAATAGTCACTTCATCTAGATTTCCATTGTAACTCCATCATGTAGGCAGGTTGGCAACATAGCGGGATTTGGTCTTTGGATAGTGATGCTGAAGATCTGATGTTACAGTCATAGCCTTCTATGCCAGACAGCATAAAAACCATCTTTGCAACTTACCTGTCGTTATATTTTGGTACCATGCCGAAAGCAGCTTGAAAGATTGGACAACCTACAGTAGGGACCTTGCTCAGCTTTGTAAGATGTCCCTTGCCACCTCCTATCCTCAGTCTTGACACTTGGAGACTATAGGCCACTTTATTTATTGCTTCCAGGTGTAAAAAGTCTAACTCTAGTTCTACAAGTAAATTTACGACAAGAGAGCTATTTTTTGGAGGAAGAACAGTAACTCCTACTAACCCAGCTCATGCTACATGTTCATCTGCACCTTGATGGTGCTGCTGTGCACAGAGCAACAGGAAACCCTGTTCCTCCTAGAACATAAGAAATTCTGGCTAGGGCTAAAAGTGCTTTTCCAACGTATTACGAATTCTCTGTTAAACATACTGACTGACCAGAACAGATCTGTTATTCAAGAAAGGATCAGTCTTGGAAAACCACCATGAACCACCCTACTGGAGCTAATATGACATCCATTCACTGAGCAGAATTGTGAAGAATCCTTAAAAGAAAAAGTACCTATGTATCCTTATTTGTTATTGAGTGAGTAGCATCTATTTGGAATTACAGCTCAGCTGTGGATCAAATGGGATGGGACATAGAGAGAATACCCAGTGCTGGTTAACAGTCTGCAGACATCAAACCAGTTGGATGCCCTTAGGGAAACATTTGAACTTAAGCTTATTTGATTAAGCAGCATTTCAATCTTTATTTAGCTAGATGGTAAGCATCCCTTCCTATCACTGGATTAGCATTTGCAAGGTACCAACAATGAAATACATAAACACTTACTCAAAGGAGCCAAACTGTTGCTTCTACGGTTGCTGTTTTATAAAATCTATTTGTGCAGTAAATCTTCACCTGTTGTACATATGCCATACATGCAGAGTCAGAATACTTAATTCTGAGCTGTTAGATGGTCTTCAGTGGAGTCCCAGATATTTCCCTCACTTAGTAAGTCTGTTAAAAGTTTTATAATAGCAGAGTACTGAATACATGTGTACAGCACAATGAACAGTTAATTTGTGGAAATAATTCAAAGGCGAGAGAAAAGGTATCATGTATTTTACTCTTGGACATGACTTCAGTGGCAGGAGGTAATTGCTTAGTGTCTGACTGAAGATTAAAGTACCACTTTATCAAAATAAGCATACAACCCAGACTTGTCCCGCAGGGAGCAGTGTTTCATAAATGCATAAACAGGTGGCATAGCGCATACTCCAAAGATGGGAATATTTCCAAAAGAAGTTGCAGAAGCTTTTATGTAGTAAATCTTTATCTGATTGGGGAGAAGGTTCTCATATAGCTATCTCTTAATATAGAGTAGTTGAGTTAGCAATCCATATGGATTCATTTTTGGAGAAAATCTGCAGCATTGCTTGCAAAACGGTTTGTTCTTTTACTCTTTCAACAAAGCCAGTCACCTCAATCAAGTTGTGAATGTTTTGGTAAGATGGAAGTCATCGAAAAGTGTTTGACATATACAGTACCTGAAGACTTTTTTTATAGTAATTAAGTGGTTGACATGGAAAGCTACAACTATTTTGAGGAGAAATTTTGCTTGGGGATTAAGGTAAGGTGGACTTCTATTAGTTCTCAAGAAGCAGAATTAAAATGCTCATAAAAAGTCCTATGTTCACACAAAGATAATCTAAGAAACAAAATTAATGAATCAAAAAACAGGTCCCCATTCATTTCACCTATGGTGCTAGAAAGGAAGGGCTCAATAACTGCAGAGCAGACACATAGCAATTTTTCTGAGACTATTACAAGCTGGATGGATTGCTGCTAAGTTAAGTACAAAGAAACCTTGATACTTGATCAGACTCCCCAGGTCCCAGAGAAACAAAAGGAGAGCTTATTTGGATGAACATAAGATTGCAAATTTTTTTATCAGCATCACTGCAGGTGAAGGTTGTGAGAACAGCCTTATATACACTTTAACAGGATGCTTCCACCAGACATGCTAGAATGTTTCAGTCTGTTAACCAGGATGCCAGGCCAGAAATTCTTGCATATAATAAAGGCAAAATCTGGCTTCATGAGAAATGGACGCGCCCAATGGCACATGACTAAGTATTCTCAGATTCAAGCTTACTACTGCCCAGGGATTTCTCTAAAATTGAAGCGAGTTTTACCAATTCCTGTTGATGCTCTCAAATGCAAAGTCTGCAAATTCTATTCTACAAGACAGCATTAGAAATTATAGTTCTTTTTCATTCTAAGCCAAAATTTGGCAGAGATTTGAGAGGCAGCATATTCTATCTGTGATCTGGCAAAGAAGATACCCTAAATTAACTAGAAGTGGGTGGGGAAATATTATCCCTGAGGATCTTGCCTAGAAATAAAACCTGGAGCTTTTGAAGTTCCTTGCAAAGAAAAATAGAAACAAGCAACAGAGAAATAAACTAGAGCAAATAACAGTCACAGCAGCTACCTAGGAGACATAAGATCCAGACTGAAGTTCTCACTCCAATCAGACATCAGGGCCTGGGCCATTTACACATGAGATGAGTATCTACAGTCCTTGGTTCAGTCACTTCTTTGGAGCAGTCCTATTTTGTGCAGATAACTGGGTATTATTTGGGTCAGCAAAAAGGAGAGGAATTAGCCTAACTGTTAGGGAATTCACCTGGGACATAGCAGCAGCAGCAGGTGCCAGTCCCTTGACTGTGCTTTCCCAGACACTGTTCCTTCCTGCTATTGGCTACTCTCATGCAAGTTCAGTGGGTTTGATCTGAAGTTATGCCTGGCTGCAAATTATTTCAAAACTAATGTTTACTTAAGCCAGAATTTTCCCACAAACCACAATGATTCAACAACTCAACATTTCCCAGTATTACTTAGGTTTTTTTACAAAGTATTTCCAAGCTGCCAAGATTCAGGGAACTTTTTACGTTGCCGACAACTCAAACAGCAGGACTCTAACAGGTTAAAAATTCAAAATGAATCCTAAAAATAAAATATTTTTGAGCTAGCCTAGTACTAGATTAATGATGTGCCACAGATAAAAAGAGTTAAGCACCTAGACACGACTAGTAATTCTAATCACAAATGAGACAGTTGGCTACACTCTGCCATTTTATGCCCTCAGGAGATGGTGAAGGTCATTTAAGTGCACAGATGTGGGATGCTCAGACTACTGGCCAAAAAAGAAATTCCAAACTCCAGAAAAAATAGCACCAGAATGGAGCACACATAACCACATCACTCAAAGACTGACTGTGAATCTTTAAGGCAATGCCTATGGAAAAGAATAAAAGGCTCAACAGGCGCCAGTTAAGAACTGAATTTTTGTTTCTGTGACACCATTTGTTTTCTATTACAGATATTTGCGTCTTAGGTTAACATTCCTCTGAGATAAGACTCCGTACCTGATAACATTCATCCCCAAGGCCAGGCCACGAATCTTATGTCCCTGGCACCATACAACTATTTCTGTCTGGAATCCAAAATACTCCCAAGAACCACATCACTTTGCGTTTAAGTTTTTTGTATAGACACCTGGTCAGAAAAATTGTCCGGGAAGAGAAAAATGAATCGTGATCCTGGAAAGAGACCCTGAGCACATATGAAAGACCATATGGTAATGATCAAAGTTCAGGAAAAACAAAAAGCTGCCTTCCACCTGCAAAACAGAATTGTCTGAAGATAGCGAAATGGGAATGCTTTGAAGATAAGCCATCATGTAATGTGGGAAAAGGAGGCAAGAAGCGAAACCTGGTATTGAGACAATTTCCTAAGGTGCACTCTGTGATTGGTGAGTGGGGGAGCCAGGTGCTGATTATTTTCTACCCTGTTCTAACATGCAGAAGTCAGCCCAAGTAGTCCTAATTGTATTTGTTACCTGCTCTTCCTCATAACCTACCTTCCAGTGGATAGAAAGCAGGCAGAGGAGGAACTGAAAATTATGTCAGCTCTTTCTTTCAAAATATTTCAGGTAGTAAGTCATCTGACCTTCCTGAAATGGGATTCCTATATTGTCTTCCAAGGTCTTCTCCTGGATCTCTTCAGGAAGATAAAGGCTTAAGTTCAAACACGGGCTCTGCAATTTCTCTCCAGTGCTTCTTAGTCTGAAATCCGAAGGTAGGCACTGATGGGAAGTGAGGATGCTATTTTTGAGGTCACATCAAGAGAAGTGAGTATACCTAACTCTCTCCACTCCTCCACTGCACTCACTGGTAGCATCTATGCCTCCTTCAGAAAGTATATTGAATCTTGAGACACAGGCAGGGCTTCCATACTAAACCAAACTACTAGTGTGGAGGGAAAAAAAAAAAGCAGAAAAGGCATTTCTTGGCCATTCTTTGTAGCAGAGGTGGATCCTTCAGCCACCATTTTTAAAGGAGGCAGAAAAAAAACCTGAAGGAACTTGAGATAATACAACAAAATAAAAATTTGCATGTAATTCAATCTTAAGCTGTGCGAAGCAAGGAGATTCAGAGATATAAATTCAACAGTTTCAACATCCCTCAGTTAGATAGTATTTTACTGATCAGAAATTAACTATCTCTCAGACATGAAGAGTGGTATTGAACTTCAGATATTTACAGTAGAGATGGTGGTAGCTTAACTAGTCTCTGTTTATAGTAATATAAGTGGTTATAAGAACATAAAGGTAGTTACGCTGGCTTCATCTAGCCCAGGTCCTGTTTCTGATGGGGAGTGAATGCAGACAGCCGTCTAGCTCTGTAGGGATGCCTGCTGAGTCACATACCTTCGAGTATTCTCACAGCCTCCAGCCATTTGTGCTTTAGGGACGTCTATGCTGGAGGTGGCTTCTATGTGTTTAATAACCTTAATGATACATTTTTTCCCAATAACTTTAGTCTCTCTTTTGAGACATGAACATTTAGCATTCACATCACACCCGTGGCAACAGACAAAAAGGTATTTCCAAAGCTCAGTGCATCTCTCCTCTTCAGATATCCACACTAGCTAAATGAATCAAAATCCACCAGCTATCAAAGGAATTCTGTTTTATGTATAGCTGCAAAGAGCAGTTGCAAACTAAGGATCGTGAAAGTGAAAATTCACAAAAACTTACTTAGTTGAAGTGGTAAAATATTCAGTAGTTTCTTTTACAGTGCCTCAATGAAGCTTCTTCATTTGTTATAAATGAGATTTTGTGTCTCTTCTAGGCTATACTTTAGGATGTTGACTGGTAAAGGAACTTTGCTATCAGTAGCCCAATAATAAACTGGAAATCTGTCTTGCCAGAGAGAGAGAAAAAAATGCACTATCAGAAAACTAAAACTTGAATGATCCATGCAATAGATCAATGAGTAAGACAGTCTGCAATGTAAAGGGCACTACAACTGCAGCATTTCCCCAGCCATGAGTATCACTCAAAAATATTTTCTCAAGCACTGTGCAGACATCCCAAGTGCAGCAATAAAAGTGGTCAGGTGGGGGAAAGGGGAAGAAAGCAAAAATAAATTTCATTTCTGAGCAGCTTTGTAATTTTGACAAAACACCTATTTGGGAACAACATCAGATCATATGTAAACCAAAACAGTGAAACATCCAAGAATTGATCAGAAAAGGCTCTGTAACAAGCAGAGAATTTATTAGGCACTGGTTGTTATAAGCGGTATGTTCTGGTTTTAAATTAACAGTATTTCTCAGTTTGATGTTTTACCTCCCTTAGCCGGTTAAGGCAGAAGGCAGCAGTGACAGGTTTGCATTCTATTAGAAAAATCATCTCAGTAGACTGACTACAACTTTGCATACATATTCCTGTAACAGACAACCAAGGCATGCTAGAAGACAACTACTTTACTTGACAGACATGCTAAGAATTTTCTCATCTTCTCTACCTAATACAGAGTAATTAAAATATCTTCCAGTATTTATAGGCACAATACCAAAATAAAACAGTTTTCTTCACTTCTTCTACCTTAGTGATACCTTTTCAAGAACAATTGTACTTATTTATCATGCCAAGCCATTGTTTTACCAGGATGTTTTAGGAGGGTAAACTGTACATATAATATGAAAATATTTAATCTTCATTTAAATATTTCTGCAATCTTGGACAATAATTTTGAATCTGTGGAATTTAGCCACACATAGGTATCTGAGTATGATACCCTCTTTTAAAAAATCTGATGATCACTGAAGATCATGATGGTCAGTAGTACCTCTCCACCAGCTTTGACGTGGAAATTGTTTGTGGTCATTTCTTCAGTCTAAAGAATGTATTTAATTAATCACAAAACATTGACAAACACAATAGCATGAAATGTTTGAACACCATACTGGCAGATAGTACTAAGAACAGCCATTCTGTGCCAGATCAGAGTATTCACCGGACCAAACCCAGCTTTGGCAGTGGCTAATAGTGACTTCCAACGAACAAACATAAAAACAGGGATACTCCAAGGATACCCTTTCCCAGCTGTCTGCAGCCTTCAGCTCTGGGATTTTTCTAAACAGGGTACTACTTTATGTTTAATGCAAACTTTTATTGCATGCATTTCTTTTGTTGAATTTGAGCTAGTGTAAAGTTAGTTTTAGTAGTCAAAAAGTTGACAATGAACTTCAGAATCTTCTATGTGAAAATTTACTCATTTATTTTTAAGCTGCATCCTCATGAGTTTGTTGTTCTGCCTCTGTATGAAAAACAGTGAATAATTATATACTAGTCTCTGCACTTATGATTTGAGAGGGTACTACCATACTCATCCTCAGTTCTCTCTCCTGTAGACTGAAAAGCTAATTCCACCCTACAGATTTGCTCCTCAAACAAAAGATACTTATGTCTTTTAAGTATGCTGTTGCCTCTCTCTGTAACTTGGTAAGAAGACATTTTTTGAAAGCCCTCTGTAAATCCAAATGGACTAATTGAATCACCTTGCCCCCTATCCACCAACTCCCCTGAAGAACATGAAAGTGAATTACATCTAAAATAGACAAACTGACGCATCATTTTTATATCACAGCAGTATTTATAGATACTTATTTTGAGAGGGGGGGGAAAAAAACCCAAAACCCAATAAACCAAAAAACCAAACCCTGTCACCTGTATTCAGGTAGAGAGAGTTTTAAGCAAAATGTTTAAGCCACAGATCATAGTTACACAGTTTCAAATCTGAATTCCTTCAGGACTCTCACAAGACTACTATGTGACCTTTGTATTTATTCTAATTAACTTGTCCAAAAACGTTTTCATTCACATTTTCTGTGCAGGAAGGGTTGGCTCAACACAGGGACCTTTCTACCTTCTCTCATGACGAACGTGCACGTGAGGAATCAGTATTTTAAATCCAACTGAAATCTACATTTTAATACCATTTCAAAATAATTTGCCTTTTTTGTTCTATTAAGTTGCTGTAAGCACATTTATTTCAGCAATCTTGAGATGTTGGTGATATACTTCAGCACTAATCAAGTAAGAATTAAAAATAAACCCCTCTCAGAATGTAGGAATAAGAACAAGGACTTAGCAAAGCAAGCTGCCTTACCAGACATACCATACTTACTATACAACCATTTAAAATTATTTTTTTAAGTTATTTCAGGTTTTTTCATTTGCACTTTTTTCTTCTTGGAGTAACAAAATATGTTGGCATGCCCAGTAACCAAACATAAGGTCAGATAACTGTATTGCTGGCAAAACCAAACTACACAAGTTCCTGGTGTGAAATTACAAGCAAAAGCTAAAATTAGTCCAAATTAGCTTCTCCTTTTCTACCACATTTCAAAACTTTGCAGGTAAGGGTAATTAAATTTTCCATTTCACAGTATCACTTAATAGTCTGATTTGTTTTAAATTATCCATCAAACTGCACAGTTAAGGAATACACTGCTAGAAATCTGAAACTGTGCTTTTAGCTTCCTGACAGTCTTTACGTTCCATTACAACATCATGATTTTGAGAGTTGCAGGGCCTTTGTTATAATAAAAAAAATGTTCGTTAGAATTATGAATGCTGCCAATCTCAAAATAACTTGGTATCCTGCAAATAGTATTTTATCACACCAGAACTACGCAAAATATATCAAAGTATTTGCAGGTACGCACCCACATTTTGTAGGAAGTCCTATACTGCAAAGTAGATATTGTTATCTGTAATCAGCAATAGAATGGGGAACATTTACTTCCAGCATTTCAATTTGGCTTAGGGAAAAGAAATGCCATAAAATACAAAGATTAGGACCATTCTGAGAATTCAGAAGACAGCTAAACAGGGTTGGTTTTAGTTTTGTTTTTCTGTGGCTCATCACTGAATTAACGTAAATAGGGATACATTCAACAGAACAGAATTCATTGCAAGGAATTGGAGAAAAAGTGGCAGGAAGGGGGAAATGCAAACATGGGGTAAAAATAAAAAAAAGGGGGTTTATTAGTAAAAAATTTTCATCAAAACATTCTTGGTTTTAAACAGAAATTACAGTACTGGAGTGGCCAACCTTTCAAAAACTCAAGCATGATATTTTTCATGTGGTCAAGAGACATTAAAGAAAAAAAAATACGTGTGCCATATACCTTGTAGAGCTGATGGAAGTAGTAGCATATGGGAGGAAAAAGATTATGATGTTCTTAAAAGAAGGAACTTTCACCCAGACTTGACAGGAATAATCCAAATCTTACTGTGATACGTAGCTGGCTGAGACAGCAATGACAGATAATAAGCCTTCTTCAGAAAACTGGTGCCACTATGGACTAATTTGCTGGAACTGGTCAGACTTTGTCCAGGAGCAGAGTTCTGCCTCCAGAACTTCACACAATGTTATCTACACAAGTCCAAGTGTAAACTACTTCCTATCAGCCCCTGTTAATTTTTTGCATAAGACTTTCCACAGTAATGGAAGCTACAAAACTGCAAAGACAGGCTTTCCTCTCAAATCTACACAGCTCAATGAAAGAATGTAAATATAACATCCTCTGCAATGCTGGCATGCAATTGTCCTGTAATTCTTTAATAATCTTTTGATTGTTACTGCCATGTAAGGTGGTAAGACACCTCAGATGCATGCAAATCCCACTGGGTAAAGAATGTGTTCTATTTCTGTGGGAGTTTTAAACTTTTTCTTTCCCCATTAATGATTTTGATACTTCCACAGGTTTGAAGTATTACTGCCATGAAAAGCTTTCATTAGTTGGATGCAGCACAGCTACATCTACCACCAAGATGCATCTCTAATCTCACTCAGTGTTTGTACTAGCCTTGAATCCTCAAAATCTCTTTAGATTTCCATTTTCAGATCAACGGTTTCGGATATTAAAAAAACTAATTATGGTAGTTTACCTGTTGTGCCTTTTGTTTTGACATATTCCAGATTTGGGAGCAATTCTACCGGTCATAACACACTGAAGAGTAGATAGAACCTGGAGGTCACCAGTGAAACACTTCTGAAGGTACTTAACTAAAGACTGTCAGATCATCTTGTACAATTTCAGTTCCAGCCTAGTGCTGTAGGATTCCGATAAGTTAATGAAAGGGTAATGAACTTTAGTATCTAGCAGATTTTTTGATCTCTAAAATATAATCCTGTTGGCCCTGGTCCTCTGCAAGCTCTTGCATTCAGTTTCACTTCTAGGGTTTGAAGGCTATAGTGATGATAATGAACTCTCTTCCATTGTCAGCATGCTCATTCTTAAGAAGCCATCCAACAGGAGAAAAAAAAATCCAAGTCCTAGGAAAGTGATCAGAGGAGAAGAAGGTCTGGGCTCAAACATGACTTAAAGACTTCAAGGTGGGATGCACAGTACTGAATCACAATGAACATATGCATTAAAAAAAAGAAAGAGCTTTCTTCCTCGGGAAGGGGACTTACTTAATTCTCCTTTGAATATTTCCATTATCTTAGCAGGAGAAACAAACAAACAAAAAAGATACTGTGCTTTATGTGAAACTGATTCTAGTTACAAGAAGCAGAGATTAACATACAGCAATTCATATGTTAGGTGTCCAAAGATAATGTTAGGTATCTAACATTTATCAGTCATTCCCCTAGACTACATAATTTCAAAAACCAAGCTGTGCATCTGCTGCATTAGATATCCAAACACATTTCAATTTTAATGTTGGCAATCTTAGAAAGCTTGAAGCCCATTAAATTAAGATCTTGCTGCTCTTCACTTGTAAAAGACAGACTGAAAAAAAAAAAAACAAAACAACGAATGGCTTTTCTTATTACTGTCTCCTTAGCAAGATCAGCATATTAAGCTTAGCTGGAATACAAAGAGATGCAGTAGATTCTGCACTGTTACGATTCCAGTTTGGTGCACTTTGGCATTCCTGAAGGACTTTAGGCTCCACTGCACAATGCAGCGTTCAAAATTCAATAGGAAGATGAATTGGAATAACAGTTCTTGTCTGTGATAGGAAAATAGTGACATCAGCCAACTGGTTGATTACACTGAAACTGGGTCAAAAAACAATGCTTTAAACAAATGTTAGCCAGCATATAGGGCAGCTGGTTACAACAAGAATATAATCAAGTCTGGGCAACACAAGGTAGTTTTATGTCTTCTTTTAGCTAGAATTCAGTGCACAGCACTTACACCACTCTTTAGATCTATGTGGAGAAAGCTGTCTCAACTGTTTCTTTTGTGACAGTTGGGATAACACTCTTGGTTGCATATGAAAAAGGTGCACCCTCCCCCAAATTTTAATAGTTTTCACTGATCATGTGTTGATATATCAATTTGTTAAGTAAAAGGTACAGGAAAAGTGAATAAATCAAAAGCCATAGATAGGTAACCAAGGATTTGAAACATAATATAGTGCATTATTAAAAATGATAATTTAATGTCATGTAAGACAAACTGAGTTTAGGCCATCACCACATCTCTTGTTAGGCAACAGGAAACCTCAATGCAGATAAACATGTAACAAGCAATAAAAAAAATAGAACTATAATTATATAATTAGTGTATGCTGATGCTGTGTGACACACCCGACACTCTTCTGACTTAATTTGTGAATATTTAACTGGCTTAGTTTCACTTTTGAAGAACATCACAGAGAAACAACTGCAATCTCAATCTTTTGGACTAAACCTCCCCCACCTCCAACACAAAAAACAGTGCTTTCTATTCCAGTCATGAATGCTTCTGGAATAATGACAATATTAATTTGGGCAGAAAGGAGGTTATATAATACACATTTATACAGAACAGTCTAAGTTATACTCAAATGGTAAGTTTTATACATCATACCTTGCTCTTCAATTGACAAACTTCTGTCATATAGAAAGAAAAAAACCCCATCTTCTAGTGAGAGAATTTGTATATGCAAGGCTGATAAGTTTAAACAAGACAGTGAATATAAAATTACCATCAAAGACAAACCATAATCTTTAAAGTTGCAGCTGATTTCAAACATCCCTTTTGATAGATTCCTAGTACAGTAATTTTTTAGAAGTATGAACACTCCAAATCTCCTCTATTTATAGGGAAGTTTGTAACAGGTTCAATTGGAGACATCAAAAACATTTTAAATAGACATCACAAGATGCATCTGTAGTTTAAAGGTCAAATTTATTAGGAGATTAAGAGATGTATTATACATGGGCTATAAATATAGCACAGCTGACTATTCACAGACAGCCAATGCCAACCTATTTTGTAGACACCCTTGTTCTTTTGTTCCAAGAAAAGTTTGCACCGTAAGACTTGGATTTAGGTTTTGGAACCTTCTTCTCTTCAACGTCATAGCTCCAGCCTGGAGGTTACAGGGGAAATGGTGGGGGGAGACAAGAAAAAAGAGAATTCTAAATATTCTCAGCATACAATACAGAGCAAATGCAACTTAAACCTTTTAACTTTAATATCTTTTTCTCCACGTAGGCATCCTCCTGCTTACTCCTTTGTAGCTGGCAGCAGAGAATACTGAAAAGCCATGGATGTGCCATATGCCCATTCTCTCAGTTGGTAACACTTCACCACACTACGTACCTCCATTTTCTTTACTCCTGCAAAAATCTTGACAGTCATCAGCGAAAAGCTCAACAGGGAACACTGACTATCCTGCAAGTTCATGGCTCCACAACTCCATAGCATCACAGAAGCACTAAGGCTCTGTCTATGCTGGGACAGGAAATGAAAATAAAGATAAGGGAATGTGGAAAATAATAGCATACAGAAGTTTAATCCCAAAGGTTGGGAGAGAATGGAGACCTTGGAAAGCTAGAGGAAAAAAGAACGGTGGGAGGACCAAAGAAAGGAAGAGCAATGAAAAAACTTCAGCATTAGAAAGGAGTTTAAAACTTAACATTTTTCTAAGAACATAAAAAAATTAGGAGTAAAAGAAAAGAGAATGAAGTGATAGAAGACAAGTAAATTATGTGATAGTTAAGCAAGAGAAATGCTAAAAAATGTCAGAAAAGAGGAGGTGGAGACATTAGTGTTTATGTAAATCAAAATGCAAATTGGTTGCAGCCTCCAGGTGCCTGGAAAGTTGCCAGGGCAGCACTCAGTATTCCAAAGTTTGGTCTCTTTAGCTGCAACATTTCACTCAAAGTTGATATACTTGAGTTGAAGCTATATGTGGTTAAGTATGCAGTTTTAACTGATACGAACAAAAGATACTTTTCTTCCTTAGTTTTAAAACAAAAAGTGGAAAGTCCTAAAAGGTTTAACATATAACTGCATTTTTACATTTAAGATGTTCACAGAAAATACTCAAGATATATCTACACATCAAAACATGTTTTCTAAGATACACAAGTTCTCATGTTACTGTCCCTCAATTTTGTGTATTCAAAAATGTCACACAAACATTTTCTTCATGCTTACTAGGCTGACCCAATGTTAATTTCCAAGTTAACTACTCTCCGTAAGAAATACTGGAACGGAGGTTTTAAAAACTTATTCTTTCCGCCTGTGAGAGCACTGGCTTTTGCCTCCTGTTCTGATTAAAAATATAAGCTTGAGTAAACAGCCAGAACTAGATCCAGAGACAGACTTCAGTGTTGCAACATTCAACATTGCAACACCTAACTTTGAGGAACCTGGCTGCTGGAATGGAATCTACAGCCCCAAATTATTGCTTCACCTTTTTATATGCTAGATAGAGAGGAGCCGAATGCCTCCAAAAGAGATTCACAACTACCAGCACAATGACTTGGGCTGCCATAGCTATCCAAAATTCACAGTTAGTTACATCTAACTTTGGATTGCAAGAGGCCACCATATGTGATAAGGTTTCACACCCTGGAACAGTCTCCTTGAGTTAGGTACCTTCAGTTGTTCACAACCGAGAGCAGTGATCACTTTTATAAACATACCACAATGGTGGGGGAGGTTATTCTTGCCCAGAACCCTGCCATACAAGCCAAGTGGATAGAAAGCAGATTTCATTGTCTCTGGAAGAACACCCTCCTCACCTGACTAAAGGTTATTGTGGAGCAGAAAAACTCTCCATCCTTTTTACTAAAGCTGTATGTCTTCAAACAACTGCCTCAGTGATTTCATTTCATCCAGTTACAAGTGCTTCCTCCTTGCCTCAACATCAGACCATCCTCAGCTGTCATATTTTGGACAGAGATCTCTCCCATTACTGTATTCAGTGCTGTTATTCCTACATTAGAAAACACATCAGATGGGGCAGGCAGAAAGATAGCTTGCCTCAGGTTCCTGAAGTTCTTAGGTGACAAAGAACTCTTAGTTTTCCCAACTGTATCAAAACACCTGCAATATCTAGGATTTGCAGAAATTAAACTTGAGGTTCTTAAGGAATTTTGTACAGGAAAACTTGGGTGGTTCATATGGGAAGGACAGAGAGATAAATATTTGTGCTGCTAGACTTAAACATGTTTGAATAACACCTCAGTTTAGAAGCTAAGTTCCATTGTAAATGTGTGCCTAAGTTTCTCATTTCTTTCTAAAAGCAGAACTAAATATTGTAAAATTTGTATTTCTAGCTACATCTGATACTGAGGCTATTACTACAGAAAATATTATGCACATATCATACGCATAAAACTAAGCCACCTTAAATAAAAGTGGAATAATAATTTAGGCAAGCCAGTATCCACAGAAAAGTTTGGTACATCGCAATTATGGTAAGGGTGCAAGCTAAGTGAATATTGAACTAATAATATTAATAGTAAATCCCAGCCTCAGTTTAGTTGGTAGAATTTCTTTGTAGTTTTCTCACACAATGGAGATTCATTACTAATTCAGTGAAGGCATAAAGTTTCTACACTGAACAAGTCAAGTATTTTACTTGAAACTTCATTTTGAAAGGACAAAATATAGCATGTCCAAAGAGATGACGTTAGTAGCTCATTAATGTAGTGATACATACGCCAGGATTCAGTTTTTTTCTCTTACAGGTTGAATTTCCCAAGAAATAGAAATAGCATGAACAATACAGAAGCATAAGTAAAGCAATACCACATTCTCCCAAATTTCGTATTTGTTCATAAAACATTACAGAATACTATTAAAAATGCACAGTAATTGGTATATCCAATGCAAATATGATGATCCTATTAACTTCTTAGTGAATCCAATTTCTTTTTCAATAAAATTAAGACTATTAAGTTAAAAAAAAGATCAATTCAAAGAGCAATAGAGGAATTGGCCTTTACCATTAAAAAGTGCAAATAAATTGCACATTAAATGGTTTAGCTTCTTAATTGTACAAGTTAATGGACTTATTCTGATTTCTGGGTGTACAACATGAGCCATCTAAAAACTCTGCACAATATGGTCTGACCAAGAAACTTTACTATCTGTTTACTCCAGACTAAATACAGTTGAAAGCTGTACACCACAGGGAAGACTTCTGAAGAAGCTTACACTCCATGTGCATTATTCCTGGCTTTAAGTCAGTGCAATTAATCTTCGTCACATCCATGAGCATTAAGCATCATGCCTAGCTCTTTAAGGAAAATAAAACTGATTCAAAAAAACCTAAAAAATGCAGTGAAAAATTCATACCAACACATAAAAGGACTGCTGAATATTCAAAAGACTGAGATTATGGATACTGCTTGTGGTACCATAATTCTGTGAGAAAATACAAGCCTAAATAACCAAGTAAGTTTACAGATACAGTCCTTCTGATACATCATTAGCATTAAAAATATTAAGTAATGATACTGGCTTTTCTACTATCTTTTTCTCTGATATGAACCATCATCATGTGTGTTTAGACTTTAGTATTGTGCTTGGGAAGAGTTAGGTATAACTCCTTCAATCCACAACTTCATCAATGGGAGCACCAGAGAGGTAGGTGCTGATCTCCTCTCTCTGGTGACCAGCAACAGGACACGAGGAAATGGAATGAAGCTACATCAGAGGCAGTTCAGACTGGATGTTAGGAAAAGGTTCTTCACCAAGAGGGTAGTAGGTCACTGGAACAGGCTCCTGAGGGAAGTGGTCACAGCACCAAGCCTGTCAGAGTTCAAGGAGCATCTGGACAACGCTCTTAGTCACATGATTTAGTTTTAGGTAGTCCTGCAAGGAGCAGGGAGTTGGACTTGATGATCCTTACAGGTCCCTTCCAACTTGAGATATTGTATGATTCTACGATAAATCCCTTCTGCAACATGCCAAAACTGAAGTCCAACATGCTTACTTGGTAGCCACTTAATTTTAGTTTTTCTTTTTGTCAAACATTCACAAGGGTTCTGACAGCCTTTCCTTAACTACAATTCAGATGCTCACGCCAAGCTTTCAGGCAAAAATCCCACTGCCACGTAGATGGGACCCCCAGCCTGGGATACTCTTAAAGTATTAATATTAGTTTTCCTCAAAGACCTGAGCAAGGCTCAGTTCTCATTCCAAACAGAGATACTTGCAAAAGCATTGAAATAGTCATGCTAAGAGGCTGGAACACTTTTCCAGAAAGTGGAAGGCCTAGATTAAATGCCTTCAGCACCCATGGAAACATTCCCCCACATTTTCCTCCTCCTCAAGTAGTGCACTAATGGTCTACCAATTTTGTGGAACACAGGGAAAGTACGTTATCCTGTACTTCTACTATTGTTAATACTTTGAGATCAAAATTGTCTATAGAAAGCTGAATCACTCATACCCAATATGTACAATACCTACCATTTTTTTCAGCAAAGGCAATGGCATCTTCTTTAGTAGAGAAAGTAAGAACCATGTTGGATAAAGGATCAGCTCTGTAAGAAATCAGATGGCAAATTTTAAGCACATTTGAAATATAAAACAATTATATCTGTATCTCAAATGCTAGTCAAATGCTGTATTACACAACTTTTTGTAGTATACCACCTCACAAGCCATTCAAAATCCCTTTATTTTTAATTATCTCCAGGATTAACATTTACTTTCTGCAGAGTATTGTTTCACTCTCGCAGTCTGTTAAACTTCTCTCCCAGCTCTTTGCAGAAATTAATGTTTTTAGTTTTTTATTAGACAAATATGCCTAATCACCTCCTGAGGTTATAATAAATGCTCTGCAATAATCTTTTTAAATTTTAAAGCTGTTTACTCCCTCTCTTTTTGGAGGATCAGGAGGCTTAAGGTAATAATTTCAAGGAGACCAGGAGCCTGCAGAGCAGCTAGGGGAAGAATAACTTTATGCAGAAAAGAGCAGAATATTGAAGGGAGCAGAGCAGGAATTAATCAGAGACTGAAAAGTACGCAAAAAACCTCAAGAGTTCAGCTTTGGCTGAGGTCACATGACCTCCACAAATTATTCCAGCATAGCAAGCAGATCTCAGGCCACCACTGAAAATGAAGGTCAGAAATGCAAACTGCTAGCTAACTAAATACACAGTGGTTAGTTTCAGATTATCAGCTATTTCTCAACTGTGTTTCTGAAAGGAATCAAACAGCAAAAAGCTTTTTGAAAGAAACTGAAATCTACGTTAAAAAAAAAAACCTGCCTTATTTGTTGCTATAAAAGCTCAATTTAAGAACAATGACAAAGGATGAAAAAAAAAAGTGTTCTAAAAACTAATCTACAAAACTTTTAGGAAAATAAGATACCAGTTGTAGCAGCACAATGATTAGATAATGCTTCCCTGAGACAACATTGCACATGAGCCTGGGAGACAACCAGGAAGACAAGACCAAATTGCAACAAACTATTGAAGAAGCTGCCTCTCAACTGTTCTCTCTTTGAAGCTAGAAGGGTAAATGAAGAGAAAAAGCAACCAAAGATACATTGAATTCTCTACAATAAAGGACAAAGCCTGTGACTGGTGGAGGGGGAGGGGAAGAGGGGGAATCTAGCTTCCAGCAAAGACAACAATGTAATTTTATCTGATGTACACACGGAAAGATGGAGTTCACTATATATCCAATATATTCCCCGATAAAAAAACCCAAACAGGATAAAGGCAGAAATTACACTTTCACAAGCCACTAAGATGGGCTCTCTTAAAAACATTTAAAGATTTCTCTTATAAAGGCAGTAAGGAGAATTGGAACTAAGAATTAGTCCATGACGTGATCAGTGGAGAATCAAGTCACCCAAATATACCGCAATATTGTGACAACTTTTGCTTATCGTTCTTCTCTTCCATGATTGGGGTTGGAAAAAATTTTCTCAGCACTACTACGTGGGAACAAAGAAGTTTAAGTATGAAGTGCAGTGAGGGACCGGTGCCTGTTCAGTACTGCAAGTTTGGCGAAAACCTTCCAGGACAGAGGCAGTTTGGAAATGAGGATTGTGCAGAAATTATTTGTTCTGTTTTCATGTGGGATCATCTTTCATCCAATCTAAATCCAGTTCTTTCCATAAATGAGCTATCCATGTGTTTGTGATAATCTGTGAGCAAACCGGAGTTCAGGATGGCCAGCAAGATGTCCTGATAGTGTCAGCAATAGCAGTGCTGCAGGATTTCCTATGCCTGCCCTAAACTGTCTTACCCCACTACAAAATGGGATTCCACATTTTGTTCTCTTATGAGATCTTATACAATGGAAACCATGCATTTCCCATGTTTCTTTGTTTACAGCTTTATATTAAAAGATGTACTCAAGAACTATCCACAGGCAGTCCTGTAATGAAACGTCCCAATTAAAAAAGCATGCCATGGGTCCATTTTATTTAGATTTACAACTGGATAATTTTAATTGAAAAAAACTATATCCAAGAAATGATAAATACAATAAAAAAAGCAAATGAGACTGTAAACAAAGACCTACAGGTAAATCAGTATATTGAGTTCAGAGGAAAAGGGCTCTAATCCCTAGACCCTAAAGGGCTCTAATCCACTAATCCCATTACATTATTCAAAAGTAAATGGGAAAACTTCTAAGAACTGTTCTTTGCAGAAGTTAAATGTGAAGAGAAGAAACTCTTTTTAGGTATTCCGGCGAATTGAACAGTAATTTGAAATTACCAGAACGTCCACTAATAGTTTTTGTGAGAATTCCTTAAAAAATGAACAGATACAAACTAGTTTACAAAACCCATAACTAGCAGTGCCAACTCTCAACACAGCGCTTGCTTTTGGCCTACCTGGAGCTTGCTTACACAGGAAATATTCCTCTCCCTATGCCAAAATAAAAATGCATGCAGAGATGGATTCATTCAAAACAGCCATTCCTTTCTAAATTCCCACAATAAGCTCACTCCAGGACAACTTAACATACAAGTAAGCCTTGAATACCATGGCTCATTTTTCTAGGTGGTTTATTTAGTACAAGTGGTTATAACTGTTAGAAAGGTTAAAAGCCATTGTTTTGGCTGAGACCATGCAAAATCCCACCCAGAAAATAATTTGTCTGGGGAGGTTAAAGTCAGCTGAAAAGTGAAGGGGGATTAGAAGAAAAGTTAAATTCAACCAGAACTAAAGCAGGTGGTACTGGCACCTGCTACAGTGTTATAATCCGTGCAGTGGTATAAATAGACGATACTTTAGTGGCTAGACACTTGGGGGGGGGGGGGGCGGTGCGCGGACGCAAGACAGGAGGCAAAGGTGTATTGCTGGTCAATAGTCTATCAATTAATTTAGGCCCCGTGAAACAACCTGGTCATTACTTGCTAAATGTAGTGGCTGCTTGCAGTAGTCAAGTCATCCAATTAAATCACTGAAATCTTATACCCTGAAACAGCAATTTAAATATGCTTAAGATGAAATGGTAAAAAACCCCAGGATGTGCTTAAGATGAGGTCCTTGTTATACACAGGCTTAACATTTTAAAATAGGTATTTTAACAGATAGTTGAGCTTGGCTTCCCTTATGCTTTGCAACACCAATAAAACCATGATATCACAGGTTGTGAGCCTCCTCAATTTTCAATGGGAAACCAACGTTAACAGGAAGACTGATTTCAGAGTTATTCTGAACTCATATTTCTGGATATATTTATTTTATAAAGAAAGAAAGAAAGAAAGAAATCATTCTGTGACCAGATTTAGAATGTTAATAGATCTCAAAAAATGCATCCTCAAATTATTTAATATTTAAGGTTTTGATTTTTTCATAGAATTTGGTGTTCTTTGATCATAAGCGCTAATATGAATGCAGCCAGACATTTTCAATACACATTGTATCCTTTTTGAAGTTTGAAAAATAATCTCTAGTGGTTGATTTCCGTTTATGTAGAGTAACTAACTTTTCTGAATATACCTCAAACAAGACAGCATCAAATCAAAATTAAAATATTGTCAGAATTGCTGGCATAGTCCTCACAGTTTACAGGAATTCTAACCACACTGTAAAATGTAGGTAGTATATTTTTATAGGGGAAAAAAGAATTAAAAATTAGCTGCATCCAAGTTATACTTCCATCTCCAAATTATAGCATGTTTGGGTAAGATTAATACTTTTCTGGATTTTGGTGTATTTAAGAGTTTTTACTATTAATATTAGCAACATTGAAACAAACAGTATAATATTTTAGAGAGGTCTGGGGTTTTTTTTAAATTAGTTATGGCTCCTCATTTCAGATCTTCACGATATTTATAAAACTTTGTAAAAAAAAAAAAATCCAGAAGCTAAGTATTGTTATTTTATGTTTAACCAGTTCTAAAAGATGCAACTAAGAGCTGAGAAGGATTTACTGATTCAGGTAACTAATAACTTTCTTTCCCTGGTGCTGCCATACAGTAACATCACCACAAATGTAATCGTTGAAATTTCTGGTTGTTAACACTTTTTTCAAACTCTTCCAGATGATATGAGCTAAAATCTGCTTTTAAACGTAACAGATCATTAATCACATGGCTAACAAACCCAACCACTTACTTTAAGTACTGTTAAAGCACAAGTAGATTTACAGGTGCAAAGGACATTTCAAACTTACAATTTACATGACAAGTATGAGCCAAATATAGAAGAAAGGTATTTCCAAATTCAGTAACTACTTACGTAGATGCCCAGCCCATTAAAGGGTTCTCCCAGCGCTCCCTGTTATCAAATTCCATCTTCCATTTCTTTGTATTGTTAACTCCTGCCTGCATTGCATTACGCGCTGGAACAAAAATGTGAACTTTTCTGGTTTTGATGTGCTCATCTGGAACACCAGTTAAAGCAGTGATATCCTATGAAAAACACAATGGAACGTGTTAAAAAAGGGTTCACATAAAAGGCTTGTAGAATAATACTGCTTACGCTTTTTACATAATATCATGGTTTATTTTTAAAGTTACAAAAAAAGAAAAAAATTGCAGAAAAGTACGTTATGAGTCCAGTTGTACAAAAATGAAGCTGATACATCTTGGGGCTGCTATCATCCTACTTCCCCTGGCTGAATTAGATTTTGCATGGATCAGTTATCTGAACCTGCTCATCTCCAAACTACACAACTGCTAGTGCCAGAGGACGGACAGGACATTCCCCCCCCATCCTCTGACCACAGCTGCTCCAACTTGCACCAGCTAAAGCAAAGGCGTAAATGTATAAACCCTTCTTTCTCCCTTAAAGAAAATATTAGAGTACAGACTAAAACCAACAAATCCCAAAATTTACATTACCACTAGGAGCCTAAACTTCATATGAACAGGACTATTCACCAAAATCCTAGCCAGCCAGCTATGTGCTGCAATGTAAGTGCTTTCACTTGGGCTTAACTCTGTATATAGTTAAGAGGCAGCAACATCCATACTGACTCAAGACACTATGCTTAGCATGAAGGAAGAGACAGGAGGTTATCTTTCACGCAATAATCTATTGATTGTTTGAGACTGCAGAGCAGGTACTAGAATTCAGCTCTCTTATTTCTCTAACCTTTAGTTATAACATAAAATTGACCCCCTTGCCGTGTTTCAAGCTATGAATATCAGCTTTTGAGAGTCAATTATTCTGTTGATGTTCAGGATCAAGAGAGGAACGTATGATACTGGTAATGGTATTTTTCTGAAAGTCAAAAGGATTCAGAAGATTCCAACCTTCAAAGAAGAAAAAAAAAAAAAGGCTTGTAACATTGTATACCGTCAGTAGTAGGACGCCCTCCTCTACTAAGGCTTGGCTTGTGAGCCCTCAACAAATAAACCTAACAAAGATAAAAACTGAAGGATCACAAAAACAGCCTGAAAATATTAACGGACTTTAACAAAGAGAGGGAAAAGCCTCACAAGAATTGCTGTGAAAAATTACCCTCAGCAGCATCTGATACAATTAAAGTGAACTTTCTCGCTAAAAACTAAACAGTAATTACATAAAATTAACCTGTCAGTTCACCCTAGTAAAGAGTGAAATCAAATATCAAATCCATCTCTAAGGATGCTAAAGTACTCCTGTTCCTTACATACTTAAAAGGCCAGTGGGAGCTCCTTGGTCTCTCTCCCTTGCCCTCCCCTCCCCTCCTCTCTTGAGGAACAAATAGTAAACTGGTAAAAATCAAAAAAAGTGCAGCAAAATGTCGGGCATATTGAACTCATCTTGCCAGTACTGCCATGACTTGAATTAGAAGACAAACAAGTTTAAATAAAACACTGTGGCTTCACATGTCTGTAGCTACTAACTTTATGGAATTTTTTTTTGTGGCAAACTTAAAAGCTCTTCGTGCTGTCACCGTATCATCCTTTGAAATGAGGCAAGTCTCATTTTTCATTTTACTTCAGAAAATAAATTTTGGAAGATCACTCCCTCAAAACTACACAAGGGAGCAAGCTTAAAGCATTTGACTTGTATTTGCAATTAGAACAGCAGGGGAAACAAACAAGCATGCACACTAATTTTCCAACTTCTGACATTTCTGCCCAGACTACCAGAAGAAACCGTCAAAATATCTTAACAATTGCATTATAAATGCTTTCATTAGGACCAAGTAATGTTTATTTTTAATATGAGTCTAGCAGTGATATGAAAAAGAAACACCACCAGTCACTGGAATGTTGCAACACGTATGTAAAACACCTCCTGACAGACTGGCATTTCTGACTGCTGAAGCTTAAACCACAGTTTTAGGAGGAAATAGCTTAAAGTTTTCTTATTTGAATTGGCAAAGCACTTTGTTTAACAAAAAGGGGGTTTACCTGCAGTAAGTTTGGTAGGGCTTCAGTGTTTCAGCTTGCCTGTTTATAGGAATAGGCTACTATATTAGCCTTTATTTCTGTATTTAACAAATATGCTTATTAAGAAAATGTAAGAATATTCACAAAAAATTTCTTTTTCCCGTCTGAAATAATCTGCTACATGCAAAAATCCTGGGTTTATTATCATCAAATACCTCCAAATATGCAAGCTTCAAAATAGCTCAACATTATGAGGATGGTTTTTTTTTACTATTATTATTCTCTGCAACTCATATGTCCATTGTGAATTTTATGCTTCAGATTTAGAGGTTTTTTAATTGTTCCAGAATTATCTGGAATTATTAAAATAAGAGACTATGTTAAATAACTTTATGGACATATACAATTTCCTCTTTTGAAGCCTCCAAACCATAGAATCATAAAAATACTACACATCAGTGGATACAGAACACAATCTAAAAGGAGTATTAAAACTCCGCAAATTTTATATTCATGAGGTAACCGTAGCAAAGGAATGCCTAGACTTGTTGATCAGGATGAAAATAAAACCAAAACCCCAGACAAACCGTTAAGTCCCTTCAAGCCATGTTTTTTCGGGCACTCAGTTGGCTCCAAATCAAAGTTATTTCACTAATAATACAGGATTCCTCCCATAAAAATCTTTTCAAGGTGAAAACAAAAACCTGCCCACCTTCCGAAACTAAAATATCTACATGGCGTTGCTAGCTCTACATACTTCGATTCATTATAGCTAAAGTTTCCATGCCTTCTGGTAATCTAGCAATTGTTTATTGATATCTTCCCCATTTTAAAGCTGGCAATTGAACAGACAGTTGTTAGGACAATGAGTTTCTGGTTTCTGAAGCCCAAGTTGTCCTGACATAAAATCACTGGTTTTTCTTGCTGTAGACATGTAAGGTACTGTAGCATAGCTGAGCTGTTGCCAAAGATATGGAATAAAAAGGCTTGGCATCTATCACATACTTGACACCTAAAGAGCACAGAAGCTCTAAAATTCCTATTCCCTGTAGGCGCACTCTTAGTCTAGACAAACTGATTTCTCACACTTTTAAAACGCATTACAACACTCTATTGTGATCATTTCATCCACACAGCTCCAGCTAGTGACAGAAGAACCTGTCCTTTAAGCGACATTTCAATGGGCTAAAGCTCCCGCTCCAAGATGCCATTAAAACAATATAATACTTGAAAAGAACTATGCTGCACTGGGTTGAACTCTTTACTGTGTCTTCAGTGCTTTGTTCGGAGTTCAAGTTCTCATTGAAACTACCTGTGAACCAACTTTCCAAAACAAAGATGTTTTTGACAGCTGGTTTCACATTACTACCTCTTTTTTTTTTTAAGTGTTCCTTACTGAATTTTGCTATATTAGCACATTAAAATATTGGTGAGGTGTTCGGCATTCAAAATTCTAAATAATAAGGTGACAATAAGAAAGATTTGATATTTGAACTGTATAGGTTTGCTTTACCGAAAATTAACAACCCTGCTTCACATTTTTAACGCTATCATCTATAAGGTGCATTCTGACATTGTTTTTCTTAATATATATAGAGGGGTGGTTTTTTAATAACAACCTCTGAATTTTTTTGTAATTAAAAAAATTAAAATGCTAATTTTGAGGCATTTGGGCTCTTTTTGGAATAAACTGAGAGGGACAAAACACTTTTTTTAAACAGCAGAAATCACATCAAACTGCTTATAAATGAAGACAAGGTTTTGTCTTTATTGTAACTTACACTATTGAAGAACACTTTTCATGGTGGAAAGCCTGGTAAAGCTGTTCTGGAAAGAGTAATAAGAAATTATAAATGTGCTATACAGCAGGGAGAAAAACTGGTTCACAGAGGCAGTGTCAATGAAAGCAGTATTGGGCATGAAGATGACTTAAAGGAAACAAGAACTTCCTGCTTTTAAGTACTCCACTAATAGCACAAATTCTAAAGGGGACTAGAAATGGAACTCTGTAATTCAAGGGAGAGAGACAAAACTATTGAAAGTATCTCTGAAAACAAGTGTTTTTGAAGAGATGGGCCAGGTGTGCATAAAGGTGTCATGTTTCTCCTATGACATTTCTGTCCACACATAGACAAATACTGTACATAACCACTATCAACTATCTAGTGTTTAGCACCCCCCTCTCTTTTTTTTTTAATAAAGGAAACAGGGAACAAGCAATGGGAAGTTGATGTCAAAACACAGAAAAACCTCCCAGCAAGCTTCCAGCAACCACCCAGGATTTAGAGTCTTGCTAGCCGCTCTCTTTTCAATACCAGAATTTCACACATTTCAATGACCATTATGACTTCAAAGAATCAAATTTTCATCATTGTCCGTCATCTGCCGGTTGATTTGTATAAAAGAGTTCTTCTGCATGCACTCCAGACAAAGGGCTCCTTACTTTCGTGGCTATATATCAAGTTTAAAAGTTCTGTTTGTGACAGTTGTGTCTGTGGTAAATTAGGGTAACACTGAAGGAGTGCAGCTGCTCTGCAGGAACCTCCTTTTTGGCATCATTTCACTTAAATAAAAACTGAATAATTAGCTTCTGCCTTTATTAAACCGCAAAAATGCCACTGGCCTTAGTAATTACTTCCGGTTGCCCCACCTACTTAACCTCAATAGTTTACACTAGTTAAAAAGGAGAGAAAGTAGAAGTTTTCTGGACTTTATAGGAGTTTACAACAGCTTGCTCTCTTCCCCACCCCCAATATGTTTTACAGACTAAACACATAAAGTTTTGCTATAAATTCATGTTGCAATACACTTTCTTTAGGAGCTGTTATATCAAAGCACAGACCATCTTGCATAATACCCACAAAATAGCTGCTGTGAACTGAGCTTTTTATTTTAGTGTGCTCAGCTGTTTAGGCTGTAAGTCAGGATGAGAACATTTACGTTTCTACACTTCAATACGGTATTTTTGAAACAAATATAAGAGAACAGGATCTACTATGCAAATTGTAAGTGGAAAAATGGAGCAGAATGAACTAAACATGGTCAGACAACATTTATCTAACAGCTTCAGACATAACAAGGGGGAAAAAGCATATTTGCCCTTAGGAAATTCTATATTACACAGAATACAGTCTTCTTTCAGGCTTCACAGTCATTTTGCGTTACCACAGTAATCTGTGAACAACACGGTGTTACCCATAATGTGTTCTCCCATCTAACCATCCTGCAGAACAATTAAAAAAGAAGTTGAGAAAAGCCGTGAAAGAACCGTATTTTTAAAAAGAAAACCAAACATTGTAAACAGGAAACAGGATTCAATAATAATAGTGATTGCATGAAAGCTTCTATTTAAAGAAAATCTCTTTCCATAGGCAGATTTGCAGAAAACGCTAAAGAGAAATTGGGTATGGAGAAAAGGACATGCTGAAAAGTGGGTCTAACAGAAGCAGAAATTGTCACATTACTGGAATCAACATAAATCCATTATAATACTTTTTAGACTACTGGCTGCCATTATGCACAGGAGGTATCAGCATCCAAAACAGTCCAACATTTGCAAGTGCTGCTAGCTTCAGCAAACTCTATTCATCAGTTTGTATTTCACAGCTGAGGAGATACTACTCTAACAGCCAGGATGGCTAAGCATTCAATGTTGTCACAAAACCTCCTTGAGAACTTCCGTGTTGTCCCACTAGACAAAGGCTCACTCCATTTTCCCAATATTTTGCATGCCCAATATTATTCCATGCTGCTTGCATGAGATACTACAAACATAGCAGCATAACACATCCCACACACCATTAAACCAACGTCACTTGGATTTGTTCAGAAAGAACATGATGAAAGAGTAAACAGGAATAACTGATTGGGCTTCTAAAAATCCCAGGTGCTCTCTACAAGTTGGAACACTACTTCACACTAGTAAGTAGAAAACTTCACCCTCACCAACCCTTCTTTCACATCTTAAAACACTTTACTTACAGTCTGCATTACATTCCCAAATTTTGTATTCACATTTGCCTCCTGCAAAAGTCATAGATTGTATTCATAAAAATGATTAATGGTAAAAGTTATGGCAAAAGCTGCTGAGTTGTGCTTTTGTTAGTTTCAACCATAACACTAAAAATAGAAACAAAAATCTCAGATTGTGCACCTCTCAGTGCCCTGACAAGGCTCAAAACAGAGAGGCATTTTTCTTGACAAACATGCGAAAAATACCTATCATTCAGCCTGCATTCTTGATGGATAGGTAAACAACGCTTTAGAAATTTTAAAATGAAACATTCGAAACACGTAAGTCCCACTTTCAGCACAGACGGATATTTCTTGCTCAGTATAGTTTTTCTGCCAAGAAAGAATCAAAGAGCAAGACAAAATTATTATTTAATTATTAATAATGTATTTTTTTCCTGTAGCAGTATGTCTTAGTTTTGTAAATGTTGTCTGGGTAAATATAATGAAATTAAAGAGACGGGGAATCAAATATCTGGGCTTACACTGCAGTTTCTCCATATGATGGAAATTAAGAAAATCATTATTAAATGGAAGAAAGTAGTGGCGGTCAGGGGAGAAGAATATATTTCATAAAAATAAATTGATGTTGCTACTAGTAGTCATCAGAGACTTCCGTGTGGTCATGACATTCTTCAAACTGAGGAAATGATAAACAGCATGCTTATCTTGAAAAAGGTGGGAAAAAAGTCTGAATTACTTACAGGAGATCTTGTAAACTACTTTTTCTTGTAACACAGCAAGATTTAGAGAGAACATACTTTCTAGAACTCATACTAAGTAAGCAAACGTTTTGCTTCCACACACACAAGTGGCTGGGGTTTTTTTATTACCTGCGGGGCATTTAAAAATACAGTTTTCTACAGCACACAACTTTCATGCATTCTACAAGAACTTCACAATCCTCAGATTTAAAAAAGCCCCCCAAAAAATCATGTAGTTAACAATAAGACTACAGCAAAGTTTTTAGACCGTAAACTTTCAAATAGAAGGAGAGGCAGTCTTAGTTTACCTGTATTTAGAAAGAGGGTAACTGAACAACTGAAATAATTTAATTCCTCTTAGAATAACTTACAGTTACGGCAACACTCTACTGCTTTACTACCATAAGCAACTGTTCTTACAGATACTATTTGTCAGTTGGAAAATAAAAAACCCAGAGAGGAAGGAGCTTTAAAGGAAAGACGACAAAAGTACTAGCAGCTAGAGCCCAGCTAGAATAGACAGCTTTGTACTGATTCCCCTGATTAGTTCAATTTTGTATATACTATTAAATAAATAGTATACTGTAGTTGACTTGTAGTTCAGCGACGGTATACTCTTTCACACAAAATTTATTCAGTTTGCAGTTCTAATTATTTACGCTATACTCCTAGCATAAGTCACAATAAGCAGACTGACTTGCAAAGCTAAACGTAGTATTTCAAGAATACCTTGGTGAATTATTCCCTAAAGATGACTCTTGAGCTTACAATTTATAAAATGCAGTTTTGATCATGGACACCCAAAGGTCCAACCAGCAGCTCTGGGTAGGGTCTTCCACATCTCAAGTGAGAGCCAAAATTCAGGCTACTGTTGCACATTGGGAATAATTTCTGTATTTTTTGTGTGTTCCTGATGCCATTTTAGTAACATCCTTATTTTAACATTCATTAGAAGCTACCTGTATTTACAAAATAAATCATAAGCATATGACTTAAGTGAATTTTGTAAAGTTACTGTTTTTCAGGAATTCTGTCAGGAACAAGAAAGTTAACAGTTCTGATCTGCTTTATGCCCATTTGAAAACCTCACAAAGCTTCCTATGATGAAGTCATAAGAAAGACTATCACTATAGTACATGAAACATTCATTGTGGACTCAGTTTTAACTAGCTAACAATCTCCCTGGGCTGGCAGCTAGAGCAAAGAATACTGAAATTATTTTTTTAAAATTTCATTATTCTGCATTCTGGTGATTTTTTCCTTTCACCTCCCACCTATCTATTAACTCCCCATTTAATGGTAGCTGTGGAACACCGTTTAAGGGTTAATATTTAACAAACTATTTAGGCTTTTATTAAAAAAAGGCATTTAGCAAAGGTAGGGCTGAAAAAAAGGCAAAAAGTGTTTTAATGTTTAAATTGACAGTACTGTCACACTAGTGCACGGTCTGCTACTAAGAACAATATCGAGAAATCCTGAGTTCATGTAAACCAATGCCTGCCTTCATTGTGATGCATGTTCTCTATTCTTTACATCTCCTTTATAAAGAAAGGGATTTCTGTAACAGATCTTTGCCAGATAGTAAAAAGTAGTGTAAGACATAGGGGAGAAAACCAGATGAAAATCCTCAATCAAGAAATGCAAATGTAGAGCAAAATCCCTGTTAGTGCATGCTTTTTAGAATAAAAGTCGCATTTAATAAATTACAAGGAAGCCAGACCTGTTAAAAGCTGTCCCTAACCCTAATGCAAGATGTAATGCTTCTATGTAATATGCATGGACTTTAAAAGTTGAAAGCAAGTGCTAAATAGTGTACATAATTTCCATACACAGCAGGTAGTGAAGCAAGAAAAGAACTGACACAGTCACCCTTGTTAAAGAGATGCACAATAGAGAACTGTTATGCAGTGTTAGCGTACTGATGGTCTATGCATCAGGGATGTTGCGGCTATTAACAGCTTAAATGTTCACTGTATTTTGTTAATTAGTGCATACAGCTTTTAAGCCTTAAATGTGTTTTAGAAGGTTCTTTTCTAACAGTAACGCCGTCATTACTCCTTGGTGTGTATGGGAAGGGTTGATGGGGCTTCAACTATATCAACATCATCAATAAAATATGCAGCTTAATACCACTGGACAAAAATGGTTTCTTTGAATTTATCTATATGGTTAGTTAAAAGGAAAAGATTTCTACAATCTCTAAGAAGCTGAATCATAACTAGAATGTATTAGTAGTACTTCACAAACTGGGTTTAGCTTCTTCTATCTAGAAGTCTATCCCTGTAATTCGTGCTTTGGCCTTTATATGATTGGCCCTTAAGGTTATTTATAGGACAGAAATCATGGTCTTATACTTCCTGATACAACAGAGAGAAATCCGACACCAATTAAATTCAGTAATTCAATTTGATATACGACATCTTTCCTTTCAGTTTTCTATTACTGTGGGGAAAAAAAAAACATTAATGGAGAGTACAATGCACAACTGTGTTTACTAAACAGTGATAAAAAAAGTAAGAATTTGTATTGGAAACAGACATTACAGAAGAAGATATTCAACTTCTGACTTATCAGAGAACCAGAATTAGCTGACCCAAGAACACTTTCAAATGAAGTGGACATGGCAACAAAAACATGGTCCTAAGAAAATGCACCTAAGATAAAATACAAAACAGAAGAATAAAGAATAAAATACTAATGCAAACTACAATTTGAATCTTAAAAAAGCTTCTGCCTGGTTAACATGCTACTCAGTGAAAACTTTTAAATATATGATTTATGATGATGATGTTGGCCTATAAAGAAAAATACTGTTATTTATTTTTATACATGAATATATGTGCACATATATAAAATGAATCTGTAAGGAAAAACTATCCAGTTCTTCAGATGTTTATAATCACAATTACTCACCAGTGTCTTAATTTTTTTAAAACATTTGCAACATAATTATAACATTAAAAAAAATACTGTATTTGGTATGTCTTATCAGCATTTTGTAGAAATTCCTTATAGCTCAGCTTCTTCTCACTTGTTAACCCAGTTTTCAGGCTAACAGGTAATAGGATAAAAGTTATTTCCCCATCAAGCAAAGATTTTCTTCTGCATTAAACATAAGCCAATGGGCTTTATGGAGTGAATAGAACTGAGTATGCCAAAACCATACATAAGAAATTGAGCAATTTCCCTACAGTGCATGCTTCACAACACAGGAACTAAATTGCGTATTAAAACTCTGGATCTGAACATCAGATGCTCTCTCCATGGTCCATGTCCCCACTTAACACAGGTTTAACATTCCTAATTTGAAAAAGCAGCCATGAAAGTAATTCAAAGATACCTCATAAACAAGCCATCAAGAACTGGAGGAGCATCTGGTTCCATTTCATCACTGAACTTCCAAGTAGAAAGAGGGAGTACTGAAGAAGCACCAAGCTCTCTTGCAGCATGACCAAGATGTTAATGGTTTCCCAGAGTATTACTGGGTTTTTCAGACAAGGAAAGCTTTTTCTTTCTGACTTGATAAAATGATTCAGCTAGAACTTCATGACTAGAAACAGCTTGCAAGTCTGTACATAGAACTTCATTAGTTAGGCTAGGATTTGTGTCTTAAATCTAGAACTTAGATATACTACAAAAATGCAGAAAGACACACTTGATTGAACAGAAAAGCAACCACTCTACAAGGAACTGTTTAATCACTATTCCTGACAGGATAAAAATAATTCATGTCATCTACAGAAATATTTCATAACAGGGAATACTAACTTAGGTGTTCTAGAAAACGTTCAGATAATGGTATTGTTTTATAATCATAGAATCTTTTAGGTTGGAAAAGACCTTTAAGATCATCAGGTCCTGCCATAAACCTAACACTGCTAAGTCCACCACTAAACCATGTCCCTAAGCGCCTCATCCACATGTCTTTTAAATACCTCCAGGGATGGTGACTCCACCACCTCCCTGGGCAGCCTGGTCCAATGTCTGACAACCCTTTCAGTGAAGAAGTTTTTCCTAAGATCCAATCTAAACCTCCCCTGGTGCAACTTGAGGCCATTTCCTCCTGTCCTATGACTTGCCACTTGGGAGAAGAGCCCAACACCCACCTCTCTGCAACCTCCTTTCAGGTAGTTGTAAAGAGCAATAATGCCTCCCCTCAGCCTCCTCTTCTCCAGGCTGAACAACCCCAGTTCCCTCAGCCGCTCCTCATGAGACTTGTGCTCCAGACCCCTCACCAGCTTCGTCGCCCTTCTCTGGACACACTCCAGCACCTCAATGTCCTTCTTGTAATGAGGGGCCCAAAACTGAACACAGTATTTGAGGCGCAGCCTCACCAGCGCCGAGTACAGGGGCACAATCACCTCCCTGCTCCTGCTGGTCACACTGTTTCTGATAGAGGCCAGGATGCCGTTGGCCTTCTTGGCCACCTGGGCACACTGCTGGCTCATCTTCAGATGGCTGTCAATCAACACCCCCAGGTCCTTTTCTGCAGGGCAGCTTTCCAGCCACTCGTCCCCAAGCCTGTAGCGTTGCATGGGGTTGTTGTGACCCAAGTGCAGGACCCGGCACTTGGCCTTGTTGAACCTCATCCAATTGGCCTGGGCCCATCGATCCAGCCTGTCCAGATCCCTCTGCAGAGCCTTCCGACCCTCCAGCAGATCAACACTCCCACCCAACTCGGTGTCATCTGCAAATTTACTGAGGGTGCACTCGATTTCCTCATCCAGATCATTGATAAAGATATTAAACAGAACTGGCCCCAATACTGAGCCCTGGGAAACATCACTTCTGACTGGCCAACAACCGGGTTTAACTCCATTCACCACAACCCTTTGGGCCTGGCCATCCAGCCAGTTTTTTACCCAGCAAAGAGTGTGTCCATCCAAGCCATAAGCAGTCAGATTCTCCAGAAGAATATGAAAATGCTATCTAGTCTTTAAAAAGCAAAACTACTAAACAAAAGAACTCCAAAAATGAAGTTACTTCTCACTCTGTTGATTACTAGACTGTATCAATGGGCTACTTTTATTCTTTCTAGCAGATTAGAATCATTGCTTGCATATTTAGAGTTACAAAACCAAACCAGTAACCCTTTGGAAGCCAGACAAACTAATCATGGCACAATGATACTCCTGTAATTTGTTCTGAGCAGCCATCATAGCAAGCTCCTCAAAAATCAGTATTCTCTGATAGAAAATGAAATACTGTGTAATGAAACAAAAAAATCACCTGCATACCCTTTAAAAAGACATATTCTTTGACCCAGTGCTCCAGACTAAAGCCTTGAAATTTTTGCACAAGAATGCTGCACGAAGGAAGCCCAGACAAAACAGACACTCGAGATGTTAGAAGGTTGTGTAACCTCCATCTCAGACACTCCTCCATCCAATACCCAGCAGAGATAGCACTACCACGCTCCAAAAGAAAAGGCGCTCAGACAAAGAAATCCAAATCCTTTACTCTATCCTAAAACCAAAATAAACCTACAAAGGGATGAGAGTGCAATTGCTCTCACTGATACAACTATGTATCACTTTATACAAGATTCTGGGCTGTTTGCAAAATGTGTAGTTTTCTAAACTGAAAAAAAAAATTATCTCAAGCTGAAATTTAGTAATATAGCAATATTTATTGCTCTTAAAATACAGATAAAGGTGATGGTAATTTCTTTACTTGGACTGTCAGATTATAGAAAGCTTCTTTATCATGGAGAGTAACTTGTTGCCTGCAGACATTCTTACAGAAAGCTCTTCATTGGTATCCAGCCAACCGGGTTTTCTAAACAACCACAAGCTTCATCAAACTACAATTGCTTACAAAAACAAGTTGTAGCAAGCAGTACAGGCTGAATTGAGCTAGGACATTCCAACTGAAGAGGGATTTAATTGCCAAACAGCAAACTATAGTGAATTTGCAGTACTGAAAATATGTAGCTAGATAATCTGGTAACTACACACACACCTACACCTGAACTTGTACTGTTTTTAAGACTAAATGCAACTACCAGCCAAAACTATAAAGAAGAAACTGCCAAATTATCTAAATTGAAAACAAAAAACCCCACTGTTTCGAAATAAATGTATGCTCTGGCAGATCAGTGTGGTGCACATGAAGTGAGAGGATTATCACCATCCCCAAAATCATTAAAACCTTTAAATATTAAATTTCACATTAGCTGCCTGACAAAGTTATCCAAGACAGTTTTTTCCTCACCAGAGCAGTATTTCTTAGTCTTCACTGGGGAGGAAAAAAAAAAGAAATACAAAAAGAACTTTTTCATAGATTAAGTTTTGCAGCAAAAATGCAGATTCATAAATAAACTGTCAATAACCACAAAAATTAAAGCCCTTTAAATATTTAACTCTATGCAAGTCCACTCTTAAATTAGACACTTTAATAAAAGTAGATGTATATGTATTGTTACCTGCAAACAGTCTTCTCTTTTGAATATTTCACTTTTATTGAAAGAATGTGTTTAATTTTGAAATAATTCCAGAATGTGGGTTTATACCTTAAACACCTTTTACACTGGAAACTAGTAACATTCAAGTGTCAAACATCACAACTGCAGATGACCGAATGCAAACCAAACACTAAGTAATGCATATGAAGTGAAACACTGTGTTAAATATTTTATAAACCACTAGCAAACAACTTTTCTTTTATCTTGAATCCCAAGTAGAACACAGTTCAAATAAGCTGGTCACCTGCTTACTTGACACAACCATGATGGAAGAAAGTACTTCTCCAAACCACAGGCTTCATATACAAGGCCATTTTGGCCAAAGCTAGAAACTGTTTCTCAAAACATATCTGCAAAGTAAAAGGTGGAAAAATCACTTTTATTAACCTTATTTTACATAACACATTTATTCATTTTTATTCACTTTTCATTATTCTGAAGCAAAATGCAAGCTATTGATCTAATTGAGAGGAAAAAAAATAAATAGAAGGAATACAACCTACAAGAGAGAAATTTGGGGCTAGGGGGAGGGAACGGGTAACTCTGTCTGAACCCCCTCCCCCAGATTTCCATCCTCGTATCTTGTACCCTTTGAATATGACAACTCCCTATCAGAAAGCCATAAATATAAGGCACACGAAAATCTGTAAGTTACATTCCTCATCTAAAGAGGAATGCTGTCCTGAACTGAATCCTTTAGGGTAACCAGTTGAATACGTACTGCAGCTAGAGTGGATTAAACGAAGAAAAGATTATTCTAAATTCTTTTATCCCGTTGAGTTACTTTAGGAACAGTTTGAACTCACCCTCAAGGAATAACCTACAAGGGGTTAACAGCATTTTGAAAAACCAAAACACAGAACATCCACTATATCCTTATTATCTAACACAGTGGTAATGCTTGGAAAATTCTTGGCTGAATAGTAGTTTCAAGAAAAGGAAATCTAGTAAGCCTGTCTTTAATAAATGCGTACTTTGCCAAGTGTTTTTCTTCACCAAGTTGCAAAAACAGCTCCTATACATAGTCTTCAAATGCAATGTCACACTGTCTTGCATGTAATTTTATGACATATTGTTGCTTTGGTTTTCAGAGTTAAGTGTATTATATACTCTCGGTTCTTGGGAAAGGCTGCTAGTAATGATCACACTTTAAAATGCATGTTAAAGCTTGATTTGCTATGTCCTCTGTTTCACAGCACTGTAGACTATCAGACTGAGATTTGAAGACGTTTTGTCATTCCATGCTATTTTTCACTTCTTTGTATATCTTATTTTGAGCTGCAGTATTATAACTGTTTGTTATAGTAAAGTCTATGCTTCTCTAATCAAACAAAGATTATACAATTTCACTAATTTCTAAGCCTAGACAAAGTTGGGATTTGGATAAAGGTGAACAAACTATGACTCAATCCTGAAAACACTGTGTGATGTTTGCTAATAATGCAGTCTTCTAGAAAAAATGGACTGGAGTGTTTCCGCAACATTCTTCCTGAAGAGGTTCATGTTCTGAGAGTCCTATTAATGCACTACTACTCCTGGATTGCCCAGTAGCAGACACTTACAACAGCCACTAACTACTACCTCCGGACAGCCAAGAGGAAGCTCGTAAGAGTCTTTATACCAATTTCACAATAGTTATTAGAATCATAGAATCATTTAGGTTGGAAAAGACCTTTAAGATCATCAGGTCCTGCCATAAACCTAACACTGCTAAGTCCACCACTAAACCATGTCCCTAAGCGCCTCATCCACATGTCTTTTAAATACCTCCAGGGATGGTGACTCCACCACCTCCCTGGGCAGCCTGGTCCAATGCCTGACAACCCTTTCAGTGAAGAAATTTTTCCTAAGATCCAACCGATTTCCTCATCCTATCAATTGTCACTTGGGAGAAAAGACCAGCACCCACCTTGCTACAACCTCCTTTCAAGTAGTTGTAAAGAGCCATAATGTCCCCCCTCAGCCTCCTCTTCTCCAGGCTAAACAACCCCAGTTCCCTCAGCCACTCCTCATAAGACTTGTGCTCCAGACCCCTCACCAGCTTCGTCGCCCTTCTCTGGACACGCTCCAGCACCTCAATGTCCTTCTTGTAATGAGGGGCCCAAAACTGAACACAGGATTCGAGATGCAGCCTCACCAGTGCCGAGTACAGGGGCACGATCACCTCCCTACTCCTGATGGCCACACTATTTCTGATAGAGGCCAGGATGCTGATGGCCTTCTTGGCCACCTGGGCACACTGCTGGCTCATCTTCAGCCGGCTGTCAATCAACACCCCCAGGTCCTTTTCTGCAGGGCAGCTTTCCAGCCACTCATCCCCAAGCCTGTAGCGTTGCATGGGGTTGTTGTGACCCAAGTGCAGGACCCGGCACTTGGCCTTGTTGAACCTCATCCAATTGGCCTGGGCCCATCGATCCAGCCTGTCCAGATCCCTCTGCAGAGCCTTCCTACCCTCCAGCAGATCAACACTCCTGCCTAACTTGGTGTCATCTGCAAACTTACTGAGGGTGCACTCGATCCCCTTGTCCAGATCATTGATAAAGATATTAAACAGAACTGGCCCCAATACTGCGCCCTGGAGAACACCACTTGTGACCGGCCGCCAACTGGATTTAACTGTTGTGGATTTCACCACAACTTTTTGGGCCCAGCCATCCAGCCAGTCTTTCACCCAGCAAAAAGTACACCTGTCCAAGCCAACAGCAGCCAGTTTCTCCAGGAGAATGCTGCGGAAAAATGGTGTCAAAGGCCAGGTAAACAACATCCCCAGCCTTTCCCTCATCCACTAAGTCCACTTACTAATACGCTTTGGCCTAGGCTGCTGCAGTATACAGCATTTACTGCTCCTCTTGAACATCATCTGAAAAGTATGAACTGTTCACCCTCAAAAAGGAGTTCAGATTTTCTATGCCCCATTTGGTATATGCAAGTTATCTTTAGTGAGTTATGTAGAGTTTGTTTACAATCAGGAGGAAACTGGTATTCTGCTGAGGTTCAGCACTGAGACTTCTGAACCATTACTGAAAAAAAGGTTAATTAACAGTATAGGCAGAACAAAACAATTTCAGAACAGGTGCTGAAATGTCCATAGCATCACTGTAGTTAGCCTGTCATGCTTGTAATACAGTCCGTCCCTACATGCTCTTACAATGCTGCAAAAACTACTTTAATACCATCTCAATTGCACTTGAAAGCACTGCTCTTGAATGCTTAACTCTGTGTAGCAACTCATCCTATTTTATCTTGGCCAGATACAGAATAAAAACATCTGTGAGATGGCTGCAACTAATACCTGATCCTTAACTACAGTCCCACAATGTTTCTACCATCCCCCCCAGTGACCAAACCCTAGAACGGCTCTTGTAATAATTTTTGCTTTGAGCTACAGCATATACATTATCAGTGGAATATTCTGCTTTTGAGATGCAAAGGATATTTTCTGGCAGTTGTTCTTATTTTGAAAAGTTCTTGCAATATTGGTATAGTTTAACTACTACTGAAGTCCTTTTACTGGCCAATATTTGGGGGTACCTTCCAATTGCAGACAGCAACTTTCACAAAAGTGCCTCGCCTGTAGAAACTCCAGGCTAGACACCCACAATGCAGTGTTATCAGCATTGACTGGGAAGATTGTTTAAAGCACACATGCTGAACTGGACGACTTTTAGCTACAACAAGCAGTATTGATGCACCCTACTTACAATGACTGAAACAAATCACAGTAATTTAAAACAGTTCAAACCCCCATTTTAGGCAAAATGAACCTTTTTATAATGATGATGGAAGCTATGTTATTCCATACGCACAAACAGTTAATTTATTTGGAACACTACCTGAGGGAGATTTGCTGCCAACAGCCTTTGTCCTCTATAGCCCAAATTTCCTAATGCAAGCAGGGTCTTGAGAGACTACTTTTCACACAGCTATTTGTCCAGACTCTTGGAATATGACCTAACTGGTGGCCAGAGATTCAAAATGTGTTGCAAGAACTAAATTTCTGTTTAGCTTTGTTCATTTTGTATGTTATTTTCTTCGGATTTAACTGTTCATTAAATTATTTTATTCAATATTCATTGAAAACAGCTAGTGACTGAGACAAAGATATCAGTTCTTGGATGTGTTCTATACAAGCTGAGCATTTACCTCCTTTTACATTTAAGAGTCCCACTTTCTTCTAATATGAAAAATGAATGTGGTCTAAATTACTGTATTTTCTACTATTTCATGAGAACTCATTTTTCTGTTGTATTCAACACATGCTGGGCTGCAGTAAGAAGGTGTCCAACTACTACTTAATAATTCAATGTCAGGATGCTCTTCCCTCTTCTATTTCATTTGTGTTTCCCAAGACAAGGAATATTTTAGTACTTACAAAACCAAATGGGACTCCAGATAATTCAAAGGAATCCCTGTTGATTAAGTTCCAGCATACGCATGTACACATAGCAATAAAAAGTCTACAAAAGCACTGGAAATAGACAGATTAACTCAACTACAGTATGCAGTTAAAAGTTTTCAATAACCATGGTGTAACTCTACTAGCCTTGTAAACATCAACTCACAGAAGAGTTCCGTTTCAAAGTAAGTTACAAGAGGAGTAAGGCAAACAAAGATAACCATATCCCATTTTCCGCCTGTTCTTGCTGCTTCTTTCTGATATGCATGTAAAAACCACCCATAAGGTGATGCCAAGCTTTAAAAAAAAGTATGACAAAGCCAACAAATACATCAAAATATGATTTAATGACTTCTAACAATAAGATGCATATATTGGCACTAACACAAGAGGAGGGATCTTTTTTAACTAAAAGTTAAGCATCGACTTCTGGAATACAGTTTAATTAGAACTTGCATGGAAATACTAGTTTTATTATGCTTAGCAACATTATTTAAAAAACAGAAAATTCATGTCATGTGTTAAATTAGTTTTAATGGCTTGTAGTTAATCCTACTTAAAATTAGGAAATATACTGCAACAGCCTAAAATAAGTTAATACATTACTCTACTCTTCCATGAGGTTTAACAGGTGTCTAGAGAACTTCTAATCCTGAAAGAGTTGAAAACCACATCAAACGTCTTTGTGAGGATTTTCCTTGCTAATGGAATATAAATTTTGGGCCACTAATAGAACATCAATTATTGGATATTTTATGGCATTATGGAAACTTCCTCAAAAACTTAACTAAACCTACAAATGAAAATTTTAAAATAATATTATAATTTTCTAATTTTGTTTCAGGTCCTACAACAATCTGGAAAAAAAAATACTTGTGCCTCTAGAATGTGCACCTACATGCACAATATTGTAGGAAAATACCAGTCAGTCTGACATTTAACCTGATATTTGAAAGAACTGAGGATAAAACAATCATTTAGATACATTATATGTATCACAATGAAAAAAAATTATTCAATGGCTGCTACAATGAGATCTCAAAAAAAACCCCAGCAACTATGATATCAGCATCTTCAAATTGATGCGAACATATAATGACATGAGAAATAACCGCTTCACTTACAATTCATTTACACTAACACTAAGAGAAGAGAATAGTTGTGTTTCAAATTAGTATCACTTCAATTCAAATGGAATTATAAACTCTCACAGCTAGACAGGGTAATGTACAACACTAACTTAGGATAATGTACATTTAAATACAAAATGGAAGATAGAAGAGTATTTATTTTGTGGGTCTGTCTTCTCACCATAGTCTCTTTCAGATCTATGTATCCATCACCTGAGGTCACAACAGGGAAATGTGATACTGTAAATTCAGGCATTATAAAAACTCTATTTAGATTTTTTTTTTTAATGTTAAAGAACAGTGTTACAATAATCAAACAAAATTCATACTTTGTTTAGGGAAATGTAGGTCAATTGACTTGGTGAATCTTATTTACATAGTCACTCATGAACTCTTGTACATTAAATGAAATTTCCTGAATCCCAAGTTGCACAACTAGATTAGCAAGCTAATCATGTTCGCTAGAATAAAGCATTAATTTTTTCTTTAATTTTAAAACCTAAAATATACTATTACTTTTTAAATTCAGAAAAAAGCTTACAAAAGAACTGATTTTTTTTACCTGTGAGTAATTATTATTGCTACATCCATATTACAAAGCATGAGAAAAAAAAGCCCTAAGGAGTTTTTAAAGTAGATGCATTTTTTTCCAATAGCCTGTTAAACTTCAGCTGTCTCAACTTGTAGTTAACATTACAAATACTCAATTTATAAATACAAATTCCAACTATGTCTTAAGTAGTTAATACAGCTTCAGGGATACAAGAATGTATATATAATATGAACTGTCTGGTACATATGATGGGAAATTTTTTTTCCTGAAGATTCAAAAACCATATGAAAACCAATGAAAAGCATGCTTCTGCTGTGACGCATTCCCCCCAGAAGTCTTGCAAAAATTATACTATTGAATAATGTAAACATAAGTGTCAGGTTGCATCTAGAGTAACAGACCACACATTATGGAAGAACTTACAAGAAAAGATTGCCAAATTGCTGATCTGCTACTGATTAGCAGAAGAATGTTATGCATTTGTTCCCAGTTGTAATCTAACCTTCATGCATATTCAAAAGCTAGAGTATATGTGCATAGTAACAATAATCTTGCACGACGCTTCTTTAGAGTTTCTTTAGTAATATGGGTCCAAATTAGGAGAATTTCAGGAAGCTGCCAAATTCTGTATAATTTCACTACACAGAAAATATAGCTAGATATCAAAAAGAGCAAACTTGTTATAAATTACAGCTCATACAGGTCCTTGGCCATAATACAATAATAAAAAATAAGGTACTCATAATTTTATATTGCTTAACACTTCGAATGCCATATTTCCTTCACATACTTATGTTTTACTAATGTTCCCCTTTTAAAAACATATTAAGGATTGTTGCTTTGTAGTTCACATTTATATGGCTTTCCTAGAAGAACGCAGAATACCATACTGAATGCCTATTGTGCAGAAATAACCCTGAAGGCTGTATCATAGCAGTATGCAGTAGAAAACCCTTACCAATTTTTCATCAACTGCGATGAGTTGCGTGTCTCGAGTTTGGTCCTGTGCCAGCCGCCATGTGGAAGTGCTCAGTGACCTGCGGTGCAAGACTTGAAGTTAAAAAATGATTCATGCAATGAGAAAATAGAGGCAGACAAATCTTACATAAACAAGTTACTTTAACAATATCCGTCTTGTAAAAAAAATTGAAGAGGGAGAGATGAGGGCACAAAAATCCTTTTTCTCCCCAATTAGTTCTGTCTGCTGAGTTTTTGGCAGACTCCCACTTAGCAGTTCACAACAGGCTGCACTTTATGTCAGCCTACAGGCTCTCTGTCACAGACAGACTGCCAGTGGCAAGGACTGTACTGCTCTATATGAATGTACAGTAGCTGGTTTGTCACGAACAGACAGAAAAAGACAAGGCTGCTGCAAGCATTCTGAAACTCTGATCCTTAAAATGATGGCATCAGAGGAAAAAAATCCTAAATCTATTTGTAATGGTAAAGCTCCAATTGTATGCTTTAACAACACAATATTAACAAATTACAAAAAAAAAAAACCCCAAACCAACAAAAAACAACAAAACAAACCCTAAGCTGATAATTTAAACAAAATTTTCTGGTTTTGAGTGGGCAAAGCTCACAACTATTTTGCTTCATTTCTAAATCACTATGGGTCAGCTTATTTGTTTCCAAGAAATATGGTTAATCTTCTTGCGTAATTACTAAACCTGTAAGGTACAGATGGAAATACAGAACTGAATTCCACATCACTGAATTAAGAAGTAAAATTTGCCCTTAACTTGCATTATGTCACTAATGTCAGGATCGGGCCCTTTGAGTACAAATCTTCTTTTGGTAAAATAATGCAACAACAAGTGAAACAAGCCAAAAAGCTCAATTCTCTGAGCTAATAGTGTGCTTCACATTTAATTAAGGTCATTTTAAATAAATGAGGCACAAAAATGCAAGAATATAGACAACTGAACAGTAAGAGGGACTAAGCCACTTCAGTTTCAACTGTTCTTCAGAAGATTACCTAATTTGGGAAGCCAGACACGCTTGCAGATGCAAATGAACTTTGAGATTTTGCCTATGGGATACTTACAATCATACTTCTAGTAATTCAACGCTATTGGTAATATTCACCTAATTTTTAAGAAAACCATCCATAAATGCCTTTAAAAACATCACAGCTTTTAAAGCCAAATTCCAAGCCTTTCAGAAAATCTGCAATACAACCCCTCCCCACATTAACTGTTAAATAGTCAATAACATGAAAGGTGTCTCAGGACCAGATAACGTGCACACAATCATTCAAAATCTGTATAATTAAAACAGCGTATCTTCTACCACATTCTACTAAGCCATGGAAACATGGAAGACCTAACTGGGGGAACAGTCTCCATAACACATGCATCTACCATGTCTTCTAATCTCAAAGCCCTCCCTAATTTTTGTTGATTCTGGTGAGAATGCATTTGAAGGTATGAACTTGATCATTTAATTAACCTAGCTGCACTGGATTTAACACATTAACTAAACAAGCATTCCATTTCAGACAGTATTAGCATGGTAAAATTTTTAGGGGTTAAAACCTACACTAGAAAGGAATTTAAAATTAGCAACTATGAAGAAAGCCACAAGAATCTTACAAAACTAAGCAACTGGAACAAAGTTCAGTTCAGTAATATTTCAAATGCAGATTCCCACAAATCTATACTTCTAACACAGATTACACTCTACTAAACTACCTTCCGTTTGCCAATAACAACTTCAAAAATGGTCCACAACATGAAAAACAAACTCAAAGCACAAAGTTTATAGAATCACCCAGCTTTGTGACATGGACAGACAGATCTATTCCTATTTAAAATGACAAAATCTGACTGAAAGGGTACTTTGAAGAACAAGATGAAGTTTTCAAGTGCAAGGGAGCACAAGAATTTCACAAACATTGAAATGATAACTACTCTGTTAGCTCAAAATTTCTGTCCCAGAGAGCTTCTGGCTCAACATGGCTGTCATTTTTTAATTTGTACATGTAAAAAAAAGTATCATAAAAACAGAACAGACAGATACTGCAGTATGCTAGAAGAAGGTCCTCATTCAAAACCACACCAAGAGAGAAGTTATCCTAAAAGCCTTCAAAACAGCAGCAATACACTTGAGTTCCAGTGGTAAGTAGCTGAAGCCACTAAATTTCCAACCTTAAACAAGACAATTGTAATGGGAAAATTAGTTTCTCCCCCCACTCCCAAGAATTTTAGTATCAAAGTAGTGTTCTGCAGGTATTCTAGAACTTCATGTGATACTATGTTTACTACACTACTTAATATACGGCCAAAGAAGGACATTGGATTATGCAATCAAATTGGTCCTTTCTGGATAGAAAATAATCTAAGCTATGAATCAAGAAGTTCTCTGAACCTTGCTCTGTGGAGAGGTCTGATGAATATGCAAAGACTTCAGAACATTTAAGCAATAACAGATTTAAGCAATAAGGCTGATCAGCATCACACTTTTTCTTGTAATATAAATGCAATTTGGAACAAAATTTAGCACAATCCACTTTGAATTTGTTTGTTTGTTTGCATTTGGAAAAGCATTAATCAGCTTTGAAAAGTATAACTGCCATACCCTTTCAAAATTATTTCCACTCAGCATTATGTCATTTGACACCGGTTTTACTCAGATGATTGCTCATTTTGTAAATTTCTGTATTTGCAGAGAAAAAAATTCAAGAGATTTCATACCAGTAGAGCTAATACGGAAGAGCAAGGTAAAAATCCCACCAGATTAAAGGTGGGCAGAATCTCTGAGATGCCTCTACTCTGCATAGAGAGGGAGCTGATTTTTTTGCACAAGATGTCTCTGTCAACTGGGATAAATTGCACGGCATCACACCTTCCAGCTCTCCACGATGTTGTAGTTCTTATTCTACAAAAGCAGACGGACGGTTTACTAACCTAAGGCAACTTCTGCTCCTCTTCATCATTTTTCAAAGCCATTTCTCTTGACTACAACATTCTGGAAAAAGCCCAACTGTTACTGGAATTTGCAACCTTGTACATTTCTTAAAACGCTCAGCCTTCTGTCCATCCCTGGATTGCAATGAGTTGGAAAGAACAAACTTTCCTTAAGAAGTTCCTATTTGAAAAGTGGTTAAAAACTGGCATTTGGACTAGACTAGAAACGTGAACCGTAAGTCCATGGTGGTGTCTCTGTAATAATACATAAAACACCTGTTTTGCTTTAAAGACGACAGGCTGTTGATATTTCTGTTTGTTGCACCTCTCGTAGGAAAGTAACCTGGAGCTTAGACATACCAGTAACTCTGAAACATCATGTGATTGGAAATACTACTATTTAAAAGTTAATAGAAAGTGTTACTTGATTCCCAGACTGCTTGTTTAATTTTCAACAGGTTTCATTGCAAGTTAGTCCCCAATGTCAGGCACTTAACTGAGGAGATAACCAGGAAACAGACCTCTTTCACACAATCCTCTCTTTTCAAACTCCCACAATGACAAATATCATTTAATCACTCAAGTTTCCCCTTAGAAATTGTATAAACTTTACATTTATTTTATCTTCAAATTAAATGAATATGCAATCTAAATCAATTAAGTGACCACTCAATTTAAACCTTTTATTCTGTCCTCAACTGTAATTTGCACAAAATTCCCAATTAATACGTGCCTCTGCCCACGTCCACCCTGATCTTTAGGTAGCTTTTGTGACAGATAAATTTGCAGAATAAAACATACTTTTTACAGTTCCATTCTCACAAGTTTCTCCTCCTTTCTTCTACTACTGACCTCTGGAAAGGTAATCTGCTTTCTTCCTTTCTCTTTGTAAGCAATATGGGTCCACATTATACCGTTTTGCCTCTTTTTGACTGCTTATGCATTTTTTTTCCTGTCGAAACATCTTGGGATGAGGCCTTAAAAGCAGGAAGTTCCATTTCTTACCTTGTTCCAAGACTAATCAAACTCTGATTTAAAATTGCTGCACATAGAATACTTATTAAATAATAATAAATAGACCAACAATATAATTCTAAAGGTCAGAAACTATACAGAAAGTTTTACATGTAATAGCTAGCAACAATAAACCCTGCTATCTTCTAGGCTCATTAGTGTTCCATTAAAAACACAGATCAGACAAACTTCCTTCATAGTTACTATCTAATAAACAAAGTGTGACAAGACTCAAAGCTGGCCACAGCTCCCTTGTGAATCTGCCCAAACATTTTTGTTACAGTGAGCTCCCTAGAGATGAACAAACAAGCTTTTACATGTAAATACCTGGGTTTATTACAATAGTTAGCCTTTTAAAACAAAAACCCTTCAAAATTATGTAGACAAAAGTAAAATTAAGGTTTATTAAAAAAGTCACCCATGTCCTTTATGATCTTGCAGATACTTTCCCACAGTATCCCACCTCAAAGTATGTGGCTAATCCAGATCTGCAGCTTCTTGGATTATAACCAACCCTTCACAAGGTCTTCTAGTCCCTAAAAAGTTTTTCTTTCATCAAGGAGGCCTGGCTGTATGGCTGTTGAAGATGCCACACTTAGTCCACAGGGACTCAGACAGCAAAATTACCTTCCTGAAGTTTGTCTTTCTGGGCCTCTTCCTGCAGATGCATCTGGCATCACACTCCTCCCCAAGTATATTTCCTCTCTCAAATCAGTCATTCTCTTAATGGAAGATTCCTTTGTTCTGTACATGTTAGTCTGTCACACAAATATGGAGCTGTCTTTGTGTTTCCACAAACATGGATAACTTGGTATGAAGTTATAGCAGCTGCTTTGGCTCCCGAGACCGCCACTCAAATTGTCATTTGGTTTGCAATTAAGAAAGTTGTATTTTCTCCCCACCCCGTTCCATTGTGTTGGGCATTTAAATTCCTTAAACTTGATCTATATGATCCTGTATAATCATTTCACACTATTATCATTTAATAATTCCTATAATTTATTATAATTTCATTATAGTTATTTCTACAGTTAACTTAAAATGTAACTTTGTGCAATACAAGGGCAATGAAGCTGGTGAAGGGTCTGGAGCACAAGTCTTATGAGGAGCGGCTGAGGGAACTGGGGTTGTTCAGTGTGGAGAAGAGGAGGCTGAGGGGAGACCTCATCGCTCTCTACAGTTACCTGAAAGGGGGTTATAGCCAGGTGGATGTTGGTCTCTTCTCCCAAGTGATGAGTGACAGGGCAAGAGGAAATGGCCTCAAGTTGTGCCAGGGGAGGTTTAGGCTGGATATTAGGAAAAAATTCCTTTACTGAGAGAGTGGTCAAACACTGCAACAGGCTGCCCAGTGAGGTGGTGGAGTCACCATCACTGGAGGTGTTCAAGGAACGTGTGGACGTGGCACTGCGGGACGTGGTTTAGTCGGCATGGTGGTGTTGGGTTGATGGTTGGACTTCATGATCTTACAGGTCTTTTCCAACCTTAATCATTCTGCGATTCTGTGACTCTGTAATCTGATCATGGTCCAGCTTCAGCACAAACTGTGCTTTAGTATCTGCTATAAAACAACACACTTTAATGATATTTCTGGGTTTCAGTGTTAGTAAAGGTTACAGTCACCTTTTCTTCCAGAGTGCACAGTTCTTTAGAGAGGCATTATAGACCTGAATGTTACATCTAGACTCGGTTATGGCTGCAATTTGTTATTTTAGAGTCTCACAGTAAATCTAAATATCTTTTATCCTGTGTAGAGAGACAAGAGTAGAAATTTGGCCAAGACTACACTACACAGTCTTCTTATTAAATATTCATAAAAATACTCTTATATTAGCTCAGTGACACGGAATGAATAAATGATAACTACTAGTGAAAATGTGAATTTGTAGAGTTCAAAAAAGTATATAGGTATCACGTATCCTGGAAAAACAAATGCTGTGATCATATAACCACGTGTCTTCCACGAGAAGCGTGTACTCCCCTTCCACCGTCATCTGCTGTTCCAGCAAAGCCACAAATGGGTTTCACATCTCTGCTACACAAATGGAAGGGTCCATTGAGAAGCCATTGGAAGTTCTCCAGTCTTCACTACAATATTCACACCAGTATCAGTCTCTCAACCATCTCATCCCACTGCAGGATAAGGACATAGCAGAGTCCCTTGTTTCAGGGGACATACTTATGTCTCTTCTGTTCTTACATTAGAGGCTCCCAGCTCTGTTGCCACCATTAACCAGTTCTGTGGAACTGGAGAAACAAACAGTAAAAAAAATGGACAGCGAAAGTCTTTTGGGATATCAGGATGAAGGATATTAAGGCACCTGACTTGAACATTTATCTTGGTAGTTTGGGATATCTGTATTCAATCTCTAAAATTCAATAAATTTGAACTTCTTAAGTATCTGCTAAATAACCTATGCTTAACCCTTATATGCTTTTGTATTTTAACTGCACAAATGGAAAAATAAATGGGAGTCTTACAGAAGAGAATGCCTGCCACAGAGCCCCTGGAAATGTCACGAAGAATCCCCCACAAGCCTAGTGGAAGGTGAGAAGCAACCATATTTACCAGGCATGAATCTGCCTTCCACAAAGAGCAATGCTGTGACCAGCACGTTACACAACACCCAGATGTGAAAACTTGTATTTACCTGATCTAAATCAGTAGCTGAGATTTAATTCATTGTACAAAAAAAGGCTCCTTAACCTCTTTATGCAACACATCTGACTGTTTGATCTATTAGCACCCCCTTTTGGTCAACTGTTGGAGACATGTTAAAGAAAACCAGATATCACAGCACAGGTAAATCAGATCACAACATAGAGATAAACGAAGTCTTGAAGAAAACCCCGTGTGCCTCATGAAAAATGAAGGCAGTCACTAAGAAGTAAGTCTAAATGGTGTTTTAAATATTCTGATACTGAATGACCAGGGCACCAATAGATGTGAATATTCATATATGCAGAAGCAGAAGCCATGATGAACCATTCAATACATTGAACAGAAAACCAACCTTTTTTAACATTATGGCATTTATCAGGAATAATATAAGCTTCACAGCATACAGCCACCATAAGGACATTAAATTCTGAATGAAAAGAACATGGAAACACTGCCAGCTCAGAACTTACACCGCATCCAGTCTAGTCACACACTGCAATTAAGCAGGCTAAAACCAAATCAGTATAATGTTCTTTCATATAAAATACAGACATTAACGATTGCCTCTTATACAATGTCAAATACAGTACAGATCACAGTATTCAGCCCCAATATAATGCATTTTTATAAAGACAGCTTGTAAAATTGAACTTGTGAGAGATGAACTTAAGTAATGTGGGATAATACTTCCTTGGTATTAGATTCACTACTGCAATTAAAGTGATAAAGACTTAACAGAGTCAATGGCATTTTATTTTTACCAGGATACATTTACTATTCTTATTACATCCCAATATAAACAAAATATGGAATATAATACCAAACACTGCCTGTGGATACCATGTAGTTCTATTTTGTAGTATGAACTGCATGAGTAACTTTTGGGTTTGGAGGAAAAGCAAGTTCCCCATTTATAAATAGTTACATTCTCAGACAATATTGGCATATCATAATTTTTCCTTTGCCTACAAAATGATGTTAAATTATAAACACAGTAAATTATGTTTCTGAATGGATGAAAGGAATACCAATTTATTTAATCTAAAGTACTGAAATTTCTGCATTACATGGCCAAAAAGATAAAAATTGAAATAGAAATATATAAATACTGCTTCTACTTGCGAAAATGTTCATATGCAAAACATATTTTTTTTTTCAGGTGTGTTTAGAAAACAGGGCAGGAACTGAACATGCTTTTCTGTTAGGCAAATTTACATTATGAAAAGAAGCAATGGTCATATAAATGTACTGAATAAACATAAAAATAACTTTGAGCATTTGACTTGTGTCTTGTAACTTAGTGTGCATCTTCAAAGCTAAATGTTACCTTCACCTGCCTTTAGAAATATTAAATGATTTAAATTTTCAAGTAGTACATACTTTATTAAGTAGAAAACAATCAAATTTTAGTTATTTTAGGTTCTACTTTAATTATCCCACAGACAGGAAAATGCTATTGACGTATCTACAGATAACCAAGGTATCAGCTGAACCACAGCACTATGCAAACACAGCCGTAGTCCTTCCAGAACTACCATAGGACCAGAGCACTACAGCCACTCCTGGCACTCCAGTTAAGTCCCCAGGACAAAAGTCAGCTCTGTTAAGACACAGCTTGAGTTGCCCACCATCAGTTTCCCTCATTTAAACAGCTTTCTCTGGGTCAACAAGGAATGAGGAAGGTTAGCTCTGACTTGGTGCCAGGCCTGCGCTACCCCTGACTCATACAGGGCCCATTTGAGCTGCACAACCCTTCAGAAGGCTCTGCAATGGCCGGACAGTAAGCACAAGGCAGGGTCAACCTACTCCTGCAGAACTACACAGGTGTCTCCACCATGCTTTTGAGTGCTATGCCTTGTAGGAGCACTAGTTAGGTGGGTACATGCATGGCATGAGCATATGCACAATGAAAACAGCTTGAGCTGAGGAAAAGTTCAGGCAAAAATCCACAGTGCTAGCTTGGGCTAGCAAGCAAGCAAGGGCTGCCCATCCTGAAACAGTTCTCTGCAAGTCCCAGGCTGATACCAGACTGTTTCTTGATGTGGCAGGACGCAAACTCAGTCATTATTTGCAACTAAACTTCTGAACAAAGTCATGTCAGCACTTCCAGACCCCCATATGCACATGACTCAAAGTATGCCAGTGGTCTCTCCCAGATTACAGCAAACAGACTAGAAACACTTTTAAGAAAGGGGCTTAACATGTTAAGAATAAAATGACTCAAAATTATTTAAGTATTTTTGTAGTAGAAATCATAAAACTCATTATGAAACGAGATCTGGTGTACTACTTCTACAGCAACACATAACTTATAAGATGTCCAACTGCTGTCAGGTGACAGTAGCTCTGAACTACTGCCACCTGTACAGTTGCTGATCAGCAATTTCACTACACGCCACTCTCCAATCCAGAAGACCTAATCTTAGAAACTAACCGCAGATCACAATCTGAGAACACCAGGTTCCCCGTGAACCAGTGGAAACTGCTTCTACGCAAGTCTGCCAAAATGCAAATAATACTAGAAATGCTGTGCAGCCCCTATCAACTATCAACTGAATTTTATATTATCTAGTTAGAAAGCCCAAAAAAGTTAAAAAGGAAGGGCGAAAAGTTATGTAGAGAGTAAAGACAAAATACACAGGTAACATATTTGCTCTGTTTGTGCTTTCTAAATGTCAAACTTCTCCCCACACATACACATTCAGGCATTCATACAACTAGTGAATAACTAAAAACTGTGCTCTCTTTATAGTAAGAACAACAAAAGTCAAAGGGTTTAATTCCAAAACTGTGAGGAATGAAACTAATGTTCCACAACCCACCTCTGTCTTAGGGAAGTTTATGCATTTTGAACGAGAGCCTTCGAATTATGTAAAATTAAACAAAAAAAATGAGTAAAGATTCCTCTGTGTTTGCAAACTGGTTTATGGCATAGTATGGTCCTGTATTTCATCCCTATCCTTTCCTCTTCATTTAGCCTTTCTATTTGACTGCACTTAGAGGCTTAAGTAATACTTACTCTAATAATCTAAGGTAATAGCAAGGTCTGTAAAACGTGGCATACAAATAAAGGCAACTTCTTTCTTATTTAATGCCCTCAAACACTTGAACTGTAAACTACTGAACTAAACTGTAGTACGAATAAGAATCCTTTAAAGTGTTACTGGAAAGCTACACCTTGGTTTATAATCGTTCACAAAAGTCAATTAAGCTATTTGGCTAGTAAGCTTTAGTTGTTGGGCAGCTATGAAAGAATGTATTTAAGAGCTATCTATTCATTCATGTTTGTAGTATGTATGGCGTAAAAGCCACTTAAAGACAGCCAAATGCCTTACAAATGGAATGCAACGCACAGAAGCAGGTCACTTTTCAGAACTGTATGCGCTCAGTTGTTCTAGATGAGAGTGGGATCATCTAATATTACAGAATCGCAGAATCATTAAGGTTGGAAAAGACCTGTAAGATCATCAAGTCCAACCATCAACCCAACACCACCATACCCACTAAACCACATCCCGCAGTGCCACGTCCACACGTTCCTTGAACACCTCCAGTGATGGTGACTCCATCACCTCCCTGGGCAGCCTGTTCCAATGCTTCACCACTCTCTCAGTAAAGAACTTTTTCCTAACATCCAGCCTAAACCTCCCCTGGCACAACTTGAGGCCATTTCCTTGTCAGAATACAGAATCACTAAGGTTGGAAAAGACCTGTAAGATCATCAAGTCCAACCAAAAAAAAAAAAAAAAACAAAAAACAACCCACACACCACACAACAACAACAAACCACAACACACCAAAAACCAACCCACCCAACTACACACAGCACCATGCCCATCAAGCTACATCCCACAATGCCACATCCACACGCTCCTTGAATACCTCCAGGGAGGGTGACTCCACTACCTCCCTGGGCAGCCTATTCCAATGTTTCACTACTCTCTCAGTAAAGAACTTTTTCCTAATATCCAGCCTGAACCTCCCCTGGCGCAACTTGAGGCCATTTCCTCTTGTCCTGTCACTAGTCACTTGGGAGAAGAGACCAACACCCATCTCTCTACAACCTCCTTTCAGGTAGCTGTAGAGAGCGACAAGGTCTCCCCTCAGCCTCCTCTTCTCCACACTGAACAACCCCAGTTCCCTCAGCCGCTCCTCATAAGACCCATTGTGCTCCAGACCCTTCACCAGCTTCATCGCCCTTCTCCGGACATGCTCCAGCACCTCAATGTCCTTCTTGTAGTGAGGGGCCCGAAACTGAACACAGTACTTGAGGTGCGGCCTCACCAGCACCGATTGCATATGATTTTATTTCACACTTGCTTTGTTAACTTCGCCTTGTTTCAGCCACCTTACTCTTCCATTTCCTTCCTGATATCAAGTTTTTGCCCTCAACTCCTCTTTGAACTGTTGCCATTGCACAGCTCTCAGGTACCTTAGCTATCCTCCATTGTATCACACACCTTAATCACACCACAGCCCATTTTTTAATTCTTCTGCCTGTCCACATCATTGTTTTGTTGACATATTTTCAGCTTCCTTTTCACACACCTCTGAGTGGAATAAGCCCCATGATGTTTCAATAAATCTTTGCCTACTGAGTTACATGCAGAGAAGACACACCAATGATGCTCTCTTACATGCAAGAATATAATTTGAGTTTTCAAGTCAGCTTGTGCTCTAATATTAAAGGTCTGAAGACAAACTCTGTCAGACTATGCACCAGGACCCTAAGGGCACTAACAGGTCTTAATGGCTGTGACCAGCCACACCAAGGCCCCCATGAACACGCCCTGCCTGTGGCCCTGGAGCTCCATTTAAGCTCAGCTCTGGGTCTTCAGTCCTTGTCTGAACAACATCATTAAGCGTACCCTCCTCCAGCCCTGGCTCTGGCTCCTGTCTCCGAGTCTGGCTAGACCCCTCACCCAAGCTGCAATATGACTCCAGTCCTGTTCAGACCCTGTTGCCTGGATGGATTTCAGACACACGTTGCAGCTTGTCTCCAAACCTGCCTCTGGTTTCTTTTGCTCCTGACCGGACTCCCTGGACGGACCCTGGATCTCACTCATGACTTCGCTGTGTCAGGAACTGTTGATGGACCCTATAACCAGCACCCAGCTCTCCTGATGTATAGATGCTGTGGGACTGTGCCCTGGTCAGTGAGGGCACTGTCCCTGCTGGGATCATCCTCAGCTTCCAGCTTGCCTTACCTTCAGGAGCAGCCAGCCCTTGCTGCTCCCGACACTTTGCTAGTCATTAATTCCTATCAAATTATTTTTTTTCCAGTGTATGCAATATATTTGCACTTGTTTTTCAGCCTCATTACTTTGGAACCAAAGCACAGGTCTTAATCTTTATGTAGTCTCTCTATAATGACCAATTCTAACTTACTTCTTTTTAAAAGGATACTAACCACACAGGTTTTTTGTCATGGGTTCCAGTGCGATTAATTAACTTCTATAATACACATTTGTCTTTAGCTTAAAACAAATGGATGGCTGCAATGTAAGCAACCTATGCAAGTGTCTCCAACAGAAGATTTTAAAAAATTATCACATCAAAACTTTAACTGCTATTCTACATGCAAGTGCAAGTAACAATTATATGCACTAGTTTAGGGGAAAAAAAAAAAGGCTTTTCTTCTATAGATTACTGTATCAGCATCCGCAGTCTTGGGACAATAATTCTTTAAATTGGTGAAGGATAAATTACTGTGTGTTACAAGAGTAATATAATGAAACTGCCAAGCTACTTAAATGAAGTCTACTTTAAAAGAAAGCTTGAGTGCCCTGTTGTTCCATAATTATCTTACTCCTTTTGCTTACCATTTACTGCTATTTATTAATGTAAACACACCTTACAAGCATTCTTGGAGAACTCACCTTTGAGAATAAAAATGACCTCATCAGCTATCCTATTTGTGTATTCTCTTGTACTCATGACTTTCTCCTCCTCCACTGGTACTGTTCTTTCCTTTCGATAGTCTCTTTTCATATTCTTACTATGAGAGCAGCTATTAGCTCTCTGAAAGAAGACTGCTAGCCTTGCTATTGCTCACTCTTTCCTAAAATGGAATAAACCCTTAAGGCAAAACTGGTGCTTCAAATGCAAACCTTATTCTTGAATTCCAGTTCAGACAACAACATTCAAATTATTTGTCTCTTTCTCTGGTAGGCACAATCAACAGTGACATATGACAAAACATCACTGCTGTAGAATTTCCCTTGAGATAACTTATGCAGCACATACAAATACTCCTTGAATACATGACAGAACAGTCAAAGCTACAAAGCTACTGCATGAAGAGCTCTGTGTTTTTTTCCTTCATCTAAAATATAGTGCTTCTACTGAAAGTAGTAAGCCACTTGTTTATTCTTGGGTCTTTAAATAGCCACAAAATACATCTCTGGCTTTATAATGAAAGATGGTACTTCTGAAGATTATTGACATCAGATGCAATATCCAAAAAATCTCTACTTAAAACTACTGAAATATATAGAACCAATGAAAAATTAAACAGTTATCCTCTGCTACAAAATTTTGGTTTGAACTTGAGTACAAACGGCATCACTGACATTTAGTAGAACATTACTTCATTAGACTGATAGCAAATGACAGTACTTACAAAGCACTTACATATAGAGGATACATTCATAAAAGACAGGTCTTCAAATATTTTCTATAAAATACATCAAATCTTATTTTTAAAAAATATGAAGCTGTTTATGAAATCTTACATGTTAACACTCCCAAGAATAAGCAGCTGCAAGAATTGTTTGCCCACACACATTCTGGAGCTGCCTACAGTCTGTCCAGTTGAATCAAAAGTTAATTTACTTCCTCAACATCAGTCACAGGTCAAGGGAAGATTAAGACAGACAGAAATTACTGCAGCTAGAAAGTGACTTGTTAACAAAATAGTACCTAAACATAGTCATACTGCCAGGAGGGAACAACTGCACTTTGAAACTCAGACAGAAATATGCCATTCATTTCTCAGGAAATATGGAGATATGCATTATAAAGAAGGTAATGTTAACTGTTCAGCTTGCCTCCTGCTAGTTTAGCAATATGTTTTATTAGAAAAAATAAAGGACGTGATCTTAAGACAGTTTGGAGGTATACTCTGTAACACACTCAGGATCATATTCTTACAAAATAATTTTAAAAGCTTATCAAAATCCACTGTATTGTCATGAGAATGAAAACGTGTACATGGATAAAACGTGTAAAACAATAAGCTCTTAAGGATTATACAAATTTACAGAAACTATTAGTATAAAAGAAGATTTTTTGAAACTTTTTTTTTTTTTTTAATACTGTGAGTAGGTTTAAGCTTCCCTGCTAACTATATAAGCCTCTCAGCATTTCAGTCTCTTACAACAGCCAATGTGGCCAACAGCAGAAAAATCAATAGCTGCCTGGTGGGGTGGCATAGCTTTAATTTCTTGTTTTCTCAAAATACAAAAAAATTAATTTCAGGCCCTATGGTAAAAAAAAAAGGCAGACAGACATGGTTCGCTCTCAGAAAAACAGGTTTAGGAACAGATATTCTCCTGCATCACAAAGAATCGCATAAAATATAATAACTATGAACAAGACTGTGTGTTATTCCCAGACAGAACTAAACAGTGACATTGCCTTTGTATCTCCAGAAATTTACCTTATGCTAACACTGCTTTCAAGCATGCTTAAAGTTCACAAATTCCTTTTGGGGAAAAAAAAAAAAAAATTGACAGGGACAGTCACAAGGTTGGGCAAGATGAGAAATTATTATCATACTAAGTAGCTGATTTGCCCATAGAATAAGTTATACAAAGACGTCAGAAAAGCAATATTCAAAATTGAGAATGCAGATAAAAATTAAAAATATCAGCCATATTAAGTGTAATTACTGTTTCCACCCTCACTATTCATCATGTGCTTAACTTCCCACAGTGCCACAGGGAAGACCTATTACATTGGTCTAATATACTGAGAGCTATATATTGGTCTAATAATTCCTGCTGTTGATTTGATGTGCATTTATTTCCTCCCCAAAACAGAAATATCAGGTACTGATTTTGATCGTGTCTAGTTGTGAGTGAAAGGCAAAAGCAGCATGTTATTGAGGTAGATGGTATGAATTAAATTCTCAAGTTACTTTGTGTTTTGGAACTTAGCTTCTTCTGAATCTCACTGGCGCATTTTGATAGTGCCTGCTTTTGTGAAGAACAGCTTTGAAAGTGACAGTTCCTATCAGTCAGAAACACAACCCAACCCAACTGTCTTCTGGGCTTTTCCAATCATATATAAATATTGCATCAAGTTGAGATGTATAATGGAATAATAAGGTTAATTGACTCATAATGCTCAGACCTACATTAAGGCAAAATCAAGGTCATTTTTGTAACCCAAAAAGTAGTATTTTTCCAGTATGAGTTAAACCTGCTGAACAGTATATATTAAACCTCCACCACTAGCAAATGTTATTATTTTGTTAACACAGATTTGAAATTCTATCTATTGACAGCTGGCACTCGAATTCCCCTTCTCCATGTATCCATATGGCATTTCATAATCTTTCTATCAATTTCTTTATTTATTTGACAAAAAAATGTGCTTCAAGTCATTGTAACAAGTTCTACAAATACATTTCTCTCAAACTTCAAGATACCAAATATTTAGTATTAGGAAATACCAACATGAAAGCCTTTTTCATAAAAAAAGTCTGGAGTTTTGTTTTGAAAACAAAGTAACTGTCATTTTCAAATGCACTGTCAGTACCTATTTTAAATTGTTCAGTCCCTGAAGGTAAGTATTATGTCATTCTGTTTTAGGATACTAGTGCCAACAAACTTCACCTCTACCCTCCAAGGCTTTTTTGTCTGGGGTTTTCTTTTTTGTTTTGGTGGGGTTTTGGGTTTTTATTCATATCTCCACTCCTCTTCAAATCTTCAAAGCAGTGAGATTATTAGGTTCTCAGATCAGTAGATTTAGGGAAAAAGTTATTCTAGCATGTAATAATGCTTTTTTTAAAGATATGCCAAACTTAGGTAAGTAAGCTGCATTTCTGAATTCACAATGACTAGTTGCCACGGAGCTGGTAAGAAGAGCTTTCAGCTCTTCTAGTGCAGAAGCAAGCACATCACTAATTTACTAGCTATCATTCAACACAAACATACCTTAAATGTCTGTCTGCTTGTCTCTATTAAACCTTGTCTTGCTGAAAAGGCTGTCAATCCTCCTCCTTTGCGTTTCTAAATCCAAAAGTGAAGGAACCAAATGTAATTAAAATAAGTGACTACAAGTTATGTGCCCAATAGTGAACAGCAATTTAAGAAGCCTCATCAGGAACATTTTGCTGTCATAATGCCTGCTCTACTTACTTCTCCATAATTACATTAGAAAAACAGCCGTTTCCTGAACAACACATCTCTCCCTTGCCCTCATTCTCAAACTTTGGCCTCCCAATCTCTTTTCCCTTTCTGCCCCTCTTACTTTCATGACTTTCTACCCATCCTCTTCCTCACCTAGACCAATACTGAAAGTACTTGAACTTTAAGAAGCATTATGGGAATCCCATACAACTTTAAGAATAAGAATGATCTTGATCTTACCTCACTAGGAGACAAGTTGTGCATTAGAAGAAGGGTAAACTACATGATACAGGGTATTTCTCACCTTTTCATTTCACTAATCTATGACAGAATTCTTCACTTTGACAGCAACATCCTACTGCTCCCATGTTTCATTACGTCCAACATCTTCGTTCCTCCATGGGGGCTTTCCAAAGCTTCCTTTTTCCATTTTAAAGGAAACAGGGAGCAGTCCTACACCCTACTTCCCATAATGCCAAACAGAAAAGCCAAAAGCAGGAAATCTAAAACACCATTCTGGTTCACCAGAGCCTCTCTGACCTTGTAATAAAGGTGCACATCCATGAATAACACACCTGTAATGAATAAGACAGGATGTTGTTGTCCCGTCAACTCTTTACAAGACAGAAGCAAGTAGCAATGGATTAGCAACTTTGAGATCCTACATGAAGTACTGCAAAAGGATTCAAGCCATCCTACTTGTCAGAATTCTCCTCCTCACTCCCTCAAAGGGTGCAAAACTGATGGGGAAGAGGGCCTTCCTTCACAAGAGCCAGACACCAGATCGTCATCAAAGGATGCGACTATAAAAAATAACCACTGATGATGCTTTCAGTCACAGTGAGTATGCACAATTTGGCTGCTAGACCCTCTCTTATCTACACAATCTTTATTTGAACAGTGTGGACAGAGTCAAAAGGAATGGGTTTTAAATTAATGACACACTTAGATATATGGAACATGTATCTCTCCCAAACTACTGCTTCAGCCTGTCTGCAAGATCAGACTAACACTCACTGCTGCCTGGAGTCTTGTTTTTAAACTTATGCTCATTAAGTGTACAAACTGCAGTGTTTTTCATCTTTTTCTCCCCTCACTATGTCCATTTGTCTCTCCACATCCTTCACCTTGAGTCTGCTCCAAACCTCCATGTCACCACAATCTTATGACCAAAAAGCTCCACGGAGTTTTATTCCACATTTCAGTTTACAGTTGTACTATTGCGTTGTAAGATAGTCTCAGTCACTCTACTTTCTCTGATATGCATTAAAACCAAAATAGATATTCAAGACAAAATTGTAAAATTTGAGATAAATATACATTTTAAAAGTCTTTTTCCCCTATTAATAACCAAAATGAAACTATGTATAAACACCACTTGTACAGCAAGGGCAAGACCTCAAAAAACTTTTTCCCCTGGTCTTATCTTGAAATTTTATTCCAGGTACTGTTTGCAGATGCAGTTAGCCACTGGAATTAATTCTGATGAAGTCAAATGCTGCAGAACTATTTTTTTTACTAATGAAAACCAAAGCTGCTGATGTGTCTGAACCTGACAACACCACATATACATTATCCCATACAGTATCTGGGAGTAAGTAGCAGACACACATGACAGCTGGATGAAATAATAAGCAATACGACTGCTACAACAAGCTACTTATTCCAAACTTGACAAAAAAGTCACACTGGCTAGCACCAACACTGGCTAAATAGTGCTTCTATTAACCAGACGCAGTCAGAGTTTTGTGCATCTTTGTGTAGCTCTCTGATCTACCCAGATCTAGATCTGGAACTCTGCTAAGCCCTATTTTAACATACAGCTTAGAATAAATGTGCAACAAAAAAGCCATCTCCCTGAGCTGGAAGACAGGGATGGAGAGCAAAATAGGCTCCCCATGATCCCGGAGGAAGCAGTTAACGACCTGCTATGCCACCTGGAGACTCATAAGTCTATGGGTCCTGATGGCATCCACCCAAGGGTGCTGAGGGAGCTGGCGGAGGAGCTTGCCAAGCCACTCTCCATCATTTATCAACAGTCCTGGTTAACAGGGGAGGTCCCGGACGACTGGAGGATTGCCAATGTGATGCCCACCTACCAGAAGGGCCGGAAGGAGGATCCGGGGAACTACAGGCCTGTCAGCCTGACCTCAGTGCCGGGGAAGATTAAGGAGAGGCTCATCTTGAGGGCGCTCACGGGACACGTGCAGGATAACCAAGGGATCAGGCCCAGCCAGCACGGGTTCATGAAGGGCAGGTCCTGCTTGACCAACCTCATCTCCTTCTATGACCAGGTGACCCGCCCAGTGGATGAGGGAAAGGCTGTTGATGTTGTCTACCTGGACTTCAGCAAAGCCTTTGACACTGTTCCCCACAGTATTCTCCTGGAGAAGCTGGCGACTCGTGGCTTAGACAGGTGCACCCTTCGCTGAGTAAAAAACTGGCTGGATGGCCGAGCCCAGAGAGTTGTGGTGAATGGGGTGAAATCCAGTTGGTGGCCGGTCACAAGTGGAGTCCCCCAGGGCTCAGTTTTGGGGCCAGTCTTGTTTAATATATTTATCGATGATCTGGACAAGGGGATTGACTGCTCCCTCAGCAAGTTTGCAGACAACATCAAGCTGGGAGGGAGTGTTGATCTTCTTGAGGGTTGGAAGGCTCTGCAGAGGGATCTGGACAGGCTGGATCGATGGGCCCAGGCCAATGGGATGAGGTTCAACAAGGCCAAGTGCCGGGTCCTGCACTTGGGTCACAACAACCCCAGGCAACGCTACAGGCTTGGGGACGAGTGGCTGGAAAGCTGCCCTGCAGAAAAGGACCTGGGGGTATTGATTGACAGCCATCTGAAGATGAGCCAGCAGTGTGCCCAGGTGGCCAAGAAGGCCAACGGCATCCTGGCCTCTATCAGAAACAGTGTGGCCAGCAGGAGCAGGGAGGTGATTGTGCCCCTGTACTCGGCTCTGGTGAGGCCACACCTCGAATACTGTGTTTGGTTTTGGGCCCCTCACTACAAGAAGGACATTGAGGTGCTGGAGCACATCCAGAGAAGGGCAATGAAGCTGGTGAGGGGTCTGGAGCACAAATCTTATGAGGAGCGGCTGAGGGAACTGGGGTTGTTCAGTCTGGAGAAGAGGAGGCTGAGGGGAGACCTCATCACTCTCTACAATTCCCTGAAAGGGGGTTGCAGAGAGGTGGGTGTTGGTCTCTTCTCCCAAGTGACTAATGACAGAACTAGAGGAAATGGCCTCAAGTTGCGCCAGGGGAGATTCAGACTGGATATTAGGAAAAAGTTCTTTACTGGGGGAGTGGTGAAACACTGGAACAGGCTGCCCAGGGAGGTAGTGGAGTCACCCTCCCTGGAGGTATTCAAGGAGCGTGTGGATGTGGCATTGTGGGATGTGGCTTGATGGGCATGGTGCTGTGTGGTGTGGGTGGGTTGTTTTGGTGTGGGTTGTGGTGTGTTTTGTGGTTTGTGGGTGTTTGTTTTTTTTTTTACGGTAGGACTTGATGATCTTACAGGTCTTTTCCAACCTTAGTGATTCTGTGAAAAGGAAGAACAAAACAAGCGGTAACACAGAAGAGTAAGCTAGTTATCTTGAGAAAAAAGAAACTTTTTTTGAAAAATTAATAAACATTTTCTGTATTATTCATGAAAGAGCAAGACAGAAAATGAAACAGGTTTCTTCTATATTTTGTAAATCCTTTAATTTCCCACAAAAATGGCTTCCCCCTCTTTTTACTCAGTGGGAAGCTTGCTTATATATACAATAACTGAAGAGTAAGATTTAAATGGCATTCCAGGTTTCCTCATTCTCTTGAGCATATAGCATGAACTGAGTAACAGGCTTTGTACTACACAAACGTCCATGATTCTTTGCTTTTGTAACCTCAGGTATCCATTTATGATAAATTAGCAAAACATCTGCCATCATGCTCAGAGTCTTTACAACAGAATTACAAGAGGAAGGTAATACATTTTGAAGAACCATCACCTATCACTGAAAAGTGACAAGAACAATCCATTATCATGAAATGCAGGGACTGTGTGGCCAGGTATTATACCCGCACATAAAAAACACTCTGCTTCTGCCACAGAAATTAGTATCTTTGTGTCCTGACTGCAACACCTTGAGAAATAAAGGCACTCTCTGAAATACTAAGTGGTTTTGGAACAAATAGCTGATTCCCAGTTCAGTAGAAATTTGTTTGAAGTTTTCTTTTCCCAGGTCCACCTACCCCTATTTTCTAATGCAAGGAGACACTGTAATCTTTCCCAAGAGAAAGACATTTAAGAGTCCCTCCTCTGCTTTCCTCCAATTCACATAAAACTTAAAAGAAATGTAACTGTATTATTTAAATTATACCCCTTAATCAAATTATGGCTGCAGATAATTAAGGGGTAAAATTTGAAGTAATCAGGTAAGAGAGACAAACAAGGTGCAACTTTCCTCCCGAAGAGGTCAAACTCAAGAAGAGCACATTCAACATAAACTCAAGCTCCTGAAACCTCGACAGATCTTGCAGCATGAAAGCTTCAAAACTGTGATCTAAGCAAAGGCCACTTTCTGTATCAGCTCAAGCCATCTGCTGATGTCTATTAGGCTTACCACCAGACATCATAATGATGGACTCAGCAACCATTGCTTCAGTGATTTAAACTAGGTACACAAACTTCGTAAAGATAAGAGGAACGTTGCTGCACGTTCTCTTAACTTCAGACTGAACACTTACTTCCTTGTTGTGTTACCGGTAACCAGAAGCATCAAGCAGCTTGGACATGCATGTAAGTGCTTAAACACGTACTGATAAATTCAATCTTTGCATTAGAAGATGTCATAATATTTGTAAGAACCAAATATAACTAACGGAAATCAGAATAGAATCTCTCCTGTGACTATGGGGAAGTGATCTTGGGTATGGTTTTCAAAATCAGAGGGCAGCTATATTATTCTGTAATTGCAGTTCTGAAAACTGGAGAAATATTACAGGTTTCACATGCAAAAATCTGCAAAAAACACTGCAAATAGAACTACTGCTTGAAGGTTTTAACTTTAATCCCACAGTGCTCAAACAATAAGCTATATAACTCTCATAAACTAATTTAGGTTAAATTACAGTTTATTTGCCAAGTTGTACCAAACTTGACCAAACCTTACTCTGAATCTGAGTAAACAAAAGCATAGTGCTGAAATGATGGAAGAATCATTCAAATGCCCTCACAGTTGACAATTCCAGCATCTTTTTCAGTCATCTCCTCAGAACAGTGTTAACTTTTATTGCTAGTAACTCTAACACCTATATTTACTTTAAGACACATACAGCATACTGGTATAATACATTCTTCCTACAGACTGACAAATACACAGATTACTCCAATAATAAATTAGACAGGCAAAGACATTACATTTACTCTGAATTTGTTGTAACAAAGAAGCTACTTGCACCAAACTGTATCCATCAAAATACTTTTCTGAAAGGAAACCAGTATCGCAGGATCTGTATATCCAATTGCAAGATAATGCTGCAAACCATTGGCTTCTCAAAGAAGTAGGCTTTTGGATAGTTGCTGATCATTATAAATGGAAAATAAGCTTAAGTGGTTTGTATTGTAAGACCATTCACAATTCTGTGAGGTAGGGAAGTTCCTTTATCCCCTTTTTACAAAATGAGATGTGAGATACTAAAGCCAGAAATAGGACTTGTATACTGCCAAGCTTTGAAGCATCTACCTGTCTACTGGCATTTATGATATTGGAGTCATCTAGATTTCTAGTAAAATAAAAAGGATTATACAGTACACAAGAAAGGCATCCACACAGGAAAACAAACCAAAGAGCTGTTTTCAAGAAGCAATAGAAAGTACAGAAGCAAAAGATACACTTTCTCCCATGCACCTCTGTCTTAATTTTATTACCTCACTATGAGGTACAGGAAGGCATCTTGAATTTAAAATTTAGAGCCCTGAATCCTTTTCTGTAATTATGTACCTTGATTCTCCCTTCCAAGTAGGGAGACCGGAGAGGCTGCTTAACAGTGTATTTCATATAAAACAGTAACTGAGGAAAGGTGTAAGCTTCAGAGCCTACTTCACCAAGAAAATAATTAATTACTTTACAAAAATCATGCAACAAATGACAGCCTTAACAGTTTCTTCATACTGCCAAAAATTATCTTATTCTGAAACATCTTTTCCTTGTTCCAAGGAAAATTTTATTCTCACTCTTCTAACATGCAACGACTGCAAAGATGCGTAAATCTTTAAATAAGAGAGAGTCATAGTGCTCTTCCTTGCCTCTTCTCCAAGAAACCTGCAGATTTATGATCAGGCCACTCTCCTATGGAATCTGAAAAGTATGTTTCCGTCCTGCTTAGCCAAATATCTTCAACCTCTCTTTTACTTAAGATATTAAGGGACAGTAATTCTTCAGTCTCCCTCTGTGGCAGGGAAGAAACCTAAGGCACTATTTCAAAGAAGAAATTTCCTGGAAGAAATGACAACGTAGGAGTCCCTACCTCACATTTCCATGCTGTTCATTCCCACTCCTACTACATCCTACTATTTGCTCTGGAATAACTGCTTAAAAGGTAGAGTGGTAAAACTTTAAAACAAACAAACAATATTATTTTTAATCTGAATCGGTTGACTGATCCAATTTACCCCATGGCACAGGCAACAGTTGTGTCAGCACCACAGAGGACTAAAAGAAGGGCAGAAACAAGCAGACGAACATGAACAGTAAGTTTCTGCATTAGCATAGAGGAATCCCTAAATTCATATTCACAGATTCCAAATAATTTTCATGAGACTGAGGATTAATCTTCAGCACTGTAAAACATTTTAAGAGGGAAGAAGCAGCAGTAACCAATGGGACAATCAGAGATTAAAAAGTGGGGAAAAATAGTATGGCCATAGTCCTTCTTTCTCTATATATGTGTGTATATATCGCTTTCTGTGTGTAGTTTTTTTACATATATATACACACACGTACATACAAAGACCCCCACAGATTTTAAAAAAATTACTGAAACTATCTGGTATGTATGTTTATATGTAAAGATTTAAGTAGCATGGAAAAGCAAACCCTCCAAATCATAGCTAATGGCATTGAACTATATTTGTTCTCCTGACTAGAAGGGAGCCTTACAAAAACCTAAGTCCCGTGACATGCACACAAGCAAACACAAGCACACATCTTCACTTAGAGATTGGGTCATGTACTGGACTTTCAGTAGAGGTCTCTGCATTAAAGAAACAAGCAGCAAAGTGCCACCAAAAAATACAAAGTGATTTCCAGCATTATTTCAAGGAATCAGTGAACAAGTAGCTATGTACGCCCCCGAAAAAAGTAAGAGATCTTGTTGAGGGGACAGAGAGGAAAAGCTACAGGGTACAGTACAGGGCAAAGGGGTGTAAATCTCTAGGAAGACTGCGCTGGCGATGGAAGCAGCCATCGCCCTCCGCGGCTTCCCGGCAGCGAGTCAAACGCAGCCCGCCACGCCGGGCACGGCGGGGCTCCTCTGCCGTTTCGACCAGCTCCCGACCTCCGGGGGCCGCAAGGACACCGGGCGGGCGGTCACGGCGAGGAAGACAGCAAGCACAGACACGATCAGACACACACAGCCCCGGAAGAAGGCCTCGGCCAGGCGCCCGCCTGCAGCCCGGCCGCCCCCCGCTCGCGGCGGGGCCCTTCGCCGCCCCCCCGGCCCAGCGCCCGAGGTGGCCGCAGCGAAGCTGTAGGCCCAGGTCAGCCTCCTCGGCACCGCGGCCGCCCCCGCAGGCCGCCGCCGGCGGGATCCTGGCTGCGGCTGTGCCGCCCGGCCCGTCGGCGGAGCGCCCGCGGTGCCCGTTACCTGGCCGGCGACAGGCGGGCCGCGGCGGCCCCGCTCCTCGCGACAAGGTGCCTCAGAGCCGCTGACATTGAGAGAGCCGCCGCCATAACGCTCGCCGCAGCCGCTGGGAGACGGCGGCGTCGCAGGGCCAAACCTCCTCCGCCCAAACAGGAAACGCGAAGGCGAGGACGGAAAGCGGGAAAGGGAGGGGCAAGCAGGGAGGGGGACAGCCTGCGATGGAGAGCGGGCCGGGGAAGGGAAGAAGGGAAAGGGCCGGGGGGCTGCTGACACCCCGTCGCCAGCAGCGACGAAGGTCAGGTCTGATGTCCGGAGCTCCGTGGAGGAGCCGTGCACGCGTTTTGGGACACAGGCGCCCCTTTGCCCCCCTGGGCGTTGCGCCCAGAAACGTTTCCCGGCAGCTTCGGGCGTGACGCCATCTTCTCGATGGCAGGGGTCGAGCCTCCGGGAGGGATGGCGCAGGCCTCTGGCCCCGGCGGCCTCACCGCTCCCCTGGCAGCGTGGCTGGGCTGGCTGGTGTGTGTGCCTGCGGGGCGGACCGGCAAGGGAGGGAGGGCATGGCGGCCTTGGAGCCCTGCCGTCCCCAGCGCTTGAAGCCCCTCCTGCGTGGGCACAAATGCTGTGGGACGGGTATTTTTGGCCCCATTCTTCCCCATTATGTTTCACAGACAAAGTGGTGCGCTCCATAGAAGACGTCAAAGCTTTGATATATCTTCTTACACCTCTTTTTTAACATATTTCTTAGTTTCACTATCTAAAGCAGATGCATGTTCCCGATTCAAGACAAGCAAGTCTCCAACATACTGTAGTACTTTCAGGAACTCTGTTAATTATTTCCTATATTCAAGCAAGGAAAGCTGGCAAGACCCCTGTTCTCTTAAAGTGGAGTCATATTTTTAATACATTAACTGTAAAAGGGAAGTAAATAACAGTACTTATGCCCTGGAAGCATTATGGTGCAGTGTTCATGGCTAAAGAAGGCAGATTGCTATAAATCAAGAGTCAAACACAATCGTGTTCAGTGCCAAAACCTCAAATGACATAAAGTTTCCAAAAATGCATGGTGCAAAAGCACAGTGTTACAGTAGGATCTATAATTCTATGAAGGACTGAAAAGTTTCTGGTTCTGGGGGGCGAAAAAGGCAGTACTCTTAAAATTATTGTAATTATATTAAAAATGTGTTGACATTTTGAAAAAAGCTGAAGTTTCAGCTTCAGTTTTACTAAAAAACTGAAAAAATAAGTTTGTTAAACAAAAAAGTGATGGAATTCCTACAGGAGGAAATGTTGGTTTTGAGTTGGTGAGTTTCTGAGCTGCTCCAGAAGAAGCCAGCCTTGTCGATTTTGACAGCACAGTTTGACAGGGTCAGATACAAAAATTCTGCACAAGCAAATAAATTCAGCATTTTCCTGCCCAAATAAAGGAAGATGGAAGAAGACTAGTTCTAGTGAAAAGTTAAACACATTTTCCACAAATGTTTTCTGCAGTTATCAAATCAACGGAGCATTAATTTCTGATGAGAACAAACAAGCAACACCCTTGTATTATATAATCCTAATTAAATGTCAGACCTAGAGCCATTATGTCATAGTCTTTGTATTAGACAAAGGTTGCAAAATACTTTCTACTGTAAATCATCCTACTAGAACTTTCCACTCTCAAATATGTAATTTTTGATGCTCCCTTCCTGTCAAATATTTCTGAATTGTGGGAAAATGAAAATGTATACTGTTTTTCCCTTTCAAAACAGCAACAACCCTGCAGAAAAAGAAGGAAAGTAAAAAATCTTTCTCGGCAGCATAATACAGAGACACAGAAAGGATAGTGATTTAGAAATTTGGTGGGTTTACAGATAGGAGTATTTAAAATTAATTTTTCAATCATTAGTGAATATGTTCAAAGTCAGATGTAGTCAGACAGACAGCAGGAGTAATTTTGTAGCAATGAGGAATTGAAATGGCTTATATGGGGAGGTGATATCCTTTGTTAAATGCAGGTGGGAAAATACCCCAAACTTTTGAACCTAGCAGTTTTTCTTCAGAGATTTTGAGACGCAGACTTGAAAATCTTTTTTTGTGATTTTTTTTTTTCAACTGTATCAGTTATCAGCTTCATAATGCATGTTATCTCTCGCACCAAACCTTCAGTCACATGGAGCTACACATAGTAAAGAGTATCTGCATCTCAGGAAATGCATTAATTTTTCTCTCTGTCTTCCAAAATCTTTTCCCAGCGCATGAGTGATGGTAGGTTAGAGGAGGCATTCACACCAACTCAGATTTACTTCAGCTAATCTAAAATTGTCCCTTTTGTGGTGCTTCAGCTAGGAGAAATGTTCTGTCATTTCTGGAAGCAGAGGAAGATTTTATACCTGTTCAAAGCCACCAGTGGTTTGGTGAGGCCAGTTGCTCTTGAGGGCTCCACTGTAAACTGAGGCAAGTTGTTTGAGCCTGTCTACTTTGCATTGGCTGGCAGATCATTATAGCTCAGCCGCAGACCTTTGGGGTAGGTCCCGCTTTGTTTCTGGTGTATTCTTTCACTGAAAGAGATGGAGCCAGTGGTTTGGGCAGCACGTGAAGGCTCCTGTGCTTCATGTGGCTCAATTCTTTGAACTCCTGCTCTCCCTGCTACCTCTTGTTTGGGAGGGGGAAGGACAGAGGTAGCATAGGGCAGCTGGAATTTGGAGCTGCTACCTTAATAACTGAATCTGTCAAAGGAGGGTGCCAAATTCAGGAGCTGCCTTTGGCAGCTGCATAGACAAGACCGTCTTGTGCTAGATCACCGCGACTGATGGGCTTGAGCATGTGTGCAAGTGAACGTGCTGCTAATTGCTAGCACAGTCCCTGGAACTGTTTTGGCCCTGGCCAATTAGCACCGCCCCAAACAATGTGTGAGCACCGTCTGGGAACTAGCATGGGCCTGGGACTGTTCCTAATAAACCGTGTGGATGAGGCCATTCTGGGTTTTGGATTGTTTTTTTGGAGTAGGGGAGAAGAGAGGAAAAAGTTTAGCTCCATAGATGTGATCTGTGCCACGTAAGCTGAGCTGCATCAGGGGTACAAAAGGGTCCTTGGACTGTTTATTTACTAATAGAAATGTAACCATAGCATTTGTTGCTGAAGTATTATTGTATAGTAGTCACAAACACGTGAGAGACTATTTCAGGACAAATAACCATAGCTCTCCAGAGACAGCATGTGTGACAATTCCAAGTATACAGTTTACCATGAAATTAATATGCACCAACAGTCCCTTGCAGTCTAGTGCCTGAGAGAGGGAGAGATACAAACTTTTCTGTTTCCCACTATTTCCCCAGGTTTAGAAGTAGACCTGTAAGACACTCCTACGGAAGTTTAAGTTGAATGTATATGGTTTTATCTGATTGGCTTAAACTTGTGTAAATGTACTCACACATATAATACACCACCTTTTAAAATCATCATGTCTTAGGTTAAACTAATGAATTTGTGTGCCTAACAGTCTTAGAAAATGAAGTGTTAAATGCCGTATTCCCCAGAATAATTCGGTGCATCAGTTTTTGAGATGACTGCAGAAGACTCATTCTAAGTCCATACTTTCAGGAAGGCTTAAACTTTTCATTCATAATTCTGGCTGCAAGCTGGTCTTCTGTCACTGATACAGTGTGAAACACTGTCCCTCAAGACTGAAACAGTTCATGTGCCAGCACTTATTGTGCTGTACAGTATGCTCACAGTTCCTATTGTCTCACTCTATGAGAAAGCTTATTAGCTTAACTATGCAGAGTTAGAGTCATGTTTTCTGTTCACATATGTGAGCTGTACACATTGTGAGAATTGGAGAGGAAAATTTCACCTTTTACTTTTTTTCTGCAAGACTGAGGTTGCACAGCTTTACTCCATGCCCAAGCAAATCAGTTGTGGTACAAATCATTTCATAGTCTCAAATAAACCACAGTTAGCCATGACAAGCAGAATTCTGGAGCTATTCCTTAATGTATTGTTGCTTTGAATTGGTTTGTTTTCTTCTGGGTGGCATAGAGGAACTATGTAGGAAACAATAGCATCAGTCTCAAAGATCTCATCTAATGCGGCAAAGAACTGGTAGAAAAGGGGTACAACATACAAGCAAACGCATTATACTGGCTATAGCTGCATCTCTTTCCAGTTCCAATTTGTTGTTTGTATTGCTTTTACATGCAGAAGCTATGATTTCAGTGTTGGATAACTCTCAGATTCCGACCCTTCAGACATCTAAGCATGACACCTTAACATACACTAAGCAATTCACATTAATTAACTTTTATAGGACTGGAACTTAGTTTTTAAAATACTGATTTTTAGTTTGAAAATTTTAGTTTGAAAGTTTTATCTTTGTAAGAGCTTATTCTGTAAGTAGTGATACTTTTGGCTCCATTCTGTCCAAAATAATTTCTTTTGCTGATGAAATATCAGCTGCAGTTATGCTTGCAGTTTTTTTGAGTATTTGTAGTGGGACAAAGACTATTCCTCTTATAGAGTCCTTTGGAAACCTTACCGTGCTTTCGGTGTCAGGATGAATTTAATGGGAGAATTTGTCCCAAATGTCAATTTCTGCATTAAAAGAGGAGTTAGCATAAGAACATGATGTTTTGGGATTTAGTATTTATTTACTTTCTCTATTTGGCAGCCAAGTTGGTAAGAAAGCTGACAATATTCTCGAAGTCTGTTTGATTGCATATGAAATTTAAAGTGCAGTTGGAGCTGTCTGGATTTAATTTTTCCCCCCTTTTGGTATGGGGGAATAAAACATCTCAGCTCATACGGGACAAAAAAATTAAAACCAGGCAGAGCCAGCCCCATTGTAAGCTTCACATGCAATCAAACGGCCTCGCAGGGAAACTCCCCTTCCTGGCTGCACTGCTGCCACTGGTGAACCACAATTAAAAAAACAAAATCACTTTTTATACTCCCTGCTTTCAAGCTAGACATTGACATGTGAACCAAAATCTTCTTTTTAACTATTGCCCGGGAGGCCACCAAAGAATCCCAGCTGACCCCCTGCCATCAGAGTGAGTGATGGTCGGCTGCTGGTGTTGCAGCTCACTTCCCCCAGGCTGCCACCCTGAGAGATCCCACCATCCACCGTCGGTGTGAGTGACATTAGCCCACTGGGCTTTGAAAGCACTTTTCAGGTCGGTCATCGCAGAGAGATAGCTTCCTTCACACACACCATCAGGGTGAGTGACGTCAGGCCACTGGGGTTTAAAATACAGACCCTCAGGCTTGCTAAGCTGACACTGCTGAGAAAACTGCTTTTATTGTTTTACATCAGCAGGGACCTCTTTGTCTTTTTTTGCATTGTTTACTTAGAAGCCAGCCTCCCCCTTCCCCGACTCCCACCCCAGACAATTATTAACATCTGTAGGGTAATTTCTGCTGCTTCTTTTTTTTTTTTTTTAAACTGGAGGTGAAGCAGATTTTAGTCTTTGAATTTTTATAGCCATTTGCTTTCTCATATGATTTTTTAAAGATCCTGGGTGTGCCTGAGTATTTGTTAGTGGGAGAGTCTTACAATAATAAAAAGAGAGCAATTCTTAGAGATTCTAGTCCTCTTAGCTGTCCAGGTCAGACACTGCTTGATTGATAATGCTAATGATAGTCATTCTTCCTTCTTAGCTTTTCCTGAGGTTCCTGGAAAATTAAGACTTCAGGAAATGTTCCTCTCCAGTCTTGACAGAGTATGACTCTAGCTGATGCTTGGTCTTCCAATTCATGCTGCAAAAATTAAAAGGCTCCTCTCTAGCCAACCGTTATAGAAATCTATGCCTGGCATTTTGGATAGTTTTTGAACCCTAAATTCAGATTATGAGATTTTAGGAGCTTTGTGAAATAATACATAAGGTTTAGGATAAAAAACCCTAACCTGGTTAATATGGAATAAAAGGATTTAAAATTGTCGTTCTATAATATTGCTGAAAACACTGTATCATAGAATAATATGTAGTGCAGTAGAAGTACCATTTTTCTGAACTCTAGTTCCATTTCATTCAAAATTACGAAATGTGTCTTGATATATTACTGAAAAGTAGTGATTTTTTTTTCAAATTTTTATCTAAAGGATTCTAATTCCTTATGAAAACAGCAAACACAGGTAAGCTAAAATAGATACGTGCATTTGAGAATTTAGGAAAATTAATTCTGAGAAAGATTACTTGGTTAATTGTTAATTTATTTAAAGGTATAGAACAGTATTGAAACTAACATGTTTTTGTCTGATGTGTCACTTTATTTTCTTTTTCTTTGCTTTGTGCAATTTGAAGCTCTTCTCTCAGTGATCTGATCTTCATTTGGATGCATAAACCGATTTTGGAGTCAGATGTCACAAGAGGTACTGTGCAGAGTACCATTGCTCTTTGAGAGAAATTTGATTGTTTAAAATAGTCTCTCACTTCTTCAGCTTGCCTATTTTTTGAAGGGCATCAACTACAGACAGGTGCTGAATGGCACTAGTTTCATTGAAGGAAGAGGCTTTTTAATGTTTTTGAGAGATTAGCAGAAGATTATTGAAAATACAGAATAAAAATGTATTTTGATGAAGCAGCTGGGCTATCTAGTAAAAAAACATTTGAAAAGAATTTGCTTTACCCTTATGAGAACTGAAATATAGAACAAAAATATACTAACAGTGCAATACTAGATCAGACTGAGGTCCTTTCATGTTAGCATGAAAGTAGCCCATAGTTGTTATCACTATGAGATGCTTTTGAGGACACTGCAGGCAAGGATGACACTGAGTCTTCCACACTGAAGTTCTTATCCTAAGAATATCCTTAAACATTAAGGTTTTTCCAACTCATAAAAGTTACATATTTTGTGGGGCTTTTTACATTACTGTCCAAGGTTTTGAATAAGCCCCACCTCACTTGCATATAAACGAGACTAGCAAGGCCAACTGCTTGTGTCTGCCCCACACAAACTGAAGCAAGAACTGGACCCAAGACCTCTGCAGTTCCAAACCACAGACAAAATTGGGAATCTAACTGTTGTGCTATAAAATTTGCAAGGGCTTTTAAGGATTGCTTTTCCTTTTTCTGCTGGCTGTAGCAATCTGTGTGCGATTTGCCATTGTGCTCCTGTTTTCTTGACCAGACTGAAGAAAGCACTACTTGTGGGTTGCCTTCAGACATTTGGGCCTTTTTGGTTTAGTCAGTTTGCATAGTCAAATTATCCTACAGAACCAGCAACATTATTTTGGATCTTTGTTGTAAAATGAAAATTAAGTTTTCTCTTAAGTGCACATCTTGAGAGTCTAAGATTCATGAGAGCTGCCAAAAAGTCTGCGGTATTTGTGACTGTCCATATAGAAATGAAAGATGGATGTCCCTATAGCAACTGGAATCTGAAATCAAGAGATTGCAAAAAGGAAGGCAACAACCCGGTTAGGTTATGCTTGCTTTGGCTCTGAGTACTTTAGATAAGGAATTAAAAGTTCTGTATCTGTCTGCCTTATGCACTGTCATGCTGGATCTGGATGAGACAACACATGTATTTCTGCATCTTCTATATTTGGATGGAAGACATCAAAATCTTCTACTAAAATGCAGCATGCTATATAGTACTTTAAATCTTGATTGTGACCATCACTGTATTAATTGCACCAGGAATGCTGGTTTTGGTGACACAATTAGTTTCTGCAAAAAGTATCGTGGTGCCAAGAAAATAATACAATTTCTGTAAAGCAGCTGTTGGAATTCTTAAGGATTAATGATTCTGTTTCCATGGAAGTAAATTACTGAAATATATATTGGCAGAATATTTTCTAAATAGAATATTTAGAAAATGTCCAGAAAAAAAAAATTCTGAGCTGTTTATAAGAGAAGGTGTTGAAGAATGTGCTGGTTTTACTCAATACACTAGAGAAGGAACACTATGCCCTCCTCAAAGTAACCCCTGGTAAGGTTATATGCTATAGGAATACTTTTTTTTTTAATACAGATGCTTAGCAACAGCAGCTTTAGCTTGCCCGCCACACCTTTCCCAAAATGTGCTGGTTTTTTTATTAATCAAGGCACTGGATTGCTTATTCACAATAATTCTCTCTTTTCTTCTCTAAATGGCTTTTTATGAACTTTTTTTACTGGTTAAATCACAGTGATACCAGTGATGCACATTATTTTTCTGCTTACTAAGATACTATAGCCTGTATAAAACTAATCACAAAAATGAAGTTTTGAAAAAGGTTGTCTACTTACCTATGTTTCTCAGTATAGTTTTGTTCTAAAGGCCTGAGCTCTGCTTTGTCATTATTAGTATACACAGTTAATTATGAGATTATCATTCTGGTAGTGATGCAATTTCTATTGCATACCATAATTTGTCTTGACAATTTTAAAAAGTGCTCTAAATTAGTAATTTCACTCCATTTGCATCGTCTAATTAAATAAGATTAGGACTACAAATGCCACAAGATTTCTACTTACAAGAAATAGTTATGTTCTTAATTTTGGAGCGTATAGCTTGGTGTGTTACTGACTCAAACGTCAGGGTCTTAAAATGACATGATAAGCCATAGGCCTGTTTCAGCATCTGGGGAGAACAGGATGGTTCTGCCCTATGCCACTAAAAGGCTTAGCATATTAATATGCTTGCCACTATCAGCCATTCAGCTGCAGGACAGTGTCGTACCGAGGAACAGATGACTTACATCCAACAGGAAAGTGGCAAAGCAAAAGTGACATTAAATAACTGCCAAATGAAGATGAACTATTATTTTGCAATAAATAATTTAAATTAAAACAATTCCCGAAACATAAATACCATTAAAATATAATGATAATAGAAAGTTGTTCATGCAGTCCTTTTTTAATTTTGGGTCACTTTTTGTTCCATTTTCTATCATATTTTCTTGACTAAATTGTTGTCGTTTTAGTTTTGTATCAGATTTAGTTTTCACCAAAGGCAGTTGTATTGCAACACAATAAAAAAACACAGAAATAAATTTATAGTTCATCTGCAGCAGAAACTTTTAGACAAAAATAGGTCTTTTCCACCCTGTTCGGTATTCCTCATGAGTTTAGTTTTAGCTGATACAAATAGTGAAGTTGTTCATACTTGTGCCTTTTGACTCGGATATTAACGTGTCAAGATTAAATCGGGGAGGATCTAACTCATCCATGTGTTGTATAAGGAAGGCTCTTTCACAGAACGGCAGTATGATCATTACTTTTTCTCTCCCTGCTCTTCAGTGAAACAGTTAAGCATTTGCGAGATTAATTGGCTTGTGAAATTACCTCATCTTGGCCCTTTTCTAATTTTTTCTAGATATTTATTATTCCTCTCCTTACCTCTCTTCCCACATTTGTTCTGACCTCTAAGCCTTACATTAGCAATTACCTTTCTTTGAGTCATTTTTTTCAAAAATATATTCATTTTGGAGAGATGATTATCTCATTCTGTGAAGAAAGCAGAAACAAGTTTAAATGAGAGAGACTTCATCAAGCAGACTTGTAATCCCTGTTGTGTCTGTGTATTCTTCTCATCAATTTGGAAAGTATCATAAAAAAGACCTTCTTTGAGACTACTTTTCTCATATATTTTCCATTTTATACCCTTGAAGTGCAGTGGAAAAACAGACAGAAGATGTAATACTGTAATTTAAGTTACATTTTTTTCCCTCATTTCATAAACAGCAGGCTAAATACTACTAGGGCTCTCATATTTCTTTCTTTGTACTTTATATGCCATGTGAGACTTTGGACACCCTTCCTCATTTTCTGTTTTCCTCATAAGAAGGTGAAGGGTAGTAATATTACAAGAGGGTTAATAAATTCCCTGTACGCATGTACATGTCAGTGGTCACAGAAATTGTGACTAAAATGGCAGATACAATAAGTATTCTCCAGGGTCTTTTGTTAATTTAGATTTAGGTCACAAAGTGTATTTCCCAGGCTGTCATTCCAAGATGAGCCAGTCTGACAACAAAAATGTTGTTCTAGTTTTTTCAGAGCATTGGCTTTGTAGCAGCATTGAATTAAGAGTTTTCAGAACTTTTTCAGTGTTCCTAATAATCCACATTAAGCCATAAAGAATAATTTTTAAACAGTACTTTTCCTGCTCAAATCCTCTGCCCATGTTTCCATATGGTTTCATTTTTTTAATGCCTATGAATCCATACTTCTATTATCGCTTGCCCCCTTTTACAGGAATTCACTGGAGGAAAGTGCTATTAGAATTTTCCTTTTTGCAGAAGGGGGTAGTTGGTCTGAAAAGAGAGTGCAAGATGAAATAAAAGGATACATTTATGAACAAAATGGACATAGTGATCAAGGTTTTCTATTGAATCTTCGTGGTCTAAAGAGGATCACTGGCATTCTGAATGAGAACAAAGGCTCTCAGAAAAAAAATAAGAAATTAGCAACATTTTCTGGAAGCTTAAATTTTGTCTTATGCCTCTTGTCTCTTTCTAATTCTGATGAGTCTTAGAAATGGAAAAATAATTTATATCTATTCACAAAGATTATTTTTTGTTAAGGTACATAACAACTGTATAAGTAGCATCTGACATGTTCAGACAGTTCAAAGGGAACTTTTTAGCCTCTTGTTTAGATATTCGATGTATGGCTAAGTTATATTACCTGATTAGAAATACATATTAAAAAACAAATGCATTTTGAGCACATTTTAAGGTAAAATACTTTATCAGGTGTCCTCACATGTGTTTAAAACCCAGCTCTATTTCTCATATTCATGTAATGTAGAGTCCTTCATGCATTCAATGGAGATATTCATGGCCCTAAAGAAATTTGGAACATGCTAATACACTTTGCTGAGTCGAGGCCTCCAGTTCCCATGAACTGAAAAAAAACCCCTCAAATAACTAGGAAACAACTGCAAAAAAGTAAAACTTTCCGAAGAAACTTTAAAAAAAGCTTGTCACATTTTTCTTCTTCCATAAAAACAAATGCAAAATTTTGCAGTGACTTGAAATACCCTCTTTATTCACACACCTGGAATTTGCACAGGACAACTAGATTCAAAAAGTTTAGTAAACATAGAGAAAGAATTTTCCCTCTTGTTAGTTTTCTGTCTTTAAGAATACAGACAACTATGTTGAAACTTGTTTTTACATGTTTCTGAACTTCAGTTTCTAGGGATATTTCTTGAAAAATGTTCAAGTTATGAAGTCCATACACAACATTCACAATTTCTGTAGTTAAACAATGAGCAATGTTTGATTTGCCAGCAGGAAAATGACATATTCAGCACAAAATCAGAATTTTCAACATTGATATTAGACTTTTTTTTTAATTGCTACTGATTTGCTACAAAATGAAGGGGATTTCAGGGATGCATATGTAAATTATTTTGAACTTTGCCTTGAATAATTATCTTTATGACCTTCTCCATCACCACAGCCTTCCTCCCACCAAAGGCAAAGCCCATGTTTTCTTTCCCATATTTATTATGGTTTGCCTGTTGTCTCATCAGGTTAAAAGCATTCCATCACAACTTGGATTTCTGTATTCAGATGCTTTTGTTCAACGCTTAAAGTGTTTTGCAGTGATAGCTTCTCAACATGGAGAACTGGAACAAGAAAATAAATTTTATAGAAAATTGTTGAATGCAGGTTATTGTGCTTGTAAATCACATTTCTAGAAATAGTGGCAAGGTGTTACGGTCTTTTTAACAAAGAATATATAGCAACTGAAAGGCATCTTGTGGCACATCTAGTCTCCTATTTCAGGCAACCACATAGCCTTTCTAATAAATTGATAAAGTTCCATCTTAAGAGGATCTGAGCTATTTTTGCCCCATTGCTCCTTCTGGAAGACTATTCAAGAACTTCATTGCTCTTTCTATCCTGTGTTGGGGTTGTGTTTGACTTGCAGTATGGCCACATCACACAATTGTCTTGTATCATTATTAGTTCCTCAGTCTGGAGTCTCATTCTTTTTTCTGCGGTAACTAACCAATGACCAACGTCATCCAGTTCTTTCTGGGAAGTGTCTGTGTCTTCATCTGTACTGACCATGTATCCTAACATTTGTTATCAACATATGTATGCTTGAATTTTGTCTCAAGGTTAAGTTAACAAATAGATTAAACAAGATGTTTAAGGAGCACTCTGGTCTGATACTTCGTTTCTCAGGACTACTTGTGATCATCTCCTTTTCCCTCTTTTTGGCTATTTTTTTATCTGCCTTACCATTCTTCCAGTAATTCCCACCTTCTTCTAGCATAATTAAGAATTTTCTTTATGGTGTCATAACGTAACTTTTGCTGATGCGCCAGTGGATTATCTCTATTGCATTTCCTTTGTCTGAAAATATATTATGTGATCAAAGAATGTCAGCATCTGACCACACAATGTCAGTATGACAAAATATATGTTTAGCATTTTACTCATCTCTTCTTGGCTTCCTTTTTTTTTTTTTTTAATATTCTTTCCTTCTGCTATGAACTTTAGCACATTCTTAGGGTCATTCTAGCAAGCCCATAGCTGCTTGTATCACTTTCCTGGCACTTCTTAAAAATAGGTGTGATGCTATGTATTCTCTGGTGGGTGTCATTATAGATAATAATCTTATCTACAGGGCAGCTTCATGGAACCTGAAGCTTCTTCTGCCAGATCTTTAAGAACCAAGAATTATGAGCTAGAGATTTTCCAGAATGTCATTCACTTCTGCTGTTTGCTATGTCAACCAGCTGAACTATGTAAGACAGAAACTAAACTTTGCTTGCTAATGGAAAAAGACAGCATTGGGATGTCAATATCAGTGAAAGTTTAAATACTTTCATGCAAAAATAAGCTCCAAACTCAGACTTCCTAGGGAATGTTTTTATTGGAAGTTGATTCTAGCCTAGTCCAATTTTATTCTTGTTTTTGTATTATTCATTCCCTTTTTGACAACTCACCAAGTCATGCTTTTCCTGGCATAGGTCATCCTCCTTTTTATAGCAAAAGTAGGTGGATAGGAGTCAGCAGAAATAAATCACAAAAGGTGCTTTATATTTCCATATCATTCTACCTAAATATGTGGAGGAAAGTTGTATTTCTTTGTGGTATCCTAGGCACCTGATGTCCCTACCACCAGTTCCTGACAATAGCTTTCCAGAATGAGAATACAATTACCATGTAGCCTGTCCACAGATGACTTGAAGACCTCTTGCAGACTTAATGACTTTTGTTTTCCAGCAGCTAAAACCCATAGCTTTATGGATTTTGATTGCAAACTACTACAGGAAAAGATCCCTGTTGATTTGCAGGATGGTTGTAGTAATCTTTCAGAACTTTGATCTTTTTCATCTTATTTTTTATATAGAGAAAAAAATTATCATTTTTTTAAAATATGGGTGACATTTTGTTTAAAAAGCATAATTTCTAAGGATGGATGTGACTTCCCTGGCAAAGGACTTCTTGACTGTATCTTTTAAGGGTGTACAAGCGGTCTAGATGCATTGATGGAAGTAGAGATGATGTCAGAAAAGGCAACTGGCCCACAAATCCTCATGCCAGCAGAAAAATTGAACAGTCTTTTCTTCTTCCATGCATGGACCAAGTGAATGAGATCAAGATTTTATTTTCAGATGATAAGAAGATAATTTTATGACAGATGTGTTTATTTGCAATTAGGTCTGCTGGATTAATTAATGAATCTTTGCAAATCACACCGCTAAAATTAGCCTCAGAAATGCAACAGTCACTGTTTTGTAGTTTTCTTGTGCCTTTCTCACTGCTTACCTTTATGTTGCTAGAGCCTGGATTTCACTTTTACCAAGGCTGATTGCCCATTTCCTTTGCATGAAAATCTAAACTAATATCATCAACGTGCTGGTGGCTATCTATGACCTTCAAACAGTTCTACCCAAAACAGAAGGTTCTTCCAATGGAAGAATTAGAGAACAGCTCATCTTATTGCAAGGAAAAAAAAGTGGATCTTCCGAAGAATGCCAAACTTCGCACGCATAAAGGGAGCACATCTGTTATGAGTGGAGGAGTAATACTGAACTGGGTTCCTGGGTTAACCGGGATGCTCAAATCAGGTGCAGATTTCTCCATCTGGCATTGCAGTGAAGGCTCGTAAGCTGTGGTTTCATTGCTTTCTTTTTTGCTTTTTTTTTTCCCCACAGTAGATCAACTAGTACTTGCTAACTAAGTCTGTAAAATCCTCACGGAGACAAGGCCATTATCTTACTGCTCTGAAGTATGAAGGTAACAGCGTTGACTGTGCTTAGTTACTTCTGGAAAACTAGAGTGCTTTTTCTCCACTAGGTTGCTACAAACATGTAGCTTTTAATTACCTGATGTAAAATCAACTTTCTGGAATAAAAACAAAGGCACACAAGCATCTGTGATTTAACTCCTCTTACTTGCTTGCTAAGACTAGTAGTCCATCTGGCTATTTTAATATGATTAATTGTCATGCATTCTTCCTTCTTTCATGTCTTTTACTGATGTATTTTGGTATTTGCTTTAACCTTGTAAAAATTTCTGTGATCCTTTCTAAAACAGAGCTTCATGATTTATTTATGTTTAGTAGGTTAGATAACTTTTTCTCATGCAGAAATATCAGTGACGTATAAGAAAGGAAATGTGAATTATCTGCCCACATCCCATAGTTTAGATAGCATCTCAGACTGAGCTATGCACCTGGGATATTGCTAGTGGTATCAGGAACCCATGAGGCGTGTCCAATAGCGCTTCATTTCTTCTCATTCCTTGCTTCAGTCTGCCTAGCTGTGTTTGTGCAGACAGCAGCTCTTTAATTTAAGCATGAAAGAAATTATTCTAAGCAATTATTTACTGAGAGTGTCTCTGCTCTTGAAATAACATGTTGATTCCATGTACCATTGAGACTGTATTATGTAGTTCATTACTCAGACTATCACGACAGAATTGCCTAATAAGAGAAGCATAAGACAAGACGATTTGCATAGCTCAGTTGAACTTCACAGTTTGCATTTCTGAGCAGGAGAAAACGCCAAGGTTCCATAAGGCAAATACTTATTCCAGATCTGGCATTTCTCCTATTCAGAAACACAGATTGTGAAGTTCACTCGAGTTACTCAAATCAATCAATTTTTTCCCCAAGTATTTTAATAACAAGCACATTTTCTGTTATTAGCACATTTCCTGTTATTAGTGTTGTACACTATTTGCATATTAAGATACTGAGGATATTCACATACCTGCTGTCTCTCTTTCCTGATTCTCCAAGAAAAATGTCTGTAGTACATTTAAAGGAGTAAGGAATATAGACAGGTTGATACATGTGCACCTTTGCTAGAGAGTTAAGATGAGTATCATGCACAGCTTATTTGTGGCTTTGTCTTATGTCATTCCATCACTTGCAAGTTATACAAGCTATTCCTAGGCCATATAAATAAGGGGTTTCACACATACAGCATGTAAATCTGACTTGAAAGCTGTGTCTGTATGAGTGAATAAAATGGACTAAGGACTGTTCTTTGGTCCTGAAGCTAACTGGGATGGCAAGCCCTGTGTCCATATGGCTAGCTCTTTTGCCCTTCTGACTGTATTAACTATATTCTTGTTGGGGATGATCCTTGGCCTGTGCAACTTTGAATTGTGGGAGAGGGGTACTTGGCCTGAGCCAAAACTGTGCCGGGAACCTTGATAACAATTTCATGCTACAGTCGCACACCCGTGCGATCTTATTAGTGCAGTGTTACCAGAAGATTTTTGTTGTATCCCTGCCTGCCTTAGGATACCATTCAGGGTCCCTTTCTAGCTCAGTAACCTTAGCCCCAGCCCAGCTCTCTGTACCGAACCCAGTGGCTTAGGGCTACTTACCTTCACAGAAGGGGTGGAAGGGCAAAAAACTCCACCTCCTTCCTCAGCCTAAGTTTATTTATTGGCAGCAGTGCTGCTGCATAACTTGGGGAGAAAATGGGGGAAGAGTGCATGTAAAGGTGGGACTATCTTACCTCCCTCGTGAAAACAAGCAACAGTTGTTACACTCCCTCTACTCTGTTGAGCCACCGTCCCCCCCATGGAGGCTTTAAACAAAGATATCATCTATGATCTGCAGGTTTTGTGAAACCCAAAGAAGCTTTGAGGATTCCGTGCACGTGACAGTGCAGCCAATCTGCCTGAGACAGCACATCAAGTGACTGTGTGTGCAAGTAATGACTGTTATTTGGTCTGAATATGCAAATAGTGTGTGGAAGCATTTTTCCATGAGTTGTTGAAAAATTGACCTTAAATATTTTGCTTTTCATTAGAAAAGATGAGGATTTCACAATGACAGACATATTTAACTCTTCCTCTTCTCTGGATCAGATATGTCAAAATATTACGTTTTTCTTTCTTTATTGGCATCATCAGAACAAAGAATGAGAACATAGGTTCTGCATTCAATACATGCTGTTGAATATTTTACAAGACTATAATAAAAGCTTATTTGATATGTTCTCCTATGATTTGCCAGTGTAGTGAAAAACATAGCTATTAAAACTTTATAAGCAGCTGTGGCTACTTGCTCCTGTGAAAAAGCAAATCCCAAATGTCAACTTGGTTTCTGTGGTTCTTCAGAAAATAATGTCTTCAAGTCTGGTCTATACTTAATAAGTTTTACTGACATGATTATGTTTGCTAGCAGTGCAATTTTTTTCATCATGTTAACTGTGCTTCACACTGCCCTGCTGCAGATGTAGGTATGCTGGCACTCTTGCTTCACTGACCGGAAGGACAATATACCTTTAAAACATGTTTAAGCTAGAATTACCATTTCTAGATGAGGGGAATGATTGCTCTATGCAGGACTAATAAAAAGAGATGTTCTGAAGAGCAGGCAAGGGTTCAGTTTCATAGACACGGAACAGTTCTGAATAAATAAAGTCCTCTCTATTTGGCAGTCAGCCCTGCTGACTCTTACAACTTTATCATGTTTTTCAATATTTGGTTTTGGTTTGTTCCTTAAAATCCTCAAGTTCTTGCATAATGTGAATGCATAGAATTCTGTGCTTCATATTAGACGATCTTTCTAGCATTGTTGTGGAGAAAAAGCTTGAAAATGCTCTTACCATCCTCACTTTTAACACAGCAAATAGAAGGATCTGAAATGTGCGGTATTTTAAAATATTGTAAATTTTAAATCAAATTCCTTCTTTCTGAGACCTCCCCTTTTTATAGGTTTGATAATAATGACTTATTTAAATTTTATTTGCCTGAATTTAATTGAAATGTGTTGGATCTCATGTACCAAAATGTTCAGGCAAAAATGCATAAGATGTACTTTTTAATAGGATTGCATACATTAGAAAAGTATGTTTTTGAGGTTCAGGGGCTTCTGCTCAGAATTGTGGCTGTTTTCTTTTTGGAAATACATTAAAGTAGGTACACTTACCTTTTTTAGATGTTTAGAAGTTGAGCTCTGTGCAGAGTACGGGTTATTAGCATTCCGAAATGAGTAGTTTTGGAGCAAATTTCACAAGCACAAGCTATCCCATGATTTTGTTAAAATAAACAGCACCCTGAACCTCCTCAGATGTAGTATCAAGAAGGAGCTTTCTGCCTGTGTGTGACTGTACACATCTGTTAATTCAGAGATCTGAATGTGAAATCCAGCACTCAGGGACACCAAGTGGGTATCTGATACTCTCTCAGGAATCTGGGCTTCATAAACCACTGTATGGATTATTTACAGCCATGCATTTTTTCCCTGCTTGTGACAGAAAAAATATGGGTGAAATATTTGCATCAATAATTAATCCTGGTATGAATCAATACAAGTTACTAATAAATGAGAAACAGAGACACATTGCTGCCAAAAAATCAGCTGTTAATGCCTCTTCACTTACTGAAATGGCATGCTGCCTGTCACAAATGTTCTGTTATTAACTACGAAATATATCTCCAGGTGAAAGTCAGGAATTTTCTCCAGCTCTACTGTGAAAGCTGCAGTCATAGCATAGTATAATTTGAGATTGGAATAACTGTGCATAGAGCATGAGAAATAAGCAGATACAATTCTTCATGTCTACTTTTCATGACTATTCAGAAGTACTTAGGTGATTTGGAGCCTAAAGGCTCAATTCACTTGTCCACACATAGGGATCTTGTTCTGTTTAAAACTCGTTAGGCTATCACGAGCTTCTTCACTGGGCTGTCAGATATGACACAGGAGCTATGGAAGAACCGTCTCCTTTGGGAACAGCAGCTAGAGACCAACAAGGATATCGTAGGGCGCCTGAAGTGGCACTAGATGAGTGCGTACTGGCAACTAAACCTTAAACCTTCGAAGTCCAGCCTGAATTCAAGCTTAGGATCTGTTCTTGAAGAAAGTGTATCTGTGCCTCTTCTTCTAAAGAATGGAGTAAGACTTAGTCTTTCCTTCTGAGTGGCTATCCCTTTCTATTCAGTATGCTTGCTCGACATACTGACTCTCCTTAACCAAACATACTTGTTCCTTGCCCAGAGAGCATGCAGGTAGTGAGGGACAACCCCCACCTCCCCTGGTAACCCTGCAGAGTTGGGCAAAACCCATAAACTTGGCTCCATCCCACGGTGATGCCCTGGTGTTAAGATCACCCTCCTGAAAAATGGCAGAGGTCGGTGTGATTTCTTCAGGCCAGGGATTGTCAGGGAAGTGCTCTAATCAGTAGGCTACAGCTACCAATAGATACTTTAAAGAAAACGTTGGGTATGTCTTTACTACATGATGGGCCTGATCTTTTCAAGATGTAGTACTCCCAATTCTGAATTTAATTCTCAAATCTCTCTTTATGTACCTGAGACCTTTACTTGAATCCGGCAGTAAATCAGTCAGAAATGAGACTTAAGTCTCTGAGAAATACAGGCACTGTTAAAAACTTTATCCCTCAGCAGTGATTAAACTCACCATCCACGCAGGGGTCTCACCTAGTAGCAGAACATCAGTGCTTCCCAAAGTTTTCCCTTAGCAACCCTACTTCCAGGGTCACAACCCCACTTTCATTTTCACTTCCATGCTTGCGGGCCCCAAGTGGGGTCATGACCCCAACTTGGGGACTGCTTTATAACACATTGAAAAAATTAACATACCAGCCAATAAATACATCAGCAAAACAAACCCATCCAGTCTACCCAAGACCCTGCGCAGTCTGCCATCCCTAGAGGCCATACCTATTAAACGTGGGTTTTCAAAACCATGTATCTACTTGCAAGCTCACATACTGCTTTGGGTTTGTGTTACCATTGTCTTGTAGTCTTCCTTTGTGCTATTTAGCTAAGTTTGGTGTTGACAAATATGTGCTGACACTTCCGAAAATATGACCCTCTTTTTCTTGCTCATTCATATGTTGGAGGTGCTGCTTAGATTTATTATTTGCACATAATAGAATTCACAGTTATTGTGTGTCAGAAACAAGATCTGGAGAGTCTGCTGTTCCCACAGCTGAAGCAACACATACACATCTGCTAAAACTGCAGTGTAAATTGTATTGTCTTTAGCAATTAATCACTTACACTGTATTCTATCAACTCTCCTCCTTCTTAACTCCTACTGGTCTCTACCCTCTTCTTCCTTACTCTTCCTCCACTGTCTTCTGTTCTCCTTTTCTTCTGTGTCTCCCACTTCATTTTTTAACATCTTCTCCAGAAGTGACAAGTTTGGATGTGGACATGCTGCTGCAAAAGTTCCTACTTCTCTTGCAGAATGTTTTAACCACTAAATCTCAAAGAGCTTTGCACAGGTTGTGAAAGCACACAGGTTATGAAATCTGAGTATCTACATTTTACCGTGGGGAGATTATAACAGCGTTCTAGTAAGGCCTGTTATTCACAGTCACCAACATGTCAGTGGCAGAGAAAAAGATGAATCTCCTCTTTCGTGTGTCCCATGGCGGACTCCCAAGCAACACGGTTAGTTAGCACAAGATATACCAGTAGATGGCACTTAAGCGTTCATAGCATTGCTTATACGTCTGAGGGGCTGATTAAAATGGGCTTCCTGTGTGTAGTTCTTCGCATAGAACTTTTAGCATAATTTTATTTCTCTTTGGTCTTGTGCTCTTTTCCTGGGATCTTCACTCTGCCCTTCTCTTTTTTCATTTTCCTTGCTGTGACACTTTGCTGCTGCTTCTCCATTTCTCCCAGTTGTCCATATGCTATGTCTCATTTTGAAAAGAAAGAAAAAAAAGGGGGAAAAAAGGAGAAAAAAAAAAAAAGAAAAAGAAATCTTATAGAGTGGAAATCCCTCACTGATTTTTTTTTTTTTTTTTTTCCCCAGAAAAGAGTTACCTAGATCCTCACTGATTCATTACTGAGGAGAACTGGGGTGGTGGTGAGCAGGAGCAGTAAGGTTTACTCCCAGATGTTCTTAAGGTCCTAAGTATGTATCTGAATGTGTGGCTCCTAAAGTGCACTGCAATGACCCACCTGCATGTATGAACGAAATGGTATTAATACCACGAACAGACCATAGTAAGCCTCACCATGTATCTTTTGCAGTGTGAGATAAATAGCTACTTACTAACTTGCAGTTTATCTGTAAAACACATTCAAACAAAGTCTGTATGTTACCCTACCTTTGCTGTACACAAGCTGCAGCTAAACACTTCAGGTTCTGGCCTTTCTTCCAGATAGGAAATGAGGGTTTTGATCGGGCTTCTGCTGTGGGCCCTGGCTGGATTTCACCCCGTCAACGCATGTGGTGCTGCTTGCTAGGTTGCTGACAGTGGCAAGTGCCTTTCAATTAAGGCTGAAGTTCCATCAGAGCCCGTAAGTGGAGAATGCCAGGGAGATTAATAAACGAATTGTCACAGCTTCCAGGCATGCTGGGTTGGGAAGTGCAACTCTCGAGTTTGCGGGCTGTGTAAATTTGGAGCTCTGGGTCTGTATCTTTATAGAGACAGACTCAGTCCCTTTTTTCTTTCTCATAAAATGAATGAAAATTAATTTCTCTAAAGTTGAAGTTCAAATGTGGAAATACTCAATATTTGTATATCTCTTATGCCAAGCATTTTAGGCTTTTTGCAGTTTTGGTGGAGTCACCGTTTGAAACAAGGATTTGAATTGCTCAGACTAAACCATCTTTATGTGGGAAAAGATTATGGGAAACATCCCTGCAGGGCTCTTACAAGTTGCTCCAGTGGGCATTACCCATTATTTTTCCAAGTGTCTTGCCTTGGGGTTTTTTTGCTTTCCTTGCTGTCTTGACCAATCTAGCTGGTACTAGTTATTGTCTCTTTGAGAATTATTGTCAGTTCTAAAAAAAATTGCAAATCTGAAGAATACAATAGTTTTAAACTGCATTTTAACTGCTTCACTCTTTCATCTTGTTTACTTGTTTTTACTTGAAAATACAAACAGAAACTTTTGTGCATTTGCTTGCATTTTGTCCACTACACATTCTACTTGGCACAGAATGAATGTTCTAGAGAATAGATGCTGCATTCCTTGAACAGCAAAAAGTTTCATTAAAATCAATGGGAAAATAGCATTTATGGGAAATTTTAGGATCACTTAAGGGTCATGTAAGGGAAACGCATGTTAAAGAAGAAACATTCTATATTCCTGTTGACGATTGCATCCAACAGCTGTGGTGATACGGTTGTTCCATCAGTGTTTCTTGAGGGAATTGTTTCTTTTCAACTGGACATGCTTTTCTGATTTTGGAGTCTGTAAGACTTAAAACTGGGTGGACATACCTCTTCACAGGATCATAGGATAATTCAGCTTGGAAGGGATGTCAGGACATCATCTGCTGGATTGTCCTCATGGGGAAAAAGGTTTCCCTTATACCCAGTGTGAATTTCTGTTGTTTCAACTTACGCCTGTTGTCTCTTGTCCTACTACCATGCACTGCTACGAAGAACCTGGCTCTGTCTACACAATGGCCTGATCATAAATGGGAGAGGCTGCTCTGAGGTGCCCCCAAAGCCTTCCCTTCTCTAGGCAGAAGCAGCTCCATCCCTCAGGCTCCTGTTGTAGAGCAGATGCTGCAGCCCCTGAGCCTCTGCTGGGCTCACTTGTTATCAGTGCCACCTTGTCTATACTATCCATGGGCTTGCATAACTACCTATATCTGGCTTATCTACATGTCTTGCCTTGTGACCTCTTCTAGCAATGCTTCTAATTCAGAAATCAAATGGTAGCATGTTTTAGTATCTTCTGAGTGTTTCTAACAATGGCCACCCACCAAAGTCATCTTTGTGGTTCCAGGTGCCTCTTAAAATATGAAGTAATTGAAACTTAAAATTAAGAGTACGTAACATGAAGCTCAGCAGAAGATCGATAGGAACACTGTTATCTGAATAAGAGCATTTCAAATTGCTAAGGGATCTTGGCAAATATATTAAAACTGTTCTTATGTAAAACGGTATTTTTGCATATAACCATGTTACTGAGGGTAGGAATGATTTTTTAAAAAATGCTGCTTTTGCTGTGAACCTCTAACATGCTATGAAAAATAGCCCCAAGATTCCTTCTTAAATATTTCAAAAGTCTTTAAAACCAGGTGACTAAAATTTAGTTCTTGAATGTGACTGCTGTGGTTTCATTTTGAGGAGTTCTGAGTATTTGTAGATCTTACTGAAGCACTGGGAGGTTCAGATGCTATTACTGAGTGGCACTGGTGGAAATTCAGGGGCCTTTACACATTGACATCTACACTGGACCACCTTGGTAGAATCATTATCCTGTAGCATCTGGTAGGTCTGATTAGCTTTTATCAAAGTCCAGAGTTCCTTCTCAGTTTTCTGACACATTAGTGCTCTTCAATTCCATGGTGAAGTTAAACAAATCCGTTTAAAGATTAAGAGATCAAAATAATGTACCTGTAAATTACAGGAAAATGAGCTAAATGTGTGGTTTTAACTCCAAATCAGTCTCTCAGCTGAACATTATGGCTCACACCTTGTTTTCATGTCATATTTCTCCTCTGGGTGATAATTTCATTGGCCACATTATTTAGAAATAATGAATGAATGTGAATTATACAGATGATCCCAAACGAGTGTCAGCAAAATCCCACCACTAGGGTCCATTATGTATTTATCAGGAAAAAAAAAAAACCCAACAGTTAACTTGTGCGTACTATTTTGCATATACTACCTGCAAAATTCATGCTGCCATAATGGGTCAGGCAGGCCTTGGAATTACAGAAATATCAAACGAAAAATGTGATTGCCTTATCTTCAGGGAGTTATGAATTTAAAATCTGATACCTTGTGAACCCCTTGGTCTATGTACAAATGTTATGCTTCACCAGAAAGCATGGAATCCTAGTTCTTCAAAGGGATAAGATACAGATGTTTCTGTGCTGGTGATTCATTGTATAGTAAAATGTCACTGTCTAGAGAACAGCACTGCATACTGAAATTTAATTTCACCTGATTCCCATTTGCAGGGAAAGAAGGAAACATTTTTATGTCATAAAAAAAATAAAGAAATGGCAGCTGTTTGAAATTTGCTGAGAGGCTTGGAATGTAGTTTTAGTTGAGGTGTATTAGCAGGCAGAAAGCAAGCGAAGAGGTAAAAGGTGCAAAAGAGGTCCATGATACTGTTCTTAAGTCTGTCATATGAAGACAGCTATCAGGAATGCATTTGAGTGTGATCAAAATTGTGTATACTACTTGCATGTATTGCGTAGATGAATACATTTGGGAACCAGGGCTTTAGAGGCAATATTCTTATCGTTCCAATGCCTCAATCTGGGTCTCTTGGAATTAAGCCGATTTTACTGAAGTGCCACAATATGGGTTTCTGTTTTCAAACATGCACGCTCCACTCTGTGTTACTGTGCCTGCATTTGTGAATGGAGTTCACAGGCCTGGGATTCAGTACTGAAGTATACTCCATGGTGAACTAGGAGTTTCAGAAATGTGATTTACAGCAAGGGGAATATGTATGCCAGACGATAGAAAACACTGAAGAGAAAGATATTTCTGAAAATTTATTTATCTTCTGGGTTTAGGAGCTTGTGCAAGATGGTTTAAGAGCTGGAAACCACCTTCTTGTACTTAGACATCCAGACATCTCTGTTGCGTCATTTAAACAACATCCAGGATAGTCTGTGCGTTAAGAGAGGAAGCAAAACAAAACCGAACCAAAACAAAAACACAAAAAATAGGAAAAGAGGTATAAACAACGGATTCAGCACCTTCCTTAGACTGAGAGAATTAAGTTCACATTTCCACTTCCCAGGAAGTTCCCCATGTACAAGTCTAGAAGAGAGGATGGAAAAAGTAAAGCCTCTCCTGCTGTAACTATGACTCAGTGTAGAGAAAGATGTGAGATTTGTAATCTTGATTTAAGCAGAGAGTGGAACATGATTTCATAGCTCAAGGATGGAGGCACTTACCTACTGGGGAAAGGAGGAGGGGAGGCAACTTGGATCCTGGCCCCTGCTTCAAGCACTATTTATGTATGTTACTCAATTACAAATGCAAAATGTGTAGGCAGCCCCTAAGGCAAGAACACAGGACTTCCTCTTCAAAATCAGCACCTATTAGGGTTGCAAATTATCCTCTCTCAATGAATCTTGCTTCCTTTCCAGTACAGAGGTATGGCTTCAGCAGGCACGACAGACAGTTCTCCAGCCTGAGCTTCACCTTAAGTTGGTGGTAGATGCACTCTTGGGAGATGTGGGAAAGATCTCCTCACGAAGGGACTGGCAGTGAACCTGCATCTCCCACTTCATGAACAAATGCCTTATCTACAAGTATGATATTATGTAAAATGTTGGCAGTCACCCTGCCACAACCTCTGGACATGTTTCTGGGAGAAAGTCTCTGGGGCTGTTGTGCTTCACGACAAGGTTAGTGTATGTTGGGCATGCTCAGAAGATGCTTACCTCGTGAAGCCTCTCAGAAGATGCCTCACCTGTACATTACAGGCAGGCTTTGGTGCAGAGTAGGTTTCAAGATTTTCAGCTGTATAGAAATAACAGTAGAAATGGGAAATGCAGCAGCAGAACTTTTAGATAATTTTATCAGCAAAAACCTGATGTAGATTTTTGTGGCCATTTCGCATCTCTGTACAGGCGTAAATACACCTTTCTGGCATTTTTGTTGCTTTTTTGAATTTGGCTGTCAGTGACTTTCTCAAAGGTATTTTGTGAACGAGCAGCAGGACATAAAATTAGAACCCAGAAATCCTGCTCTGCTACAGTCTCTCTATAAGACATGTAAATATATTTACAATTAAAAACAGTCGTTTAATGTTGTTGTTTTGTTGGAAATGAAGTAGCTGGCACCTATCTGAATTTGAGAAAAATCTCCTCTGATACTCTCAGCATCTATTAAACATTTTGTCTCTATGTCATTGTCATGTGTTTATTAGTTCCTTGAGAGACTTTGCGGTAAGTTTTTTTTCCATGCCTCTGTTGTCCCAGCCCCTGTTCTTTTTTATTGTGGGTTCCGTTCCCTCAGGAGACCAAAATCCTGCTCCCTTTGCTTCTCTCATCATGTACTTCCTTCCAAAAAGACTACTTGCCTAAATGGAGGAACAGGAGGATGAAGGGCAGAATTTTTTTTGCTGTTATTTTGAATACAGTATTATAAATGCACGCTTGTAGTTTTTATGTATTCATAGATGAATAAACTATATTTGCTTTGGATAATGCTAAACAATCCACAACGAATTAAGAGTTTATAGTAAAAAATTTATGGAAGACTACAGCAGGAACAGCCTTCAAATATGATTTGTATTTAAACAAAATGGGTAAGTATGAGAGAAATTTTGGTAAGTGGGGCCTTATTTGGGAGAACAGCATAACACAGGTACCATAAAAGGGGCTTTTGCTCCCTGCTGTGCTAATAGCTGTTACCTTTCCTCAGTTCACTGTATTAGTATCCACTCTTAAAAGTGTGTCTGGTCTGAATATTGGTTCACCAAAAAGAACTTCTGAATTAACCTTCCTTTTGGGAGAAGGTGACAATGTGCTCTTTGATGGTTTGTTAGGGTTTTTTTTCAGTCTTTTGTGCTAATTTTGACATATCATGAATTTGGGCAAGCAGGCCATGTTTTGCTTTTTCTATCGGTCATCTAAAATGGTGATGCAACTGCAACCTCAGTAACATGGTTCTGAAACTTAGAAAAAATTCAAATGCATATTCAAAACCTCCTAGAAGTATGGAAGTTATGAAAGTCCAAGGAATGACAGACTTTTTATTTAGATGATGGAGAGGGAAACAAAAATGCCAAATCTCTTCTCCTCCATCACTGTACTTGGATTTAAAATTAATTAATACCAATGAACTGGAGACATTGCTCCTGTCTGAAAAAAAGGGTTTCTTGAATCAATGTCACCTGAAAGCTTTGGCCTTAACCAGTGTTTCGCTGCTACACCATGCACAAGCCTCTTTTCCCCTAACCACCAGTATGTCTTCTCTGCACCAGAGGGCCAGAACCCTTTAGAACCAAAAGCTGAGGACTGCTTTTAAGGAAAATTCCATTTTTTATTTTTTCACTCATCATTTATTTACAAATACACATTATAACTTTTATATACATTGCACATTTACATGGTAGAAAAGTACAAAACTATATATTTAAATGAATTTATATTTAACTCGCCATGTTTGAAAATATAAAATTGCATCAGAAAAAAAGTATTATGAAAAGCAAGAAACTTGAACTGATAAAGCTTTGATATAACTTTTAGTGACACAATGATTGGGAAAACTTTGAAAGTGGTACTGCAAGACCATCTTAAAGGAAACACCTAATAAAACACTTACGCATGTTACAAAAAAATAAAACAATAAAAATAAAATAAAACTTTATTCTTACTACAGTTAGCCCTGTAGCTATTAACAACCTTCATAATCCGATTTCTTTGGGTCCGGAATTCGTATAGTACAGTATACACGCTCAGCACACTGAGATCACTTCAGTACATGATGTGATCACAAGTAGAGAAAAGTGAAGTGGAAGAAGTTTCCTTAAAGATCGCCTCAATGCACCCTGGAAGTATACTTAAGTCAGTTACAACGCCTTTTGGTCAGTCAAGATTCCTTGTAAACAAAAACCCGAGGGATCTTTTATGTACAGAACTGGCAAGAAGAAAATCCAATAAATAAACGTAACAGAAAAGGACATGCAAGTTTGTTAAAGTGAAAAAGAGTTAACATCAGTGAAACAAAGAGATGAGATCATGTGGGTAAGCTCTAAGGAATGGACTTTTATAGTTTACAAGAAAAAAGAAAAGCTTTACTTTACAAGCAAGAGACTTCACAATAAATAACACTGCTCTTCCCGTAACGAATAAATTTCTTCAAAAAACAAGGTGTACAGTCAACCAGACATTTTATGTATAAATTATAAAACATGACACAGTATAAATAAATGTCTACGAGACTCAACTATATGTATACTTTTTTTCTCCCCAAAATAAATAAGCATACACTTATTTACAGTATGGACATTGATTTCGTGCCCAATGGCTGTTCCAATAGTGATGGAGGTTTTACCACTCTAGAATGGAAGATATAGGAAAGCTGTAGTCCTGGTCTTCATCTTCGTCTTCGTCCTCTGGGTCTTCATTAATGGCTAGATGGGGGAATACAGGGGAGCTGTTGTTTAAATAAGGACAACAACAGCGCAGAAGCAGCTCAGTGCATGTTTTCAAAGCCCTCTGAACAGCCATAATACAGCGTTGCATTTTATGCGACTTGTAGTGAGATGCTCTTTGGCATCTGCTGTTAGGCAATAAGGTTTTTTTATACATAATCTATGAAGTCATAACTGCAGAAAGTTCTGAAGAATCAATGGCTCAGGTTTTATTGGCAGATTCCTGAAATCAAATAAAAAGCGCTCTTGTGTTCTAGGTTTAACTGCTTTGTGTCCTTCATTCAGAGTTAGTAGAGGCAACTGTGCTAAACCAGGTGCCCATGTGCTACCATTAAGTTTGTTCTTTTGGACCGAGTTAGAGTTTATCCAGGTGTTAATAAAGCAATCAGCAAAGCACACGAGAGCCGACAAAGTAGGAAAAAATCACTAGAATTACAATCCTAGGGCAAGCCCTTTCTGACAAAATGACTTGTCCTCAGAATATCCCCAAAACCCCAACTTGAAGGCCAACTGGCTGTTGGAGGTCTATTGCATTTTATCAGTAACCAAAGTGTGTGCGTGATAGATGCATACTTATATGGCACCTGTACCATATCTCGAATCTCTGTATCAAGCTTTCTTATGTTTAAAGGTGTAAGTCTTCATTACCTATGGATTGCCTTCAGAAGCTTTATGTGTCTGCAGAGTTAAAAATCTCACTTACAGTTGCAAGATCCGGAGTGCTTTACTTCTAGAAGCACACCCATGGAGCAGGCTGCCTCTTTCATGGCACACTCGCTTGGGTAAGTTGTGTTATCGCTGGCACAGACTGCCTCGTCTGACTTGCTTTCAGGGCATAGCTCGTCGCAGAGGGCGCACCGACCTCTGCCAACCTTAAAATCCCACAAGCATTTCTTCCCAGCACTGCACTGAATGTCTTCACAGGATTTGGCTTCTAAAAATATACACAGGATACTAGAGGTAAGTGAAAAGACAAAGGAAAAAGAAAAGCAACAACAAACAACCCCAAACTCCCTTTCCCCTGTGAACTGTGAATAGACAAAGCTCAAATGCAGTAGATGTGATGATACTTGCTGATTCTGCTCAAGCAAGTAGTCCTGTAGACACCATTGCCTGTCTATATGTGGGGGAGGAAAGACAGCTGTGCCAGCAGAGCTTGGCCCTGGGAATACAGAGTTACATTTGCCTATTGTACATGACCTTCCTGCTCCATTTGATGTCAGTGGAAATTCAGCACCCCAAATTAGCAGTAAGTGCAGAATTTGCCAACACATTCAACATTTCTAAATCAATTATTTTCGAACTAACCCACACAGAGTAGTTGTCTACAAGATTAGAAAGGGAATTCACCTCAACGTAAGCCAACTAAAAGCAGCCTGAGACTACCCCAAATTCCCCCAGCAGTTTCGGGGAGCAGAGGCTGCCCTGAAGGTGCCTCCTTGTAACACGCTTCACTATCAGTCCTTTCTGGAAATCACAACACAAAATGTCAGGATGCACAGAGATTATTTTCCTATCTTTACCCACCGCCTCCAAACTGCAATATTTCTAGAGAGGAAAAAGTCATCAGATGTTTCCAATTAAGTTAACACAAGCTTTGCCAAGACCACTTGAAGACAATTGTTTCCAGGAATCCAGATCCACTGACTATCGAGACCTTGTTACACTGTGACTATGTCATGATCTATTTAATGGCGGGTACTTCTTCCTTGGATACTGATGTCAGCACCCACAGCGATAGCAAGAGAAGCAGGATCAGGCCCTCTACTCCCTCATCCCTTCTGCCATCTTTTCTGGGGCAAAGCTCACCCTGGCTCTCTTTTTCCTGGAGGGGAGCTCTTGGAGGGGAGCACTAACCCAGGCTGCTGGAAGTCTCTCCTCCTCCCCAGCGCTAACTACATCCACCCAATTGCACACATGATACTCTGAAGCAGCTGATCAAGGAAGCTCCCTCCACCCTCGCCCCTCCGACCGAGATACCTACTGATGCATTTTCCTTCGTAGGCTAATCCAATGGATCTGCCCAGTAGGCAGGTAGCTTTCCTCAGGTGGCAGGCACTGGCGTAAGTTATGCCGTCATTCCCGCAGAGATACTGTTCCGGGGAGGTAGGCTCTGGGCAAATTCGATTACACGTCACGCAGTAGGCATTATTAGTTTGGTCAACCACACACGTGGAGCTGCCTGGGCATAACACATCCCTACAGGTCTCTGAAATAAAGACAGAAACACACAGTGATTAATAGGAGATCCCGGAGCCCCAGCAAGGACTGAACGGGTGAGACAATGAAACAAATGATCAGATAAAAGCCTTCAGCAGCTCTCCTCATTTAAGGGCCACTGGAGGAAACCTTCCCATCTTAGGGTAGCTGGTGGGACACATGTGCTGCTAGACTGTGGGGAACTCTCAATCCAGCTACGTCCTTGTCTGTTGAGCGTGGTTAGTTACTGTCTCCCAGCATTTGGAACATCACTCTGGTTCCTGTGGGGAAGTACGTCCAACAGCTCCTCCTCCCTGCACTCAGACACACACCCTTTGGCATTTGAGGGAGATCGGGTTAGATTTGCAAACCTACTTTTGCATTTGCCCTGATACTGGACTTCAAGTTCGGGCTGTTCTTTACATCTGGCTTTGAGAAGGGCACACTCGTTCCTGTAGGTTTTCCCATCTAAGCCACACACGGGGCCCTTCCAAGTGATATTAGAGCAATCCGGAGCACAAACACACCGAGGTTTGTTCTTCTTGTTCATTTTACATTTCTTCCCGGGTCCACAGTCCACATTCTCGCACGTTTCTGACGGAAGGAAAGAGGCACCACTTTAGTACCGAGCGTGCAGAACAGACTTGGTGTCAAAACTGCTTAAAGAAAAAAAAGACACCGTGACCCCTGAGCATACAGAGAAAACACCTCCCCCCCCCTCCAGGAAACACCACTCGAGGGAAATTCCCCCCGCCACCGAGGGCAGGGGGGGAGAGGAGGTCGCTGCGCCCCTCCCCGCGACGTGCACGGCGGCCGAGCAGAAGTGGGGGTCCCCTGACGGATCCCGGGGCTGGCAGGAGACGCCCCTCAAAGCCCCACCGAGGGAGGAAGCGGGAGGACCGCGCTGCCCCCCCTCCAGCTCCTTCCCCGCTCCTCCTCCCCCAGCCCAGTCCCTGCCTGAACCGCTCCTCAGCAGGGAGCAGCTCGCCAGCACCCCCCTCACCTTTGCACGGGATGCAGTTTGGGGCTCCCCCATTAAAAATCATCCACTTAAAAAGCGTGTTGTCGTTGACGTCCTCTTCCGTCCACGAAGTTGTCAGGCGGCCGGTCTTGCAGCACTCCTCCTTGCTGAGGTCGGTCTTGTAGAGGACCTGGCAGCGGCCGTTCCGCGCCTGCCGGAGCCAGCAGTTCCCAGCTGCGGGGGGGGGACACCCAGCCGGATCAGTGGCAGGCACCAGTGACCCAGACACAACACGTGCGCCGTGCAGTGACTTTTACTAGACTGTTTACTTTGATTTGCCCCATTTCATAACCCGCAGCTACGCCGGCCCGTTTGGGAGCGCGGTTTAAAAAAAAAAAAAAAAAAAGAAAACCATACACACACACACACACAAAAACCACGCAAAAAAAGCCAGAAAGAAAGAAAAGACCCGATCAAAGCAGGACGAGGCAGTTTTCGGCGGTATTTATTCCATATGTAGAGCAGAAGGAGCCCTGCCGGCACGTGACAGAGGCTTGAAAAGGATGTGCATTTAAAAGGGAATAAAAAGAAAATCGCGCTTGCAAATTCCTTCCTCCTCCCCCTGCCCGCTCCTCCTCACCGCGGCTGCACAGCAGCATTGTTTTAGTGCCGCACAGAGTTTCAGTCCCAGCCCATTTTGCAATCTGCACGAGTTGGGAACATTTGCTGTTAGCGAAGTCTTTCGAAATCTCCACATTTTGCTGCTGCTATTAACAAATATCTTTCCTTCACTAAAATAAGTCAGCAGAGCTCCAAAAAAGTGAGCAAAGTACATAAAATACAAGGGCACACAGAGCAGGAGGTCCCTACAGAGTTTTAAAAATCGATCAAGCTGGAAAAGTTATAGGTGCTGTCTCTCTCGCAAGCATTTCGGAGGAAAGTACACTGTCCCTAAACCGGATAGAGTGAGTTTTATTGTTTTTTTTTTTTTTTTCCCTTTTTTTTTTTCACTAGTATCCCTGTTATTTGTGGAGTCAAGCCAAGAACATTAGTCCAAGCAACTCCCCCTTTTTTAGCTGGAGAGTTTTGGTTGGGATGAGTCTCTCGCGAATAACCAATGTGACTTCTCCAGCAACTCAATACCAATTGATTCTGGTGCTAATCCAGCCAGGGCTCGATCCTGCCTCCTTACTCCGATGGGAATGTACCGCAGCGAGGGGTCAGGATCGGCCAGTCGAGATGCCGCTGGGCGCGGGGTAAGATCTCGCCCCCCCCCCCTCCCCGCTAAAAATCATTGAACAAACAACGCCCTTAACAAAAAAAAAAAAAAAAAGTTTTTCGCCTTACAGTTGCCTACATTAGATAGATTAACTTATGCTCTAGCTCGGTAATGGGGGAGAAAAGAAAAAAAAAAAAAAGGAAAAAATTAATAAAACAAGCAATGGTAAGACATCCAGGTTGTGGTTGGAACACGGTCAAGATGAGCGAAAAAAGCCCCAAAACTAAAAATCAATATTCCCTTGTGTCGAAAGAGGGCTCTTAAGAGTTGTCAATATCAGGTTCGCGTTTGTTTTGTTCGCATGGAAAAAAAAAAAAAAAACAACCACCCCAACTTATTTAAGCATACTCTTCAGTACAGGAGAATTTACAACACTAATATTTATTCACCAAAAAAAAAAAAAACAACAGAGGGGGAGGAGGAAATCCCAATATTAGAGGAATGTCCGGAAAATGACCACTTAATGGTTTCTAAAAATGTCAGCTGTAATCGTGGGGCTCCCCATCACTACCTCTCCTTCCGTCAGGCAGGCGAGATAAAAATCTGAGCTAAATTACCAACAAACTTTGAGCACTCATTCGGGAGCCGAGACTGGGAAAGTTCCCTCGCGATGCTGCTCTTCATTCATGCTGCATAACAACAATAAATACCAAGAAACATCCTCATCTGTCCTCCGTGCCTATGCAGAGCAGTGCGAAGATCCGATCAAAAAGGCGTCTAAATGACACCTCTGCACCTCGGTACAAAGCAATCCCATGCCCACAGTTAACTTCTGTCCTGTTGGACCATGGAGAGAGGCGTTTAGCAGCGCAGCAAACTAAACCGTGCCCGAGAGACAGAAAGAAAACAGTAATAGTAATAAAGAAACGTATCTGCGAATAAACAGTCTGGTCTTACCCTGCACTGTGTGATCTTCCATGAAGTGGCACAGAAACATCAGGAGTAAGAGCATGCCCGGGTGGATTCTCTGATTTAACATCCTCAGCGTAGCAGGGAGTGAGAGAGACACAGGAACAGCGTGAGGGGGAGTAGGGAGAGGGAGCGAGCACTAGCCAGCCTGCTTATGATCGCTCTATTGAATGAACGTCAGGCTCTGAATGCAGTCTCTCTTTAAATCTATACGGGGGTCTTAGCTGTCTGCGGTGGGCGGTCTCCTAATGTGTGTGTGTGTCTGCTCGGGGGTGGGGAGATTTAAAAAGTTCAGTGTGAATCAGGTGACATTTTCCACCTTCTGGAAACCCTCTCCAATGATCTGCTCTAGGTGCACGCACACACGGGCGCGCACCCGCGCAGCCCCACGCCAGCCCTGCCGCGGCGGAGGCGCCGGAGCCGCTGGCGCAGCAGCGGGAGGCAGCGCAAGCCCCGGCCGCCGCGCCCGCGCAGCCGGCCGCGCCCGCGCAAGCGGGGAGGCGCGCGGCGCACCGCGCCCGCGCCGCGGCCGCTGGAGACCCGCGGGGGGTCGCGGACGCCCGAGGGGCGCCACTTCTCCCCCCCGACGGCGCGGGCGGGTGCGCGGAGGTGGGGAGGCTGCCGGGGCGCGGAGCGGCGCCTGCCCGCGCGGGGTCGGCTCCGCGGCCGCGGGGCGCTGCCGTGCGCGCGCGAAGTGGCTGCTGAGAGCCCCGCACCTCCGACGGGCGCACGCAGCTCGCTCGGCGGTACGCGGCCCAAAACCAGCCCAAACCCCAACCACCCCACCGGCCAACCCCAGCTTCCCCCCCCCCCCCCCCAAAAAAAAAAAAAGGGGGGGGGGGACGAACCAAAGAGAAGTTTAATACCTAGGGCTGTGCCCAAGTGACAGCCTTTTCTCTGGGAGCCCGGGAGGACGAGACGGGAATGGGGGCGACGTAGGCGGTCTCCTTTCAGAATCAGAAAAGATTGCAACATCGATAATGAACTTCTAGGGCACTAGTTTATTAAGCACAGTCTGGCATTATTCTCCCCTTAGAAAAGTTGGCGGTCTCTCATTTATAACATTTTTTGGCACCGCTGAATGAAACCGAGTAGGCGATATTTCCTTTTACACAAAACGATTACTTAACGGAAAATGGTATTGTTTATTCAAAAGCTGCCTTTTTAATTTCGATTCTTTCGCTTTTCTGAGCCACCAAAGCACAACAGACTGCGAAGTATGCAGACAGGAATGCCCGGACAGTGCCGGGTCAGGGGCCGGTGCGCCGCGGCCGCCCGCGCCCTCCGCCCGGCCCTCCCCTCCCCACACCCCTCCTCCCCGCTCCCGCCCTCCGGCTCCCCCCACCGCCCGCCCCCTCCTCACAACTGCAAATAACTCAGTGATAACAGATTTTTTTCCACCAACTGCAGGAGATAGTGCTAATCTTTTAATAAAAGATCCCATTACAATGGGATCTGTCTGGACAGACTATAATAGATCCAGAAATACAGCCGTGCTAATATTAGAAGACAGTTGTTTGGGTGCCTCAGCCCGGGCCCTGGTCCTGCTTTGAAAGTGGGCATGAATCACAATGTCCCTCGGTACCACCTGCGGTCACACGCATTAAGAAGCAGACTGGTAAATGATCGACCTCGCTGCATAATTTTTTTTGGTTGTTATTATTATTATGATCATCGTCCTGAGCAGCGCCCGGGCATTCTGAGCGCTTCAGAAGCTCCGGCACTCCGTATCCTTTTTAATCTTTTCCCAAATTGGTGCCACTCTCCCTCTCTCCCCCCGCCGCTCCCCCCTCGCTCGCCGGCGCAGCGTTAATGCAGGGTTGCTTAGTGCCCTCTAATGGCAGACGACGTTAACAATCAATAGCGAAACACCCCTCACCCCCGAGCCGCACATGAGGGGCCGCTTTCAAAACCTGCCTCTCCTCCCGGAGGCGACGGACCCTGGGCTCAGGTGCCCCGGGGGGCCGGTCCCCCCCGGCCCCCCCCCCCCCCCCCCCGCCCCGGGCACGGCTCGGCCGGGACGTGCGGGGCAGCCCCTGCCCGCTGCGGGGACGGAGAGCCGGGCTCGGCCCGTGGCTGGGCGCGTAGGAAAGCGCACGGAGCCCGCCGGGGCGTGGGGTCGGCGGCCTGCCTGCCCTCGCCGCCGCCTCCCGGGCGCCCCTCTCCCGGGTCCCCCGCCGACTCGCCCCGCGGGGCTCCCGGCCGCGGCGTCGCACCGCCGCTGCCGCACACCTCGGGAAGGAGCTGGGCGCCCCCCCGGGGGGGCAGCGCCGGGGCCGAGCCGCCTCTCACCCCAGCGCGGGTGGCCCCGGAGGGGCCCGGCGGGGCCCCGGCGGCAGCGCGGGGAGCGCAGGCGGCTGCTGCCGAGCGGGGAGGCACCGCACGCCCGCGGTGCCGGGGCGCGCTGCGCGGGCAGGCTCACCTCTTCTTACTCAGTGCGTGTGTGTGTTTTAATAATTGGCCAGTACGGTGTTGATCCTGATAATGTTTTCAATTATAGAGAGGCATTTTCAGGCCGTGTTCCTGGAAATGAGGTGCCGGATGGGTCGATAACGTTTGCACATGTGCTTCATGCGTGTATCATCAGGAGATCAATACGATTGCGCTGGTATGGAGATTTGTATCACACCTGTTCTCTGACATCACATAGAAACAGCTGCTGTTTCTTTTATTGTTTTTCTCTTTTTTCTTCTTCTTCTTTTTTAAATGCTAAATATTGGATTTGTGTGTAACAACATGTCGGGGATATATTGTGTAGTCAGAAATGCTTTCTTCTTTCTCACTGTGTGCCTCCCTGTACAACTCCCCCACCCCTTTCTGCTTTGCCAACAATCATATTTAAATTACCAAAAAACCAGTAGGGTCGATCTGTAACTGAATTGTCAGGCAGCACACAAAAAGAGTGTTGTTCTCAGCCTGACAGGTTTTAAAACTTACTTCTACCAAGAAGTGTACGCATTTTAATATATGTTTTTGGATGTGAATCCAATCTTTGCAGCTGGCCCTGATCTTGGAATAATAAGGCCATTTAAAAAACCCATCTATACTAACATCTCAAACTTTTGGAAAGTTCGGATTTAGCTCTCAATTTACATAAAATGTATGTCTTTGTCCTATCTGTAATGTAGCTGTAGCTACAACAGACCCCGTAATCCAAAATATTAAGTGAGGAAAATTGCAGCAAAATACTGAGTAGGAGGAAAAATAATCCCCAGGTGTAACCTTGTGTGACATGTGCTGTTAACATGCATACATATACATACACACGCATACACATATGGGGAATATTTATTTTGTGATAGGTCAGTGTTTCTCGTACTAGTGTTATGTATTTCCTTTTACTCTTTTCCCCTCAACGTGCTGCCTCTCAACAGAGGAACGGTTGCTTGCATCAAGAATGGACCACCTCAGGACCCTCTCTTTGATAAGGAGCGTGTCTGCATAAAGTTTTTCAAGGATGTGGATAGGACTCCAAGCAAAAGCTGATTATTTGGAAGGGCTCTGGATTTTGGGTGAAAGAAAATGGGAAGGCCTATCCTGGCATTTCCCAACCTAACATTCTAGGGAGAGGAAAAAGACTCAAACACCCTCCTGTGGTCCTGGATGTATGCGTCATCCTGTGTGGTTTCTCACACAACTGGCTTCTCCCGCAGAGCAAATACTCACATAAAGGTAGAACGTCCTCTTCTGGTAGGAGAGAAGACTTGTTACGCTCCTTTGTTCCATCTAATTGTCCTGATTATCACAAAAAGAAGGGTCCGTTTCTGGAAAACTGCACTTTTACACAGGTTCCCCTCTTTCGCATCTCAGGTATCAGATTTAAGGACTTTTCAGAGCACCATTGCTTTGTTCCATTTTATAAGCTTTCCCTTTCTTTTTTTTCTCTTCAGTATAGGGCAATACAAGCCTTCAACAGCCGTTTCCGTAGAAATTCCACGTGGTGTTTCTCAGCGTAAAGCATAAAAATTCGGATTGCAAAGGTTCGTTTCTTGATTTGGCCAGGACTTTTCCATGAAAAACAAACAAACCAACTCCTGATAAAACTAAGCTCCAAAATATATTAACTGAATTATAATATTAGGTAGTGGATAGCTGTGCTATTACACTGAAATTATTCCTACACGGAAGTGAGACTGTTAGACACAGAACGTGTGTTATTGGTATTGATGAGTGTTGTGCTTATTAGAAGAATACAGGTACATTGAACACTTATTTTTTCTTTAAGTTGACCTAAAAGTTGATGTCTGTTTTCAGGTCGCGGGCAATGGATTGAATTAAGAGATAGTAGGGATCTTACCTAATAAATGCCACTGGTAAAAATTGCAAAGGGAGTATAAGTTTGACCATCAGTAGATATTTGGCAAGTCTGAAACGCTGTCATCCCTTTTGACCAAGACAGCTGGAAACAGGTGTGCTATGTGAAACTTCTCCCTGTGGTTCAGTGGAAAGAAGGAATTGAGCATGGTCAAGAAGTCCTCTTGTAGGTGAGCAATTTGCAGTTTTAATAATCCACCCTGTGACAGATGCTCAGACTGTCTGGAGGGCACCCTAAAGGTTTAGCCTGATTCATTGTGGTTCACAGGAAGAATAGAAGGACAGCATGACTGTGAGTACTCTGATCTTAAATAAGGAAAGTTTCTGGTAGCCCATGGAGGTTTAGCAACTCTGTGTGTTTGTGGCTTTGTTCATACTGTAGAAAGGGCATGTGGACAGGTGGCATTCACATTTTAGGTCCGATAAAATTGACATATATGTGGTATGAGCCAAACTGACTCCTTTCCTACCTTTTATCGGTGATTCAGGGAGCACTAACAGAATTGTTTATCCCTCTACAGTACAGAATTGTTTATCCCTCTACAGTTTGGTGGATACTTTCCCCTTGTTGTAGGCCAGAACAGGACAAGCTGTCTTAGACACTCCAAAGACATTTTCTTCTCTTGTGCTGGCAGTACCACGAACCAGCATTGACGAAGTGCATCAAGCCTTATTATTCAGTATCCATTGCAAACAGTATGTGATGTGGTGAGGTGAGGTTTAATTCATGGTTGCTAAACAAATTACAAAAGCTTTCCACGTTATTGAAAACTTGGACAAAAGTACAAAATTCCAGTAGAAAATAGGAGTGGAAAAAATTGTAAGGGAAGTGTTAAAATCATTAGCTATCTGAGGAAGTTAAATGAAATATGATAAAGGAGTATACTGATCTATTGCTTTACTGATCTGAGCTATTGATCAGATACTTCTCAGTATAATTTCAGAGAACAGAAAAAAACTAGAAATGTGCACAGACCATGGAATTTCTACGGCAGAAAAAGTCTCTCCCCTTGTTGGGACTGTAGTGTTATCAAGAGCAGCAGGAATTCTGACATTGATTCCAAATGAAATGTTGAAAACTTAAAAAACAAGAAACAGAAAATGTAGTTATTGCTGGAAACCTGCTCTAAACAACCCTTTAGGATGCTCTTGTTTTAAAGGAATGGCTAAATGCCAGAAAGGCAGCACCGCCAGCTTTAAACAACCCATTTCCACGTAAAGGCTTAAGAAGTGGCATAGCGTGAGGGAGCATGGAAAGAGCAAAGCTGTCAAATAGAACAGCCCCTGGAAGGCCATTTCAGCTTGGGCAGCGTTAAGCTAATAGTTGGCTGTCTTAAGTCATGTGCGAAGTGCAGAATGGCCCTTGCCCAGCTTCCTGACTGGCAAATTGCTTTTTCTACTTCCACAACTCTGCCAAGTGGAGCTATGTCATACTTGGTGATAAAACTTAAAATTTTTAAGTTAAAATTATAGGTGAGGAGCACGGTGCTTTAGGAATGGAGGGGTTATGTGTGGTTATTGTGCTTTTAAGGTCTGGAACGTTTTGTGTGGCAGACTTCAAAGGACATGTCAGTTGGCAGTCGGTTGCAGCTGGAACAGGATTGGAGACTAAACCCAAAACTAAAGTGTGGACGGACATAGTTTGTAAATAACTAGTGTGCAATTTCAATTAATTTTTACCATTACTTTATTTTTCTTCTTGTTAGTTGGATTCTATTAAAGTTAATGTGGAGGGCATATCTGATTCATTGGATATATGGAGTCACATCGTTTTCTAACTCAAGAAAGGCTTTGTTTGACTGTAGATCCTGGCTTGGAGCTTAAATGGAATAAAAATCACTGTTAAGAGTGATACCCATAGCCACCTGTGACAAGCTGAATGGCAAAAAGTGTAACAAATGGACAATTTCCAGCTCAGTGCATGTATCTGGTGACGTACTGGATCTTGTTTCTAGACTTAGAGAGTAGGTGCTTGAGTACGTCAAGGTTACAGCCTTGTTAAGGACAGATCATTAACTTCTTATTGTGAGGTTTGTATTTACTTTATTGCCCATCAAGAAAGAGGATCAGTTTTAATGGTTTACTTTCAGAGATTAATGGAACCAAATGGATTTTAGACTGCTGTATAGTCAGTGGCAGCTTATTGGGATGTTATCAAAATTGTCCTACATGGTACATGTCGATAAACTCCAAATGTCACCTTCTAGTACTGTGTTGCACATGTTGGTGAATATATAGCATGTGAGGAAGTAAATGAACTAGATAGAGTCCTCAGCAAAATAATGATCTAAATGAGACTGTGACAAAGAATTATAGAGAAGTTAAGGTCATGGCTACGATGGAAGCAAAGAAAAGCTTTTTCCTAATTATGATGAGCTGCTTTGTTTTTATAAGCAGAAAAGAAGTGTCTCATGATTATCCCGATTCTTTCAAATTTTTCTTTTGCAATGAAATATACTTATAAAAAGCACTTAGTGCTTGAACATTTTTATTTCAAGATCTAGTACAGCATCACACATGTATGACAACTCTTCGTAGGTTAGCAGAATTTTCAGTCCATTAGAAAGCACATTTCTGCTATCACATAAACAACAGTGAATTTCCAAAATTAATTTTTGGTACAAATTGAAGGTATTATGCTATCGTAAGTAAATGGCACTGCAAGTAACTGTAGACTTGTCTTACTGCAGTGCAAAATAGTGGTATCTGTAGATCTTATAAAGTCTTATTTTGAAGTCAGGCTTTCATGGAATAAATATGACTACAAATATTAGCTAGTAGTCTGGGGAGGAAGAAAAACCTAGGGTAATTTATGCTTTCTTTGGGGACCTATTGCATATATTTTTTTTAAGTGGAGGCCCTGCATGGACTGCTGAGAGTTTGTTGGCTCCACTGTATGTACTGTGAGAATTGTCTCCCTTCAGTAGCACAAAAACTGTCTATGTCCTCCTGATACTTCCCCCACGCAGGGGGTCTAGGAGGAGCCCTGTGGCTCGTGTTCTGTCCACTAACTTGGTTAGTTCACATACGCTTTCTTCCACACTTGATCAAGAGGTGGCTTGAGGAGCCAGAAGCTGTGAATAAAAGGATTGATATCCAGACTGCCAGTCCTTAGGATAAGGTCTAAGTTCCCTTCCTCCCTGGATGTCTGGAAAAAGAGGAGATAGGGCATCTTCTGTGCGCAGGGTGGCCATTTCAGTCATGGCTTTGCAGGACAGTCTAGAATGCATGGGTTTGAGCTTCTGCTTTCCTGTCTCTGCCCTGGCCTTTGCCTCTTATAATGATCAACCAAGTCCTTGGTTTCCTCTGGTCATGAGAGTGGGGCTGATAACTGCAGGGCCTCCAACTCTGAGAACCTGCTAATCCTTAACAATTTCATTGTACAAGACTGCTGTGAGAGCAGGAAGAGTAAGCATGGAGATCATCTGCATCTCAGATGAAAGAGGCTGAGATAGTTAAGAGGCAGGAAAAGGACTTTAGCCATTTTCCCACACAATTTGCCTATCCTATGTGACTCCAGCTGCTGCTCCAGAAGTCTGTGGCATCGCATCTGCTAGCCTTGTATGAATAACCTAGGTACACTTGGAATTTACAAATTACATTAATATCTTTGTTTAGGCAGCTGAATCAAGCACAAAATGACATGCCTAAAGACATAGGGATAGCCTGTGGAATAGGAGAGAGAAACCCCGAATCTCAACTAAATCTGTCTCCACTGGCCATCCTTTTTTGCTGCTGTGTTACTTTATCTCATTTCCGCATGCAAAAATCCATGGGTTGGCCCCATACTTTACAACGTGAAATGATGAAGAAAAGTTGATTATTAAAAGAAAAATTCATGAATGTACCATTAAATCCTGACATTCAGGATTTGGTCTGTATTAGGTGGCTGTCTTTTATCTGTATCTATTACATTTACTGTTGAATCACTTTTTTTGAAGACGAAAGAATTATCTGAGGTTTGCGTGTGAAGTTTGTGCCACTTTCTTTCATTACAGGCAGTAGAAGATGACAGTGGTTTGCCCCAGGGTCCACATAGTCCTTATTTCTAGCCTCATAGTTCCACCTTAATTGCACAGAAAGTCCCTATTTCCAAGTCTAAACTCAGTCTGTTTCTAGTCCCTCATCACACTCATTGGCCATATCCTGCTGAGCTAATTGAACTTTTTGAGCATCCTTCACAGGATTCAAAAGGAAGATGAAATTCTGTGGTGGTGATGGTGAGAAGATGGTGTGGTCTCCTTTCCAGCTTTATATACAAAGGAGGCTATCTCTGCAAATGGGAAAAGTCACCATATATTCCAAAATTGATCCATCAGCACATCCAAACTCCTCCTAACCTGCATGCTGAAATAGTGCTATCCACTATGTGGGAGCAAAACCAGCGAACCTGAGAGAGTCTTGGCAGGTCCCTGCTTCTCTACAGCGATGCAGCAGAAGTGGTTAACTGGAGGGTGCTTTAGGTCTCACTCCTCTCACCAGAGGTTCTCATGAGCCTTTGCTTTTAATGGCTGCTCGCCTCTGTGAGCTGTGGTATTGCCAAGGTCAAGTGTCCTGAATGCAGGGGTATCATGAGGTTTGACTCAAACAAGTCAGCCTAAGTAAGTAGTTTTTAACTGAGTTCTCTTTCTTTCCTACTTTCTGGTTTCTGAGATGGCAACCACATTTTCAGGTCTTTCCACAGAACAATGACATTTTGCAAATAATTTTTTTAAAAATGAAAGCTGAGATTCTGATATGATGTCTGGATTCTAGTAGCTAGTGTTGTAAGAACAACATCAAATATGTCCTTGATAGAAACACTAGAATTTACAACTAGGAAATTTAGGCCTGCAAGGTATGGGGCTGTGCTGGCTTTGAAAGATGTGAAAGCAGAACAGCAAAAGTGGCCTACTGTATGCAAATGAGATTGTTAAAGAAAGACACTTTTCTTCATATTAATTTGCAGAAACTCAGGAGGTTTTTGTGGAGGAGGAAAGGGGGAGAGGAAGGGAAGGGATAGTGTAGGGGTAAATAATGTAATAATTAGAACCTCCAGAGAGGACTGTAAAGTAGAGAATCAAGCTTGTGCTATTAGATTTCTGTTGGCGTTCATGGTATTTTGGCAGAGGAAAAAAAAAATTAAAAAGGGATCTTGGCAGTAAACAGATAGTAAGGGAGATTTGGAGGAACAACATGAAAATCTGAAAATGCATTAATTTAAAACAACATTCACTACTCCAAACGGACATATCTACAAAGAATTCATAAAATAAGAGAGACCTCTTGAGGACTAAGGATGAATTCCATTAACTCCGTTCTTCTTAGATGTCTTTGAGGTATGTGTAACTTGCTCACCTATTGGTAAAACAAAGGAAAACAAAATAAAGGAAAACATTCCTGAGAAGACCTAAGTCAAAACTGGTTTCAAATCCATTAGGTGGAAAGTACATTCACAGCCAAGTGAATGCTTTATCCACAGAATTTTGAAGCATGCTTTAGTAACCTGCTACTAGTAAAACTCAAATCCTTAAAAGAATCAATTCTGAAGTATCTCAAAGATGAAGACGTAACAAATCTAGACAGTAAGAGAGTCATTTAAGCATCAGACTCTGTGTGCTATTTGGCTCAAAATGCAATATCCCAAAATTCAATACTGCACGTGAAGTAACTGACTCTTTTGAGGAAAATTACAGCATACCAACAACATAACTTGCAGTGTCTGGAACCACTTAGAAATGAAGTAAAAGTACTGGTTTTACCCTGTCTTGTTTAAAGATGCACATAATTTTTAAGATCTTCTTTAAGCCTCCTAAAAAATTCTGTTAGCACATGCTCATAATTTTTATCCTTTTATTCTAGGATATTCTAATAAGAGTGCAGTATGAGAGTGTTGATTGTATTAATCTTATTTTTTCTTAAAAAAGAGAAAACTCCAAAATGTACTTGGAGCTTCTCAGAAATAAAATCATATTCTTTTCACAGAAAAGGGAGGTCAAATCCTGGACAGGTTCCAACGCCAAGATAAAAAAAGTAGCAACTTGACACAAAGATGAATGGTCACAGAGAAAAGTGTGTCTGGATGTGGGAAGAGGAGGTAGATAGAAGTAAGGGTTTATTTGCAATTAATTTTTTTTCTCTTTAATATTTTAATATTTTGCTTAAAGGGATAGGATATTTGTGATTCAATTGCAGCAATGGTATTTTAGATGAAGAATCAAGATTATCTTCAAATCTGATCCCTCTTTTTTGAGCATTCCTATTCAGATAAGACATACAGGTAGAGTGATGCCTCTTGTTAGACCAGGACCCATCACTTTCTTAGTTACATGGTTATTATGCATGGCCTGTTATTTCAGCCAAACTCTTCCACAAGAATTCCTTTTTTTATGCTGTAAACATGCTTTATCTTTAAAAAAGTAGTTCTTTTGTATGTTGGAGGAGAAGAGACATCATTTAGCACTTTCTTTTGTCCTAATGTCTTACAATCAGACGAGTTTTCTTGTTCCATAGGCAGCAAACTCAGGCTGAGAAAGATTTGTAGGGGGAGCTTTGAAGGCTCAGAGACACAGGCAGGGGAAAAGGACAACATTTGGGGGTTTTATGCTTCATAAATTGCTCCTGCAAGAGAAACTAGTGGTGTAAAGTAGAGGCTGTACCCCTGCATTTGGACAAGGAAAATCAGCACTACACTGAAGCAGAGCGCACCGTCCTGCCTGTTACTGCCGCTGCTTAGGCTTGTCCTTTAGGCATAACCCTCTAGTGGAACAGGGTGGGATTTCAGCTGCATGTGGTAAATGTCTCCAGTGTCTTTCAAACGGTGTGTGCCACGAAGGATGCTCCCCCTGAGACCACTTTGGTTGCATCCAAGTTCTGACGCCCTGAAAGGCCATGCAGAAAGACAGACGTTTAGCATGCGGCTGTCCAGAGGGGCATTTCTGCTGTGTTTCTTGAGGACTGTTCCCACCAAGTACATGGGAGCCCTATGGTCTGAGGTCTATGAGGTGCGCTGCCCTCTTGGATGTCCTGCCACTGCCCGGTTAACTCATAACACGTCGAGGATTACATGTGGTTGCTCGAGATTTCCTCATGAAGCCTCACCTGTTTTGCTGTTGGTTTCTGAGCTTTGGTGGCTGTTCTCCTTTTGTGGATAAGACAGAAAATAGCAAACTTTTATTCATTTCTTGTAAAGAAAGTGAATAAAAATCAGCTGCAGAGATCCCAAGATGAAAGAAAAATGGAAATTCTAAGGGTTTTTTTAGGGAGATGGGTGGAGGGACATTCTTCAGGATCATGAAACTGATTCCTTTTAAATTCAGATCGTCAGTAGCAACTTCTTTTGACTCCCTTCTCCAAAATTCCACCAGATGACCTTTTCACACTATGATGACATCTTATTTTGTTCCTGGAGTGGCTTTCTTTCCCGAGGTATCTGCTCTAAGCAAAGACAGAATTTGATGTGCACAGATCAGTTGCTTTCAGCAAATAATTGTTACCACTGACTGAGTATATTAGCTGCTGCCAGATTGAAAGGGATTATTCATACTATTAGAAATAGTTGTGAACAAGGAAACAGGTTTTATTTCTCCCAGGCCTTAGGCAGTTAAGCATTTTGCAAGAATACCTTCAGGAATCCACTGCTAAGCAATAAGGTATTGGATATAAATGGACTGACATTGTACACCTAAGGTTAATTTGCAAAGGAGAAGGATGGATTTGGGGTTAAAATAGAACATAGCAGTTGGAAAATCCCTACTGGTCTTTCTTGTGTCATTCTGAGAAACCAATTTCATTTGTTTTCTCCTAGGTCACTGTAAATTTACAGTAATGACAATATACCTGCATGTTGGAATCTGAGTGCAATTATGAATGAAATATGTGGTCCTGGGCTATTTTGAAGCTCTGCTGTCAAATACAGAATGTGTACCAAGTAGCTGCAGGGAAGATGCAGTCACCGGCTCTGGGATTGCCTGTCCGATCACCAGTACGAAGGAGGACCCACCCGTGCGCTGCGCTGGAAGTGGAAAGGGAGACTGCCAGTAGGGAGGGGAGGAACATGCTGCCCCTCGACAGCATACCATCTCCGCTGTCACATCACAGAATCACAGAATCACTAAGGTTGGAAAAGACCTGTAAGATCATCAAGTCCAACCATCAACTACCACCACCATGCAGTTCTGGTGGCATGTGCTGAAAGAGCAAAGGGCTTCTGCCTCATGACTATCTCCCTCCGCTACTTGCCAGCTGTGGGGCAGAAGGGAAGGGGAGAAGAAGAGGTATCTGTGCAGGTGAAGGGTACAAGGCAAGTCAGTGGAGGCATGGAGTAACTTTCCTTGCTGGCCCTGAAATCAGGATAGGTTGTGGCTGTGCAAGCAGCTGCACCTCTGCTATTGATACTTTTACTCCTGAACAGACCAGTGCTAGCACCAGTTGTTATCTCTCCCAAGCCTCTGTTTGATGTCCACAGCTCTTTTTCCTCTTCAGGTGGGATACTCATGGCAGGGTTGTGCAGGGCTTTGCCTCTCAGTCTGAATTAAGTCAGTATTTTTGGATTTCAAGGAAACTTTGCAAAGTAGCTATGCAATTTGTTCTTCTCATTCGAGGGATGTAGAATGACAGACTCTGAGTACCTATGCTGTCATCCGTAGAGGCGTTAACAGTGAAGCTTCTGACATGAGTCACCCATTTTACATGTAGGTCAGCAAATAAAAAAAATGCAAGAAACTTGGTCAATGAGCAGACTTTACAGATGCAATGCACAGCCAGGCATGACAGTTAAAATTAACATTTCAGCACAACCTAGCCACCTATATATTTCATTAAGCAGAACTTGTAACGGGCCTTGTGGAAGCACCATCTGCTGATTTCCAATAAAACTGCAAATGCTGCGGAAACTTTATGCTGTTTGTTCAATGTTGAAATGGGCTCAGTGCTAAATGCTAAACCCACAGTGCTTCCAGCTTGGATCCAGATTTGAATCGGAGTGAGTTGTTTATATTGCTCTGTAGTTTACAGAGTGCTTTTCTTACCTATGCAAGTTAGTGGAGAAAAACTACTACAACCTGAACTTCCTCTCTGTGCTTTCCAGACCATATGTCGTATCATCTACAGGATCATTCCTGGTACTTTTAATAATAACTCTTTGTGATATTTATAAACATCCTAGGAGATTCCACTTCCTGATTACTTACATGATAATTATACAAAAACAAACCACCTAGGTCTAGTACAGGGCCAAGATACAGTATGCCAGATGAATACACTAGAGTCAAAAAGCAATGACTCATTTACAGACCTGTTCTCCACAGTCATTTATAAACAAAAGGAAAAAACATTGTCAAGGAAATAGTGGTTGAATGATTTTCATAATCCTTTCTAGGTAGAAGGACATGGAATACATTAAACGCAGAAATCTTCAAGGGGATGTGATACTTTACTATACTGAACCATATGTGGGAAGAACCTGGGCATTCTATTGCATTATCAGATTTCTTTTTATGTGTGGACAACTGTCCTTCATCTTACAGGATTTAGTCTGTAGAGCTTAAGAGCAGGACATGTGCTGTGCTTCAGAAGTAATAAGAATACTGTAAGTAATGGTGAGAGCTGTCTCATAACGCTGTGGAATAATTTTACAGAGAAGGTAAAGCATGACTGTCTTCCGCAGACTAGTTGTATAAATAAAGTTTGTGGGACTACTCACATGGGTAGAGTGAGAAATATTTGACCCATGATCTTACATATCAAATATCTTTACGTATTATTAACAATCTATAAAGCTGGACATAAAAATGTGACTTGTTAATGCCAAACTTATGTCATGTGGAACAGGAAGAGAAAGAACAGAGTCTTTCCTATATGGTTTGTCAAGACCTTTTTCAATAAACTTGTAAGTGGCCCATGGCCATAGGTGCAGATTATAAATTAGCTTGGAGGCAGGTGTTTCCGTGGCTGCAGGGAAACTAGTGCCAACATGTATTCACAGACTGTATCCACAATATCCACACTAAAAGTATATGCCAGTGCTTGGAATAGACAACAAATGGAAGTAAGCTTATGATGCTGGAACAAATTTCCTATCTACTGAAACTAAAACTGGAACCATAAATACTACAGCTGGAAGATTATTTTTGATCTCTGCCACCATTAAGATGCCCATCTCAGATGTTTTGCTTGTAATAGTTCTGTTTCAATATGTAAAAACATGAAAGGTGATAACTATTTTTTAATCTCTTTTATTTGTTCCTCTCGCTGTCTCTCACATGCACAAAGATAAAGGGTAAAAGAAAGGAAAGAAGTTTCAGTTCTTTACCTGGAACACAGAAATGACGATGCTGAGTGGGCTGGTGCCTCAGTGCAGTCGACTATCTCTGTCAGAGATCATCTCTGCCAGAAGCCTCTGAAAGGGACTGAGAAACCCCAGGGCAGACAAATATGGAATAATGTGACCACAGGGAAGATTCTTCATTGTGGTAGTCAGTTAGCGGTCAGCGCTGTGTCTGAAACGTGCATTGACGCTCTTGCAGTTGCAGAGAGGAGGTCTGTCTGCCGTATGGAACTGCGGCGGTTTTGACCTGTCACAGGGTCTAAGCCCTTTGAATCCCCTGAACTCTTTGCCTGGGTGTTTATCTTGTAGCAATGAGTTTAACACTTAAGTAAAGCAGGTCTTTTCATCACTCCTAAGAACAACTCCTATTTCGATGGAAATGTGAATTAGAAATACATAATTGGGACCACAGCCATTTAGATTCATATCTCTGATCATTTCCAGCGTTGAATGGTCCAGAAAGCAGTGTGGAGAAATGCATGGTGTGCGGCACAAAACGTTTGGAGTATTAGTTGGAAACATTTGGAGCTTCATGCTTTGGTGCTGCTGTTTTGTCACTGTGAGCTGCCCAGGGGGGCTGTGTGCCAAGGGAGGGTGGTGGTGATGGAGGGATGGAGCGGGGGAACTTCAGCCCCACTTTCTGCACTGGCGATCCCTTGCGGTGTCCCAAGCTCTCCAGTGGCAAGTAAAAAAGGTCAAAGACAAGCATGCTGTCCTCCTTGGTAGCCTGTGTTCGTGTCAGGGCGGTGTGTGAAGGTGGCAGAAGGCTGGGCTGCCACAGGGTTGGGTGACACACCTGTGGGAGGGCAGCTCGCTCCCAGATCTGTTGCCCTCCTGGGTGAGCAGAAGATGCTTCCCAGGGCTACATGAGCCACCAAAATGCCACACTTCAGGCTATGTTATAGGACTGTTTCCTTTTTAATGTTTAAAATGGGTTGCCTTTTAAATTTAATTATCTCCTTGTTGTTTTATGAGGACAAAGGGTAAATAAGATGATTCTTGTTTGTTATGGGATTGCGTAGTGACCTTCTGTGGGCCTCATCGTGGTAGCCATGGTTCAAATTTAGAGTAATGGACAGTTCCTAATTCTTTTATCTCAACATCTAAATAGACCAGACAGATGAAGGGTAAGAAAAGTGGAAGAAAATGCAAGCAAAATAGGAGTATTCAATTTACATCCTTCATACCATTTTATTTTACGGTGTGTGCTTGCACTGTGGCTGCTGATTTTATTTATTTCCAAGCTAAATAGTCCTAACATTTTAAGAATATGGAATCCTTCTCATGGCTGTAACACGCTTATCAGCTGTCTCCAGTCACTTTCTATTTCTGTTAAATCCTTGCTTAGGTGGGGTAATCAGAACAGAACATAATATTAAACATGAGGGCATACCACTGATTTGCATACAGCATTCAGATATTTTCAGTATTATTCCTTCTTACTTGCTGACCAAAGCAGTTGGAACAGATGTTTCCCCTGAGCTGTACACAATGACATCTAGCTGTTTTTCTTGAGTGTATAAGCAATGCAGAAGTGGTTCAAATTATGCTTGCCATTGTACATTGCTTCCTGAATTAGTGTAGTAATATTATTTATTATCTGCCCATGCTCTGCAAAAAAACCTCAATGCTTTTCACAATGGGCTATGTAAATGGGGATGGTGGAAGGCTTCTCCTCTGTAAGACTGCAAAAATCGTGCCTTTTTGATGAATATTTTACTAAAACTTTTCTTTGATGAATTTTTGTACATGGAGAAGTTTCCAATAGCTAGGAAAGGCTGTAGAGAGCCACGACTTGGGAGGCTGTGTAATTACTACATACTCATCTTTCACAAGACAGGCTTACCTACAGGCTGCAGTTCTGCATGAACCGAACACTTAGGCATGGTAACTGACTTCTGCTGCTTGCCTTTCCCTTTCCTGAAGCTCTGCCTGATGGATAGTCAGCCACACTTTCTGTGGAGACTGCTAAGGGTGACTTTCTTCTGACCCTTTTTAAACGGACACTTTGGATAGTTTTAAATGTAAATAATTTAATAGACTCTAGCCAGCAGTTCCTAAGGCTAACGCACCCATAGCATCTTGTTTGTAAAATAACAACCAAGCCAAATGCATTCAGTCCTCAGGCTTTTGCCATGACGTACACATATGATTTAACAACCTCCCCCCCCTAGAATGGTCCATAACGAAACAATAACTAACATGTACTTTTGGGATAGTTGTATCTGCAGAAATCTAGCTTGGGTTTCCCAAGTAGTATAGCACAGATAACATTTGTTGTCACAACATTTGTGCTTTTAATTTTTTTTGAGAGCAATTTTGTGTGTGAAAAGGATTTATCAAGAAATTGAAAATTGTTGTGTGGCATCTTATGCCTTATTGTCAAAGAACAGAATCACATGTCGACCACTGCACCTGCACATACCCTTTATTTTATGTTTTGAGGCATGAAAAGGAACAATTCTGTGGTATCCCATATTGAGACGTATGGAGCTGGCTTCAAGGCAGCACAGACCTGTATGAAATGAGAAAGTTTGAGGGCTTTGTGAACTTTTATAGAGGATCAGAAGAAAGCTGTTTGGCACAGGTGTTTCTGTAATTGTGATACACTGGAAAAATTCAGTGTTTTCAAGGGCTCTTATGCTGTGGCTACAGCTGTTCTAACTCATACTTCTGCATGGACGATGTGGTGTTTTAGTGTTAGCACACTTGGTTGTGTAATATAAAACAAGTAGGAAAGGGAATATTAGTTAGACCAAGGTGGTGCACTTTCTTTTTTTGTTGTTTTATGAGGTTTTATCCCTTCTCATAGAAATGCCACTGGCAAAAACTGTGTCATGACAAAGTGACTGGGGTGGAGAATGGCCAGATATCGTCTAACACCTTCGCTTCTCCCTGCTGTTTATCTTCGTGTGCCACTTGGTTTCCCTGAGCTAGGAAGCATAAAGCACAAATGCAGAGGGAGAGACCAAGGTGGGGATGTTTTGAATCTCTCCCGTAGCACTGAAGTATGGCAGTATAAGTTATTCTTTTGCTCCCTGGCTTGCAGTTTGTTCCTGTGCATTTAAAAGTAAAGTGGTCTTGAACTGCAAGGCGATTGGGTCGCACAGAACTGGCTTCAAACCTATCAGGGTTGTACTGTGTGCATCTGGTGATCTAAATTAATTTCAGAACAGGCGCTGGCATTATCATTGCTGCTGTTATCTAACCTTTCTATATAGGGCAACAGGTTTATTTCACACAGAGAATGAGGATATGGTTCTTGCCTACAGGAGAGTCCAGTCTGTGTTGGAAAATGCATTTATGTAGTCTATACTCTGAGCTTGCAGTTGACTGCTGCTGGGATGGGTGCTGGCTCAGGAAGATGTGTCTGAGTTGCCAATCTGATCCTCTACCTACCTGCCTTCTCTGGATGACAGTGAGGTTATTCTGCAGTGTAGTAATCCTAACATGAGATTGCGCATCTGTAGCCACTTAGGCATTTTCACAGCAGTTCGAGAGAAATTCAACAGTGGGCGGTAGATGGTATTCCTAGTAGGACTATGAACAGTGAAGCTACTGAAATACCCTTTCTTACAGAGCAGTATTTTGTGGTTAGATTCCCTAGTGTCTAATAAGTTACAGACTCATGCCACAGCTTTTCCGGGGACACTGATAGGAGCTATTTTTTCATTCTGGCTATTTGTTTTCACGAAGCTCGTAGAAACTTAACATCTCTGAGAGTAACTCCTCTCTGCCATGTTGGTTAATTAAACTGGGAAATGGCTTCAAAAGCTTTGAAGAATGGCCAGAGTTGGTGACAGAGAAATACACAGCTGCATAAGCATGTGCACAGACACACACATACACAGAATGCTCACCATAATTAGGCTAATAAGCTTAATTTTGCTAGAAAAAGAGGCTCAAAACATAAAAAAAGAATGAGGAACAAAGTTGGTGAAACTAACAGGGGAAATTCTATAGCATAAACAAAAATTTAGCTTGAGTTAGATCTGATTCCTCCAGCGCTTCTGGTTCTTTTTTCATTAATCTTGATGTGTCTATAATAATTCCAGTGTCATTCATTGTCTTATTCACAGTGGTGTAAGTGAACAGTGAATCAGCCCCAGTGGGATGAACAGAATGTCTCTTGGTAAGGGATGCTGCTGTAACCATCAGCGGTGAGACATACAGGAAGGGTACGTTTTTGGACAGTTTTAATACAAAATCCACTGTCATTTGGGAGGCCAAGCCTTTTGCACGAACTTCAGTGGAGGGATGCCAATTTATGCCAGACACGAAGCAAATGAAGAGCTTTAGCTTACCAATTCTAGCATTCACTCTACTTGTTTAAAATTTTCGTTATACCTAGAGTGACACTTGACGGACTTCATACGATGGTTGGAATTAATATCACCTTACTCTTATTTTAAAAAGTTAGATGTTTAGTATGTATTAGTTGGCTAGCCTCCTGAGGGAGAGAAAGAGGAAGAGGGAAGCCATTTTAGCAATGATTTCAGGATGGAAGAAATTGCACTTTGGACGTACCTTTGTAGGCAGCCTAGACTAGTAATTCAAACTAGATAGATACACTGCATTTGAACTGCTAATGTGAGGAAAGATGAGTATTACCTAGAGCCTCTGCTGACACACCTGGGCTATGTTGAAAAGGGCTTACCCAGAGATTGCCATGCTCAACATGGCTTGAAACTTCTTACTGCTTACGAACTATCTACCTATTATCATGTGCTTGGAGATTTTATTCCTTTTCAAAGACTTGCAAGTGGTTGATGGAAGAATTCCTGTTGTTGGTGTCGGTTTCTCTAGGAAAAGGTTCATGGTGCTAAACGTGTTCTGCTTCTCATTTATATACATGGTAAATTGAGTAATTGCCTGTCACAAGACGCTCATGGTACCCAAATGTTTCTAGAGTTCTATCACACGTTATCGGTACGAATGACTGTGTATTACTTTCCCAAAGAACAGTTCTGAAGTGGGGAAACTTTGAGAAACTGGTTTTTGTCACAGTATTGTCTCTCCTTTAAACAATGTTTCTCATTAGATGGCTCCATCAATCTTCTTATAGGAGGGTGATAATATCTTATCACAGCACACAGAAGGTAACATCCATCTTCCGTTTCTGTCTCATGATTCATACTATTTGTATTTGCAGTTTCAGTGTGGTTAGAGGTTGACAGATACACAACTGGACTTTTCTAAAAAGGTAGTTAGTTTTATTACATATTTAAATAGGACAGAATGATACTGGGTTTATTTAATAGGCATTTCTTTTATCAAATCTCCTGTATTTTCTCTTAAAGGATCATATAGCTAATCAGGTAAAATTGTAAGACCACTTACACACAACTTACAATTACTTAACAGAAGTTAACAACAATAGCATATCACTTATTAAGCCTGTAAAAATCACAGCAGTTCGGTGATCTTACTGCTGATGATAAATTGAACTTTTCCATTTCTACTACTACACTAATAAAGAGGAAGAGTTGAAGACCAGCCACTCTGTATGGGTTGAATATTTTACCCTTTCCTGGACTGGAAATATGTTATTTTCTATTCTTATTCCTTTAGCAGACATGCATATAAAAAGGCTACCTCTTATTTTATGAACGTATGGTTGGTGCACACATCTGTTCATTTAACTGTACTGTACTGTTGTCCTACAGCTGTCTTTGAGGCATTACATTTAAGCAAAATCAGTCCTGCAAAACCAACTTACTCCATTTGCTTCTTTCCTCTCTCTGAGTTTTCCTCGTCTCCTGTATCTATCTTCTAGACTTATTGTTTGGATTATTTATGTTCATTCGGAGTTGAACTTTATTGTGAGATATTTTTCAGGCACCCCACAATAAAAGTATCCTGGTGTATTTTACATCAAGATAAATATGGCAAATTAGCATTTTATTTAGTCCAGCAAAGTTATGTATTTCTTTGCCTATAATGATCTCTTCCTAAAAAAAAAAAAGAAAAAAATCAGAAATTGAACTTAATACCTTATCAGACCGTAAAATCAAAGCTAACTGGTCTGTAAGCAGGTTCGTGACAATTCAGAGATCTACGTTGTAAGATCCCAATCTGGTAAACAGTTACAATAATACTAAGATATTTGCCCATGGGCCTTTAAAAGAGATGCAAATGTGGCTGACCTTCCTGTCTCCTCTTGCGTGACCTCACATACAAGGAATATTCTGGAAGAATCAATGAAGTGAACAGTAGTAAAGCCAGAGAGCAGAAACCTGACCTTAGAGACGAAAAGCATGCTATGAATGCTTTGATAAAAAGGCAGGGAGGCAGACAGAGTTCAGATATAAAGAGTTTCATGGAAGGAAGGCTGCAGGCAAAACTGAAAAGAGAATCCGGAGAAGACAATTAGGAAGAAATGTTGTCAGCATTGACACTGAAGCAGGAAAGAAGGGAGAACGAGAGAAACTATATCTATGGGGAAAGGAAGGGATATGAAATCCCGATGCCGCATGTGAGATGTTCAAATTAGGCTGTGAACCGTGAGTCGAGTATAAGGTAAAGCTTGGATTATCTGGAGTCCTAGCAATTACAGCAGTGGTAGGAGATGTTGGCAGGTGTTTTGCCAATGGTGTGTGAGCAAACAGGATGAAATGAAGGAAGACAAGAATGAAGTGATTCTGCTATCAGTAGGATTTTATAGTGAGGAAAGAGTGATTATTTTTTTTTCTTCAGGTGCGCTATTGACAAAACATCAAAACATTCAAACAACAATTACTGTTTGGAGATGGCTGGAGAAAGAGGAGGTGAACATGTTATAGTTCAAAAAGCCAGGTGATGAGAGGGCAAGTGACATATATTATGAACATCTCACTGAGCCAGCAAAGAGCAAAGGTGGAGAGAGATCCAGAAGCAGCAAGGCATGGCTGAAGACAATGTTTCTAAAAGAAAGGTGAAGAGGGAAATGACTATAATGCTTTGCCCTTATAACAGAACATACTGAAGTAAAGGTTTACGGTGTGAACTGGGGTCTGAGGAGGAACACTGTCTATGAGGCTGCAAATTTCCTTCCATGCATGAATTTACCTTGCTCTCAAGCTGCTGGGTCTCAAGTTGTACTCAGACGCCCAGATTCATCTTGCCTAAACATGGGTAGGAAGTATTTGTGACAATGCCCAGCTGAGGTTTTAAGTCAGGGATCCCATCACCTTGCATCCTCTTTTCAGTCAAACTAAATAAGAGATTACAGTTAATGGCAATGACAATGGATTAGGGCCTCCATGCTCTCTGCATGGAGGGGGCATGGACAAGACTTGACATCGTGCATCTGCCTGTCATACTTTATTTAAGGGAGATCTGGATGTTTAAGTGTACCTTGTAGTGTAGTTTCACTATAATAATTGAGTTAGTTATGTGCTTTATTGTCACAAATTTTGAATCTATAATTAATTAGAAATTACTAAAAGGCAATATGTCACTTCCCAAGTTCATAAAGGCTGGAAAATATTTTAAATTGAAATCAGCAGAAAAGGCGGGCGGGAGTGGGGAGAAAATATGGAGAAATATTTCATAAGGGGGTAAGAAATCAACTACCAGCCACATAGCCACGAAAAAAAATCTGTCCATAGCGAATTACCAGGGTCCTGCATTATTGTTGAAGGCAAGGAAGAATAACTCTAATATTACACAACACATTTGTTTTCACATGTTTAATTAGATTTTGTAGAAATGGAAAAATAATTTGTTTTTATGGAACTACTATCAGTCTGTAACCCAAAACCTCTTTCAATATTTAAATGTTTTAATATAAACCATTCATACTGGACTAAGTAAAAAAATATGTCCAAAATGGAAATAATCCAGATAATATGCTCTGCTTTCTTTTACAAGCCTCAAATAGCTTCCATTTTACTAACAGTTTTATATCTGTATAAATGTAGGTAGGAAATGTTTGTAACATAAAGATGTATGGCCACTTTTTACATTACTGACTGGGTTGTATGCCAGCAGTATGTTAGGCACATTATACCTCAGTCTGACTGACTGTGGTGTTGATTTCTTTGTAGAGTCATCAGAGAGTTAAAGAAAGCCATCTTTTGAAAGCCATCAAGGATTACTTTGTCATCAGACTAGTTGGATCTCATCTGGACTGCTTGTCATCAGCTCGCTGCAATCGTTTATTGTATTATCACAAGCATAGGCAACCTTTTCTGAGGTTTGGCCTTTAGCTGATTGTGTAGCATTCTCTGTCAATCCAGCGGAGGATTGCGAGAGTGCTGATCTGAACTGGTAAGCAAATAGAGTTTTGTGTTGAGGGGAACATCAAAAGTTAAGGATGCACTAGGCACAATTTTGCAAAACTTTGAAATGTCTTTCTTTGGAACCTCTCAAATCACAGGGCAAATTTTTTTTTTTAAATAATTTAAATAATTCACCCCACATTGAACATTATCTGATACTAAATGTAGTTCCACGGAAACAAGTGATACTATTTATAGGCCCAAATGCGGGTGCTGTAGAGCTGGTTGGTGGGAGCTGTTCAATCACCTATACAGAGTTTTATAAGGCCTTTGAATTGGCTCTCACAGCTCTTGTGGGTGACACAATTGTATCCGAATTCACAGCATGCATGTGGGTTCATGTTGAAAACCATGCTTGGAGTCCCGGGTAATGTGTCAGAAAAAGGACTTCGTTCTCCTGAGCGCAAACAGTATTTTTGTATTTTAAGTCACATATCTGACTTTCTGGCAGAGATCAGACTTGGTAAACCTACCAAATGAATAGCTAGAACAGATATTTTTTATTGTCTACTTGTCATCCATTCCCGGGGCACATGCAAGGCCCAACAGCGCTGTCCAAAAATATCATTTTTTGGTCAGTTTGGATTGTCTCAATTATCCTTATCCCTACACTGGATACTAAGATTAACTTCACAAAAAAATAATAGTCAAAACCTGAGGCATTGTTCTGAGATCGTAGGAGTCAATGATTCTCCAGACTGTGAAATACCACACTATTTGAGGAATTCTAGATTAAAAAAACCCCATGTTGTTAGGTAGGAGAAGCCAAAGGAAGTGTTTGGGTACATGAGAAGAAAAAGTTGCTTAAGAAAACTCTCCATAGAAAGAGCCTTCTGACTGCAGCCTTCACTGACTCTGGAGTCTCAGATAGTGTTCACCAGCAGAAAGGCTCTCCACCAAGTGTGCCTTGGCCCAGGAGGACCGCAGTAGTCCATGCAAGTTGCACACACCAAGAATGGGAGGGCCATCCAAACCAGGTCAAGGACTGTGACAAATGCTTCTCAGTCACAGAACCACAGAATCACAGAATCACTAAGGTTGGAAAAGACCTCTAAGATCATCAAGTCCAACCATCAACCCAACACCACCATGCCCAATAAACCATGTCCCGCAATGCCACATCCACACATTCCTTGAACGCCTCCAGGGAGGGTGACTCCACCACCTCCCTGGGCAGTCTATTCCACTGTGTTACCACTCTCTCAGTAAAGAACTTTTTCCTAATATCCAGTCTGTATCTCCCCTGGCGCAACTTGAGGCCATTTCCTCTTGTCCTGTCGCTTGTCACTTGGGAGAAGAGACCAACACCCACCTCTCTGCAACCCCCTTTCAGGTAATTGTAGAGAGAGATAAGGTCTCCCCTCAGCCTCCTCTTCTCCAGACTGAACAACCCCAGTTCCCTCAGCCGCTCCTCATGAGACTTGTGCTCCAGACCCCTCACCAGCTTCATCGCCCTTCTCTGGACACGCTCCAGCACCTCAATGTCCTTCTTGTAGTGAGGGGCCCAAAACTGAACACAGGATTCGAGGTGCGGCCTCACCAGTGCCGAGTACAGGGGCACGATCACCTCCCTGCTCCTGCTGGACACACTATTTCTGATACAGGCCAGGATGCCGTTGGCCTTCTTGGCCACCTGGACACACTGCTGGCTCATCTTCAGCCGGCTGTCGACCAGCACCCCCAGGTCCTTTTCTGCGGGGCAGCTTTCCAGCCACTCGTCCCCAAGCCTGTAGCGTTGCATGGGGTTGTTGTGACTAACGTGCAGGACCTGGCACTTGGCCCTGATGCTGAATAGCTCTCAGATCTTGTTATGTCCAGATATTAGTACTGTCTTCCATCTTTCTTCCTTCTCCTTCAAACATTTTTTTCCCCCAAACCCAAATGCATCTAATGGCAAATGTTAAACAACCTTCTATGTAGTGAAAAGTGGGGAAAGGGTAACTTCCTCATTTGTCTAATAAATCTGATTAGAACAGTGTGGGTAGGAAGAACAGGCAAGTTGGAAGGACATAGTTTACATTCTACTCAACAATGTTAAAACCAGTTCAGAGGCAAAACTTGCAGACCTCTACAGGAAACAATTTTCTACTATTTAACTTACATTTGCAACATCTTTTGAGATCTTCAGCAAAAGGTCTCTATTATAAATCATATTATGTTATTACTATGTTTGAAATATCCCAGTTGTTGAGGGACATCAGTTCAGAAACAACTTTTGTCTTTCAATTTCAAGTAGAAGATATGATTTTGTGGAAAATATTTCTTTAACTTCTATATTATCTTCAGAAGTTTTTATTTTTCCTTGTCTATGTTTTCAGTGAGGGAGGGCAGGAAGTCAGAGATGATTCATACCATTTTGGGATGTGCTCGTTTCTCTGATGACGTCTGATTACAAAGCTGGGCCCACTTGTTAGCAAGAACATCACAGAGGATGTTTTCAGCTCCATCCTCTTATTAATCACTTCTTAGTTCTTGTAAATAATCTATGCAAGTACATCCTTAATACGTCATAGGCGCTCTAATGAATAACTGGGAATTTAACTTTGAGAAATGTAGCCCAGAAATTTTTATATGTATTTTCTCACCATTTTGGCCCTTTTCTTTCCATTCTATTTAATTTGTCTGAGGCAGTTGTTTTGAGTTTTAGAGCCTTGAATCCAAACATTTATTTTTTTGCAGTTATTTTAAAATATATTTCCACCCCCAAAAGAGGGGCTTATTCAGAGGAGCAGGCTTTTAAAAATCAGGAAACATGTATAAAAAGAAATCTATTAAACAATGTTTGCCTGGGTTCCCATTGATATTTTTACTGCAATTTTTAGAAACTGTTGGTATTTTAATGAGGTTTTTTCCGTCCATCTGCTTCTTCAGCTTGGTTTTGCAGAAAAGATACAAATCCTGCATTTATGACATCACAGTTTGTTGCCATAGAATTTACTATACTATCTCAAACACACTGTTATGATTACATGACAGTTTCAAATCAGACCATAAAGTACCTTCCAAGTGAGGAAACATGTCTTTAAGTCAAGAAAATATAAATGGGAGAAATAAATCACTCTTCTTAAGTGCTGAGCACCAGCCTGATGCTACACAGGCACAGAATGAGGCATTTTTTTACTTCACAGAGATCCCAACCTGATGCAGACAGAGGCATTACAGAGGAGTCTTGCAGTGTGCCTGGCAGGAATATAGACCTGAACCAGTTATGAGACTGACAGGTGTTGCAGTTGTGTTGCAGGGAGAGGCTGATGAAAAAAGACAAAGAGAGATTGGAGAGCCACTGGAGTTAGAGATACTCCATGCACTTCAGAAGCAAGATGAGCTAAGAAAAAATAGGGTGCATTCACACATACAAAGGCAAAGTTGCTCCACCACCGTGAGCAAGCGACTGGAGCGTGGAATGTACTTCCAGGGCGTCGGAGAGGGTGGCAAAGCAGTTGGAGGAGTCTGGGCAGGGCAGAAAGCACAGGGAGAGAGTCAGTGGATATTAGGGCAGAGGTGTAACCGCAACTCTGTTGTGCAAACTTTGAAGGGCTGACTGCACCCTGGCACAGAAGGGGTAGTGAGGAATTCAAAGGGATGAGCACTGCGTTCTTGCATAGTGAGAATAGGAAACGAGTCTGGGCAAATGAGAACAAAGAGAAAGAGGGTAAGAGAGAAAGATCGTGGAAGTTGGTATAAAAAGTGACTAAGGCACAAGTAAGGCTTTTAGTGGCAGAAATGAGAAAGAAAGGATACGTGCTGGAAGCACATGAAGGAAAAACAATAGGCTTTTTCAGCAGTTTGGCTAGAAAGGGAATTCAAGTAGAGACAGAGAGAACAGGAAACCTCTCATGCAGATATAGACAGAGCTACAAAGGTATAAGCTTACTGAATGCTTGGGATCCTGTCTGAGAACCCAAGAGAGAGGAAAAACAAGATACTGATTAAAATACTGAGAAGTGTGAAAGCAGTGGATGGAAAAAAAAGGCAGGCTGCATTTGCGATGATAACCAGGAAACAGTCAGGGACATATCCTTGTGGCAGTGGAGAGAGGTGGAAATGCTGGGAAACTAGGGAAGGAGTTGCCTCAGTAGCTGGAATTGGAGCTGTGGGCCCAGCCGCCCTCCCATGGGTAGAGCATGATGTCTGTGCCATTTTCTACCCTGTGCTTTTGCTGTTGTGGTGAGTCCAGCAATTCCCCTGGGGAACAGAGTTCCCAACTAGTGAGTTAAAAATCTACTGAGTATCAACACAATCGAAAATAGAAGTGGCAGGGCAGTACTGTACATATACACTGCACATACATTACAAGCACATACAGGGAATAGGGTCTTTCTTCCCTCCTGTTCATAAGTAGGTTTATAACAAGGTTTCTTTCTCTGTGGCAGAAATTTTCCACCTTGGTGCTAGACGGATTTTATTAGTGCAGAATGATGAAACTATTTGCTAATACTTTTTATGCAGCCAATGCAGAAAGCTGTAGCCATTTAGCACGAATAAACCGGGCTATTCTTGCTTAAAACCTCTGACTTGGTTCAAAGCATACAGCCCATTTTACAGTGTCAGCCCTTCCCCAGCTTCATGTGGTAGTGGCACTGCCACAGCCACATAGGGCCAGCTTCTTAGCTGCTGTGAAGTAACTATTGGTTCACTGACTTTAGCTACAGCTGTGCCAGGCCAGAACAGGAAAGAATCAGATCTGCCGTAACTACACATTTATGGATTTCTGTGGTGGGGCATTGTGTATGCTGCCTCCGACTAGGAGCTCCTGCAGTGGGAAGTGGATCCGCACAGACAGTGTTCGGTTCTTGTAATGCAGCCTCGAAGAGTTATCCTGAAAAGTTACTGGGCAAGATGCACAAAATTAACTTGCCTGTCCTTTCGCCCAGGGTTGGTAATACATGCAAAAGAGTTATGTGCTTTATCAATAACAAAATGCAGACATAAAATTTTGCAGGCCTATTGAAATACCTCTGTAATACCTTTTTATTTATTTATTTTTTAAATATACTTGGTCTTATGTTAGCAACACATTCAAATGCTGGCACAAATTATTATTAATTCCTTTGGTGTTTTTGTAACAATGTTAACCATGATGAATTCATTTGGTACCAATATGGATGTCATAAGTACTTCATCAGATTTCCAACTCAATTCATGACTAATTACCTTTACCATTATATTAAGGAGTTACCCAGATGTGCTTATGATAGAATTAAGGTAAACAATGACTGATGCTCAGAGGTTATGATTAGAGCAGTTCTACACAATTTGACAAAACCTCATGTGCCTTTCAATATAAAGCACCTGCCAAGCCACATGTGCACCAGATTTCTCAAATTCCTTGTCACTCATTAATGCAGATGTAGTCCATATTTTAAAAGTAATTGTGTAGAAAGGAGATTTTTTTCAAAAACCAGGGAGGTTTCCTCTTCAAAACTCATGAACTCTGTAACTGAAATTTTTAGTGACCCCCTTATTTGCCAGTTGAAATACTGTTGTCATATGATCTACAGGTTTTTTTCACCCACTTCAGTACACCACTTCGACACAGAAGTGACATGCCTAAAAATGTGTTTTCACAAAGTGGTACAATTCAGGTATGAGAAAGGTCTGTTACCTCAAACTGTCCAACTTCCTGCCTTTGTCAGGTTGTTTCCTACTTTAAAGTAAGTAGGGTTTAGTAGTGCTAGTTTGCTCCGGTTTTGAAACTCTCCAAGGAACCTAACCACTTCCCCAGGGGAACTATTCCAAAACCTAATACGTCACAATGTCGGTATATAATTCAACCTAATTACTGCATATTTGGTGTTTACATCCTTTAAGTATTCGAAGACGTTTACCATGGCTGTTCTGCTTCTTATTTCTGCAGACAAGTGGGTGGGAATTTTAATAAATTATTTAATAAATATCGGACAACTTTGTTTACAAACTATCTGGGGAACATCTGATACCTTTTGCTAACTACGTATTTGGGTTATGTTGTGGAAGAGGGCAGTGGTGGGGCGAGGCGGGGGGGGGGGGGGGTGGGGCGAATACCAGGGGGTGGAACGACTGGTTTGCTACCTTTAAAAGGGTGTATCCAGCTCACCAAAGAGTGAAGAGGAGAAAAAGACAGCTGCTTTGTTTACCTTGGCCTTTAGTCCTGGATTTCAAAGGTGCAGGAAGTCTAGACTTTGCAGACTGTCTAACGTGAAAGGACTATGAGCACAGCCTATCTAGAAACCTGGCCATCGTTCTCATTTTGTGCTGCCACTCAGCTTCCATTACAAGGAGTCAGACATGAGGAATTAAGTGTTTTTTAAGCAATAAAAGTTGATCATGTGGGATAGGAAAAAATTCCTCTGACTAATTAAGACCACAGTCCTGATCAATAGTCAGTGGGAGCTCATGGTGATCAGGACTTCCGCACATTTTGACATGTATTATTTCTGCTCACAAAATTAGAGTTATGTTTGTTTTGCACCTGAAGTCTCTAGGTGATCCAGGTACATATTTTATCCATGCTCAGAATACCTGTAAGGCACTTTTCTTCTTTGACTGTGCCTTGTAGAGGACCATAGAATCACATAGTTGTTTGGTATAATTTTGGGCAAGTGTATAGGGTGGTGAGTACAGGGTGCGAGTACTAAAAATGAAGGCCATATTTACTTCAGTACTCTATTCTATTCTTTCAGTAGTATCCAGGACTTATGTGGCACGCATATCTAAATATCAGTTGGGCTTACATGCTTTAATGCTTTGGAAAATCCCTTGTCTTCACTTCTAAATTCTTAAAAAATTAAAAAATATAATCACACCTTAATTAACCTTACTAGCATTTTGGACATACTAATCTGTTTTGATTTCTTTCTGTTCTCAGATGAATTTTTCCTTTTTCCCTTTCTATTTGCAGTGTTCACATGGGCAAAGGTAAACCATAATAAGCACATCCCACCGGAAGCAAGATTGTTCTGATGTTTCTGCTTCAGGTGTCCTTTCCTATTGTTGTGCTGCAGTATTTAATACTGTATTGAATGAAGCAGGAAATATTTACAGAGACTTATGTGATACATAAATAAATTACTTATCTCATATTTTAGCTTTTAAATGTAACAATTTAGCTGTTAAAATGTAAAAATACTGTGAATACTTTGAAAATACAGTATTTTTCAAATACTGTGTTACAATACCATGGCAAGGCAATTGTCGTTCAATGCCTTTACACAATTTTCATGAGCAGTATGTTACCAAAACTATTTCCAAACAATGACCCTTCTAGCAAATTGCCCTCAAAGACAGACTTCTTTGAGCTGATCGGAAATGGGAACATAAAACCGACAACATTAGAACACTCCAGGAACTGGACTATTTTATAAGAAATTTCGTGACCTAGAAAGAACTTTGCCCTACAAAAACCAGCCAAACAAATGTCCTAAAAAACAAGATCCTGCTTCACTGTGAGCGTTGGTGGAAAGGAATTGAGAGTTTATTTTTGATTTACTATGTCTTTTATTCAACCACTTAATGTAGAAAAGATATAGAAATGCTGTAACGAAAGTTATGTCAAAGTTGTGCCTTCTGGACTTAATGCCCCTCTCACAGTCTTGCCTATTTTACTCCGTTGTAACCACTGCTTGAGACTTTTACCAGGGTAAGCATGAAGAGAATTGGGCTGTTTGCTTTCAGTGATTTTCAGTAGTTGTACAAAATACTCTAGCTTCTTCAGTACTCTCAAACTGTGGGTTTTTTTTATGGATAGATTTGGCAAATATGTCTGTCCTGAGACTTTGCAAACATAGGACATTGAATTTTGCACCTTATATTAATCTCTGGTGTTAGGTTGTGGTCCTGGTGAATTATTATCTCCTTGCTCCTTTCTCAGACAGTTCTGTGGGTAATGTTAGATTCTGTCCTTGGACTGAATTGTTAAAATGTGGTTTCAGGTCTAGAATGGTGCCCGCTGCCTGGTTGGCCACCGCTAGCTCCCCCAGTTCCTCTTGATCCTGGTGCCCACTTTGCCTATGGACTTCTGAGCAATCATAGTGCCTGGATATGCAATACTCAAAGGACTAATGGAATCTGGCTATATGCATGCTACTGCTTTTCTGGGCAGGATTACACAAACCTGATACTTACTTAGCTTTGGGTTCTAACCCCCATCCACTGTGCCAGGGGAACAGGCCAGATCTCCTGGTTTTATAGCTCCTTTACATGACCTTATATCTTGCTCTTTTCTCAGTCATTTTCTTAGCTGTCCCTACTTTGTATTTACTAAACTTTTTTAAATTGGAGATTGTACATTTCTGCACAATAGAAATGGTCCAAATGCCTTTTTTCCACTCCAGCAGTTTCCACTTCAGCTGTTCCTTAGCTTATACTCAAAGTTTGGGAAGGTTAGGGTATGTTTTGTGCCCTGATGGAATGTGGTGCTAATAAATCACCAGGGGATGGGATGTGCTGGGACTTGCCCCACTGCTGATGTTTTAAAAAGCTAGCTGGCTGTTGAGCCTGTTCACTGTCCCATCAGACTCAGGGTTGAGCTTGGGGCATTTTATAGATCACTTGACTCTTCAAAAACCTGGTTAGCTAGAATTAAAAAAAGAATCCTTCCTGGATTTCTGGGTGATACTTTTAAAACCTTAGATCTGGTCACTTGTTAGGAATTGATTTCTCATTGGGCACCTTTCAAACCAATTCAGGAAAGAGGGCCATCATGATGTAGTGTCCAAAGATCACCCCTACAGTTTGCAATAAGGTGTGGGAAGTTAAAGGAAATGGAAGAATCTGACAATCCAAATTCTCCCCTTTTAAGGTTACAGATGTACTAGAGAAATACTGTGATTACTCTGTCTTACCACATTTCTATGGCTGGCGCAGTGCCATTCGAGGTGGCTGACTGCCAGTGAGGTCTGTGATCTTTTGATTTTCTTCTCAGTGTGAACCATCTGCTCCTTGAGTCCTTGCTGCAACTCAACTTTTTTAGCAAGTTCAAAGTTGGCTACACCTTTCTCAGCCTCCCTTATTTTCCAGGAAACCCTCTGACCCAGATTGCTGATTACCTTCTTGATTTCTTTTTACTACTGCATTATGGGAACGTTGTTATTGGTCTTCCTAATGAATCCAGACATTTGTCACTGAAGAGTGAGGTGTTTTCCCTCCTTTTCAGTTTTTCTCTGAGCCCTTCCTGGGAAGTTTCCAGACGCTGTTTTAATTCCTTCTGCGAAGCTTCAACCTCTGACTGGAAAGCATCTTTGGCTATCTTGGAGTTTAGCATGCTCAACAGCAATCTGAGCTCACAATTTCTTCCCCTGGGGAAATCTTTGGTTTCCTCTTCAAAAAGGATCTCACTACTAACAGCATTGTTACTGTTTTTGTAGAGTAGGTAGCCAACATTCATGGTTTTGCAGACTGTTTCTATTATGACAGAAGGTATACAATATAGCCATATCTTTTTTGATGTGATCCTCTTTATTTACAAGGTGTACAAGGTAACGTTCAGATTCCAGGAGCTAAATAAAGGTCATGCAAGAGAAAGCATTTTCTTTGCTCACAGATACAAACATTTTTTCAGCCAATACTCTGTTCCCCAAATTCCATGAGTTGGCTTTCTTTCAAACTCCCAAGTACTTGTCTTGCTGTCTTTTTGGCTTCTTTGCTTGCATCTGGCTGCTTCTGCCTATAAACACACACACTTTTACCAAACAGTACACAGTTTAGATGAATTTATAGTCATCTCCCAGCAAAAGTCCTTCACCATCTAGCTCAGCTTCTGATTCAGCTTACATATGGCCAGAGTTTTGGGTAGTGACTCATTTGTTTCAGCTGTCTTATGTGCCTTACACTAAAAAGGACTATAATTGCTTCTTCTGTTTGCCCTATATGAGGAGGCCTGTTAACAGCGTCAATGATGTCTCACTCAACCTTCACCACAATACTAAATCTGTGCTTAAGGAGCACTGGATTATCCTGTGACAGATCACAACTGTATAGTCTGCCGTAAAACTGCAACACAGTTTAATTTATGTCCTTATCCATTTTCATCCTACTGGTTTTCTTGGAGCAGTCCTCAGAAAAGAAATTCTGTGGCATCAAGTGAACAGGAAAGACTATCTGTGAGTTAAAGTTCACCCTCTATTCATCCTGCAAGGCATGGGTTAATAGACACAACTGTTTCTTGTTCAATCAATTGCTTGATCAGTCAATGAGAGGTGAGATTACCAATAAATGCAGCTTCACGGTCTTTTATTTCACCACTTCCCGTGTCAGTAAGGGATGGTATTGGCTGCCGGTGTTGGCAGCAGGGGGCTGCAGGGTGGCCTCTGTGGGAGGAAACTAGGGGCTGCCCTGTGCCCAGCCAGGTCCCATGGACCCACGGCAGGACGCAGCTGAGCCCATCAGCCAAGCTGGTGGCACCTCTGAGAAATATGTTTATGAAAGGGCAAAAACACTGGACGGGCAGAGGAGGGAAAAGAAGAGTGAGAAACAGCAGAGGGAACAACGTGTTCCTGAGCCTCAATTTATCAGACCAAATCACACCTATATTGCTGTACTAGGGACATCCAGTTGGCTAGAAAGTCAACTGTATAATAAGGCATGGTTGGGGTGCTGAGGGGTGAGCTGCCCACTGCCACACACTTGGAAACAAAAAGCAAAAGCTTTTAGGCAGAACCAGAACAGCTGAGTCTCCAGTCATAGCTCTGTGTGGTTTACATCCTGCAGTTCTTTTGGATTTGTGTTGGTGAAAGACAGAAGGCAATTAAATGTTGCCTATACGTATGCTACAGAGACATTTTTTCAGTAGCTGCTGAAAACACATTCTCTCCTGTACGTGCAGACAAATAGTTTCTGTAGGAGGGCCTTGGCCAGGACACAGGATCTTAGTGCTTTCAGACTGTGGAAATACAGATCTATAGATCTATTTATCTTTTTCTAACTTATGTTGTAATTACAACCAGTAAAAAAAAGGTCAGAATGTCAGATGCAAAAAGTATAGCTATGACACAGAATAGGCTGAATTTAACACCTATGCTTTAAGTCAAGACTGAAGTTAAAAATAAAATCCATCTTATATATTGATCAGCAATCATGTGAAACAAAAACTCCTTCCCAAAAGCTGGCATTTTTATTGATTATTATGACTTAAAGTGTATTTGAAAACAGTAATATAACTGTTAGTTATGAAAATACATACATTCTTTTTCAAGAAATCTGTGCAGAGCATCCTTGAAGCTTTACTGAAACGGCTTTCCTTTTCTCTCTTCCTGAACACACACACAAACACACACACACACACACATTTATTTGTGATGCTTACTGCCAACCTCAACATGACTTGGCTATCACTATGAAGAATTCAACTGCACATGTTCAGTGGGAATCTGAATGAACCCTCCCTGCAGATGGAATAGTTCTGAGAATGTCTTTATCCCTTGAGCTGGGACACTGGCCTATGTAATTTTTTGAATTAAGTCTGTTTACTTTTGCCTTAACAACTCTGGAACTTTTGTTCTGGCCAAAACCAAATCAACGCCATTCAGGCCTTTTTTTGTTTCATTTTCTGATGGTCCTGTAATAAAACAGAAAAAGCTTTTCAAAAATCTGTTTGTTATTATAACTTCACCCTAATTCCTCCCATACAGGAGATGGATCTCAGTGTCTCAAAACACAGAAAATTCCTGAAGATCTCCGGGATTTAAAGGAATTAACACTGCTCTTTAAAATACCTAGCCAGCCTTTCTATACAAAGAAAACAAAAATAAACAAAGTGCTTTAAGAAGTCCATAGTAATAAGAACCTTTTCTTTTATTTGTTCGTTCTTCATCCAGACTTTATGTCATTTCTTCTTTCTGAAAAGGAGCTGAAAGAACAGCATGGAAAATATTTGTGTGTTACCTTAGTAAACTCCAAACAACATACCCCATCCAGTTCTATAGAGCATAACACAGTGTAAGGCATGGGACAGCAGTTCAGTTATGCTATCCTTGTTGTTGCTGCTAAGGCTGTTTCCTGACTCTATTTCTGCCACCTCACCTTTTGTGTTCTAAGCACTAGTAAAGAGTTTTGTCTAAAAATCAGAGACACATTGAATAAGCAATCAGAAATTCTAGTATCACTGGGCATCGTGGTATCACAATTGTTTGGTTACCGACTTAGTACACCTATCTAAATAAAATGTGGTTCAGTCATCACGGTATGTAAGACAAACACAATCAAATGATGGCAGATAATTTAGAGAGCCACTTCAGTGATGAGACATAAATAAGCTGCTATTTCTTCTATCATCAAGAGTTGTGGTTAGAGCAGTGATAAATCTGCCAGCTTTTCAGTTTCCTGAAGGATTGATCTACACATTTTTACCTATTTGTATTATGCAAGTTTTGAGTTAAATCAAAAGCCTCCTGTGAAATAGATGCTGAATTTTATTAATATTTCTTAATTAAAATCCATACAACTGACTCATTTAAGACAGTTTCTAGGTAAAAATCAAGAACAGTGATCAGGGAACTGATCTAAAAGACTTTGTGATTTTTGTGCTAAAGCTCCTCTGAACTGTGCTTGTAGTTCAGAAAAGCATATTCTTGCTGCCTGGAGGTTTTGTGAACATTTTACAGACCCAGTGGTTTTAACAAGAAAATCACAACTGCACAACTTGATTTGGTGGGATGATTTTAAACATAGTTTCTGTCTAAGTTACACCAGGAGGTGTCAAGGTCTTTGAATATTCATAGTCTGATCTATCCTTACTTAGTACTGTTGTATGGTCCTCAGATCATTTCATGGTAACTGTGTTTTTCATGTTAATTTAAAAATTTTAGGGTGGAATTTTTATATTTCTTGTATTTAGTTGTGCATCACTCCTAAAGCATCTCTATTGGTCCTGGAGTAAAGTGACATCCAACACAAGTAATGGCAAAAGAATCAGCCCTGAGCATTGAAAACAGTAATATGATACAGACCTAATTAATGGAACTCTAGAGATACATGGACACAATATTATATGCCATTGGGGAGGAAAAAACCCACCGTTTTATTCAAGAGAGAGTAAGGAGTATGAAAAACTATAAACTTCCAATGAGTCCCAGTTAAGCAGCTCATGCTGAAGATCTTATCTGTAGAAAGATAAGTAAATAAAATGATCAAAATTCTAAAAGAATTTAAGAATAATTCACCCTAAAACTAACCCAAAAACTTCACCCCAAAGTAGGTAATTCTATTTGTGCTGTGTTTACAAAGATAGTATCTTTATCTCTGATGTGGTTGGAAATGCAATTAGTTAATAGCAATATATAAATTAACTAAACATTATTTTCACATCCATAAACAATAACAAGAAGGTAGCATCCAAAATCCCATTCAAACTGGGACATGGATAAAATCTGCCTATGTTGCAGATAATATAACAATCACTGTGTTTTTCCATCACTGTCGAGCTGCATTAATCTAATGAACTTCTCCCTGACTGGCCTGCTAGTTTCTCAGGGGCCTGACTTCAGTTGTCGACTTCTGCTCACAGATATACTAAGAATGTAAGTGCCCATGTCTTGCTCTAACTCCACTGCTGTATAGGTTCCAGTGGGGAGGCTGCCTACGTTTTCCCTAAGTAACCAAAGAAGTCTGGTAATTTGTCATGGCTTTATGGTTGATTTCAAAAAGTGACCTCTTGCTTAGGAGGTTGTTCTCATGCTCTTCTGATCCTGACAAGTTGTGAACCATTTGAATGTGTAGTAATTTGGGTGCAATGCTCTTTTGTCAAAATCGAAAATGCACACATACGGGGCCAGAAGAAGATCAGGCTATAAGGCTCTAAATCAAACATAAGAATGGACCAAGGCTTTTGATATTTACTCCTAGCTGGATTCTTCGATTTATTTTTATACATACCCAGTCCCCCTCTGAGGGGAGAGCCATTTGTCCTTTTAGCCCATTTACTTTTGCATTTTTTGAAAGGTGGGGAGTGCATCCTTGAACCTGCTGGGTAAGTGACTTGCCTGAGCCATGGGAGCTGTGACCAAACCTCTCAAACTGACAGGGGCCCCAGACCTTTTTGATGGCCCTTCCTCTGGGTGGAAACAGCTCCCATGAGACCACATGCTCATGGTCTCCACAGAATCAGGGGAGCCACGGACAGCTAGTTTAGTTGGACTGAATCTCTTACAAGATGTCTTCAAGACCCCAACTTTTCTCCATTGATTTTATGGGAATGTGGGCAGTTATTTTAGAAAGACAGGATCACCCCGCCCTGGAACTGAGTGACTAAGATGCAGGCAATTCCTAAGCCAGGCATTTATCACCGAATCTCATCTGGTGCTAACAACATTAATAGATCTGGGAGCAAACACTACTTCTATGGTATTTCGGTGTGACACATTACATCATTATCACTGAGTCACAAATGGCAAATTTTTAATGGTACTTTTAAAAAAATCTGCTTTCCTGTTTAGTATTGGTTTATGATAATTTTTCAAATTATTTATTTAATTATTTATGGCTTTATTTTCTTAATGAAGAAAACACAGGTGGAAATCCCTCAGCTGAGTTCAGCAATGCTGTTTAATGAGCTGACAAGCTTAAAAGCTACAGTGCATGTGCTTCAAATGGCATAGCTTTTCCAAACCCCCTCTTGGAGGTAAGGGTGGTGACTGAGCTATGACTGACAACACCATGAACTCTCTGATGGCGACAGCCCTTCTCTGTGCTGTACAGCACACAATGTGTCACGTTGTCATACCGTCTGCTGCCTTTGATCCTCCCTGGAACATGAACTCCCTGATGAAGAACACCCAGATGTGATCATCCAACCTCCAGATTTGCATCAGGAAAATTCTTAATTAGGTCAAAATATTCCTGCGTGTCCACTCTGTGTGATGCAGCTCTCACTGACGTAGATAGGTATTGCATATTTTAAGCACCTGTAGCCAGTGAGTAAGGAATGAAGGCCAAGCCCCTTTTCCCTGGCTACTTTCGTTAGCCTATACACGGGCTGCTGTGTCACACAAATGGACTGACTCAGCTATGCCTTGACCCTGCATTGACCCTATAGTTCTCAGTCTGAAGGAAATAATTAAGTAATAACTGAAACACACACAAGGTGTATCTGCTTACTGTATTATTTTGCCCAGATTTACAGTACTTAGGAGCCATCAAGTATTTCACTTCAACAGAGGAATACAATTATAATATTAAAATTAGTAGTGAGGGATCCTTCTTTCACAACCTGTATATGCTTTTTCCCTACCGTTGACTGAAATGGAGACCACAGGAACAGTCATTGCTTGGCTGCAGTTTTTTGTTTAGGTTTTTTATGTGGATTTTTATAGTTTCTTTCCTGTTGGAATTAGGCACATTGTGTGGAGAGGCCAAGGGCATCAGGTCCCTGCTCTGTCGGCTACACTGCATTTCAGGCATGGGAGTTGAGGTGGCAGGCAAGAGCATCCCGCACCATCAGGCAGTACATAGATGGGAATGGGGGGAACTAGTCTTGTCATACAACTGTACGGGAGGGTAGTCATCATATGAGGGAAATCATATGCTCTTAGCATCAACGAGTAGCACATAACTTTTCTCCTGGACCAAGAACTGCCCACACCTGTAAGATTATGGATTTGCATTTAGCAAAGGCCAAATACACAGTGATCCTGAAAGGCAGTGGAGCTGCCTTTCCCTGAGTAAAGATCTACCTCACCAAAATGAATGCTGATATTTGCATCTACGCAGTCTTTAGCTGACTGACTTTTAAAGGGCTTATGGCTGCTGCTCTGGACACTTGATGGAAAATGCATTTTCCGTGCATTCACACACTTGCAAGCTGTAGCACTGCAAATCTTTCTATACTTTCCTCACCAGTATGTGTGAGCCTTGTCTTGAAGGAGCTGGATTTAGGGGTTACTTCATTCACCCTATGCCCACCATGAGTCTGTGGTGTGGTCTATGTGCTGAAACTGCCAACAAGAACACAACTGGCTATGTGAATCATAATGACATGACTGAAAAGGGTGTATTCTCGCCATATCAGCAAATGTTCTGGGTGGCTTTATAGTATGGTCATATGTAAAGTGGGCTGAGATTGCCAATTTATTTCATAAAAAGCAGCAATGATTTATATTCATCATCCAAAATCTGCAGAAACCTGTGAAAGCATTGATGGAAATGCTACTGCCAAGCCATTGAGCCATCAGTCCCCGTGGCTGTCTGGACTGCCATATATGCCAGCACGAACCACTGGATAGCTGCCGGCACTCCACGGCACATGCGAGACAGAGGCAGACTCAGTGGGTCATGGAAAGGTACAGGGGGCCCCATCTCTGGGAGTGAAAAGGTTTGGTTTTAACACCATTTGGGCACCTACCTACTTGCCTAAGCACTTCTCTGTCATTGGTTTCAGTAGGCACTTAGGCATCTGTTTGTGTTTTAGCAGCTGAAATATTGAAGAAGAAGGCAAAAGCTTCTTATCCTGCTGTGATGAGCAGGTTGCCTGGTTTCCTGGGGGGATCCTCTAATATCAGTAAAGCTTCACATAGACGAAAGGACCTGCTTGCTAAATAAGTCAACAGAATCAGGGCCTCTGAGGGGGAGAAGCTGAGGGAAAGGACTGGACACAGTACAAACAGGGAATCCTACTCCCAGCTGCCAAAATTGCAAATCTGGAAGCATTATTTGTGACTCAGAATTACTCATTATCCAGACGTTCTTCACATGTGCTGTATATACTCCTAGGGTGGAGGTTTTAAAATGGGGAGAGGGAAACCTGAACATTTCCTGGGGTTCATTGGAAAGAAAAGGTTATTACAGTTTTTATTTATTACTCTTGAATAATACATCTTTAGCAAAAAGTTATCCCTGAAAACACATTAGATGCAAATAAAAGATAAAAAGAAAAAAAAGAAAAAGGAGAGGGAACAGCTGAAAAAAGTGTAGGTCACTGCAGCTGTGTTGGAATCAGAATGGTTCTGTGATGGACTAATGAAAGATATGTGAATAATTTGTTTCATATTTATCTACTTTAAGGTCATGTACAACATCTATTATCATAACATTTGAGCTCCTCACAGTCTCTGTTGTATCTTCACATTTCCCTTGTCAGATCCTATTATTTCCATTGTACAGCTGAGCAATCAAATCAGCCAGCAAGCCAGGGAGGATTTACCCTGCTTTTACGCCATTTATAGCACCTAAGTCAGAAACTCAGCCCTTGTGAGGATGGCCTGTACTCAGGAGGGAAAGTCAGGCATTGCCAGAAGGTGCTTGAGATGTACCTGGGTTTTATCACCATCCAGGGCAGCCTGTCTCTACCCCTCTGAGGGCCAGAGGGCAGCTGGACTCCAGGGAAGACTCTGTTAACTGCCGTGAGTTGGATGAGATGAAAGTGGATCTCAGGGATGTGCCCACGATCAGACAAGATGCTTGAAGCAGGCCATGAAAACAGTGCACCCTCCTGGTTCCATATTGCTAACCTAGCTGTTTCTGCTAGCTGTTTTCTGAGAGAAATATGTCCTTTCATAAACCTCAGCACAATCTATATGTATTATCAGCATGCCCAGATGCCTTTGAATTGGCACTGATACAGGGACATAATAAGCTATTCTCCAGCTACCAGACTATATGCTGTTGTCAATATATGTTATTCAGTACAATTCAGCATCTTGGTATGGCTGGAAGTCTGTTACTGGCTTGCACACAGTGTGCGTCTTTTTAAAGGCAGATAAACTGTAGGCTGCTCAGATTTTATAAACATGTTTTCTTCTTCCCAGCTGAAATAAAAGCTGGCCAGAATTCAGGCTCACAGAGACACCAATTTAAGTCCCAAATAAGTCTTTAAGTTATGTTATTTCAGATTTACATGCATGTAATCAGGAGCAGAATTTAGATTATTATGTTTAATCTAGCTCTACTCTTTCTAATTCTTTCCTGGTGGGAAGATATTAAAGCTTTCAAGAGTCAGTCTTTGTTCCAGTTTTTTGTTGTACCCATGGCAGGTTTATAATTTTTATGTTTCATCCAATTGGAATGACAACCACATGCTGTAGGATTTTTCCCCTCATTACACAAACCTTCACTATGTGCTCTGCTGAGCAAGTATCTGGTCTTGTATCAGGTGAGTAAAACTTAATGAATTAAAGTATAAGTCCCAACCTGCTTAGATTGATTCAAAACCCCCTTTTCCAATTCATGTACTCTGTCTTTGCCATTGCTTGTGGCTTCCCAAAATTCCTCATGGGTCTTGCAAGGCTGGACTTCTTCTCTTTGCTGCTTGTACTGATGGCTTTTGACAGATTAGGTTTTTGAAAATAAAAATACTTTGCATGAATATAACTCTTAAATTTTTAATGTTCTTAGCTTAGGGTTTAAGTGACTTGCCCGAGGCAACAGAAGGAGTTAGACAAAACTGGATTAGACACAAAGTGTTTCTGGCTCGTTGACTTGGGCTCACACCTCTAGACAAGGCTTTTCTTTCCAGAACAGTAAAATTGCTCTTTCAGTATTAAAAAAGAAGTCCAGTAGGTAAACTTTCAAAAACTGTGAGCTGAGCTCATTGAGATTTGACTTAGAATTTCCCAGGTGTTGATATATAGGAGCATCACTTTTCCCTGCCCAGCACTTAGCTCTTACTTAATTTGTGTCTTTTCCTGCTGTCTTCCTTGTATTATGTGATGCAGAAAGACGTGATGTTAATATTTGTTTATTTTTGCTAAACTGTTGCTATTTTAATTAGTTGCACTGTTAAGAGTGTGTTATTTATTTCTTTTCTTAATTTCTTCTGTCTTCTAATGCAGCCTCTTACACTGGTGTCTATTAAACTGAAGACCTAATGGTTGGTGATCAGATGATTGACTCTTAATTTTCTTTTGGTTAAGCAGAACAGTGTGGGCTGCTACACTACCTCAATATAAAGTAAATTTCCCAATTACCTATTCATTCTCATGGTTCTTTCTGCAATCTTCTGTGAAATACCCACCTTTTTTCAGAATTGTGTACACTGGAAAAGACTACAGTGGAAAAGACAGAGTGGGTGGGAGCAAACTGACCAAATGTGGACTACTTACTCAGGAGTCCCTATATGTCACTGAAGAGAGACAGTCACTTGCAGGATGGAATTAATCTAATAGGTTTCAGAAGTCTGCCCTAAATGAATCACAGCATAAAAGTGCCTGTTTCTCACTCATTACTGTAAGGAAACCCAGGGTGAATAATTCTATGTGGATGACCTAAGTTAGGTGATATGAGTCCTACTTTGTAATCCAAAACCAAGGCACACTCATTTCAGAAGAAATAAAATAATTTTCTGCTGGAGATTCCTTTAGTAGTACACGCAAGGGTTAATTTACTACTTTTGATATTGTGGGAGAGCTCAGGCCACAGTTTGTGGGGTGTTTGCAACCTTGGGGGATAACTTCAGTTTGTGGCCCTACAGTGCTTTCTCTGGAGCAACTTTAGAGCTAACTGCATGCTGGGCAAGTTGCCTTGGTAGGAAGGCAGCATGTTGCCCAGTGCCACCTCTCCAGGTGGTCCTGAAGCCACGTAGCCATTTGGTACAGGTCATACAACCAGAGCTTAGCCAGGGAGCCACACGGGGAGCAGAAGCTTAATGCCACTGGGTGTGAGTGCCTCCCAGCTCCATTGCGTGCACAGCTGCCCAGCGCTCCCCCGAATCTCCAAATGCTCGTGTCTGCTTGTCTTAGCCTACTTGCTGTGCACGTGCATGCTCGTCCCAGCTGTTTGGCAGGTAAGGCTGCTGTAGTAGCGGTTCTTTTCTGTCATTCACAAAAGGTATGCAGCCTGCCCAGGCAGATAACTTGGATGCTGCTGTCTATCCCAACAGCTGATTTTCTTCCAAGATCACATAGTATCTTTCTTAAGTTGTTGCTTACCAAGCTGGAGTCTCCATCTCCTTTAAATATAGTCGATCTTCTCTTCTCATACGTGTGTGATTTTGTATTTGGGTGTATACATATAGTTTTCTAGCCCATGCAGCACCAAATAATTCAGAATTTATTTGCATCAATGACTTCTCTCTTTTTGTCATTTATCACTTCTCCAGTATTTGCATGGGCTATAAAATTTGACAGTAGGAATTTTATGTTTCACTTCAGGTTAGTAATTGAAGATGTCTAATGAGAGAGGAACAAAGAACAGACTGTAGTGTGACTTCAGAAGGAACAGTGATTCTCTGATTACAGTTGTAGGTTAATGCTTATCAGTCAACCTATTTTAATTTGTGTGGGCCACACTCACTTGTTTTCTCAATCATGAGTTTATGCGGCAGCATATCAAACATCTTCCAGAATTACCACATAGAGCTTCTATGTTTTAAACAATTGCTTATGAAAGGAAAGCAGGCAGACACACAAAATACTCACATTTTCCTATACTTACTTTGATTTGGAGGGAAAAAGTGTTCAGTGATTTTTAATAGACAAATTACCATTTTTTACAACCAACTTAATAGCATCCAATTCTTTAAAACAAAAAACAAACAAAACCCTCTGCAGTGTAGACAAAATCCAGATAATGGAACTACTGGTTGGATTTCGACAGCCTGGCTGGTACAATCATCATGAAGAAGCAAGGAGTAAAATCGTAGTAATAAACATAACTGTATTTCTTAATCAATAACTTGAGTCCTCTGGTTTACTGAGATTATACAATATATTTGAACCCTTGCGTCTGTACTGTTTTACCTTCTGATTGCTTTAATAGAGCTGCTGAATTTAATTAACATCTGAAACTACTTGGATAGCCAGATACTACACAAATACTTTTATTGAGAATCTGAAGTCTTCAGACAAATTGTAGTTCAGACTTGTTCTTCCTAAAATGCAACGAACTGTGTCCCATGCCTCTAATTTCCATTAGCTACAGTGTGAGTAAATCAAAGTCCTCATAGCCTTTCAGCTAGTGCTAAAACTTGCCGGAACCGTGTCCTGTAAGTCTGTCTCCCATCTGGGCTGGAAACTGAGCAGCTGAGTTGAGGATTTGCAGACATCTTTATTTTTCTAGAGGTTAAAAACTCTATAAACATTCTTCCCCGTTCTCTTGCCTTCCCTCCTGATGTTGTAGGTGGTCATTTTATAAAAGTCTGTGCAGCTGGAAAAGTTATACATTCTACATGCAAAAGCATAGCCCTACCATTCCTAATGATATTGGAACTAATCAGAGCTATTTCCCAAAAATCTCTGAGCATGATTAAACAGAGCACACTGTGGAATTTTTCATGCAGATTGGGAGACAGTTCAAAGCACTGTCAAAGTTAAGCTACTGCTTCAAAAAGAACAGATGGGAAATGTATATTTGATTTCCACACGGAATGGAATGAGGAACTGAGCCGACCCTGGACCAGCCCTAAGCTGGAGGCAAGATCAATAGCACTGCACTTCCAGGTATGTCTGTCTGATCCACTCATGCTTCCCCTATCTCTCCTCCATCTGTAGTGAGAGTGCTAAGGAGTCTGGTATTATTTACAGTATGTTTGCTACACCTGTCATAGATTCAATGGAGATTTAATTCTATACAAGCCAGCACAGGTAGAATGTAAAGAGGAGAAAAACATTACAACTGCTTCTTGTTGACAGACAGCCTCCAAGTGAAGTTGGATAGCTGTCCTAACTCTAGCCTGATCCATTCGGTGCAGAAGCTCTGTAGAGACACACTAGTAACATGCTGTTTAAGGAAGGAAAAAAAGAGAGAAGTAAAATCTGGCATTTTTGTCACTGCAGTCATTACACCAATGAACATTACTGGGCAATTATTAATCAACTCAAAACTTTCTACATGCAAACTGGTAGCACTTCTTTAAAGTTGATGCATGGTTTCTCTGTGCAAAGACTTTGCAGAATCAAAAGCTCTCAGTGCAGGAGATGGATATAAAGATGATTTAGACTTTTGGTCATTTGGGCAGTGACAACTCCCTTGCTCCTCTTATTCCTCATTCCCTAATTGTCCTTCCCTGGAGATTACACAAGTATATCCATCGCAGTGCTAATTTTGCATCTTTTGGCAGGATCTTGTATGATGATGCAGTCTACATTCCAGAAAAAGAAAAACACTGGTATTTACAATTGCAATTTTGATGAGCTGTGTGGCAGCTAAAATCATTATGGGTGAAATCTGATCTCAGCTTCCAGACCACAGAAATAACGTGTCTACATTTAAGTAGGGAGGGGAACACTGATTCATATAAAATAAAGCTTGAATCATAGAAGAATGAATGCTTCTTGAAGGCTTACAAAGTTAGGTTAATTATTTGCATTTAGTGTGCATTTTGATTTCCCACAGGGCTAGGAAAATGTAGAAATACTGTCCTAACCAAAATAATACTTGTCTTCACCACGTTTCTAGCCCACAGAAATGCAAGAGGTCGCCTTGAAAATCCTAATCCCACCAGACTTCCAGCCTTGTTTCCAGAGAGTAGAGGGCAGGTAAGTCCAGATAACTTTCAAAGTTTGTATGCATATCAAAACCAGCTACAAAATCTGTAGATGGTGTAAATCAGCATAGTTCCACTGATTTAAACAGGGCTGCATCAATATTCACCAGCTGAGCATCTGGCTCCTCATCCCATCTCTTATCTCAAACATGTGTGCACTAAATATTTCACTGTATCTTTCTGACATTAATAAAGTTTTTCCTCTTACCCTGTCTCTCACTATACTTTCTAAAGCAACTCTCTTACATGTGTTTGCACTTTGCAGCTATCATTTCCATCTAATACCCATTATTTGTATTTTAACTATCATGCTGTTTTTAAGAGTACATAAGAGCTATTTAGCTATGTGAGGCGGAAGTGCCATAGCAGATTGTGTTATTGCTTTTGACATTGATCTACAGCTCTAAGTTATATTGCTGCTATGCTTTCATAAAAAAAGAAGTAGATAATTTTCTTCCTCCACAATACATGAGTGGTTTTTTTAAAATGTATATAATTACAGCCTAATACAATTATATATACCAGCTGGCCAGACTTTGACATAACAATAAAAAACTTTCCTTTAAAATGTCTTCACAGTTTTGAAACACACTTTTTCTCAGCTGGTCTTACCCCTGTGGAAGACTAACTCATCTCATTTCATACCCTAGTTACAATACGATTTGGATGGAGTTCAGGAACAAATCTCCCATTCTTAAGATCTGTATCCCAGAGCAGCGCTCTCACATTAATGTGAAGCATGTGGCTAAATCCCTTAAATGACTGAAAACTTCAACCATCATCTTTTCTTTTTTTTTTTTTTTTTTTGGCTCAGCTCCTACTGTTAATCAGAATTTATTTTTTTTTTTTAAAAAAGGATCCTTTCAGAAAATAAAGAAAAATGTGAAATCTAGATGAATGGGATTCCTCCGATAGTGTTCAGATTCTATTCTTCCCAAGTTTCACTATCCACCCTTAAGAATTTAGTCCATACCCAACTCCACGCTACAGCTGCATTGCTAACAGTACACAAGCTAACTCGGTTAAAGCCAGTTTAGTTGGGCTGACAAGCTTTAATATCCCACTTTGATTGCAATGTAGGCACACCCACAATGTGGGAGAGGGAACAGAAGTAAAGCAATATGCCCAAGATTACAGAGGGAGCCTGCAGCCGAGCCAGCTAGGAACTCTAGACTTGTGGCTTCAGGACCAACCCCTTTTATTCCCTTCCAGGAAACTGTAGGATGTATTCTACCTTCCAAATTTCAGGCATAATGGCATTTATAATTTTGGAATTTATGATATATTGTGTTTTGATTCCTCCCATATTCTGTCCTTTATTTTTTTAATTACATGATATGTTTGTGGATATTGTCTGCCTAGCTACTCTTATCATGAACTGGGGATGTTGGATGCCTGCAGAATTCTTTTCTGCACTTTTTTTATTGTATACGTAGTCAAGACTGAAATCTTTTCTTGCTGGTTTCTGTACTTACAAGGCCTGAGGCATCGCTGCACTACTGTAGTTTTAGGTAGTAAATAATCCTTTCCTCCATTTTCCACCATGATTACTGAATTAGGCCCAGTGTTTATGTGCAATTAAGAAAAAAAGAAGTGATAAAAATAAAACAATCTCTAGTGGCTCTTGGGGCTAATAGGAAAAAGTAGTAAGGAAACATCCTCAGAGATTGTTTTAGTGTGATGTAATTTTGCTGGTACTCAGACACCATGGGAAGGAAAACCTTGGAAATACTTAGATATAAAGCTCCAGTTGATTTTAAGAGAGATTGCACATTAGGGTGGAATTTGGCCTTTCTAATTCACAGTGGTCTTATGATCTGACTCAGGCTTATTTCAGCTCCAGCTACACACTCTCCCTCTCCAAAGGCTCGCTGCTGTGATCCGTTCCAGGACTGCACAGGAGGGGCATTTATAATGCAAAGCGAGGCACTGCAGCATGGTTTATTCCCAGAGCTGCCATTGTCTACCTGAATGACCTCAAACAAGCCGCTTTACCTCCTGAATTTTTCCATCTGTACAGCACTCTGAGATCTGCAGATGAAAAGCACTATATGAAAGTGAGGAATTATTATGGACATGGCTTAACGAAGTTATTTGTTTGCAATCAGTTCCTTGTATCACACAGTATGTTTATATTGCCTCTTTACACTTCACAGCAACGTTTTCACCCTGATCAGTACTCAGAACAGGGAGGACGTGACTAGGAAGATGACTCATATCATCCTCTAGGATACAGAAATGATATCAATTATGCCTGCTAATCCTCATTATACCTGTCTCAGCCTTCTGGGAAAGAAAACTCTTGTTTTAGTTAGTCTTTTCTTAAGCAGTGGGAATTTCCCAAGTAATGTTATTTAAATACTATCTCTAAATATCCATGCTAGTTCCCAAGACTGCCATTTGTTCTGAGGGTACAAACAGCACAGCACAAGCATTTCTCTGGATCAAAGCAAAGAAATGCCTAAAGGTTTAGTTTACTGGCATTACCTAGGTGGTTCTAACTCTCCGGTTTCCTTGCGGGGTCATACTTGCAGTAGGCAAACTGCCTGGGAGAGCACAGGATGTGGAAATACATAGTGCAAAGTAATGCTATTACCATGCAACAGTGGTCCTCATTACTTTTATTTAGGGATGCTGGGCAGGCAGAGATTTAGGGGGCAAAGTGTTCAACCATGCACCTCCTTCCTAATTAACTCACAGTGTGGCCAGCAACAGCAGAGCACTGAAGGAGGCTCCACCAGCCAACAGATCTTACTGAGAAGAAGAAAGGGTGTGTGGCTCAGCAAAAAATAAGGCCTTCATAAAATTATTTTATTTGGATCCTTGCCTACAAAATCTCAAAAATAGCTGATATTCCCAGCTGCCCCTTTGGTCAGTAAGGCAATATCCAATCTCGTTTAAAGTCATTCTCACTAGGAGAATGGTATTTCTGTCATCCCACAGGGGACCATTTCACAGTCTGATACACCTCATTCTCACATTCATCCTCCTTTCCTTTTCTCAGCATTTTGGTTGTCCTAAAATAATTCCTTTCCTATTAGACATGTTTTAAATATTTATCCATGTGGCCTTTTTTTTTCCAGTTAACCAAATTTGACAGATTTAGTACTTAATCTTACCTATTAAAATCAATTCTCCGCACCTCTACTTTTTTTTATTGTTCCTTCACTGCTCTCCAATACACCGATTTTTTTTTGGGACATAAGTTCCTAAAATGTAGTGGAGTGTTGTGGATGGAATAATACCTACAATGTTCAGTAAAGGACTTTTGCCATACTGCCCACTGAGGATGTTACCCTTGCCTATGCAATTCACAGCTGTGTTACCCTTTGGATGCTGTATCCTGTTCCCAATGCATGCCTAACTTTCTGTCCACTCTCACCTCTTGGCTTCTTTAAAATGACTGTTTTCCAAATTCCTCCCTTCCTCTGAATGTGTTTTTCCCTATATTCATAGGCCTCTTTAAAGACTGACCCTTTATTTCTTTTCTCCCATTCATTTTTCAAATCTCCCTGGATACATTAATGTTATTTTATATCTTCAATACTTGCAACACTTACTTTAATATTACTTGGGCTCATATAGGCATCTCGCTAGACAGAAATGCCTACGATCGACAAAGAACAAAATAATTTCAAGTTATAAAATTCATCATAATGAAAAATCCTAACTATGTTATCTTTGATGAGGTTTGAAAGTTTGCAAAGCTCACGCTTACAAAAATCAGTAGCATCTTTCTTCTCACTACAGACAAGAACACTGATACTCAAGAAGCAAATCCTCTGTGAAAGTAGTTTGAAGCAGAGGTATTTTCCTGATGAATGCTTTCTGATTGGGGAGTGGTTTTGTGAACACGCAGCTCTTGTTAATCTTCTTGGGACACTTCCCAAGCTAAAAGCAGTATGGTCAGACAGTTGATATGTCAATTACATTCATATTGAGAGATTTTAGCTTCTGGATATTTCCAACATATCCAAAACTAAGGAGCAGTTCAGAAGTCTTTGTTAAAAAGGTTTGGGGAAAAGATCACATTGCATGCAGCAGCTGTTTGCGTGGATTACCTAGTCTAGCCATTCTGTCAAGGCTAAAAAAAATACTGTCTGAACTGCAGGGAGAAAACAAGTCACTGAAATATCAGTTGAAGTAAGAGTGTGTTACAAGCAGCATGGCTGGACTTCCTCAGTAAGTGGGCTTGGACAAGTAAGTGGGCAATTCTAAACAAAGACCTTGCTTGGCTGTCCCATTTAGAGGTATTTTTGGAGTGAACAAGCTGAAATTATTATTTCATTGCTGTGTAGAGCCTTCAGATGTGTGTTGCTTTTTACTATGTATTTATGATCAAATAGGACAAATACATATCCAAGGCTTAGAGCTTCATTTTATAAAATGGTGGGACTCAGCTTGGCTTTGCTAGGCTCTCTGTGATCTTCCAGCATGTATGTTTCCTTCCTTCCTTCCTTCCTTCCTTCCCTCCTTCCTTCCCTCCTTCTTTCCTTCCTTCCTTCCCTCCTTCCCTCCTTCCTTCCCTCCTTCCTTCCTTCCTTCCTTCCTTCCTTCCTTCCTTCCTTCCTTCCTTCCTTCCTTCCTTCCTTCCTTCCTTCCTTCCTTCTTTCCTTCCTTCCTCCCTCCCTCCCTCCCTTCTTTCCTCCCTCCCTCCCTCCCTTCCTTCTTTCCTCCCTTCCTTCCTTCTTTGCCTCCTCCTCAAAGAAAAAAAACCAAACAGCTAAAGCTTCTTACCAATATCTTGCTCTACCCTTCTGAAACCTGCTAAGATGCATATTTATCCTGGAAGTCCTCTGCACTTTAGTCTGCTCTACTCTAAAATAGAAAGTTTTTGTTTGTTCTTGAATCACTCTCTAGCATCCTGGCTTCCATTTCTAAGCACTGGCTACTCTCATTTTCATGGGAAAAAACCATCACAACTGATCACAGGGCTTCTACAGCAGACCTAGACCGTCTGCAGTAATGAACTGAAGATACGATGATGACAAAGCAATAATTAAAACACGCCCAGTGACAGTTTGTTGACCCTAGATGGAGCATGGTGGAGCATGTGGGAAAGGTTTCCCTTTTATAGTTGTTAATTAGTCAGCAATACAGTAATCAAAATTAATACCCACTAATGAGGATTAGATCTGATGATCAACTTTGATTCAGGCTATTGTTGTTTATGTTCTTTTATTTCCTTTTTTTCATTTTCCTGTGGAATTACATATTTCATTGTGTACTGTTTGCTAACACTCTTTACTGAGATAATGGAGGGGGCACAGCTCCTTGGAAATCAGCACAGTTTAAAACAGTCTTTGCAAGTTTTATTCTTCTTTTAACCCCTCCCAAAACTTTAAGAAACCCCTCATTCACTCACTCAGGTCACTTGCTTCTCCTCATACGGGGAGCTGGCTTCATTTCTCACTGAGAAGACACAAACACAGCTCCCTGTTGAGTCACTCAATGCTACTTCTAAACTGGCTGGAGGAAAGAAAAAACCCAAGAGGTGCTCCTTCCGTCAGAACACGTCTGCATGGTATATTGACATGACAAATGAGGCTGATGTCCCTCTATGGCTGTCATGCTGTGGAGCTAATTAGTCCTGAACCCCCAAATGGGAACAGTCATACCAGATCTATCAACATTTTAGCTGGAGGGAGGAGAAGGCACAGAGTCACTTGTCTTTTGCAAGATTTAGTAAAGAACAATCCATGGGTATTGTCTACCAGCCACTTTCTGAACTAGAATCGTCTGCAGAGCCCTAAAAATTTTAATGAAGGAGGCTGCAGCCCAAGAAGAAGCAGCAAGGGCACTGCCTTGTGCAGGAGCAGGACCCAAGGGCTCCAGTCTTCTTGCCCTCCATATGAGTAAGAGCAATTTATACTGCCTTTCTCATTGTGGGTGCAGTTAATATATGAAAAGATTTGTCAAGTTTAGACCAGCCTTTAAGCTTTCCGGATTTGCAGACTGCTGGAGATTTCCCAATGGACATTCAAGCCCTTCAGAAAAAAATCTATTAGTAGGTTTTTAAGTCACCTAACAGCAGGCTTATTTTTCATATTTGCCTTTTGTGGACCCCTCCCTCCATCCCAGGAGTCCAGAGGCAACAGCATGAGCATGACTGAGCTCAGAAAAGTAAGTTAATTCCCACCCTGATTGTATCTGATTTCAGGTACTGGCACAATGTTGCCAGTTAAACCTGACACATTCTTTTCCTTCTTGTCTAAGCCTCAGCATCATACTCAGGAAATTTCATATGCCTAGAAAAAAAAGATCTTCTTGAACCACTGATGAGTTGTATGTACAAAATCAGTTATTTTCTTAGAGGTGCATTTTGATCAGCTCCCTTTCTGAGGTTTTTGGGGCACAGATCATCGATGTCTCACTAGAACTGTCAGGACACGTATAGATTTCCCTCTTATTGTTCATTACAAGATAACATAACTCTAAATCGGGCTAGTGACTCACCTCCCCCTGAGGGGCTGCAGTTATAAGAGAGTTAATTATTCACCTTTCAGTCGTGGAAAGATTCCATGCAGCTGTTGGTATTGGTCTGGCTTGTCTTCACCCAACCACACCTACTGAACATCAAGGAACTTACAGGGGGAAGGGGTTGGGGTTTTTCTTTCTTTCTTTTTTTTTTTTTTTAACTGACCAGGCAAGATCCTCATCCGTATGTGACTCAATAGCTCGACTATGAACTCAGGTTTCATGAATGTGGAGAAATCTCACTGAACTTTCACTTACCTCCCTGAACTTATGCTCCCTCTCTCTGTTTTAAAAGAAACCAAACAAAACAAAACGTATTTTGCACTGGACGTGGCTAACATTCCCTGATCTAATCTGGTCTGCAGTCCACATTTTGAGTAAGAGGCGTATGCAATATTAAGCTCCACTCAACAGGACATATCTCTAGGTCTGTAAAATCATGCACTACCCCTCCCCTTCTCTCTCTCCCCCAGTTCCCACTAGCTGGCCACCTAACAGCTCACCAAGTCATTATTAGGGAAAAAAAGCCCAACCACCTATGTTTTAATTTAGTTTGCATTACACAGCCAGCTGTCCCTACTGAGCCCCTGTTCAAAGATACAAAGCCCCTTCGTTCTGCCTTGGGTTTCCAAGAGCACCACACCAGTCACAGCACAGGTAATAACCCCCTCTACACAAACACAAACATGCACACGCGCACACGTGCCCTACAATGTTTCATTCTTCCTATTTCTGTCCTTGTCAGCTGTGTCTGCTTTCACTCAGCACTTAACTCTTTCCCCATCGGCACCAAACCTAAAGATCCTTTAATGGCAAGTACAGAAACAGTCCTAGGAGCAGAGGTCAAAATCTGTGACTTCCTCCCAGGCACTGGGCTGCAGAAACATGCTTTCTCTTGTGCTCTGTCTCTTTGGCTGACTTGGTCTTAGACCCCTTCCAAGTCTGCTTAGCGACAACAGCTTTGTAAAGACAACCATTTGCTTCCAAGTGATCTGCGGTTTAGATCTAGCAACTAAGGTGTTGTGCAGATACGGTTGCCATCACCAATACCTTGAAAGATTGGATGAAAGCACCTGTCTGGGAGGAAGAGTTTTGGGGAAGATGATTGCAATGTGAACAGGGGTCCCCTAGTCACAGGGAGAAGTTTTTACTGTCTCCTGCTGGCAGACCTAACTTCAGCAGAGTATCTTCTGTAATCCCAATTTCTGGTAGTTCGGCTTTCCCTTGATCTGTATGGGCTGTCTGGTGTGTGCTCCTGGACGTGGTGCAGGGGGACAGGCACGTACACGCTTGGTGTCTCCTGCCTGGGCTATGTCTGGCCCCCTTGTCTCTGCTGTGCCTGTCTCCTGGAAAAAAACCTGTCTGGGCTGTATTCCCACATGGGACATAAACCGAGCATAAAGAAGGAAGCTTAAAATGTTTGTTAGAGTAGGATACTACTGTACTGAGCTTTAAACAGAGCAGGAAGCAAGACGAAGACTGGCTGCAGCACAGTATTAGATACTTCCCTGGGAGTCATATTCATGCCCTGTCTCCCAAATCTAGAAGAAAGGATTTAAAAATCAGTCTTTCGTATTCATATCACAGCCCACTGGTAAATTAACTACATTAAGGTGTTCAACCATACCAGCCAGGCAGAAAGTCTTGCTTCTGGGTGCATTTTGTGCCAGGACTAGTCCCATCCGTGTGCTCTGAAGGTAACTGTCAGCTGGGCACTGTATAAAGAGAAGAAGGGAGAATATTTTTAATGCTGGGTTGAAGCAGGGTTCAAGGCAGTTCAGGGATATCAGAAGTTTTACACCTGGGCATAGCCCCACTAGCATGTGATTAGACACTTGTTCTGGGATTCTGAAGCTTCCTGTGATACCTGTGTATTATACTTGAGTGCCTAACCTGGTGGGAAGGTATCAAAGTCTTTTTATTTTTTAATTGATTCCCCAAAGTCAGATTTTCAAAGGTGTTTTGGTGCCTGAAGAAGCACCTTTCAGAAATGTCAGTTGGGATTAAATGATTATTTATATCCACCATTATAGATAGGAGTAACGTAAAATGGCTGGTGGTCCCAGAGTATTTTTGTAGTGGCAGAGTATTTGTTAAATGGTGTTTCTGAATGCTTTTAGATCTGCAGGAGTGCATATAGTATTCTGTTTATACAAAGCCTCCACAAGGCTTTCACCATTCTGGTTTTATTAGTTTTATTTATTGCCACTACCTTCTGCTTATAGTTCTAGCATAACCTGTGAGGAAAAGCTGAATGACCACCTAAACTGAATGTTAAATACTTATGGGCACTTCACTATAGAACACCCTTATAAATTCATGTTATCTCAGGACACTATAAAACACTGCATGGCAGCTTGCTATTCTGGTAACACAGAGTATAATAAACAAAGATGGAGGATAGCATAAGTTGATTCCCATAAAAATGTGTCCAGAGAACTTAATATCCAAGTTGCCATAAAGCGTGTTCTCACTTAGCTTCAGTGTCATCTCATTTTCTGTTCCACAAATATATATAGTAGTGTATTTTTCTAAGCAAATAGAAAGGAATATATGGAACATACGGTCTGCTAGGAAGTATAAATACAAATGATCATATATGTCTTCATTATTATCATGCTTTCATTGGAAGGTTCAAACTCCAGAAAAAAGCGCATATAAGATAAATGGATAGAAAAATTGAAACTTTCTGCTCCAGCTGAACTTTCAGCTCTAGATAGTTCTGGCCCCCATACTTCCATCGTCTGGATCAGGCTGAGGATCTGATTCATCAAAATACTTCAGCTCTTGACTGTCTTTAACTTTGTGACTAATTCTATTGACTCCTAAGGAGCTACTCACAGCTATATATTTGTATATACATGTACATATGTATTAATGTTTATATATATAAATGCATAAAATGTATATACAATATACTTATATACATATATTTAAATATATGCATTTAAATATATACATTAATAAACATAAATATATATTAATATATTTGCAGAATTTGAGCCTTAAAAAGCAAAGGAAATTGAGATTGCATTTCAAAAGGAGGAGTGTTAACTGTTAGAAGAAGACGGAGATTTTTTACACTAATGATTGAAAAGTGCATATTGGTTTATAAGAGCGTTGTATTTCACTGCATTTGTCAAATTCAAAGAGTTTAGGAGTAGGCTGTGCCCAGTGTACATTATAAACACTCTTCCCACTTAGGGCAGGTATCTTTCTTAACCTTTCCCAGTCAGTCCCATGTCAAGAGGGTAATCTTGCTATTCTCTTTCCAATAGGGTCCATATATGATTTAGGTGCTCATACAGAGCTTCTGACTCACTCACTAGCTGACCTGTGCAAAGGTCTTAATCTCAAGAACTGGAATACGGGGTGCTGATTCAAACCCTTTGTCAAACAAATAGCAATGGTTGTCCTAAGACCTGCCCAGAGTGCACTGTTTAACTAAAAATAAAACCAAACTCAGCTTGCTTCAAGGTGGCAAGTGGAGATACTGCACAATGTCACTTCCTGGCCAATGCAAGACTCTTCGAAAGATTTTTCCCGACATCTTCCTTTACAGATAAATATAACTGTAACAGTAACTCATGATCAACAAATACTTCTTCTGACCAGAGACTTCTGCCATCTTTCCTTTAATTGCCTCCCCACACAGGCTAAGTAAGAGTTGTGCCTTTTATTCCCCGCTTTTTTCTTATGATTGATGACAGGTTTCCTATGAATTGATTGTCAGAGACTTCCCTACCACCCAAGAAATGGGATCTCCACCACAGGCACTCTACAGTGACTCAGGCTTAGCCTTGATGTGTTATTATTGACGAATACTATAATAAGTAATAATAACAATATAATGATAATAGCAGGGCTGATAATAGTAGTGATAGAATCAGTAGTAACAACAATAAGAAAACCCTCAATAAGCAATAAAGCACCAGCTCTGGAATGATATTATTGCCAAAAAAACATATTAACTTGAAAGAAGAAACCGATTAATCAGAGCCATGCAAAGGTTAGCAAAGAACCTGTCATTTGTTGAAAATAAGCATTTATTCAACCTCAGCATATCTGGAACCAGAATTGGTCAGCTCAAGAGTTACTCATGTCCCAGGCAGACAGTAGAATAGAAACAGAAAATATTTATGAAGGACTTAAAATTTGCTTTTAATCAGAAAATTTCCCAGTAGCTCTGTGCTACCGTATAGTACTATGGTATGTTCCAGAGGTGGTACCATAGTACCGTCATAGCATGGGATGGTCATTAAGACCTGAACACAGATGGACAAAGGTAGATACATGTTGTCAATCTGAGCAGCTGCAAGGCCAAGCATGAGTTATGATAGGTCTGATACAAAACTTTGGGAAGCTGTTTCAAAGCACAGGTGGGAAATATCATGTATCTCTACTCTGAATATTAACAAACATAAACACTGGGATAAATCTTAATTATGATGGCATGTTTTCCCTTCACATATATATCACATATTCCCTTCACATGTTATTCCTTTTTAATGATTGTTTGAGGTGGATGGGGAAAAACTTGTTTAGATTAGATAGCCTGGCTAGATTAGAGATATCATAAGGTCCTCCTTGGTTATGGGAGATGACAAGCAGACAAAATCAATCTTTCTCGACTTACAGGTAGGTCTGTATTGCAGTCAGGATGTGGTGGCTGTAAACATACATATGGAACCAAACCTAAATTAACCTGGTAAACTGTGAAGATGTGCTGACACAGACTTTAGCTTAGGCTATGCAAATCTGTCTGGGACCTTCTGTGCTTACTTGAGTGGGTAATACATCCTGAAATTAATGATGCAGTGATTTCACTGCTATTGGTTCAAGTAACACACAGTCTGTCAGCCAGCCAGGGCATGACAGGTTGTGGCTGGGGAACGCTGCACCCCAGTGATCCGCAGCTAGCGTAAAAAGCTGGTTGGAAAACAGCAACACTCAGAGAGACCCAAAGTTACACTGCATAATAAACCTGTCCTGACAGTCCCAGAGACCATGGGAGGACAAAAGTGGCTTAGACTTATTACTGCTACCTCTCTTTTCTTAGCTGTTCCATGCAAAGTCCAAAGTTCAACCAAGTTTAGCAGAGCCCAGGACCACTGTGAAGATGTAAAATCAACTGAGAATTAAAGGCTCCAGTACATTATGTGAAATACCCTCACTGAAGCCTGATGCAGACTTCTCAAAACTTCACAGAATCACAGAATCATTAAGGTAGGAAAAGGCCTGTAAGATCATCAAGTCCAACCATCAACCCAACACCACCATGCCCACTAAACTATGTCCCACAATGCCACATCCACATGTTCCTTGAACACCTCCAGTGATGGTGACTCCAACACCTCCCTGGGCAGCCTGTTCCAGTGTTTCACCACTCTCTCAGCAAAGAACTTTTTCCTAAAACCCAGCCTAAACCTCCCCTGGTGCAGCTTGAGGCCATTTCCTCTTGTCCTGTCACTAGTCACTTGGGAGAAGAGACCAACACCCACCTCTCTGCAACCCCCTTTCAGGTAATTGTAGAGAGCGATAAGGTCTCCCCTCAGCCTCCTCTTCTCCAGACTGAACAACCCCAGTTCCCTCAGCCGCTCCTCATCAGACTTGTGCTCCAGACCCCTCACCAGCTTCGTCGCCCTTCTCTGGACACACTCCAGCACCTCAATGTCCTTCTTGTAGTGAGGGGCCCAAAACTGAACACAGGATTCGAGGTGCGGCCTCACCAGCGCCGAGTACAGTGGCACGATCACCTCCCTACTCCTGCTGGCCGCACTATTTCTGATACAGGCCAGGATGCTGATGGCCTTCTTGGCCACCTGGGCACACTGCTGGCTCATCTTCAGCTGGCTGTCAACCAGCACCCCCAACTCCTTTTCTGCGGGGCAGCTTTCCAGCCACTCTTCCCCAAGCCTGTAGCGTTGCATGGGGTTGTTGTGACCCAAGGGCAGGACCCGGCACTTGGCCTTGTTGAACCTCATCCAATTGGCCTGGGCCCATCGATCCAGCCTGTCCAGATCCCTCTGCAGAGCCTTCCGACCCTCGAGCAGATCAACACTCCCTCCCAACTTGGTGTTGTCTGCAAACTTGCTGAGGGTGCACTCAATCCCTCATCCAGATCATCGATAAAGATCATCGATACTAAGCAAGACCGGCCCCAAAACTGAGCCCTGGGGACAAAACTGAGCCCTGGGGAACTCCGCTTGTGACTGGCTGCCAACTGGATTCAACTCCATTCACCACAAGTCTCTGGGCTCGGCCGTCCAGCCAGTTTTTTACTCAGCGAAGAGTGCACCTGTCTAACCCATGAGCTGCCAGTTTCTCCAGTAGAATACTGTGGGAGACAGTGTCGAAGGCTTTACTAAAGTCCAGGTAGACAACATCCACAGCCTTTCCCTCATCCACTGGGTGGGTCACCTGGTCACAGAAGGAGATCAGGATGATCAAGCAGGACCTGCCCTTCATGAACCCATGCTGGCTGGGCCTGATCCCTTGGTTGTCCTGCACGTGCCCTGTGAGTGCCCTCAGGATGAACCTCTCCATAATCTTCCCCGGCACCGAGGTCAGGCTGACAGGCTTGTAGTTCCCCAGATCCTCCTTCCAGCCCTTCTTCTAGATGGGCGTCACATTGGCAATCCTCCAGTCATCCAGGACCTCCCCTGTTAACCAGGGCTGTTCATAAATGATGGAGAGCAGCTTGGCAAGCTCCTCCCCGAGCTCCCTCAGTACTCTTGGATGGATGCCATCAGGCCCCATAGACTTATGAGTGTCCAGGTGGCATAGCAGGTCATTAACTCCTTCCTCCTGGATCATGGGGAGTTTGTTCTGCTCTCCATCCTTGTCTTACAGCTCAGGGTGCTGGATTCCCAGAGGTTACCTGGTCTGGCTATCAAAGGCTGAGGCAAAGAAGACATTAAGTACCTCAGCCTTTTCCTCATCCTTGGTGACAATGTTCTTTCCCACATCCGGTAAAGATGGAGATTCTCCTTGGCTCTCTTTTTGTTGTTAATGTATTTGTAAGAACATTTTTTGTTATCCCTTATGACCATGGCCAGATTGAGCTCTAGCTGGGCTTTTGCCTTTCTAATTCCCTCTCTGCATGACCTAACAAGTTCCTTGTACTCTTCTTCAGTTGCCTGCCCCTTCTTCCAAAGGTCATAAACTCTCCTTTTTTTCCTGAGTCCCAGCAAAAGCTCCCTCTTCAGCCAGGCCGGTCGTCTTCCCTGCTGGCTCTTCTTACGGCACATGGGGACTGCCTGCTCCTGCGTCTTTAAGATTTCCTTCTTGAAGAAGGTCCAGCCTTCCTGGACCCCTTTGCCCTTCAGGACCATCTCCCAAGGGACCTTCTCAACCAGTGTCCTGAACAGGCTGAAGTCTGCCCTCCAGAAGTCCGTGGTAGTGGTTTTGCTGACCCCCTCCTTACGTCACCAAGAATGGAGAATTCTATCATTTCATGGTTGGTAAGCCCAAGACGGCCTCCAACCATCACTTCTCCCACCAGACCCTCTCTGTTCATAAAGAGCAGGTCAAGCAGGGCACCTCCCCTGGTAGGCTCGCTTACCAGCTGTGTGAGGAAGTTATCATCTTCCATACACTCCAGGAACCTCCAGGACTGTTTCCTCTCGGCTGTGTTAAATTTCCAGCAGACGTCCGGTAACTTGTGTGTATGCATAATTTTTCTTCTGCCTTTTCCTCTTCAACATTGCAAACTAGCAAAGAGTGCACTGTTAAAAAGCAAAAAGTTACTGAACACAGCAACGCAGGGTTAGTTTGGAAGGTTTGGGAACTGTGCATACACACAACACATTTCAGCTTTGCTCGTCCTGTCCTCTCTGCCCCAACCTCTTCTCTTTCTTTCTTGCACTTTCGCAAGTTGTTTTTCTGCTTACATCAATTTTCTTGTTTTTAACCACAATGTATATTTGCTGAAGCCTGGACAGTCCTGGTACACTTGAACATGGTAAACATGGCATTTCACAACACTATCTGTGCTTGGATATAGGAAACATGATATTTCCTGAAAAGTCAGTTTCACTAAACTAAACTGTGTGGAATACTAAAAAAAAAAAGATGCATGGGCTCACAGAAATGATGTAGGTCAGGCTGAGAGCTTTCTCTTCTGCTTGTTATTGGTGAAAATTGCCCTCCTTGCAAAAGACTGGTTTTGTCCTTCTGCTGGGTAAAAAGATATAAACCAGAAATATAATAGCCAACACATTACCGTTCTGTAGGGAACTTGGCTTCAGTACACATCTACAAGGCAACTGTGAATCATGCATATATTAATACGTTGTAAAAGATTTATCATGTTTTTAACTGTTGTTGTGTTCTCAGCAATGATTTCACAGAGACGGTTGTTGAAGATTGCCATGTTTTGGTTTGCTGGGGCTTGACATATACATTTTCTTTCTAGTCTCCTGAGTTTCATTTCAGTTTTTGTGTTTGCTCAAAGTCACGTCAGCCAAAACCTGCTGGATTTGTCTGATGTGAAACTGAACCGGTGAGAAACCTCTGAGCTTTGCAGAGTTACAAACTGGAAGAAAAGCTGGGCTAAGCGCTGTTTGCAGTTCATTGCAGGCTGGTGCTCTGTGGCGAGCTGGCTGGGTGCCAGTGCAGTCAGCCACCACGCACCTTCATTGCACCATACGGGTCCTGCTTCATTCAGGCACCAAGAGCTTTTTTCCTTGAGCAGCCCACAGAGCACAATACAATTTAAAATTTTTTGTTGCAGTTAATCTTCACTGCTTTTGTTTCTTTTCCTACTGTTCTGCAGATACATAACAATGCTGCTTTTCAAGGCCAAGGCTATGACTAAGAGCCGACTTTTCCCCCCCCCTAAAATGAACCTTGACACTTGAAAAATTCCCCTGTACTTCCTTTTGTAAAGCAGGGATGGGCACACAACTATTTGTAGGTGAACGTTTGCTTTGTTAGTAGGGAAAAATGATAAACGCAGAATTGATGCAGGTTGTTGCATCTAGTCAGTAGTCATACTAGCACTAGTAGTAGTATAAGCAGTCTATATTTTAGAGGTTAAAGCTCTGGGAATGTAACAGCATGCAAAAAGTTAAGAGAAACTGGAATATGGTCCAGGATGTGTATGGTTAAGAGAAACTGGAATATGGTCCAGGACGTGTATGTGGCTTTATTTTTTTAGAAAAGTGAAAACCTGTTGTATTTCAATTAATTGTTCCCAGAGAATGTTCCTAAACAAATGCTAAGTTTTCAAATCAGCAGTTTAAATGCATAAGAATGGGAAAATAAATCAGAATGAGATCAATATGAAATATGGGGTGTGTCCACATAAGGCACAGTCCATTTTGAACACAGCTTCTGAAGAAGGGCCACACTTGTATAAATGGTGCTTAACTGAAGCTGGAGGTTTCCTGGACTGTCAGGGAAGCCTGCGCCCCTCTCCTCATTCCTCCTTTGTCCCTGCCCTTCTCCAGACTGCTGTGCTCTGCCCCTCTACCCCTTTGGGGAATTCTTTCTGCCTGTGAGGTGGGTGGACTGAGTGTAGGAGATAAAGACCTACATCTGAGAGGAGCCCTCACACAACTGGATGCTTCTTATTCTTCTTGCAATCTAAAAGCACACATTGATTCCAAACACACTGTGTATCATAAAGCTTTAATAACGGTTTACAAGTTACATGATTTTGTGGCTGCCAGACAGGAATTTGGCCATGGCCTTCATAAGATCTTCAGACGAGAAGGACCCTTTCTGCCTGCTGAATCCACAGTCACCCCGAGACTGAAGGCAACTAAGTCCTATAATCCCTGGTATATGTTACTTTAATTGAAGCAAGACCAAGCCTTAGGCATAGGAGACGTATCCTAAGACTGTCAGTATAATTTCAGATCCCCAACCCATCCCTTTCCAAATGGCTTACAAGGCCTTTCATGCATCTGTATTTTGACTAGAAGGCAGTAATTATTCAGGAATACAGCAGCAACACAGTACTCAATAGTTTAAAACACCAAATAAAATAAAGTATTGCATATCCAGGCAAAATTTCTGGGAGTATTCAGCTGTCAGGACATCTGCTCCCAGAGTTTTCTGGAGTACCCAAATGAAGATCCATAGCTAAACCTATGAAAATACCAGCGACAATGCTGAAGACAGTTCTGCAAAACTGGGTAAAACGCATCATTTCAAGGTGGAATATCATGACATTTTTTGAAAATCCCCGAACTCTAGCTTGTCTTGGAGGAGACGTTTTCTATATATCTCAAACAGCACAGCAGTCAAAGCAGAGCCGTTGTGGTCCTGCAGGTGCCAGGTTGAGGGCTCAGACTCTGAGGAGAAAGTCAGGTTGGGGGACCACCTGCAGTTTCCCAGCCTATTCCCTCCTGAACTTCCAGCCAAATACAGAAGGGCCTGATCACTCCCAGCCTACAAAGCTCATCACAAACAATAAAAATTACTGTAACAGTTGGATTCTGGTAGTGCTTGTTGTGTGTTTGGGCCTTTCTAAACATATAACCACACACAGACCTGGCCCCAAGGCACTCATAATCAAGGCAACGTGATGAGGCAGAGTAAAGGAAAATTAAGCATCATTAAGGAAAGGGCAGGGGGCAGCTTCTGGAACCTGTCATTATTTACTGATAATCTCTTACTGGAACAGAGGGACACAAGGGGTGCAGGAAGGGATCAGAAGGACAGGGAAGGTGGTAACTTTGCAGGTTAACACCCTTATTTTCCTCCCTGCTTAAAATAGCTTATCCTGGTACACGGGAGTGATGCCTCAGTTTCTGCTTTCTTTCTAAGAAAGAAGGTAGGCTGTTTCTATTTTGGCAGTTTATGAGTTTTTCAGAAATAGACTACATCAAAGTCTATGTGACTAACTTCACAATGAAAGCAGATTGGACCTTAGATTTGAAAAGTGAAAAAACTTGAAAAAGAGAAAGGAAAGAAGTATTTCTGTTGCCTTGTTGTCAATGTGCCCCTAGGGGGACAATTAATGAAGGTAAACAAGGATTTCCAACATTGTACATTGTGCAGCTTTTGAGTCCACTGTGTTGAAAGTGTCTTGGCAGCAAGAACAGACTGTGGGATGAGTTTTAAATTTATCTGGAAGAAAGTACAGATAAGAACAGTACCAACACATGCTTTGAAGGCAGAAGGGTTCCTAACTTTTTGTGGCATATCTGTTCCTGGACGTCTGCCTGGAGATGGAATCTCTTCCGGACTATCAATAAATGCATCTAGTGTACAACCTACAGTAATTCCCAAGAACCAATCTGTGCTTCCCAAGACATTGAGCCCAGTTCTGTTTCTTTGGAAATCTAAGAAATTCTTAATAATCTTCTGCATTTATCATTCTGATCTTCATTACAGTTTCTTTGCCAAATAAAATACAGACTCACAGAGCAATAGAGTTAGCATTGGATGATAAATCTTTGTTGAGAATCATTTAACACATTGCTTCTTTGCAGCTTTGGCCTCAGCCAGTTTAAACAACATAGGCCTGATCAAGATTTTGGGAGACATAATAACAAAACCTCTGGCAATAAAGATGAGATTCTTTTAGCCAGGTTCTTTAGAAGCAAAAAACGTAGCTGAGAGATAGCAGGTAAGCCAGAGGACCTAAGAAGCAGTTTTGTGTGGTTTTTTTGAGATCATCAAAAAGGAAAATGGATCCTTTCAATTTGGAAAAAAGAGGTCTTCCAAGGCTCATGTGCGAAGGATTTTGTGACGTGTTTTAACTAATGTTTTTATGACAATTACTTAAAGAATGATAAGTGAAATCCATATTCCTCACTCTGAACACAAATTATTTGCAGAATTAATAATTTTCTTTCCAGAACGAGTTGGTAGAAAATATGAAAACTGAAGTGACATGCTTTAAAGACTTATAGCCAAACTTCCTCATGCAGACGTATATATTTTACTGTAAATTTTTGAAAGACTAGTGGATTTAGCTACGTGTATAAAAAATGTCTGGCAAGTAGAGTATCTCAGCACACATGCCAGGTGAAGGAAGGAAGCCCAGACTACAGACAAGAACGAAGAAAAATACTGAATTTCAGGCCTTGAGCAGGGAGTCAGAAGATTAGATTTCAAGCACTGCCTAACCTAATGGGCCTTGATCACAGATGGGAGTTCTAGCCACTTTTCTAAAGCAATTAAAAAATGACATAGGAAAATAGAAGATGACAGGAATCTCACCACACAAAAGATTAGAGCAATCTGTTTCCATTGCTTGGGACCACTGCACCAACAGTGCGTAGGTTGTGATGTAAGGGTAGACAACATACCAACCTACCTACACACATGACAGAGAGGTATAGAGGCACTTGGCAAAATGTTCTTCTGGTGGCCAGAATATTCTAATGAGGCAATCAGACCTTCCTGGTAATGGTGAAAATATGTCAAAGCCAACTTTGTGGGATACTATGTCTTGGCAAAGATCTGACATTGATTTTGCAGGGGGGAATTAGCTGCAGTTAAAGCTTATTCCAGATGACCAAAGTGGTACATATGACAATGATTTTGGCAGCTTCGACAATAGAAAGTATACATGTTGCAATATGATTTTGCATAAGGAAATCATATGGGACCATGACAATCATTTGGGACTTGATTTTTTTTTCCTGGGGAATATAAGATTTTCCCCAAAGGCCTCTGCCAGTTTAGCTTATTGCTTAGCACCCCATATTAGCAAAACTCACATAAAGGCATTAGCAGAGAAATACAGGTAAAGCCCTTAAAATACCGCACCATTTCTTTAGTTTAAAGGTCAGTGTCACAGCTCACTAGACAGAAAGCACAGTCCGAGTAATTTTTAAATTACAGTACTGCTTTAGTTTTATATGGTAAGACCAGATGCATTTAAAAAGACAGCAAACCAACAACCAACAGATAGGAAACTCACAGAGTAAGAAACTCACAAAATAATCTTCACAGGGGTAAGTAAAACATAAATACTTTATTGACCTGTTATTACTAGGTAAAAGATCTCTTTTCTTATTTGCATCTTAGTCAAAGGCAATTTATGGTCCAATTCAGGGCTTAATGAGACTGTTGAGCGGAAATACTGACATCAAGAGCATTGCCCAGGAGTAAATACTATGGTCAACGCAAAAAATTTTTAAGAAATGTATGAAAATTCAGGTCAAAACAAAACATGTAGCTGTGGACTTGTCTGCAAAGCTCCTAATAAATCAGTCATGCAGTCTCAGAACCTTCAGCATCCATCACAATCCAATTAAACAGTCATATCCTTCATGGAGGCTGCAGCACAAAGCACCGATTTGGAATAGTGGTCTCTGAGGGTGAAGCATTCTTGTTTCAGGAACTTGTTAGTGAACTCCTCACTGGAAGTGATCAATCTGGACCCAAACTGACAGTGTTTAGATCAAACCGTAACCTGTTCCGGGAACACGTTCCATCCTAGGAAGGATGTCTGTGAATAAATTCCATCGAATTAAGGACTGCAGGATGCAATTGTTCATGCATGGCTGTACATATCGCTTAAAAATGAAGGCTATTGGTAGCTAATAAATGCCTGAAAGCAGTTTGAAAGCATTCAAACTGAGATAAATTATTTCAAAGTATTCTTTGATTTAAAAGCTCACATAATTTTTTTAATTATAATTAAATTTAATTAATTTTGTAATTGTTATAATTAAAGATTTCTCATACTGCATTAGCTGAATCAGTTCACAAACCTTACAAAGATACTTCATATTCTTCCCATTAATTTTCTTTTTAAAAACAACCAGAACTCATTTATTATATTGGACCAGACCAGGATTACACCCCAAGCCTTGAGTGAAGGCTGTCTGGTGATGTGCTAAGGAAACACATGAACCTCAGCCCTCAACAGCCACCAGGCAGGTGTGCAGATAGACACTCCTTGCAAAGAGGAATACCTTACTTGGCTTTTCTTTTTTCCTTTCCTTCTGCAGGATTTGGGCTCTGTACCCCCATTAATCACCCCCGGATAGCTGCATCTTTGGTGCAGAATCTCTTTCTTTGTGGCTTGGACTTCCTGAACTCACACTTTGTTTCTACTGCTTTAGATTACAGAGTGACTGCTTGTAAGTCAGTGTGGAATGAAGCTGTTATTAGAAAGAGATGCTCTTTTGATTCAGCATTGCTCCAGCAAGTGGCTAAAAGCAGACATTTAAATGTGCAACAGATGAATGAATGTGTCTTGGGATAAATATCTTATGAACTGGAAATCATCATCCTGTCCTTTCCAAACAACATTTCTATCTGCTTATGTGGTGAACTCCTGTGGTTTGTGGGCAGCTGATTTGGTAGGAGTTACGAAAAGCTCACAGATAAAGTTAGCATTTAATCTTCATTGCCTCACAGCCTTTATACAGATGTCCATTCTTACATATTGTGTGGATATATGACCAATGTACATGCAGCATTTAAGACCAAATGTCTACGTAAAGATTGGGTAATGAAGATTATATTTTTAAAACAATTGACACCTTACAAATGTTAAATGGAAATGTCTTAGACTTGCAAACATCGCTGGGAGTGCAAAGTCAGTAGCAGGCAGATGCTTTCAATTTTTATATTCCTAGTATTCTGGAATCTCAATGATACTTTACTTTTAATAATGTTACTGTTCTGTGGGTTTTTTTTCAAATTAACTAGTTGAAGTTGAAGGTCTCCATATGCCTTTGAGATGCTATTTCTACCCTTTATACATGTCCATATCCTGTTACAAATTTGCTGATGTGTATGGACAAATTGCTTAAAATAGAATTTTCAAAGGCTTTTAGATGCTTACACTGCAAAGCAGCATCTAATTAGATTTTCAAAAGCTCCAAAGCCAGTTTAGGGTCTAACTCCTGTTAGATACTGAGCCCTATTAGGCTGCACATGCATTTTTAGGTATTTGCCATTCCCTTGACTACCTGACTCAGTCTGCCTGTGCTCACAGGGACACCAGGGTTAGCCAGCATGCAGAGACATTAGCAACGCAGGGCTTGGAGTCACATAAATTGTCAGTAAAGTTCTCTGCCCTGGCAGCCAGCTTCATCATGTACTTCCTAACATTGTGAAATTAATTTCATTATTGCCAGTGAAAGCTTTTAGGTGCCCAAAAGGAAAGAGGAGACAGCAGCAAAGGAAATACAGTGTGTAATTATTGTATTTTCTTAACACTAAGAAATAAATTCCTATTAATCTAAAGCGCATTATTAAGAGACTATAGTATTGCTATCAAGTTGTAAAATGATATTATAATGATTCCAGTTTCCAAAATAAATGAGGAACCTCATTAGCTAGCTTTACCTTTGGCCTACAAAATATACCTTGAGTTGTTTCACATGTTCTTTAATTAATAAAATTTTGGATCTTATATCTTTGTTAAAGTGATTCATACTTAATACTTTGAATCAATTCTGAGAAATGAATACTTCTCTAGTACTTTGTTATGAGACAAGGTATCAACCGCTGTTACGTCACATTAGTGATTCATTAGTCAGACTTCTGATGCTGAAGCCAATCTTGTGACATTTGTATGGAAAACTTCTGTTCTTTGTTGGTACAGTAGCTCAAACAGTTCAGTACACTCCAGTTTTCATTAAACATGATGTTAGTGACTCATTTGTCATTTCAGTTTTAAGTCTGTTTGTCAGGGATTTGCGAATGGTGTTCTTCTTACCTAGTACTTTGGTTTCTCTAAATTGCTTTCTGTCTTCCCAGACGGTGTTTGTTATATTCCAACATGAATGTCCAATGTTATGTTGGAAGGAAACTGTTTACCAACCCATTTGAAATCAGGGCAGATGAGAGGGGTCAGCAGCTCTAAGGAAGTAGCTTTTTATTTAGGTGCCTGCAAAGGGGTTCACTGGAGTAGCATTTTGACTACAGGTCCACAAATTTATTAAAACATAGAAGCTGTAATGGCAACAAAGGCAGGCCAGGGAGTCACAAAGATAATAAAAAGAAGATGCAAGCTTCTAACCTTCAGAGGTCTCTTTGGTTCAGTCGTCTTCACTCTGACAGCATGAAGCTGCTTGTCTTTCTGTCTGTGCAGAATAGAGAAAGGGACAGATGTATCAATACAAATGCAGCAAAAGGGGGGAGGCAGAAGGAGTCAGGGAACATGCCGTAAGGTTGACAAGGATGTCTAGTTTTGGGGTAAGCATATCAAAAGTACTAAACACAGTCAACAGCAGTTCATGGCAATCCATACAGAAGCCTCTGCCTTATAATTTGGACTTTACTGATCAGAATTTCCAGGTATTAACAATTGTGGTGTGCCAACTAATGCAAAGCATTTCACTCTGATCCCTCCAAAGACCAGAAAGGAGAAAGATCTAATACAGGGTGTCAGTCACCTGTGGATTGTAAAGAGAGTGGAGGATATTTATTTTGCTTTGGTTAGACCTTGCTCTGATTTGACTTTTCAATGGGAGTGTTAGAAAGTGTGATTACCGGTATTTATACTATCATTCAGGGTGGACTATTTATTTTGTTCTGACTGAAAATAATTATTGACACAAAGGTTCAATAATTCAAAGGTTATTGTGAAATATTGAAATGGAAAAGACTCAGAATAATTTGAGAAAAACTGAAAATAAGCAGATTTGTCCTCCGAAGTTTTCCAGACACAAAACCCATAAACCTAGAAACTTAAATGCACTTTTTGTACTTTCTCTGGCATTATATAAAACATAACACCAAATGTATTTTATATTATACAGTTCATCCAAAATATACCCTAAAGCAAATAATAAAATGGAATGCACTTAGACACACCCAATTACACTATAAAACCAGAATGCTACATAGCAATTAATCCAAGGTAATTCATAAATCTAAGCAAAACCACTGAGAATAAAGTAAATTAAACATGATAATTTTGATTTGGCATTTAAAATATAGTAAAAATAAAATATAAAACTCTAGGGCTACTTTTGAAAACTCATCCTTTTTACTTGTAACTGTAGATTACAGAACCAAGTTGTGTAGTAAAAAAAAATCGTACGAAAATAAGTTATGTCACAAACATGTTTCCTTTGAACATTTAACTACTACACTGTGCTGGCATATCAAATACGTAGATGAGTAAATAGCATACATGGCAGGGGCTTTCTCTTTTAATGATTTCTGTCAGTAGCAAATGTCACTTTTTAACATTTGCCAGCCTGCATGCACCTGCAAATCAGACATCTGAAATCCCAGAGAACCGTGCATTTTGGCCAAAGTCCATTGGAGTCAATGAGCACCTAACCATTGACTTTTACAGGCATCAGATCAAACTACAGGTGACCTAAATGGCAAGACCAAGTTGCTTCAGGAGCAGTGCTGCAGCCAGACCTGATGGCTGTGCCTGGGCTTGTAAATCTGTGCAAGCTTCAAAACATTTCCGGATGCCAGGACATGGACAGAGCAGCCCTGGCCATGAACCTGGCCTATCCACCTCGTGTTTTCCTGAGCAATTCCTAGGCACAGTTTGGGAGTTCAGTGATCCAGGGATTTTTCCCAATAGGCAGTCTTCATGCAGCCAACCTGTTTTGGAGGCAAAGGCATAGAGTCAGGCAAGTTGCTGCCAGCTGGCTTTAGGGCCTGGAAGGTTCCCAGGGACGAGTGTAGATGTAGCTGCTGTGGGTCAAGAAGTGACTCTTGCAGAGGGTACAATAAGGCGGCCCTGGCCCAAATCTTTCTGAGGACTGTGTGTCTCAGGGTCATACGACCAGCACCTCAGCAATCCTGGCTAATAAATAGAGTAGAACTTCCCATGAAAATACTATCCCTCTCAGTGCAAAAGATGCAGTAAAAAAGTATGTTAAGAAACTGAAGAACGTAACATTGAAATGTTGTGTAACCTACTTGAACAACGAGGGCTGTTGTATATCTCTATATGAAGGATGTGGAAAATTAGCATATAATAGTTTGTTGGTACACAATGCAGCATGTAAAGATAAGAAAGTATGCAAAGTATGCAGTGGCTCGGAAAAGCTGATCATCATACATCTGTTCAAAAACGGGGGAGGTCTGGCTGTGTGGTGCTGAATCAGCTACATTTGCACAGTGAGAAACTTGTGATAGCAGTGAGTTGAACTTGCAGTAACCAAGCCTACTTATTGCAAAAATCATGTAGCAATAGCTCTGCATTACCAGGCAAAAACTCCATTTGGTGTATATATGAACCACATAGGGCAATACGTAAGTATAATTCATTAAGATCTCTTATTTTCATCTCTGGTGCCTTTGTGTGTATGAGTTAACCTTTTGGTCACTGTAAGCAAGCAGCAACATGAGCAGATTAACACATTGTTTTGAATAGTAGCCAAAGAGACCTTTGTGAGAGACCACTCTGCTCACCTTCACTGGAGGTTGCTCACTGCAACCCCCAGGGAGGAGGCTGCTCTGCTGCAGGTGTCCTGGGTGATGGATGGGGTAACCCCATGGGCTGGCACCATCAGACCCTGCTGAGCTCTGCAAGGATAAGGCCAATGCTGCCATACAGAGTGCAGTCTACAAGTGCTTTTGAAGAATAATGGATCTGATATGGCAAATGTTGGGACTTAATCACTTAAATGGGGTTTAGAGAGCTCAATATTTCAGCATGAGAAGGTAAGCACAGCTAGGCTTGGTCACAATACAGGGAGCGCAGATACAGAGTCAGATTTACCAAATTAGATGTCGAAGGCAAATAGTTCATGATTCCCCCTATTTAGATAGCAAACCTAATTTTTTTTGCAAACTCATTAGATTATTAGGATATGGGCCTAAAATAAAAACATATTTCTTGGCGAGTGGTTGGACATGGGTAGAAAACCACCTGACTGACATCTGCTATACTTATTTTGGAGAGTGGTTCAAGAGCACTGTGCCAGATACTGATGCTGGCTGGCACTCAGAGGTAGAAATGCTAAAATGAACGGAACAAATATTTTTTTTTTCTTTTCTTTTTTTTTAATGTAAAGGAATCTTGGCAGTAGTTGGAGAAAGACAACACAATGAATTGCCTTTTAAATTTGTATGATCAATCCCATCTATTGCTTTGTTCAGCAATGATACCCTGAGTATTCTGACCAAGTAAGATGATGAGAGGAACTAATAGTGCTGTTGGGAATGAAAAATTGTGGCTGTCTGCACTGAAACAGGTGGTATAAATATGTTTCCAGTAATTCCATGGCTGTATAAATTGTAATGTGATTATAGAGTTCTTTAAATTGTCACAGCTCTATGAACTATCATCTGTGGATTCACTTAAGACAATTGCCTCCCTCTAGTAAGGGCAAAATCTTCTGAAATAACCATCAAGCACATATGTCTACTGGAGTCTGCAGCAAATTAAGAGATCGGATGGTTGTGATTTCATAGGTGACCATTTTAGCATAGGCATCAAGCTAATGTTTTGACATTTTGCACCTGACATTGGATCCCTTTGTCTTCTCATTGTCATGAAAAGTTGATGAGTGGTGACAACTCAAACTCACCCCTGTGTCTTCAAAAGAAGAATAGGACAAGGAGATGAGGCATCACTGGCAACTACTGAGTGGATACGAAATATCGTATAGCATCCCCATCTTTTCACAGAGCTTTTGTCTTTCCACAAGCAGCATCTACATATTAATTACTTAAAACCTACATCTTATGCAGTTATTTTGTGAACAATATATGAGCTGGTGGTGTCCTAGTGAAGTGCACAAATGGGAGGGACAGCAATTTAACCTAAGGATTCAGGGTGATCCTACATGGTTTTAGCATAGTCTATCCCTTTATACAGGCAAAAATGTGACTTTGCTAGGCTATGCTGTGCTGGTGTGATTGCTTTAAACACAGACGTAGCATCAGTGATATGGAGCACCTCTTCACAATTGCTCTTCTTACAGCTGCTCTTCAGCATAGCTTCTTATTTAGAAGAAGCAGGTGACCTCATGCTAACTCCTTGTACCATGGTGAACATGAAGTTTCTTCATCTCTTAAGTAACTATGAGCACTGAGGGCTTTGTCAAGATGATAAAATTAAAAGTAAGAGTTGTTCAGAAAGAGAAAAGATGCATCTCATCTCAGGAAAGCACCTTTGGTGGTCTGCAGGATCCTCTCTCCAGTCTGTCAATGTTATCTGCTTTTGTCAGAAAAGGTAAAATAAGGTCATACCTCCCTGCTGCTCTTTCTTTCCTCTCTTCCCTCTCTTGCCCACTAACAGAGGAGCTTTTGCCAGCCTTAATAGAGATGTATTTAGTAAAATGGAAATTATCATCTGGAAAGCAGATAATTGAAATTGACCTATCATTCCCTTAAATGCTAAATTCAGACCCTGGGTATTTCATTTAGCTTTCTAAATTGTGTTTGCATTATATTGATTTTACAGTGTGGCTGCAGGGTTCTTTACACATGTAGATCTCATTAACTAGTCGACTGATATGGAAAGAGAGGGAAACACTCACTGTTTTTGTGGTGGCTCTCTGACAGATACATACAGAACCTGCTGCAACCATCAACAAGGACACCAGATCCAGTCAGGTCATCACTCTTTGGCTTGTCTGTGGGGGATATCTTTTAATGATTCCAGAAGAGGAAGCTTTTAATTATGCTGTCTCTTCTAAGATAATAAAGTAATGGGCATACATTGCAAGGAGGAACTCATGCAACAGGAAATGGAAGGCAGAAGTGAGCATGATGCAACACAAGGGTCACCCATCCTCTCTCCACGCCTTGCAGTGGGCAGCAAGTCCATTGGTTCAGTAACCCAAACACTGTTGGCAGAGTCCTAACAAATGCTGCAACATGGATTTCACTGGATAACCAGCTCAATACCAAACCACTAATTACCAAGGGTTTGTTTTCACAGACACGAAGCACAGGGGTGTCTACTGCCTATGCTGCCCTACATATCTGAAAGCCACAAAGAAAAATGTTCAATGAATATGCCAGAAAAAAGGTCAGAGAAAAGGAGGTCACTGTAAAATTACCTCGAAGCACACCGTGATCCACAGATTACGGCAAATGTGCATGTTTGTCATGAGTAGAGGTTAAAGACCTGGACATAGGACCAGAATGTGTAAAAGAGACAAACTCAAATAAAAATAATGGAGTGGGCAACTAGTACCAGCTCTGAGTCTGGTGTAAGAGCCAATGTTTCTCTTCTACAGAATAATAACTGTGGAGAGAAACTTACAGGCAGCAAGAAAACTTCTGTAGGAAATGTGGGGTCAGATGGAAGTGCCTGGATGGAGCCATATAGAACTTGTGATTTACTCAGGCACAAGTTATTGGGCTTAATACAAGGGGAACTGAAAGAAATTTAATGGCCTGTGACATACAGGAGATTAATCTAGATGATCTAATGGTCCCTTTTGGCCCCCAAGCACTATGAAAGAAAAAAGTGGAAAATCTTACATTTCTGTATAAACTTTTTACCTGGAAGAATATCAGATTTTTTTTATTAATCATAGTAACTATCATATTTAGCACTTATGGTGTTCTGTGTGTTTTTAAAAGAAGCATTTAAATGTGGACTCTACAAGTGTGTATGTATATATGTGTGTGTGTGCACCTCTGGAAGTACCAGAGTTACAAGTTAACCTACACATTAGGCTTAATGCCCAACATTTGATTCTCTTTCAAAGACTGATCTTTAATGACTTCAAAGTAGATCATACCTCTGTGTTGCATCTTGTCCGGATGAGCTATGGTGCCTCCAGCATGCAATGGTATGAGGGCTGTAAGGCATCAGTTCAGCACTGAATCACTGACATAGCTTCTCAAATCAAAGATGAACAGATCTGTATGATATAGACTTCTTGTATTTCGTTGCAGTTCACATAGGCTGGGGGTGGGAATTATTATGTACACATATTCTTCTGGCCCCCACAATAAGAATGCAAGTTGCACCCTGAGGTGGCAATTAGAGAGATGAACATGTATGCAAAATAGAGACCTAGAAAGAACTGGAAGGCAAACTGATGTTTGTGTATTTATTTTTGTAAAGGAATATAAGCCAAGAAACTTATCAGAGAAAAATTGAAGACCAGATTATGTTGCCTGGGATTTCTCTCATGTGTGCAGACAACACAAACCTTCAAATTATGCTCAGTACTGAATCCTCAGTATTAACAAAACAGGCGTTGAAGAACATTTGTAATTGGACCAATCTATGAAGAGCAGTTTCAGTAAAAGTGTGCAAAACACCTGCCTTTCCCTCATGACATCAACAATACCCTATGGGCAGTGAGCTGAAATACATATGTCAACCTGCACCTCTGTAATTGTGACATAAGATACCCAGTCACTTGAAATATAAGAAAAATCTCTGCATTCCTGAATGCAGAGGTTAAAAGGTTTGGGTCTAGGAAGAAAGTCCAGGGACATTTTATCTATTACACAGAAGTATGATGGAAACAACTCTTAAAGTTACCACAAGAAAAGCTTGTCAAAGAATGTTTTTTTTAGAAAAAACTCTTACATGTCTTCTTTATTGTGCCAAAGCTAATGCTGCAATTATTGGCTTGCTCTGACTAGGGTGGGAATAATACTACTTTTAGCTAGTTACATACAGTAAACTATTCCTATATATAGTTCTTGTTATTCACTTCTTGAAGTATGAGGAGAAAAAAAGCTAATCCAATCTAACACAATATTGTGCTGCACATTTGTAGAGACATTATAAAGAGACCTGGCCAAAGGGCTGCACTATCATGTTAATTAATGAATGTGAAAATGGGTATTTTAGCTACATAGCCACTTAATAGGTCATTTTTCTTGGATGCTATGTGCTGGAAAACAAAAATATGTGACAGAAAAACCAGTTATATGTCGCTGAGAGACAACAATCAGAAGTGAACGTTGAATATCGGCCTATTAAATTATGTTTGCTTGGTCTGTTTGTTATATTAAAGCACACTGAACAAGTTGGAAACCTTCTCTCAGGTCTATATTTAGTCTTTTCCACTCCTAAGTTGTTATTTTCAATTAAAAAAAATTGTAAAGCATCTCTCTCTCTGTCTCCAATCTGTCTGGCTAAAATGGTCCAGTGCTCTTGTAAGAGTAAGGATGATAAAGATTGAGTAATCCCTCAAGGTAATTCCTGACAGGATTTATCTTTTAACTTAGAGCATTCACACTGAGATCAGAGGCAATGCATACAACTGACTGGAGACCTCAGGAAGGCTGCAGTGGAGGGCTGCCGTGTTTGCGGTAATGGGGGAGGTCCACAGGCTATGACAAAAATCAACCTGCAGCTGGGACTGCTTCACAGAACCCCAGAGCTCAGGGCGGCGACTGGCACCACTGAGACCCATGCACAGGGAGGATGCCTGGGGCTGGTCCATTTCCAGCTCGCTCCTGGCTGCCCAGAAGAGGAGGCTGGGTTTGGATGAGGACAGTTCATTCATGCCAAGGTTTTGCAGGGGTTTGAGGGCAAATGGTTAATAATGTTCTTAATTAAGACTAAAGTACATTAAAGTAACTACATTAAGTAGTAGAAACCATTAAACATCAGACAAGTCTTACTGGTCATGTATTGGTGCGTTATATTGAGCAGGTTGCATACCCGTTTGGGAAGAGACCTCTTCAAAGAGCAGGTGATGGCTCACGAAAAATTCAGTTCTGGACTATGAATGTGCGAAGTCTAGCACTCCCACCCCACCAAGAAGCCACCTGGGACGCAGTCTTCTATCTGTGCAGGTAGCTGGACACAAATTACAGAAAGAATTAATTAGGCTGTTGAAAGGAAGAAAGTCATTAGTCTCCCAGTACAACATGAAGAAAAAACAGGGCTTATGGTAGAGAAGAAAAATATACAGCATTGTCAAGAACAAAAGTCAGCTTGGAGAACATGAAATACAATTCAAGGTTTAACTCAAAATAGCAGTAAACTGCTTTGTTACTGACTAATGAAGAAACACAGGAGTGTTGAGAGCTAATGGGAACACTCTGATGCACACAGTTAAAAGGTCAAAATTTAATTAAACAAATCCATGACATAATTAGAACTGTCAGAGACAGAAAACACAATAATGTTAATAATTCTGGCCCTTCTTCATTTCAGAGTTGTCCGTGTTGCAAGTAAAATTTTCACATAAGTTTCTGGAACAGAATGTGATGTAGCAAGCTGTGAGGGTCACTAGTGTTTTCTTAGACAGCAACACAGTGATTTACAGTATTTTAGATTTAGTGTCTCTGATAGAAAAAAATATGGATACATTTTACTTTTTCACATAATCTGATTCTTAGCTTTCTTTTAAAAAACAATTTCTAATGATTCAAAGATACTCAGACTTCAGTTCAGCATCTGCTTTTAGTGTGAGTGGTCCCCCACATTATTTCTTCAGGTATATTATGTTGCCCAATATTTGCATCAATAGCATCTTTCCAATTTGTCTTGACAGACATTCCTTATGTTATTTATTCCTACCATTAGGAAGACTTATGTTTCTTTACTATGCTGTAAGTCAGGTCCTCAGGACTTTCCGATATGCTATCAAATCCCACCTTTACTGCTCTTCTGAAGTACCTACTATTGGGCCTGATCCATCTCTTCACTGAAATAGTATAATGATTTCTATAGACTTCAGCAGGTTATAGATCATACCTACAGGATGCAACTGAAGATGATTTCTCTTCCACGGCATACAGAATATTAAAGCTGCATTTGCTTTCACCTGGTGTAACCATATTTTCTTAATATTCAGAGAAAAAAACAAAGCTATCAGATGCTGCATGATGCATGATTTGCAGATGGTATTTTAGGATTTTTATCTTCTATAAATATAAGCATAACATCATTATTTTTCTTGTCACTTCATAATTATTATTCACTTGGTTTCACGTCTCACACATAATTCCATTATGGAAAAGCAGTTTGGTGCTTTTTTGTTTTGTTTACATGTAGTAGGAGTGAGAGGATGTATTATCAGTGAGATAAAAATAGTGTTGCAATATTTGTGTCCAACAAATTGCTTTTAGACAAGAGGTGTTACCGTCTGGATGGTAGTGCATTTTTGTCATCTGCTGTGGAATTGTAGCTGAAATTGAGTGGTCCCAGAAAAACTTGGTTGTAAAATGCTATATGCATTCATGCAGGGGATTAGGATTGCCCACATCCTGTCTGTATACAGGACAAAAGCTGTTGTTGGGCTGCTGTTCTCCATCTGAACAGATGCTCTTAAACTGGTTGTATCTGGTCTTCTTCCCCATAACCACTGGGGCTTCAGAACTAAAATCCTTCTTTTTTTCCATTAAAATGTAAGTTGATGTTGTAACAATAACCCCAGAAGCAGTACCTAAAATACACACTGGAGGAAGAAAAAAGAAGGAAAAAGCTATTAAGTGGACAGCTTTGGCCAAAACCCAGATGCATACGCATCTGGCATCAAATAATTTAGTGTGAACTACAGAAGAAAGCTTTAAACGTTTTGTAATTCCTGTAATTTCTATGTGACAGTATGCTACTCTTCTTTAGCCTGGCCTTGAGGTCTGTCCACTCCAACTTGAGATAAATTTTTTCTTGCCTTGCTCAAGCAAAAGGTGCTATTTATGATGGCAATACAAAATAACTGTAATAGCCTTTGGGGCACATCCATTATACTGGTGCTTACAGACCAAATTCAGTGTTGATGAGATCAAGTGCAATTCATTTTAAACAGTTGTGTCTCCTTAGCTGCAGTGAAAGCATGTTAAAAAATATTTGCTGTTGCACAGTTTTCATTCCCAGCCTGAAATGAAATAACAGAATTTCACTTTTCACTCTTCTAATGACATTAAAGGTGTATAAAGTCATTATTCTGTTACATGAACTTCTTGATGTCATGAATTCAGTTACAGCTCTTACCTCTAAATGGGAATAAGATATTAATGAATATAGGTTGCTCCAGTAGCATATTTACATATGACAGGTTTGGTGTTTTATCGTATACAGCTTTTCAGTGTTTTTAAAAGAATTTGTATAGTTGATATTTTTTTCTGGTAGTCATATTTTTAAAGTATTTTATTTCATTGTTAATAACAAATACTGGCATTGTCTTTTTCTTGGCTCAACATGCTGATAATGCAGTAATAGATATATTGAGAAGTTCTAACATACTTAATTTGCTAAGATGTTACATCTCAACACCAACAATTTTGAAAGAAAAAAACTGTCCACATAGGATAACATAACTTTATTTAAATTATTTAAAATAATTCTTTGGAAAGCTTCACCCCAGACATTCTTCATTTAAAGAGGGAACTAGGAAAAAAAAGGGAAAGAAAAAAAGAAATGTGTCTACACAGGGCTCTCCTGTTCTTAATTTTGGTTGAAACCATGCATACCCCTTTGAAGTATTGGCTCTAGTAATACACACCTTATCCCTCTCTGTGCCAGCCATATGAACCTATTTACATTGTAAGATTCAGCCAGAGGCCAGGAAAGAGATATGTACAGTAATTCCAAACACAGTCTATAAGGAAGTGCCTCAAAGATTTTCATAAAAGTCAATGACACCTATCAAATGGCATTAGAAACATGTAAGCAGGCATGGCCATGATTACCTCAAACTGACATGATAGTACCTGTCTCAAAGAAATTGCACTTTATTGAATTGTCTTTAAACATTTATATAAAGTAACAAAGTCAGCAAAGTAGTTTAAACTTCCACCAAAACAGATGTCAAAGAGTGACTATGCTTTGAAATATAAATGAAGTCAAGGGTCTTCTGTTGCTTTTGAGTAAGACAAGCTGACTGAAAAGCAAAACAATTTAAATGAAAAACATTGTTTTTCTGTTGTGGTACTTTTAGCCATAACTATCTATCTGTCTGTCTGTCTGTCTGTCTGCCTATCTAATAAAAGTAATCTGTGCTCTTAAAGGTAAAGAAACAAGACTGAAAATGGACTCCAAAGCCAACCTTTAGTACTTTGGAATAACGGGAGATATTATTTTCCATCTCTGGATCCCTCTTCAGTACCGGGTACTGCATACCCTTATAAGGAACTACGTAAATATCAGCAAAACTTACTGAATATCATCAATGCACGTTCTAGGTATGATGCTAAACATTTTGGAGATTACTTCAGCAATCTAGTTATGAAGAATGACAGTCTGGCATATGTCATAAATCTACAGTAAATCATAAATCTGACATAAATTATCATAGTAGAAGGGGAACTGAGATAAAGCCGTACACATTCAGCGGTAACAGCTTTGGATCACCACAGAACATATGCGTGTGCTTCACTTTAAGTACTGAAACCATCTACATTCTTCAAGGGAAATATGTGCTTGGGGGACTTTTTGCTTATATAACCAAACCTTTGGAAAAACAGTGTTTTTCAGAATTTTCCAGGACTGAATTTTCTGGTAGTTTTTTTTCACATTATACAATATTGACAGCATTTGTCACTCTGTCACTGTCAACAACTGATTGGGCATAGATCCCTGGATACTCACACTGCAGCACTTCTCTATCGTGATCTCAGTCTGTGTACGAGCATGTGTTGAACACATTAAAATGAATCATCAAAAGGCACCAGGTGCGTGGAGTGAACAGAGCCATATAAAAAAGCAAGAAAGTTGTAAGTGCTATCATGCCCTGTTTTCCATGAAATAAACAAGGGAATACTGCGCCTTTCCATATTTATTATAGTTAAGGGTTCATTTAGCTCCCACAGTAATCCAGACCATCCCTAGGCCAAAGAATTTCATGTACTAAGATGGAGGAGATGACGGAACTAAGAAAGTGCTAACTATCCATCAAACAGTTTTGCTGTGGGCTGTGTCCATATGCACTTTGTAACCCATTCTCAAACCCCAGAATTATTTAATAGTGTTTCTGCTTACACTACAATGTCTCCAATTAGCATAACATTATTGTTCTGGAGCTTGACCCCTGGTGTTTTGGGATATTTGGCTTTCCCCTGGCCATTACCCAAATTCTGGCATTCCTGAACATCCATATGGACATAAATTTGCCAGACTTCAAATTCCAACCAGGACCATCTTGTGCTCTTGCTCTGCACACATTGCTGGATCACAAGGAGATGTGCCAGGTTCTTGGGTCCTTCTCTGGGTCTTCATCCCTGTCCGTTCAGCCTCAGCTTTGGATTCAATCTGGGCAGTGGTTGCAGTGAGAGGATGCTCTGTGGGTTCTCTGCAGCTCTGGCCAGACCTCTGTCCTTTCACAGATGACCTCCTGTAGGTACCTCACCTGCTCTAATGCTGATGTCCCGTGTGGAAGCCAACCAAATTCAGAAGCCAAGCTCATGGGAAAAAACTGTTCCACCAGGCTCTGTGCTAACTTTGCCCCACCTGACAGGGACACAAGTTCCACTCTTTATGCCAGAAGCTCTGGAAGTGGTTTTCCAGTCCTTTCTTAATAATTTTCTGTTTACTACCCCTAGCATTACTAAGATGCCTCAAACGCCTCATCAAAGTAAAAATGAGAAATGCAAGATTAATTACTTTCTGAACCTTTTCTCCAAGTGTAAATAGTAAAGTGTCTGGCAGTGAACAGCAGTCTGACATTTCATTTGCATTATACTGATATGAAAATCTGCTAAAAGTAACCAAAGAAAATGTGCGTTTGTTACTATCAAAAATGTTCTAGCGTTAATGCTGGAAGGTTAGGATATATCCTGCTCACTTTGCTGGAGGCATAGTGAAATTTTCCACATCTGCATACTGAACAGTATTCTGAGAATTCTGTTGGAAAAAATACTGTTCCTTAGTATTATTACCACCAATTTTTCCTGTTACTATTATTACTGTCAATGCAATATGTTATCATTGATGGCTGATATCATGGGCCTACCATCCAAGCTCAGAACATCAATACCAGAATTCAGAAGTGGCCAACACACTCCTGGAAGTTCCCTCAAATTCCCCAGACTCAGCCCTTTGTACACACACCACAGAGGAACTATATTGGTGGTCTCCAACCTGAGATCAACTGGATGCTGTGTAACTTTGCTGGAGAGATGGGCAACAAATACCAGCTGGACCATTCAGGCATCAGTCATTCCTAACAGGAGCTTTTCTGAAGAGTCCTGCCTACATCATTCCTCCCTGTCTTTCCAGCTTTATGCTGCCAGGTCTTGCTGTAATATTGCCATTATGGATGATTTGCTGGGAAATGCTTTAAAAACACTTCTAAACAATAAAAGTGACCCAAGTCATGCTGTCACAAAATGATAACACAAAAGCAGCAGCTCATGGGAAGATACCTGGAAGAACAAAAGTTAGAAATCTTGCCTTTCTGTTGACAGGCAGACGCTGAGATCCCAGCCCTGAGGCGGGAAGGGCAGGGATCATCGTCCCACTGCTGTGATAGCACAGCCAGCTGCTTGCCAGCCTGCCAAACTCCATGCGCCTTGTGCAACTGAGGGATTTGGCAGTCCTGCCTTGTCTATCCACACCTACAGTGCAATATTGAGAGAGGGTAACCAATAGCCTGAGGGATGAGGCGCTGAGCTGAAAATGTAAGGTTTAGGCTTTACCACTTCAAAAGGCTGACAATAATCCTGTGTGCATCACTAACCATATTTTTGACACTTTGACTTTTTTATATTCCTGCTGGCAGACAGTTATTGTTCTGACCCTTCCCCTTTGCTATGAGTTGCACAAGATCACCCCACCCAGCATGGGGAGCAGGTCCTAAGCAGGAGAGATCCAGAGCTTGGCCCTGTTGCTTGTTGGAAGGAATCAGCCAAATGCAGAGCTCTGCTTGCTCCATGCACATCAACAGCCAGGGGTGAACTGAGACATCCGGATATGAATGTAACCAAGTTGCAAACAGCCCTGCAAAGTAGCAGTATGTGCTGGGTCCAACACCTGAAAGTGGGAGGATGCCAAGGAAAAAATCCTTCTTCTGCTGTCATCTGTAGGGTTGTATTCTGTGTTGCGCATCTTCATATCTGGGGTTTGAGGGGACAACATTTGTGATCGGATGATGAAAGATGAATAATAATAATAATAATAGACTGCAATTGTAATGGACCACTGTTGAATGGCAGCTTTTCCCCAGGTCTGAATCCATTTTTTTAAAGCCTAAGTGAGTCTGTAATCATAAAAATTATCTCATTAAAAAATGGCTTAAAAATCAGACAGGGAACTGCACAAACTTGTGGCCGCTAGACCTTTTCTCTGCATGACCCCACCAGTCAGCAGGCAGGGCTGAAGCAAGCTTGTTACAGCCCAATATTAAATGAACAAAGAGGCAGAGTCTGGTTGCACTAGGGTGCACTTTGGAAAGACAGAATGTGAAAAAGAAGTATTCTTTCGCAAATTTCATTTAAATGGGCTTCAGTGGAAATTTAAAGAATTCATTGCACATCAGTAGCAGAAATACGAGTGCTGTATTCAGTCGTACACCTCTCATTGTATTTCTAACACTTCATTGTTTCTCAGACAAAGCATTAGCATTTCTTTCATTTCTGTAATAATAAAACATGATATTTATTACTAAGAGGTAGAGACTAGAGACAGAAGGTGGGGAGCTTTCATCCAGAGGGACAAGACAAGTGCTCTGTAAGAGCATTACTTAATGTGGAGTCATGACTCACATGCAATGTCATTTTAACAGCTTTCTGTGTTTAATTTCCTTTCCTTTAACTGGTAGCCTATCACAGCGGCACTCAGACTGCGGACTATAGACCACCAGTGGTTTGTGGGGCTCTCCCAGGTGGTCTGGGGAATTAAATGTTTTGGGAGCTACACCATACCTGACAGATCCCAGGGAAGGGTGCTCCAGAATGCGATTTTTTTTCTTCTTGCGCAAATGGTCTGTGGAGCAAAAAAACCTGGGAAGCCATTGGGTTGGGGAGCTCTTTTACTTTAATTTTTGTGGGAAAAAGTGCTAATAGTTGAGTTTTGGACACTGGTTTACATTCTCAGCGTCTATAGCAGTCAGAAAGCTTTAAGCCTTTGCAAGGGAAGACAAAACAGAGCCACAGATGATGCAGCGCAAGACGACCAAACAGGGGGCTGGAAGCCCTGCAAGTTTTATCTGCCTGACACTTTGGGGAGATTTTGGGCAGTTGGATCTCATTACTTAGGCCAGATTTAATTGTGGCTTCATGCCTCCCAGCTCCTGTGAGGTCCCAATGTCCTCGAGGGAGAACTTCCCTGGATTTCTTCTCCCCTGCTCCTCAAGAGGTTATGTTTGGCAGGTGGGGGGTAGCAGGGGACAGAGCACATGGACCCAGTCATCTCCAAGCCCACATGGTGTATCTTCCACAGCGGGACTGCACGGCGGCATGTCTCAACGATGGACACACTGCCAGTGGTGCCCACACGGGACTCAGCAGCCATGACATCGATCCTGGGAAAGAGAGAGGACACTCGCTGCTCTGCTCCCGACCCTCGTGGCCCTGGGGGGTGACTGGAACTTGGGTTGCGCGTGTGGCTCCGTCTAGCAGTGGTGTTTCAGGGTGAACTCCGAAGGAAAGGGTGCCACCTGCTGAACTGCCACCCGTGATTCCTGCAGCACCTGACGTCCCCTTGGAGGTTCTCTCCGGTGCTCGCTGACCTAGCCTAATCCTGCCACGGCTTACAAGATCCTGTGAGCTCACTGCCTAAGGGGGCATGGCTGCAGGCTAGGTAGGAGAAATGTAATACTTAAATAATGCATCTGCTTCAGTGTACAAAAATGCAACAGTTCAGAGAGGGTAAAGAGGATGGGGGAAAACTGGAAAGCTGTTTGCATGTCCAAAATTAGAGCTTGCACCAGAAGCAAGAAAGAGGACAATATAACTAGTTTACAAGGAAAGAACACTTCCAGTAAGGTTCATTTAGCCTATTTCTAGCAAGGAAGTATGTCCTGGGCAATTTCCATTGCATTATGATGGGCTTAATTAGAGTTGTCATAATCAAATAAGTGCATTTGGCAGAGCAGTGGGAAAGGAGAACACTACCATTGCAGGGTTAGCTGCATGCCCGTCTTTTGCTCATCCTGTCCAACAGTACCTGCTCAGATGTTAGACTTTACTTTTCCTCAGGTGCAATTCCAATGGTTTCCCAGGCTCAGAATAAATTTGGGGATGCTCAGTTCTGAGCATTAACTTCAAATGCCCAACAAGTCCAAGTAGATCTGGGGCATGCAGGTCTTCTACAGACTCATTTGAAAAAAAATATAATAAACATGTTCTGGTTAAATTATTAGGTCATGGAAGCCTGTTCTGTACAGCCTAAACACTTTTGCTGTCCCTAAAAGCTAGATAGACTTCCATGGCATCAGTTTGGACCCTAATGACTTCAGTGAGATTAAATTTAAGCCTCATGTAGTGATCTCAAGTCTTGCAGTATTCCTGGGAGCCTCATAACTGCTCAAAATTGCTAGATTAGAGTACGGTGTGACCCTCTCTTGCATCCGCACTCTTGGTTTCTCTCTCTTGCCTCAGAGATATTTAGGGAATGCTGGAGGCCAGAGGGAAGATGAAATGGGAGCTGCAGGAGGCTGCCATAAAGAGGCTTAGTCTTTTTGAGAGGAAATTTTCCTACAACTGTTATTTAATGCTATTTTGGCCTTTTATGTTATATGGGTTTTGACGGGAAAACTAAGGCTTCTTTCTCCTCTAATTTAGGGCTTAGCTCTGCAAATGTCTTTAAAACCACAGGTCCTATCTATATTACTGGTATATCTTGCCTGGAAATATTCACTGAAAGAATAACTCTACTTTCACAAAACAGATTTTTTAGTAATATTTAATCAATTCTTCAGAACATAATTTTTCTTCCTTCAAAGTCACTAAAAAATTGCTCTATGTGAGAAATAAAAAGACCTCAAGAGCAAGAACTAAGGGCCAACATCAGAACAAAATTTTCAAATGTATCACAACAATCAGTTATTAAAAAAAAAGTCCCCAAAAATCAAATGGCAATTTTGATATTTCTCCTAATTTGGCACCAAGAAGTTCCAAAACATCTTCCCCCCACCCCCCGCTCCCCCCCCGCCATCCTCAATGGAGAGAAGAATTAAATTTTTTGTGTAGTCTTTCAGTCAGGGTTGAGGGTGCTGAGCATCTTACAAGATCATGATTTGGAACAACTCCACTGCAAGTCAATGGAATGATATTAGAGCAAAACTGGGCTAAAAAAGAGAATCAGGCATGTAACATACCCCGGGGACTCAGAAAGTTCCAGTTTCCTTTCTGTAGTCTTACATTACTTGCACTAGTACCAATGCCATGAATGCCTTCAGAATTTCAATTGTTAACAGTAAGCCATTTTAATAGAGATCACTTTAAAAATGGTGTAAAACCAGGTGAAAGCAAATGCATGCTGCTCTACAATCGGAGATTAGAAGATAGCTAGCCAAGAAAATGTAGGAATATTTCAGATTTGGCTTCTGGGCTGAGAAGTAATATTTTTTGCCAGATTTCAAACAATTTTATTGTAGCTACTAAAACAATACACCAATAAACCACCAAAATGATATTTTTGGAGTGAAATGAACTTTCAGTAAAATTTGATACTTCCAAAGTACTGTTTGTAATCACTTGAGAGAGAATTTTTTTGCCTCTTTTTTTTTAATCTTCTTGTGAAGTGAGAGGAATGTGCAAACCAGTATGGGCTAGTAAAGCATATGACACAAAGTTTGGCTCTACTGAAGTCATAATTGGATGAGACTATGATCCACCCACAGAAATAACACAAATCCTTTAACAAGAGACTTAAGAATAGTTAACTAAAGCCAACATAGCAACAAACTTCCCCTGAAAACACACCTTATCTCAGGAAGTGAAAACTATTCATTGCCTAAATTTCAATTAACTTTGTCACGCTTTTTAGAACCACAGCAGTTGCAAGCTTGATTCACGTTATGATGACAGATAATTGCTTTTACAGGTCTGGCTTGGTGGAACTGTGGAAAAAGGCTTGCCAGACTGTATTACATGAGTGAAAAACATTAAATAGACAGCTAACATGTCTCATCTCTTCCTCTACCTCTTCTCTCTTTTTTTTCCCCTATCTTTTGTAACCTCCCGTAGAGGTTTATGTGTGTGCATCTGTGTGTGTCTTTGTGTCTGTGTCAGTAAAAGCCCAAACATTAGATCACAAGTTCTTGTTTATATAAGCTTCAATTTACCCTTCAGGCAGAAACTTAGAGATTTCCAAACACACAGATGCTTGCCACTACCCAAATTCAATTTGAAATGCTCTGCACAACATCTCCTTTAACTTAACTAACCTTGTATTGTTCAAATACTTCATAACGTGTTTTGATTGCCAAACATCATTACTAACTTTGCTATTGTTAACAAAACTAATTGAAACACAAATAAATGGAATTCCATAAAATGTCAAATCTTCCAAAAAAAAAATGTATTCATTTTATTAAACACATAAATCCAATTTTACAAATACTTACTATGCAAAATTATTATGGAAAAGCTATCACAAAACCAAAAGAAAATGTTGCTACCTGGTATGATTTAGACCCTGAAAAAGACCCTACAGGAATCTATAGGAACCGGCCATCATCTGCCAAGAGTCTCAGGACTATAATTTATTCACATAGAGCAAAACCTAAGAAAGGGAGACAGAAACCCCAGGAAACAAAGCAAGGTTTACTTAGGGAATTGCCAAAGAATGCTCCCCTCAAGGGAAGATTTGGAAGTCTGTGGAAGACAGAGGGAAAAGGGCTGAACCTAGCATGCTCTAGGGAATGTAAAATTTTCAGACCATGACACGCTGCAGTTTCTTTTCATGGGCACACTGTGGAGGCAGTGGTTCTCTGTTCTAGAAATAAGTGAAATAGGAGAGATTCAGGAAGACAGGATCAGTGTTGCTAACTTCCAAAAAAGCTCATGCTGCAAATAACACAGAGGAGTCTTCAAGATCTCACCCCTTATGAATTCATTTCAAGAGAATACACAAAGCAAATGTTACTTAGTTACAGACAAGGGAAGCAGAAAGTTTGTCATCATTAATCCTCCTTTTGCCCCCTTTGCAGGAAAGTAATGCTTTTAACTGTGCTTTTTTTTTTTCCCCCCTTTCAGATGCAACATGGTTTAGAAAGTGGCTGCACAAAATCCTCCCAAAAATCATGAAGATCTGAGTCCGTAGCAATGCCATTATCAGCTAGATGACAAGCTGAATCAGGAAGCGATATTCTGCATGGAGGTTCTTCTGCAGGATGTCCTCCTCCTCCTGCCTCTCCCTGATCCTCATGCGCCTTCCAGAAAAGGGATGTGGATCCCCAGTCTGCAATTTCCATCCTATGGAATGGACATGCACAAACTCTTAATAGCAATTAGCTGACCCAATTTAACTGTTGTTAATTTTTCTCTAATGAGCTAGCTACTGCAGAGTAAATTTGTGGCAAAGCATTTACTGTGCTACAGTGGACTGTGATTCTGCAGCGTCCTTTACCAGAGATGATGTTGTTTATATCTCAGTGAGAGATTGACAGGATGCCCTGGGTAGACTGCAAGATGCAGTATGTAATAGTGCGTGTGCGGGATGCTGCCGCAAACAGCTGAAACACTGCAAGTTTACTTCCTAATTTACCCAATAGTAACTTGCTCGTCTACCTATATGTGGTTGATGTATATTGAAAATACATTGTTCTATGCCCACAGGATATCCATATATTGTCCCCTTCTGGCACAACATAAATCTATTGCAGGAATTGTTGCATAGCTTGAAAAATGTAAGCACAGTACGTTCTCCAAGATTCATAGCAACATATGTCTGTGTATCTTGTTCAGAGCTGTGCCTGAAACATGTTAATGTGTATGTACAAGTAACGGCACGTAGAGGGGGTTTTGGTTTAGGCACATTTTACCACTGGATTTATATGGGCATGAGGTAACACCTACTTTTTTTTTTTTCTTCAAAGAGCTAATCCACATGCATAATTGAAACAAGTCCTTATTCTGCTCACTATAAATATGTACCAGATGTATCTTTTATAAATGCTGTATTTTGTAGCGTGGTGGGATTTGCTAGTACCTGTGAGTTATGTCAACCTTGATCCAAAGGGAAATAAAAATGAAGAGCATTGAATTGTAGGATATGATGTGTCCTAGACATGGTCACAGGCAAGTCTGTAAGTACAGTAAACAGCTACATTATCACCCTATTGATTTACTCTGTGTAACATGATGGCTTGATTGCTGTAAACAGGAATCATGCCACTAAAATAACAAACAAAATTGATTGTACTGAAGCACACACATTGTAATTTCCACTGGCTTTTAGGCTTGCTGTGGTATACATTCACAGATCATGGGGTTATGATTAGCTGTTCTTCATGGTCTAACAAGAGAATAAAGATGTGAAAATGTGAATACACTGCATTGCATCCTTAAGAATTAACTTTAAGTATTGGGCTGCTCACAGTTTGAAAGCGTTTTAAAAGGACTAATCATGTGACAGTGCTTTGGCTTTAGATAAATAAATGCTCTGGGACTTCTGATACAATACAAGCCAACCCTTTTAAAAATACAGACATACCGCAGAAAAAGTTGCTACTACTTTGGGTTCTCTGAAAATTTTACTTCTCTGCAAAATGCTACCACAGGATGTCAGATATGGACCCTTTTCTCAGCAGGTCCAGGTGACCCAATAATAAGGCTTTACACCCATGTTCACCAGCAGAAAATCCTGTGTATAGTCCAAGAGATACAAAACAAACTGCAGAAAAAACCAACACAGCTTCAAAGCTTTCTGAGATGTTTATCCTCTCATTTGTGCATCTGCTAAAAAGTCTCTGTTTTCACTTAATGTATTAAAAAAATACAGCAAAAAATAGAAAAGCAACTTGTGAACCAATTACTAACAAGTAAAAGTGTAACAGATGCAAACAAAGAGCTGCAGTATTTTTCACCATATGTTTCAAATCAATCTTAATCCCTTCATCAGTTGGAAACAAAGCATAATGTTGTGGTTCTAACAGTAACTAACCTTGATCTATCAAACCATAGAAAAACTAGCAGTACTTTGACAAGCCATTTGTTATATTTATCATAAACAGTCAATAGTATTAACTAAGATTCATTGTTCATTTAGAATTATATTATCTAATTATTCCCATTTCAGCTCCTTTTCTAATTGCCCTCTGGTGTTCAAATTCCTCTATTGCTCATTTACTAGTTTCTGCTCTATTCAGTTGGCATTTTGTTTAACAGCCTCCAGTCTGCAATTTCAGGTACACAGGTCTGGAGGCGAACAGGGTGGTGATGGGGAGGAGGACCCGGGGAAAGGGCTGTGCAGGACTGCAGCTGCTTCCCCCTCACATGCCGCAGACGGTGCAGAGCACCGGGGAGTGCCAACGCTGTGGCTACAGTCCCTGACGTCCTCCTGAGAAATCTACCCACACGTACAGGCACCTGCACAACATGGCATTTTTACTGTCTTTAAAACAAGCCATTCATCTTGAGGTTAATAGCAAAAAAGTTCCACATACTTGGGTTGCAACAAGACTGAGAACCTCGACATGCATTTTAAAGCTGGAGGCTCTTTCCTGACTTCTCTCTTCCTCTCTCTCTTTTATTTTATCATTTAGGCATTTCTTTGGCTTTTGCACCATAGAGCCCAAATAGTACTCCACATCTTTGAGTCTGTCAGCATGCAAGGGGCCTGAGAAGATAGTAAGAGGGAGGCACTGGAAAGAACCCCACAGTTTCAAGCTTCAGGTGGGAGGCATGACTGGATGATCCCTAGAGAGCCCTTCCAACCGCTGTTTCTATCATTCTCCCTTGCAGCTTCCTCGTAAATGCACAGAGACATGTTAGTAAGAACTGCAGGTGCATTTTTGTCACCTGTCTGCACTGTGTGCCGCAGTGGCTAATATTGTGCAAAGGTGCTTTTGACGTGGATGTTAGGGTCTCCTTTACCACCTGTAAGCAATCAGCTGCAGTGTCAGGATATTACACACTGTGCTGAGAAACATCTCGCAGGTTTGCTGTAATGCAGTTCCCTGTGGACAAAGCTGTTTAGGCAGTGCTAGCACTGGGATCTTCAATATCATGGCATTTACGGGCACATTGTTACCAGGTCAGACTCTCTGCTCCCTCTGTCACTTTCCTCCCAGCTCTCTGCATAGAGCTCTGCTCAGGCTGGTGCTTGGCGGGGTAAATATAATCTCTCTTGCTTTCAGGATGTATGAACTGTAGAAACTGAGCATTGTAGGTCTGCCAGATTCCCAGCTCTCTGAACCATCTTTGCTTGTGTTTGCCAAACTTTCACTATCATTGGCTTATGTTCATGAACTCAGTGAACCTTGCACTCAAAAGTGAGGTGAGGAAGCAGTGACTTTTAATGTAAAACCTATGTTCAGATCTAACCATGTCTTTGGGCCAGCTCCAAAAGAGGACTTAAGCACTTTATTTGAGATCTAGGAGCTTAAGTCCAAAACATGACACTGAAAATACATGCCTGCAGACATCTGGGGTTAATAGGCAGTTGACCTTTTTCAATTTAAAATTTCCCCCAAAGTTGCTCAGTTTGTGCATCTACATTGACCTGTCTTGACATGGACAATCAATTTTTACTCCCTCTTCCTTATGAGATGATTCAGAGTTATACCTCCTGCCTTAGAGGGAAATGTCCTGACACCAGACTATAAACCGATCTGGGCAAACGTATGATCCACGACTATGCCACTGCACTGACAAGACTTCAAGGTTTATGGGGCCAAACACAAGTCAGTAGTTTAGTGGTTAAGTGGCTCAGCTCAGTAGGAAAAGTTCTGAGTTCTGGTTTTTGCTCCCAAGACAGTGTCTGTATTTTAGACGAAATAGATAAAATACAGGAATGATCATGGAAACAGGCACCAGAACTGTGGTCCCTAGCTGTAAACCACTAGACTATGTAGTCATGCTCCACCTCTCTCGGTCAGTCTTTTGTAAGTTCTGCATAGCAGCCCCATTCTCCCAAGGGGATGAGAAGAGTCCTTTTCTACCTCCAGCATCACCCAATCAGGATTAGGTAACCTCCTGGTGATGTCCATCTTCTGGAAAGCGGGTAAAGAGGGATTAAAGTATTTTGAGATGAGGAAAGAATTGAGTCTGTTTCCCCTGAGCACTCTCACTACTTTTGAAGGGCACAGCACAAGTTCTGGCTACATTTTAAAAGAAACAAATGAGACCTGCCTAGTTCTTTAGAGACATACACCTTCCAGAGAGGGTCCTAGCTGTACATATCAAGTGCATAAAAGCAATTTCTTGCAGCCCTGAGTAAAGGGCAAGATCTAAGACATACAATATCCTTGGGTTTTCTTTTTTGGCTGGCTCCTGGAGGCTGTATGCTGACTGACAGAAGGTAGCTCCTGGCTTAGCTTGATCTTAGGTTCTTGCTGTCATTCTAAGATGCCTACATTTGCATGGACAATTTATAGACAACTAATTTGGGCTTCTGGTTTTCACACTGGGGTACCAGACATCTGAAAGGTTTTGAAAACCCAGGCTGGGTATTTAAAACAGATCAAGCCTACAGTATGGGAGTACTAAAATTTCTCTCCTTTCTTGGTCTCTCCAGCCTCCTGCCCCTGTCCCATCATATGCCAGTGAGAGGGAGAACGTAGGCGAGACCGTGGCTCCAGGACAAGTCCCTTAGTCTCTGCCCCAGTATTTTTTCCTTCATCTTCAGATTCATCTCCATCTCTCTCCTCCCTTCCTCCCAGGGAGGGCAGCTGAGATTATGTCATCAGATGCAGCCCCCCTTTCTCCTCTCCTCATTTGCGTTTACCCTTCCCATTGGTTAAAACACAATGGTTCCACAATGATGTCACCCAGAGGATGCATGTCCCAGCCTCATTGGGCGCTCACATTGGCCAGAGCAGAGCCAGAGGCTTTGTTACATTAAAGATTCACACAAAAATGAACTTGCTGTGTCTGCCCTTGCAGGCAGTGGCAATGCTCCTGGCCACGTTCCGGTGGCCAAGAGTCACCAGAAAAGCCCTTCGCACTCAGCTGGCTGAGTAGTCAAGGATTAGATAGACAGATGGACTCGATGACCTATACAGAAATGAAACATGGTTAAAACATACACATGAAGAGATTGGATTACAACCTCCTTTTCTGTTTGGTGTCAAGCCAGTATTAGCCAAGCAAAGGACCAGCAAGAGTGCCACAACTATCTAATTACTGATTATAAAATAGAGTCATTCAGAGCACTTTCTGGCTCTGCTCATTGGTATCATCCCTGAACTGAGGCCCAACATCCTACTTTACAGAAAAACAAACCAGTAGCAGAAGTGAAGACCCTAGTGCATTACAATACTCCCACTGGAGGCTGGACCTAACTGCTTGCGCAGGCTGAAAATGGGGCACATGGTGATCATTTCCCCTCCTGCTGTACGCAAGGATGGTGGGTCCCTCTCCAAGGAGAGAATATTGGAACTTAACCCCATGACTTTGCATGCATGCTGTTCTTGTCCAATGGAGTCATTACTTCAGGCTCTTTTCTGATTCAGCAAGATGTAATCAGGTCTTCAATATTTAGAGTAAGTTTTCTTCACAGCTTTCATTCTCCTGAAATAAACCCCCCAAATATAATACCGTGACTGGAGTTACTGGCTGTTACACCAGTTTTGACAGGTACCATATGATAGCTCACAGGATCGTGCCACTATCTGTGGATGTGTGATCTGCCTTGATTCTGTCATTGATTATTAACTGCAGTCCTTGATGATGCCTTTAGGAACTGAGACAGAGAGCTCCATAGTCAAAAGGAGGACAATATCAGGTCCAAATGGTTAATTTTTTTTGCACATAGAATGATCTTATGTGCATAGACGCTGCCCGTCACCACAGCACTTGAGTTTCTCTCTGATTTGGTGTTCATACCTACAGCATAACTCCTGTGGTACCAAAAAGGACATGTGCCCCACTGTGTACTCAGAAGAAAAGTATCACAGCTAAGTGACCTGCACCCTGACCTGACAGTTTCTCACCCTGTCTCTGACTGGCCAAATCCTGCACAGGACAAAACTCAGGGTGGTGGCTGTGGGCAAAGTTTTACACAGATGAACCTGCCATTTTCAGTGATGGGTTTGGAATCAAATTATTCCTTTTTATTACATTACCGTAACACAACAAAAGCCATGCTGTATCTTTCACTGTTGAAAATAATACAGAGGGATGACTATAATTAATTTGTTGATTTTTGGATGCAAAGGGCATTGGAGCCACAAACCCATGCAATGTCCCAGAGTGATGGATTTTGCATTTGGATCTCTTTGAATACTGTCTAAAATTACAAACAGGCAGGCAATTTCCTACTGAGTCGGAAGATACTAATTTCTATTGCCTGTTCCTTGTAGCCATGTGGGATACACTGTACTCATTAAATATGCTGCTGACACCGTACTGCCAGGAAGCAATAGCTGTTGAGTAGGCGTAAAACCCACAAATATTTGATCAGAACATGTCTTTCATTGCAGCAATGTAGCCACGTATCAAAGCAATGTGATGAGGATGGTTTAAAGCAGAAATAGCAGTAGCCAACGCATGGTTTTACTGCTGCAACAGTGGTAGGAATTGGTCTTGCAGTGTTAATCCCAAATAATCTTATACCCATGAGCAAGAGCAAAGCACAAGCAATATAAGCCCAGATGGCTCCACTGAAGGTGAGAAGACATGGATTTCCTGAAAACATAAATATTTTTGCTCACCAGGATTCCTCCAAGGTAAAAATTTGTGGTTTCTCTATCCCTTGACCAGGAATCATGTTACTTAAAGATACCTGTGCCCCAATTCAGGAAATAGTAGATAAATGCTGGAAATACTGTTCTCATTGACAGACTCACTAATTTGAAAAATTGTGGGGGGGGGCACTAGGGTTTTAAAAAAAAACCCTATGATCATTTACAGTATTTCAGCAATATGAAAAGGACAAAAATCTCTATGAAAAGTCTTTGTTTTATACCACTGCAAAGGTGGAAAACAGATATGTGATGCTTCTTTATTAGGAAAATTTATTTGTTCTTAGCCAAAACATTATGACTACCACAATACAAAATCTTAGTGAAGACAAGGCAGCTTACAGTTTTCACACATTTTGGTAGGTTGTGCAGACAGCAGGAAAATCTAAGTCTATGCGTAAGCCACCTCATGCTAGAAACTGAAGCTGGGTTGTCTTCAGCAGGATTTTACCCTATGTTTATTTTGGTTCTTGGCACATGAACAAATCACTGCCAAGCACAGTGTGGGTACTGGGCTGCTTGTGATAACTACTCTGGTGCCTGCTCTTCAGGAAATTCACTCCTTACGAGCAGCAGGAGTTCGTTAGTTTGTACTTACCAGAGAGTATGGTGAGCGAGGAACAACTACAGAGTGGCCAAGCTAATGCACAGCCCTGTGGTAACAGGGCTCATGTGACAAAGTCCTGGCATAGGCAAGTTCAGGGAACTCACCTCCTTCCTGATGAAGACAAAACAAATGTGTAAATGTGCAATGGGTCTATATATCTTCTAGGGTGATCTCCCTGTTTACACCACAAATCACTCTCTTGACTGAAGTACATGCTTATTAAGAGTACATGCTCATTAAGAAATCAGACACCACCTATTACAAAAATAGCTAATTAAATCAGTGCCTCCTATATTGCTTATCTTCCTTTTAACTGTTGAAACCGTAATCTTTAAGAAACTTCCCTTAGCCAGTGAAATCTCTTATTTCAGGAGAAAAGGAGAGCTCCTTTACAGCTGCTGAGTGTGAGGAGAAGGTGGCAGCTCCACCTCTTCTGTTGTTGAGGTCTTCAGTGAAAACTCCCAAGCCTTCTCCAACTTACAGTTAACTTGGGTATTCCCAACGGTAGGAATAAGTATTTGCAGGTAGTACTCAAACGCTACAACTACTGCTTATAAAGTTAAGTATATCCAAACCTCTTCAGAAAATACTGATCAACTTTCAAGGATACCCAGTACCTTTTAGTTCGAATTGGGTTGTTACTGGAAAAAGCTCTGCTTTAAATTAATGTCTAAATTCTGAACTGAATCAGATGGTGTTCTCAGTATAATATATTAATTGAATGCAAAAGCAACAAGAATATTGATGATGTGACTCAGAACCTACTGTACAGTCCCACTCCCAGATTGTGGCTGTTGCTATATTTCTGACCATTATATGGCATTGCAATATTTTTAATGGTTTGGTTCTTTCACTTCCAGAACCCAAATCCCAGGAGCAGTAACACTTGTCTACTGCAGAGAGGTGTTGTGAGGTTTTAGAAATGTTCTGTACTGACAAAATGTAAATACTGTAAAATATAGGAAGTCAGACTGTCAAACGAGAGAAGATCAAATTAAATAACCAGTTCTCTATTCAAGCATTCAGCTATTTCCAGCTACTGGAAACTAGTGTGCACCTGTAGCTCTTGGTGAAAAGTGAGGGACTTCCAAAGCTGAGACTGTTAACTTGGGTGCTCATATATCAAATTACATCTTTAAAATTCATAGAGACTTGAAAATGCAGAGCTCATATTTTCCTTTCTTATATAGATATTTATCACCATGAATATATATTTAGATATATATGTGATACATAATTTGTGTGTTCTGCTCCTCCATGTCTGTATTTCAGGAACAATTTGCAGGTGGCTACAGCCTGCTTCAGAGCACACAGTAACGTTAATACAAGCTGACTACATGTTGTTTAGTTTGAAGCTGGACTGTTGTAAAAGTCCTGAAGCTCAGTGTCCTTCTCCCCTTCCATCCTGCCACTACTTTTACAGGTTCCGTCCTCAGGCCCTTTCTAGGATCCTTTCCTGGTTTCAGTTTGTTCTAATGAGCTTTTTTATGCACAAGTTTACTTTAGTGCAGATGGTATTTGTCCACAGCCAGAAACACTTTCCGAGAAGTACCATAGCTCAATGAATAAGTTCAAAAAGCATCTTAGCAAAAATAAACAGTCAAATGAAATATTGCTATGGTGCTATGAGCACCATAACTGGCCCTTTTTCACCTCCCTCCTCTTAGTTTTAACAATTTGATCTAGTAGACAACTACAAGAAATAGAAAATCGATTTCATGACTCTCTCTATATATATATATGATTTAATAAGACTTGGTAACTCGATCTGCTAACACCTGTGCTGCATTAAAAACAGGATATTGTATGTCTCTCTAAACTGTACCAGATAAAACTGTTCACGCAGGGTGTAGTGTACTTTGCATTGCAGGAGCATGGTAAAACATGCCTCTTACCAAGGACAGTAGAGAGTCCCTGGAGAAATCCTGGCCACGGCTTTTCCAATATAGATGCAATTTCTTCTTTGTGTGCATGCCATTAATTTTATTTAATTTGCCTTCATTTTATTTTTGCATGTGAAGAAAAAGGCAATGCAGGCATACAGTTGATACTTAATGTAATCATAATTCCTATGAAAATATGTCACAGTCCCTTAGAAGGAACAATGGTAGGAAACAAAAATGAACTGTTTTCATTGTAGCTGAAAGATGTATTACGAAATGTTAATGAACAGCTTATCACACATTTTCTTCATATGAATGTCCCATTTACCTGTTTCTCTTAGTGGCTTTAAGAGTAGACATTCATCCCTTAGCATTGAAGACTTTATATCAAGATTTGGCTCCAGCATTTGATACATTTGAGAGGAACAAAGTTGAGATACAACTGTAGTGAATAACATGATATCATCCCAAAAATGAGGAACTGGTGCTAACGTGTACTGCCACCAAATGGTCGATTAAATGAAAAGCACCAGCTTCCCCTATTTACTAGGCAAAATGGCCAGTATTCCCAGAAAATACTTATGTGGCCTGTTAGAAAAACAAGTTTTTATTAATAAAATAATAAATTTGATACAGTACTTATTATTTAATGAATAGCAAATAGGAAATCAGTTGTTTCAGATCCAAAGGGGAATTATTACTGGACTAAATAAAAATGCCTAACCTTCTGAAACCCCTTTCCTCTCCATTTTTCCAGTTCTAGTCTTTATTACACCATGCCTCCACTGAGAGCTGAACATCTCCTGTCTGAACTGGGATTTTCCCCTTCGTTGCTGCACCAGGGAGCTTTTTTTCCCCTTTTACTACTTTTCTACAGCTTTTGTTCCCAAAGCCTACCATCATTACCTTGCCAGGGATTTCCTGTCCCTTCATTATGACAATAAAGAAAAAAACCTAATCAAGCTATATGCCTCCCTCTCAGTCTGCATGGCTTTGCCTACTAAATTCTTCTTATCAAGTTCTGGTTCAGGACTCGCTCCTGTTGCAAAGCCTGCAAGAGACTGACACTGGCTAATGGCTGATGACAGAGCCACTGTGGGCCACCGACTGATGCTCTCCTATATCATAGAAGTCCCCGTGCATGATTTAGCGCCATTCTTCGGTGAGCAGTGCCAGCCTACAGCAACCAGTCACTCTGATGCCCATCTCACCTTGTTTATGATCCTACATTTGCTTCCTAAACTAAATTTTAAGTTCTGCAAAGCAAAGCTTGTATCTTCTTATATGCTTGTCTGGTGTTAAACACAGCAGGACCCTGACTGGGACATCTGGGTACTATTACAAAACAAAAAATGAATCATGCCAATAATAACTAGGATTTAAAAAAAAGCAGCAAAACTTATGGTCAGATTTTGGCATTTGCAGCATGGGAATGTAAGAAGTGCATCTCCTTTCTCATGGTCTCATGCACAGACTGTCCTAATTTTGGTACTTGGGCTAAATGAAAAAACACATGGTAACAAAGACTGACTTATTGGGGTGAGGGCTACTCTTGTACAGTATTTATGTACAGTACTTAGTGCACAGGAGCTCAGAGGGACTTGCAGGCATTGCCCTCGTACAAAAGTGCTACCACTGGCTCCAACAATGAGATAGAAAAATCAAGCCTTGCCTGAGATATTCTTCTGCACCAGACATGGAAATGGGTGCTGAACCGTGGGGAAGAGCAGCACTCTGTCGGCATGCCGCAGACAGCAAAACAGTTAAAACCTTCAGCCTGTGCAGTCCCCTGGGCAGCACCGTGCCTTCCTACCTGCCTGACCAGGATTTATTTATCAACACCCACAGCTGTGCTAGAGCTAGAGCAAAGGGAGAAAGCTGCCTTTGGCATGAATCCCTCACTCTCTGAGTTTGGACGTGATGAGAAAAAAAGGGAAAGCAGAAGTGGTAAAAGAAGAGAAGATGAAGGGCAAGATGAAGTACTGAGATCACTAGTAGTTAAAGAAGGCATGTGACCAGCTTGGGATAATATATTTTTTATTGCCCAGCACTACTTCTCACAGAAGTAAAGCTGTCACTTTAGTACCTGTCTGTTGGCCTGGGGGATGCAATGGTGAGGACAGTTTGAGGTGCAGTGGAGAAAAAGCTGCAGCTGAGATCTGAGGCAACATGAAAAACTGTATTTGTGAGATGAATGGGGCATCAAAGCTGTCACTGCAGGAAGGACAGAGGGAGATAGCAATGCAAAAAGAGCAAATTTAGGTACTCAACAGATGATAAAAATGGCAACAACAGCAGCAGAAAGTATATATAAATCCCTTTTGTCATTATGCACAGAATAATTTGCAAATATGAAGTTAATTTTTTTATGAAAGGAAATGCCAGACTATGAATACCTGCATCAGAAGGCAGGTTCCAGTATGCCAAAACCAAGCTCTGGTATGCTGTTCCAGACGGCTCGGTCACAAAACTAGACCCGGGTTAACACAAATGTTAATGCATGTACTTAGGCATCTGAGCACACCTTGTATTCTGTAGACTTATAAAGGAAAGTTAATTCCATTCAATTAACGATAGTTATGAAAAATTATATCCTGGGGGGCAAGACACAACACATACTGAGATCTTATCCTATACTTGTCTGTGGCAACAACACAGAGTTAAAAAAGAAATCAAGTAAAGGGGAGACTTTACAAGACCATGGAAGAATTAGTCTCAGTTTGCATATCCTCTGGAAAATTTATCGCTGTGGTTGTTCAGGATTAATTAGGGTTCTGACTCTGCTTTTAAGATAGAAAGCCAAATGTCAGTCACAATAACACAATAAGCATTGTATATAATGTGATTACCTCAAATAGTCACAACTACTGTAATGTCCTGAGAGGTCTCTTCCAGACCTTTGGTGCCCATCCTACTACACATATAACCCTTCTGCAACTGTAGCTAATAACATAGTCTTGAGCACCAGGACCTCCTCCATATTGATTTATGGGCCAAAGAAGCATTGCCTAAAAAGCTGGGGAAATAATGCCTCCCAGAGAGGACAATAGGTTTTCTTTACAAAACATATGTGCTGAATTTCCATGTTTTTATTCTGCTTTGTTGGCTTCATTCAAGATGCATTGCAAGTTAATCGCTTTATCATTTTTCGTATACGAATATCACCTATCCTGGAAAATAATCTCTTCTAGATTTCATGAAATAACAATGTGCTTTTGCTTTAATTGGAAGGGGGAAAAAAGAATAAGTCTTAGTTGAAAATGAAAGACTTGTGCCAGACAGACTGGATCTGTATTTATAATACCCGTGCTTCAGGGTATTTGGATGTATCCACAGTTTTGATTCAGACCATTACAGAGACAGAACCCAACTGTAAAACTCTAAGTGAGATCTGAGCAATGCTTAGAGTGTGTTTGGATATAGAGTTTTGGCTGACCTATTTAAAGGATGATGTTGTGCAAGTGATTACTCCATAATCTAGGCAAGTGCCAAGACATATTTAATAGAAAAAAGTAGCCAAGACTGTAAGGTTTTTTTTTTTTTTTTCATAAAGACTGAAAAAAAAGGATTATACACCACATTGTAGAGTTTTGCAGATATCTCTCTGGAGAAGTCACCATTTCTCCTAGAAAGAGCAGCATTCAAATTAGAGGAGGGCAATTTAGGGTTATTTCTGTAAAACAAGACAGATTTACTGTGATTCTGAAACAACTGTGACGGTTTCTTTTCCAGTAAGCTGGAAAAGCTTACTTAGCTACTGCCTAGTGATCTGCTTGGGCAACTTCACCTTACAGAGGATCAAAACCATGCCCCGCTCCCAAGGCTGTGCTTCCTCTCTCTTTCAGTTCTTCTCTTGGCCTCTGCACAAAAACCAAGAGGGTTCAGCCACTATTATTGTAGTTGTTAGGTTCCTCTGAAACAGTAGACCAAAACTCAAGCGCCGTAAGAAACACTGTATTGCATTAGCACGCTGAACAACAAAATAAGTTAGCAAGGAAAAGGCATCATCTAAACAGTGGACAAGGAATCAGGATTTTAATCTGCCTTCTGCTAATGATTTCTTTGTGGCCTGGAGGAGTATCTCGTATTCTGTCTGCCTTTGCTTCCACATCCTAGCTGCTCAGTAAGAGGATAATGATCACAAAGATTGTTGTAAAAATTAGTTAATAACAATAAGCGTGTTGATAAGGTCAACTAGCAGTTGTGTGTAACAAGAAAGTGATCTTGAGCATGAATGAGTCTTTTCCTGATGAAAAGCTGGTTTAAAGAAAACAGATTTAATCAAGAAAAAAATGCCTTTTGGTCCAACCAGAGTGTTGAAAAGATAGAAAGTCTATTATTGAAAAAAGAAGCTCCAGATTAGAAATGCAGACATAATATTCGCTAGTAAAAAGCAAGGCCCTGTTTGTAAATATTTGTAAATATTTGCACCAAGCCCCAAATCCACTCAAACACAGATCCTGTCTAGTCTCAGAAAATAGGTCAAGTTTATAAATGTACTCGCTAACATACGGATAAGCACTACCACACACAGAGCATCACTGCTAAAATACATTAGGTGGGCTGGCTGACGCTGAGATGGTTTTCGTTGTGGGATGACATATTCATTAAACTCCATCCACGTTTGCAACAGCTTGATGGTAAATGGGCTCGTTTTGGTTTCTCTTCTGAGAAAAACATCCCGTCCTTCCCACTGGGATCTTCAATCTAGTAAGCCTCAGGGCATACCTGGAGACATCTAAAAATTGAAAAAAGGAAAACATTCCAGGAAATTACATTTGGGCTTGAACTCTATATGCAATCAACTGAACAATGCATATGTGCAAAAACCACTAACTGTGGAAGTCAGTCTTGTACAGGCAGGGGAGAGCTGGGAGGCTGGTGCTGGGGGAGGCTGTGCACTGCGCCGCTCTCCCCGCTGCACTGCCACAATGCCTGCCTTCTATTAAACTCTCCTCCTGGTGGGGTGGGAATTCTTGTGTTCCTAAACCACTCATGGACAATTCATAAGTGTAATGGAAATTAAATTCATTGAATAAAATATGTGCTGTAAGTTAGGCAATTGTCTCTAGCATGTTCTCTGAAAGCTTTGTCCATTCAATTTCGAATGATTCCAAAGACAGATACATAGATATAACTTTTGATTTCCTCTGGCCCTCAGGACTCTAATGTCTGAGTACTTTACCATCTGTAGCATATTTATTCTCACAAGACCTCTGTGATGTAAAGAGGGACTATTAAATCCATCTTAAGGATGAGGAATGAGAGCCAGAACAATGCTGGGATCAAATAGGTGATCTGGGCTTGAGCACAGTATGAACTGAAGCCTTCCTGATCACAGACTAAAGCCTTAATTAGTGCATGTTTCCCCCCCAGTATTGTCTTTGCTGGGAGCTTTTTGAAGCTGGGCAATTCTGTAGAGTTGGCAAAAATTCTGTGAAAAATATGTACTTCCTTTTTTACAGTGTATAGGGTTTTTTTCCCAGAATGGAAGATTGGAAGGAACTGGAAAGTGAAACCCAAGATAAGGGGGATAGGTTGACAATCATAACCTGAAGGTAACTTCTGTGATATCAGTGAGATAGAAATTCAAGCGAGGCCTCAAGGAGGGAGGGGATGGGAGAATTTCCTTATAGCAGTGGGCAGAAAATCCACAGGAGTGATGCTTTTCACTTTTCAGATTGTATAAAACTTAAGAGCACTACCCGGCTATTACCCAGCACAGTCAGCTCTCCTGTCAGAGCTGCAGATAGGTTTAGTTTTTCAACTTGATTTGTAACTCAGCCCCTGCTGCCCCTTACTGCCTTCTGTTGTTCTCCTATGAGTGTCTAGCCCCGAAACACATTTTCTACTTAGGCACTAGATCACATGACACATATCTAAGCTGCTGTCCATTGTTACTACCTTTCAGTTTTGCTACTTTCCAGAAATTCTAGATTCTCTAGTTATATTAGGTTGCATTTTTCCAGGCTGAATCACAGTTTAAGTCTTCCAACCCATATTCCTTACCTCTCAGTGTGGACTTTATTATTACTGCTGGCCTCCTTCATGTTTACTTCACTTCCCAAACCTAATTACTGCAGTTTTACTATCCTTTTCCATTGAGTCAATATTGACATGCAATGAGACTACTCCCTATGACACTGTATGGGTAATTCACTGCCAGCTTAACCTACTGCCATTAACCATTACTTTTCGTTTATAACCCTTCAGGTAATGAATGCACTGATCACGTGCTTATTCACTTCCCAGTCAATAATTTTCCAAGTTTCAAGAAACAATGAACAAATTCATCTCTCATATCTGGCTTGATTTACTCCATATACTGTATCATAGAAATCACTGATGCTGATTTACATGCTGCAGTTAAGTTTCAATAAACAGAGGATGCTATGATCCCTCTATCTCTCCCTAACTATCCTGATATGGTAATTTTTATTATTCAATAATTCTTTGCAGCAAGAGTACATGACCAGGCTGCAAAGTGTGCAGCATGTCAAATGAGCCCACTGATGGGGAGAGCTGTTAGCCCACAGCAAACAGACTTAGTCAGCAAAGGAAAAAATTTAAATTCTTTTCAATGACTTTGCAACTAGTAAAGGCTTGGAGAACACAGAGTCAATTACCATGGCTTGGATGACTTATGGCACGTTAACTGTATTTTTGAAATCAAGAGTGATAAAACTATACTATATGCTGATAAATCTATATATATATGCTTATAGCTCACAGTTCTATTGACTCTGACGTTCCCAGCACCAATGTATGCATATGTATCATGAACAATTGAGAGCAAATATAACATCAGTCTTGTCACTGCCAGCATTGTGTTGTACTGAACGACACCCTGACTCAGATTCTGATGTGACAGGATTCTAGCTGGACATACTCAAAATGCCTTTTTGTTTGAATTACACCAGATGGAAGAGGTAGAATTGCCCACTACTTTGGGAGAAAATGTGGGCATTTTGAAGACGGCTTTTAGTGACTAAATGGCATTTTCTGCTTTGAGTAAATTTTGAAACAATCCTCAAACAGATTTTTTTTCCTTTTTTTTTTTTCTTTTCTGCTGCTTAAGGTGTTGTTTCTGAGAAAAGGTGAAATGAAGTCCTAACAACCTGTAGCAAATGAAATATTTACAGATACCCATATCGCTGTTACTGATTCATGCATTTACAAGAAATCATTTAAACACGTTGACCAAATGCAAATGTTAGTAATTAGATCCGGCCTCCCTAAATATTCCCATTATTGTTTCATATGAAGACATTTTTCTTAACTTCCCTTACTCAAAAAAGCTGTTATTTCTGGCATGGTATGGTTACCCTATTCTTCTCCAGCAGTTACTGCATTTTAGCGGTGGGTGAAGAATGATTTTTATATGTACAGTCTGTAAAACTCTTTGGGATCTGTCATGATGAAAGGTGCTCTGTGTACAACACTTATTAACTTACTGTATTTCATCAGGTTATTCTATTTCACATCATGTCACTCTACTGAAAAAGCCTCGCCAAAAATAAAAGCTGTGCAATGTCATCTATTGAGAAAACAGACTCCTTCAAGAGGCAATGTAGCATGCAGATAGCATGGAAGTCCCCAGGAGTTCAGGCTGGCATTGCTATAGCATGTAGGGACATCTGAGGTTTCAGCATGTGTTAGGTGTAAAACATTGTGTTTTCTAATGTGCAGTGAGATGAAGGATAAGAACTGAGTTAGGTTGTGAAGAATGCTTAATATATGAACTTTTGAATTAATACCTCTTCAGAACTACTGGAAATGATCATTTATATTCTATTAGTTTATGCAGATGGATATAATTTGGCAAATTCTGAAACAGTTTGTTAAGCTTTTTAGCAGTCCTAATAAAAAACATCTGAGTCTTCTTAAATGGAAAGCTTCTATTCAATTATTCATTACTTTAAGAGATAAAATAAAACCATTTGTTATTTCCATTTATTTTACTGGAAAGTCAGTGCGTATTGCCTTTAATAATCCTCTTTTTTTTTCTAGCTAGTTCTTTGTAATGATATAAATTTTATCATGTAGTTTTTGTAAAACTTAGGGAAGATGGTTGCAGCTAAAGAACAAATACAATGAAGATCAAACTTAGGATCTGAATAATTTGTGGTAAGACTTCTGACTATAACTTCTGAAATCCTAATCACATTCAACCAGCTCCTGGCTTCCTAGAAGTATTCCAGAACAGCTCATTTTAAAGAAGGAAGCTAGACCCAGAACAAGATCTAATGGATTTTCAAGTAAAAAAAAAAAATAATCACATCAACACTTTATTACTTGTTTTGCAAACCTTTACACAAACAAACAAGTACTACTGTGATTAATTTATAGTATTCCCAAGGCCTCATAAATCTACAGGCATTCTGTGACAATATAATAACAAGTTTTGTTTTGAAGGTTGTAGCTAATATTCTAGTGAACAAACTTTCCTTTCCTTAAGGCTGAAGGGAGGATTTGTTCCAAGGCCTAAGCACATTGCTGCACTGCCACCAGCAAAGACCAGGGCTGTGCCTGCCATTTCGGGAACCCCCTCCTGCGTTGCCCACCTCGATGATGTGAGGAGGCAGTGACTACACCAGGTCTCTGCCCCTTAAAGGGTGTGTTTTGTGGGAGACCAGCCAGCACAGCACGCTGTCCCCTCTTCTCTTTGCACTTCCACACTTCCAAGCTATCAGACGGCCCTAAATTGTTATCCGTATTTTAACTGAAAGGAAAAGAAAAACTGTCAGAGATGGATCAGATTCTCTGGTAAATCACACTGTTCTGGGCACAGGGGAGTTAAAACTGAACAAAGGTGATTCTTCTCTTCACCCTCCTAATTCCGGCCTATGCCTGAAAGCGGTCTTTCCTTAGTCCAACTTAAAACAGTCCGAAAAGTTCTCAAAATTAGACTAGAGTGAAATAGCTCTTCACAGGCTGCTTTCTGGGGAAAGAACTAGGTAGTAAATGCACCACGGCCATAACCTCTGCAGCTGCAGACTCCTTGTCAGCAGCTCATTACCTGCATTGGAATAAGAGTGATACCCGGGTTAAAGTTGTTAATGTTGCTGTACGCTAAGGGGCAGGCTGTGCTCTCTTCACAGCTCTTCTTTAAATGCGTAACAATGCAGTGTTAACATAGAAATAAAAACCTATGTTAAAGTAACATAGTATAAGTTAAATTAAAACCCAAGGTTTCTGATTTCAGAAACAGAGGCAGCTATACCAGAATATTTTTACCACACTTTTGTTAAAGTCTCATAGGGTATTATTCTCAGCCCCCTGCGGCTGTAAGGACAATGGGTGGACTGAGCATTCACTCTGCATATGCTGCTTGGCTTTAAGTCAGACTTCTTAACAGTATCTCAGTGGCATTTTCCCCAGGCCAATTCCCTTTGTTGTGGGTTTTGGTTTTTTTTTTTTCAGAAAAAAAATATATGTCACTGAAGAACCACATGAGAAACAGTCTTAAAATTGTGACATATCCTTCATCTCAATGGAAATGCCCCCAGTGTTTCATCTTAATGAAAATATTGTAGAGCTGCATTGCAATGTAACTTCTTATAAGTAAATGCAAGCAAAACCAGAAAAAATATACTCACTACCCTCAAGTGAAGTATATTAAACTCTACTGCTTCACTTTTTGTTAGAAATAACTGATGAAAAAGAAGATCAGCAGATGTAAAGCAGTAAGGAAGAAGGTGAGGAGGTTTCAGCAGGAGGGAGAAGGGAGTGCTAGGCAGAGGATGCTGAACAGCCGCCTGCCCCAATGCCTTGTATGGAGGGAATTAAGGTGGTTTTAAAACATCTGTCCATTCAAGACCAGTAAAAGAAGAATAATGTATGACACACTTTATTTTCCAAAATGTTGGGTTAAGCTAATCCACCACAAGACTTTGCAAATTGCACTGACTGGGATCTTTTTGGTAAAAATTTGGGTTCGACTAGTTTGCAGAACTGCCATAAAGAATTAGCAATTATTTTACCTTTAAATCAAATAAATCTGCTAGTAACTGACACTTAATAAATGTAACTAACCAGCAAACACAGTGTATAATGGTAATAATAAAATCTATAAATTCCATACATTCATATTTACAGAGCCTCTTTCAGACCTTGAATGTACTCCTGGCTTAAGACTTGATTACTCCACACTACTTCTTACACAGTTTAAATCTTCCATTAATGGTCAGAAGATTATTTTCTGTTTATGACAATTACATGTTTTTTATGGGTCAAGCAAGAGGCCTTAGGAAAAATGCTGCGATGGAAGGGTGGGGGAAGTGCTTTGAATGTCGGTGAAGAATTAATTCAGAACTCAGTTCTTCCAGGCTTTTAATGATGTTTTCTTTCTGGAAAGACATTAGAGTTATTTAAATCATGTGACCTCTATGGCATTGAGGACAATGCTTTGATTTTATTCTCTTTATTATGCTTTCTGTTTTATCTTTTTTATCTGTTATATTTAGAGGACTTTGTTACTTATCAGATGTGATGTTTAAACTCTGCTGTAATTACCAGCTTTTTTTCTTTCTCACATTTAGTTTATTAATGTTGTTACTCACATCAGATTGTCTAAATATTTTGAGAACTCTTCAGGGTTTGATAGAGGACAATTAATATCAACTGTTGATATTCTCTTTTCTTTTTCCCCGTGCTCCTAAGATCTTATCTTTAATCTAGATTAAAGGAATGGGAGAAAGAGAGGAATTCAAGTCATTTGGACCAGGATTTAGAAACTAAATGTCTTCAAAGTTGTGCTCAGCTGTTTTGGTTTAGCCTTCTGCAGTGACAGCGACCATCTGAGAAGTTTGGATTTGGATCCAGGTTTGGATTCCTTGGAAATGAGCCTCACACACAAAGGCAAAAATAAACACAAACGTACACACAAATGTCCAGGCTGGACTGGGCCCACCTCTAGTTGCATATTTATAAAATTAATCTGGTATCATCACAAGGTTAATAGTGGAATAATCATAGAAAAAAATAGATGGTCAGAGACAAACTAGGAAACCTCTACAACAAAAAACTAAGCACTATTGCTAGACCCCATTCCCTCTTTATTAGCCAGTCTGGCACAAAAAGCCAGGATATTAATTTCACGGCATTTTATGGATGAAGCAAAATGTCTTCTAGAAAACACTGAAATTTAAAATGCTGAAAGATGCTGTATGTCTCTAATGAGATACAAGACGGCCCGGAATGTGAGCTCAGCAGTTAAAAGGAGTGCACCAGATCCACTGCACTTACTCATGCATATGAGCTTCAGTGGGACAGAGAGAGTCCCAAACCACTGCAGGACTTGCTTTGCAGCAGATTGAAGTCTTTTCCTACAAAAAATGTGGGCACCACCTGATAAAGCTGACAGGAGCTACAGAAAGCTCTCTTTGACCCCAAAAGTGTGGGAGGCTAGCGAGATGCACCTGGTATTGACTAGTGAACAATTATTAAATATTGAAAAAATGACAGCTAGGTACATGATCTGGAAATACTTAACCAAGAGAGGAAAAAGAAATTCCTACAGAATCCAGGGCACATCATCTGTAATTCCCCTTTCCTCTTTAGTCAGCTTTGCATTTCTTCCTTCTTTTTAGCTTCTTCATATTTCACCCTTTCTGTACTTCTAAACTAGTTTATGACTCCGTGTTTTGTGGGGGGACGGGATCAAATCCAAATCAGGATCTGAATCTCATGGATCATTTTTGAGCTACTACTAGACTCCATTCTGCAACAGGGTGGAAGGGCAGGGCAGTTGTTTGCACCGAGGCAGACCTCACACAGCTCTGACCCGTGCCAGGATTTAGGCGTTCTACATTCCTCCCAAAAGCCCAGATGCATGTTGTCCTAACCCAAGACTTTCTACCACCCCCTCATCTTCCTCTCTTCATCGTCCTGTCTTTCACCTCCTCGGCTCAGCACCTCATTTTCTCTCCCCTCTGCCTGCTGCTGTTCTGCCTTCCAAACCCGCTCCATGCCTCTGCTCCCATCCTGGTCTGTGGCACCTGCTTGCGGGCAGGCTTGGACTTTGGGACGTGACAGGTAGCTTGCTGTTGCCAACCCCTCTACAAAAGAAGAATGAATTATTGTCTGGTAAGGGCCCACACATTGCTAGTAAGGACAGTGCCATTGGCATATGATTATTGAAGGACAAAAAAGTTTAAACAGGCCAGGTCTGAGGGGCTGCTAGGAAAATAAGATTGTTGCTTGGACTGTCTGGCCTTGTTAGCATTTGTACTCTGGCTGGTTTCATCTCACCTAACTCCAGGTAGCTGGCCAGGTACCTTAATCAGGAATGTATTCATTGCTAGCTCCCTCTTGAAAGAGAAGGGAAAATCTTTCCAGAGTGTTATTCAGCTCAGCCCTAACTCCCGTCTGAAAATGTCTCTCTTTCTTAACAGACTATTAAGGCAGCCTAGAGCAAATATGCTCCTAATTTAAGTCCCTCAGTTAAACTGGGTGAATCAGACCTTTGCATTCAGCTCATGTCCCACAAACCTTAACTCTACATGCATAAAACTGAGGAAGAATGAGAGGAAAAAGTGTAGACCTGCAGGCAAGAAAGTGATGCAGCTGAATCCTGTGTGACACTTTTATTCAGCCAGTAGCATAGCACATTTCGTTGCATGAGCTGGCACCATGCATTTGCATGTTGGGACATATGGTAACCAGAGAAGCCACAGCGCTGCTCAGCGCTACAGGCAAAAAACGTGCCGGTCTTTGTTTCTTACATCCCCAGAGACTCAGCCAGCAAGAAACAAATGTTGAAAGGGCTGAAAGAAACCCACAAAAGCCAGACAAATAGTGGAACCAGGTCTCCTACTCTCCGAGGAAGATACACAAATAATGACATTTTCTGCAACTGAACAGTTTGCAACCTAATGGGTTTAGAAAAAGATCCATGTAGGAAGAGCCCTGAGCATTGGGCTAGTTCCAGCTGTGGACCAGCATTTTGTGGTCCAAACCCAGTACCTGGACAGAAAGCAAAAATCTAGACTGTGCCTCAGCTGAAGAAAAACATGAACTTGATGGGTTTTTTCTGTCTCAGGGCTGATTGCAAACACATAATACAGCTAACCATATGAAACTGCAGGCAGAACAGCAAGCACACAGACGTATATTGGCATCCAGGCTATTAAGAAACAATGCCCTGGTTCTGATCTCAAGAATATATAGATCAGTGCTAACCCCATTCAAGAAAATGGTGTCAGGCTGCTATAAAGATAGTTTTTTGAAAAGAAATTCACCTTCTATTATTAGTGACCAAGATCATTCAGTTCTTCCCTAAGTTCCTAAGAAAAGTGCCCCACTTTTAAAATACCCATTTAATTTGTAAAAATCCTCTGGCTCTCTCATTTTCTCCTCCACACTCAGTTATTTTATTTTACTGTTTAATAAGGGCCCATTTATGGGCTGACAAGTTTGAGCAGGCAATAAATGTGTGGTCCTAAGCACAGGGATCCATTGAGAACCGAAGTGCAAGAATTGAAGAAATTAGCACTTTCTGTGGAAGTCCTCAAAATAATAGACTCATAGAAGAACTGACACTGGAAGGGAGCTCAGGACATCACCCAGTCCAAGCACCTGCTCAGAGCAGAACTACTTTCAATGTCAGGTCAGGCTGCTCAGTGCCTTGCTCAGTTGAGTTTTGAATGGAGACTCCACATCCCTTTTGGGCAACCTGTTCCAGTGCCTGCCTGATACCGTTCTGAAAATATTTTCCTTAGCATCTTCAAGGGGTAATTCCCAGAGTAATAGCAGGTGTCCAATTATCTTGAACTGATTCAGAGGTCCAATGCTTGCTCACTAAATAAAAAAAAAAAAATTAAAAAATCATGTCTTGCCTAAGCCTGCCCTGGAAGAGATGAAAAAAAGTAGTATTTTTTTTCTGGAAACTTTAAAAATGCATGTTACAAAATTATTCTTCTTCCTTTTACCACTTGAGAAAGTTGGTTTTGGAAGAGCAGCCTCTTCAGAAACTGGTATAGCTGGAAACTCTAGAGATGCCAGAGCAAAATTAAAATAAAAGGGGCAGATAACAGAGCTACTAAGATTTTTTGTTTTCTTTGCACAAATCCATTGCAGAGTAACCTACAGTTTTGTGTTTTACACTCAGCGTTGTGTATTGGAATTAGGACAACAAACATCAAAAGAGACATCATCGCCATCCATGGTGTGTTGAAATTCTGGAAATATTTACTAAAAACAACTACACTCCTGGCAGTTCATTCTGTTTCAAGGCTGACAAAGTTTTGGTGTCTCAAAAACAGCAAGGAAAAGAAATTATTATTTTAACAGGCCCTGGCTGCACAGCCCTGTGATGAGACCACTTCATTGTCAGGGTGAGTTTAAATCAGTTCTGCCATTGATCCCTCTTTCCCGAGACTGTTTACAGCAACTATCCTGTTCTTTCCCCATGACTAAGTGTAACACTGATGTAACGGCCAATACTGTTGTTACATGCCAATGAGAATTACCCAGTTGCAAATTGTACCAAGCAAAGGTACTGAACTTGAAATAGTTGCAAAATTTATAATATGCATATGTGCATAGTATCAATATCTACTATTTTCCTGTCATATACCCTGCAGATCTGTCTGTTTCGTCAGAGGGATTCTAGTCCCCTGGGATTGCTCAGTGAAATGAAGCCAGGGAGCTCCATGGTCATCCCCCAGTCCAGGGAAGGCTAGTGAATTCCCAGCACATCAATGATCAATGATCAAGGTGTGCAAGTTCTGGGAGAGTTTTGCAGCAGATGTCAGTGAGAAGCACACATCAGTGAACATCTATCCAGATTTCTCACCTACAGACAGAGTGGTGTCATATTTACGTTTCTTCTGCAGAAATATATATGCTTTACTTAATTGTGTGGCCAAAGGCACCTGAGTGATTTGTTTTTCCTTAGAACGCCTCCAGTATCACACCCTCCATGAATGCTAACAGGCTCTGTTGCTTGGGACCTTTGCACTGTCATGCCCTCTTTCTAGCTTGGCATGTTTTTAAGCTTTAAGATTATGGTGATCTAGTTTGCTTTACTCTGCGTGGCTGTGGTGGGTTAACCTTGGCTGGATGGCAGGTGCCCACCAAAGCCGCTCTATCACTCCCCTTACTCAGCTGGACAGGGGAGAGAAAATATAATGAAAGGCTCATGGGTCAAGATAAGGATAGGGAGATCCCTCAGCAATTACCGTCATGGGCAAAACAGACACCACTTGGGGAAAAAAACAAATTAATTTATTACCAATCAAATCAGCAGGTATCCTCAGGGTATTCAACTCCCTGAGCTGGAAGACAAGGATAGAGAGCAGAACAAACTCCCCGTGATCCAGGAGGAAGCAGTTAACAACCTGCTATGCCACCTGGACACTCACAAGTTATGGGGCCTGAAGGCATCCACCCAAGGGTGCTGAGGGAGCTGGTGGAGGAGCTTGCCAAGCCGCTCTCCATCATTTATCAACAGTCCTGGTTAATGGGGGAGGTCCCATCGGACTGGAGGCTTGACAAGGTGACGCCCATCTGCAAGAAGGGCCGGAAGGAGGATCCAGGGAACTACAGGCCTGTCAGCCTGACCTCAGTGCCGGGGAAGATTATGGAGAGGTTCGTCCTGAGGGCACTCACAGGGCACGTGCAGGACAACCAAGGGATCAGGCCCAGCCAGCACGGGTTCATGAAGGGCAGGTCCTGCTTGACCAACCTCATCTCCTTCTATGACCAGGTGACCCGCCCAGTGGATGAGGGAAAGGCTGTGGATGTTGTCTACCTGGACTTTAGTAAAGCCTTCGACACTGTCTCCCACAGTATTCTCCTGGAGAAGCTGGCGAATCGTGGCTTAGACAGGTGCACTCTTCGCTGGGTAAAAAACTGTCTGGACGGCCGAGCCCAGAGAGTTGTGGTGAATGGGGTGAAATCCAGTTGGCGGCCGGTCACAAGCGGAGTCCCCCAGGGCTCAGTTTTGGGGCCGGTCTTGTTCAATATCTTTATTGATGATCTGGATGAGGGGATCGAGTGATCCCTCAGCAAGTTTGCAGACAACATCAAGTTGGGAGGGAGTGTTGATCTGCTCGAGGGTCGGAAGGCTCTGCAGAGGGATCTGGACAGGCTGGATGGATGGGCCCAGGCCAATTGGATGAGGTTCAACAAGGCCAAGTGCCGGGTCCTGCACTTGGGTCATAACAACCCCATGCAATGCTACAGGCTTGGGGACGAGTGGCTGGAAAGCTGCCCCGCAGAAAAGGACCTGGGGGTGTTGATTGACAGCCGGCTGAAGATGAGCCAGCAGTGTGCCCAGGTGGCCAAGAAGGCCAATGGCATCCTGGCCTGTATCAGAAACAGTGTGGCCAGCAGGAGTAGGGAGGTGATCGTGCCACTGTACTCGGCTCTGGTGAGGCCGCACCTCGAATCCTGTGTTCAGTTTTGGGCCCCTCACCACCAGAAGGACATTGAGGTGCTGGAGTGTGTCCAGAGAAGGGCGACGAAGCTGGTGAGGGGTCTGGAGCACAAGTCTTATGAGGAGCGGCTGAGGGAACTGGGGTTGTTCAGTCTGGAGAAGAGGAGGCTGAGGGGAGACCTCATCGCTCTCTACAACTACCTGAAAGGGGGTTGCAGAGAGGTGGGTGTTGGGCTCTTCTCGCAAGTGACTAGTGACAGGACAAGAGGAAATGGCCTCAAGTTGCGCCAGGGGAGGTTCAGACTGGATATTAGGAAAAAGTTCTTTACTGAGAGAGTGGTGAAACACTGGAACAGGCTGCCCAGGGAGGTAGTGGAGTCACCATCCCTGGAGGTATTCAAGGAGCGTGTGGATGTGGCATTGTGGGACATGGTTTAATGGGCATGGTGGTGGAGTTTTTTTGTTGATGGTTGGACTTGATGATCTTAGAGGTCTTTTCCAACCTTAGTGATTCTGTGATTCTGTGAAATCAGAGTAGGATAATGAGAAATAAAACCAAATCTTAAAAACACCTTCCCCCCAACCCTCCCTTCCCTTCTTCCCGGGCTCATCTTTACTCTCGATTTTCTCTACCTCCTCCCTCCCCGAGTGGCACAGGGGAGTGAGGAATGGAGGTTGCAGTCAGTTCATCACACATTGTCTCTGCCGCTCCTTCCTCCCTGCACTCTTCTCCTGCTCCAGTGTGGGGTCCCTCCCACAGGAGACAGTCCTCCATGAACTTCTCCAATGTGAGTCCTACCCATGGGGCACAGTTCTTCATGAACTGCTCCAGTGTGGGCCCCTTCCACGGTGTGCAGTCCTTCAGGAACAGACTGCTCCAGCATGGGTCTGCCATGGGCTCACAAGTCCTGCCAGCAAACCTGCTCCAGCGTGGGCTCCTCTCTCCACAGGTCCACAGGTCCTGCCAGGAGCCTGCTCCACCGTGGGCTCTCCACAGGGTCACAGCCTCCTTCAGGCATCCACCTGCTCCGGCGTGGGGATCTCCATGGGCTGCAGGTGGATATCTGCTCCACCATGGACCTCCATGGGCTGCAGGGGCACAGCCTGCCTCACCATGGTCTCAGGTGAATCTCTGTTCTGGTGCCTGAAGCACCTCCTCCCCCTCCTTCACTGACCTTGGTGAATGCAGAGTTGTTTCTCTCACATATTATCACTCCTCTCTCCACTGCTGTTTGTGCAGAGATTTTTTTTCCCCCTTCTTAAATATGTTATCACAGAGGCACTACCAACGTTGCTGATGGACTTGACCTTGGCCAGTGGCGGGTCCACCTTGGAGCCGTCTGGCATTGAGCCCCTGTTAGGTTTGTTATAGATCACCTTCACTTCACAGGTCTGAGATACGAGTACTGAGCCCAAAGGAAATTCCATATCAATTTCTACTTTGGAGAGCTTACTTTTACAGGGAAAGCTTTATTCCAGATTAGTTGAGTAATCCATAAGTCCTCTCTTAATAGTAGGAGGTTACTTGATACTCTAGATATTTCGCCTCGTAACTTCAAATACCACTTCTTTAGTTCAACTAATCACTTGTGAGTTTTTAATTTGATAAACCAATCACAGAGTCTAGACTTATTCTCAAAATATAGGACAATTTTACTTCCAAGGAACCACCCCTAGGTCTGCCCACAATCATGGCCTATATCTGCGGGGGTACCAGCACCCTGATCCCAGCTGTATAGGTCAGCTGATAATGTGCATGGACAGCAGATAAAATGCACTCAACTTCACCAACTTGCACCTTCATTTCTTTGACAACAGCATGCCCATCTGCATGCACAAAGTTTTAAACTGTTTCTCTTTTGAATTTAATATTGACAGAACAGTTACAGTCTGGTATCAGACACCTGAAGTTCTTCTGAAATCTGGGTTCACTTTTCCGTTCTTAAATTTATGAATGACTAACAGAAGATTTTATCAGTGTGAGTTTCTACTTACATACCTTTGTTATATTGGCAAGCCCTGGTTACTAGACCCATGAGCAGTTTATTTTGGCATAAACCCCACACTGCTGCTGAAATAAATGATCCCACCTTCCCACTGCTTGTTCCCACCCATACCTTCTCTCCTGAGCTGGCATCAATGTCTGTGCAGCTGCATTGTGAACCGATACACTTTATTTGCAGGTTTTTTTGGCTGGAGCTAGATGCCTTTCAGCAGTTACCACATTTGATGGTGAGGCTGGCTACACTAGCTGAAAGTGCTTATGGAATTAGAAATGCTACATGTGTACATACTACGGCAACAAATGCTTTTGTTAGCCTTCTAATACAAGGCCAGTAATCATTAGTATTGGACTGATTGAGGTGTTTCTGCTCATTATCAAAAAAGGGGTAATCACTAAATGGTTATCTGCAGTACTTCATGGGTATTACGAATTTTGACAAGACTTGTAAGTGCAAATTCTTCAAAAGAGACTGTAAATGTCCTCACTGCAGAAAGCACATAAAACTGCATGAAACTCAAGCCTGCAGATACCACACTGCATGTATTAAGCAGGCATGGTATGCTTCAAACCTTCCAACTATTATTACTTCTCACTGTTTAGATATATATGCTTAAGAGGAAGTGACAAGACTATTCTTAGAATTAGCTATAAATTCTGACCAGCCAGGAAAACCTGAATTTCAGTAGTGGTTTTACCCCTGCACCTCAAATGGAAAGGCAGAGACATTCCTTTATTTTAATCAATATTCACTTTCCATTTGTATCAGTCCTCCAGAATTTGATTGCAGGACATCAGCTGTCTAAAAAAGACCCAGGTTTGCAATTCTCAGAGCCCTGTAAAGTTGCTGTACATCAGTAAAGAGTATGCTTCTTTCTGTACTGATGTACAGGCAGCACTTTTACTACACTCTTGAAGCATTCTGCAGTGTATCTAGACTCAGTGCAAAGGTGGGGAAAAAAGGGCTGCTGCTGTCTGTCCTTCAGAGCAAACATCAGCCAGGAGCAAGTGTGTCCAGGTCCTGGACGTAGAAAAAGAGGCTGCAGTTCCCTGGTTGTGAGTATATGTGTTTATTAAATAAACTGTATAAATATTTATTAAAAATAAAAAATTGAGGAGGCCAGGAGAAGTCAAGACTAAGGAAGGGGAGGCCAGAGGACTGCCTTGAGGCTGAAATGTGCTGGGGAAAACCAGCTGGGACCTGCCCTGAAAAACAAACAAACAAAAAAGTAACACCATAATTCTACTCAAATGTCACATATACTACCAAATGTTTGTCTTTACCTGGAAGTTGGAAAGAAATTGTCCTAACTGCAGTTTGCCCTAATACCTTTACCAATCATATCACTACTTGATCTCCATGGTAGAGATATCTGGTAAGCCATTGGAGTTAATCCATGGAAAATATGTTTGTGCTTCTGCTTATGGAAGGATTTTTCTTTTAATAAACAGATTGTTGCTTTTTTCCTGTTAATTTTCATTTTAATTATTGAATAGCATTATTCCAAATACAGTACTGGAAAAGCAGGAGCCTTTTAGGAGACTTTAGGGCTTGTATCATACAACTTTCATGTTAAGACATTTGGATTCAGTTTGTGAAATGGTCCATTTGAACCAATTTACTCTATTAATGAACTGAAGTGCTAAGGAAGAAAAACTCTTAAGCATACAGGATGATCCATGCTCTCACTGAATACCTGTTAGCAAGACAGACTTGGTGAGGAAAACACCACACATGACCTCTGTAGTTACTTCTAAATTTTTTCCGGAGTTGCCACTTCCCAGCACAAGGACTCTTGTGTGTTCAAATCCTGCACTCTTCGTTCACACATGCATGTGGATTGCTTGTCTACATCACTGCTTCCTCCTGTGCCACACTGGTGTCGTTATTTTGGTGTCATTTTTAGTACCTGGGTCTCCCAGTACTAAACATGAGAAAGAGTTCAACTATTAAAACTTCCTTATTTAGAGTTGTAAGCCATGTAGACATGATCATTATTCAGACACAAGCTGCAAATGCACAATACCACCTACAAATTGATGGGACTATTTCACTTAACTTTAGCTGTTTAAAAGTCAGGTGTCTAATCTAGTTCCAGATAGTCAGGGAAGCTCCACAGACAGCAGATATCTTACCCAGGATAAGAATCAGTTAGGCTGGTGTAAAAGACCTGAACTGCTTTCTGAAGATGTCTCTACCTCTTCATTAACTATAGAAGAAGCCTAGGCAACAAAATAAGGGTTGTTAAATAACCCTTAAGACAGGTAAAATCAGGTCAAACAATTCTCATCCTTTCTGACTGACCTCAGCTCAGAAGCTTCCCACAGAAATCGCTGCTACTTTAGCCAGTGCTGCCACCGCTCTGCCCAACAGCTTCATTTTATAGTCTTATTTTTCATCCTTATCTTAGTTCTTGTAGTTCCTGCGATGCATTTGAAATCCTCTCTGAATGTCACTACCACTTAGACTCAAGAGGCCATGACTCACATGCACCAAATGGATCCTGGCATGCGGAGTGTTATCAGCTTCACAATTCCCCTCAGGTACGAACACTCCTACAGTGCTTAGGGTACCTACCCTCTAAGGGTTGTACTCAGCAACAAAGCTACATTTCCTGCATTATTTCTGTTGCCTCAGTGTGCATGCCGAAGTCTCAGGTTCCCTGTTATGCACCATTAGCTTTGTCATCTTCTCTCAGGGCATGGAAATTTTCTTTTCTCCTATATTATCAGCTATGTTGAGCTAAATTGAGGTCTGACCTATGTTAAAATCAGTTGCCCAGAATCTTTAGAAATCTTCCAGTGTCTCCAAGGCATCAGGCTTTTCAGTTGATGCATATATTCACCTAATCCAGCCTTCTAGATAGCTGAACAAGTACTTTATGTATCAGCCAGAACCTCTTTTATTGTAACACTTACAACACTTACCGGCTCTGCTGATTATTTCCCCTTAACAGTGCTTTATTAAAAAAGCAATGCAAGAACACAACCAAACAACTCTCACTGCCCTCCTCCCTTCCTCTGACATACAGCTGTCATTGAGATACCAGAGATACTTGCTGGGGCCTGTAACAAACAAGCATCCATTAATCATCTTTTGCATTTCTCTTGGTAATATCTGAAGAAAAGAAATAATCACTTAACATAGCTCAAGTGCTAAAACAATAACCCAAAATACAGGTCCATATACATAAATACCTTAACATCTTCTGGCATGCATCTAATTTTTATTTAGTGGACATGAAACACTTCTTTGGAACTTTTCTTTTTCAGTGCATAGGTGATGCAGGGAGGGATCTTACAGATATTAACTTCTTCCTCTTTCCCAAAAATAGTCACTTGAGGATTTTGGACCTGAAGTACTTTTGTAAATTTTGCACGACCAGACTATTGTGTGAAAGGGAGGATATTGTCCTTCCAAATTACCATTTTTTCTTAGAAAAAATAACCTAAGGATTCTTTAAAGTCACTATTTTCCATCAGGATTTGCAGTAGATTCACATCTTCACAATTTTTTAATGTCTGCTCCAATGCTCAAGTTTGTTCTCGTGCTATGAAACACACTTCTATGCATCTGTGTTGCGATGAGGACTGAGGATAGTCCTCAGCTCAACACCTTTTCTGATTTTTCCAACTCTGTGGCTTTCTGCTGAGAAAAATTATTCCTAGGCTTTCCCCACTCCAGAGAACTATACTATACCATGATATCTCTAATCTTTAAATAATGGTATTTTGTTTCTCTGTCACCAGGAGAGAGCATTCACTAAGACCAAGATTAGCCCCGAGAGGCCAATTTCTCCAGACCACCCCAACAATCGGTGGAGAAACAGGCTTTGGCTAGGGGCAAGCAAGAGAAGAAGTTAATTCAGTTCTTCTGAATTACTCTTTGGAAAAGCCTACGGGTTTCCACTGCTTAGAGTGTAGGGAGATTAGCCTCACTAGGCTATAACAGCTTTTGTGAATACCCTCCGAAGCATTTCGGAAGTTCCTGACAAGTTTCTCTTTCCTTCAAAATGCTATCCAGTTGATTTCAAAGAAAAATACCCTTTACATCACTTCATGTTGTGTGCAGTCACCTCTATCAAATAACCCTTCAGTCTGCTTGGGTAACCTTCCCTATTTAGCTTATATATTGTTACATCCTCCTTACAGCATGCAGTTTGCTGGCCCCTGAAGAAAGCCTCAAACCTTTGCAGTTTTGATTGCCTGATGCTTTGGGAGCTGGGAGAGGAAATGCGATCATCCCTGTAATGTATTTACATTGGTTAATGTTCCTGGAGTTCAGTGGGAAAAGGAAGTGGACAATCTTGGTCCTGGATCCTCAGCCTAACCCAGAGCAGAGCACCAATTACTCTTTGCTTTTTAAAAAAGATTATATAACTTCTACGAATCGAATGGGCGTTGACTTATATTTTTGTGGATTTAATAAAAATGAGGCTAAAACCTTGGGATTTTTGTTCTCCAAAGCTAAGAAATAATAAACTTTACCAATTTTAAGAAGAGTTCACTTACATTCCATTATGCAACCAGGTTAAAAAAAGAATTTTAATTTTCTTTTAAAAACTTGACATCTCCACATCTCAGTGTGATTAAAGTTTATTTCAAGATTTCTGTTGAATGTAGAGTTTACGGAAAGTAAAAATATTGTTACCCTAAGAATCAAAAAAGAATAAAACAAGATTTGGGGACTGTAACATGTGACAGTTCAATCTTTACTCTAGCTCTGTAAGTACAAGGATGGAGAGACCATTGACTGACACGTTCATTTCAGGAACAGATTACATATTGGTCTGAGAATAAGATGTCAGCTGGTGCCCTCATGTGGATACGTGTGCCATTATATATAATAATAAATGAAACTTTTAGTTAAAATAAAGCCATAGAAACTTTAGCATCTCAGTTTTGCACACAGAATTTGGACAGTTTGTTTAAGACAGACTTTCATCATTTGCCGTAGTGCAGGCAATCCCATATTACTTAGTTGTAAGCAGAATTTCCTAGTTGGATGCCAGGATATAGCATGGCTCTTAACGTAAATTTGAAGTACAAAACTGAAGTCATTCTTCACAGCCACAATCTATCTCCCTCTCAAAAACTATTGATTCGTATTAAAAGGTAAAAGTTATCAAGTGATGGGCTTTCAGAACTAATCACTCAACTTTTTTCCAGGGTTTGGAAAAATTTCAACAGAAAACAATCTTTCTTGAAACAATGCCTTTCTTCTGTACAAAGAAAGCATTCCAGTTGTCAGACAACACTGAGAGGAGTTGAATATGCACAGGGCATATAGGCTGGTGGAAATAATCCCAGTTTGATCAACCTCAGTGGAAGACATTATCAGTCAAGATCTAGCCATTTTTTTCTGGAAATGTGTGAAACAGGTGAGTGAAAAGCATACAACACTTCCAAAAAGAATACTGATTCAGTTTTACATATTGACTGTATGATGATGAACACCTGCAGACTGCCAGCAAGGGTCCTACGTAGATGGCAAGGAGGTAGGTATGGGAGCACGGCATGATGCAAGCTGCAGCCAACCCCCCAGCTACTCCCAGTGTCTCTTGTGCCACCATCTCTTTGGAGTGCTTAAAAAAGTGTACGCATTTTTTACTCTATTACTCAAAAATGCTCAACTTTAACTGTAGAATTAATAAGGATGTTTAAATACAAGCCCAGCGTTCTACAGAATCAGCTATATAATCTTTACATCTTAATCAGAAGGAAAAGATTGAAGGCAAACCAACTAGAATACTTTAACAGATATCAGAAGAATTAACCATGTGATACAACCAGAATCTAAACCTAAGCTAGACTGCCATTTGCAGGATATCCTATCACAATTGTGCTGTATGCCCCCAGAGGCAGGTAAAGATACTAATCTGAAATACTGTAAAAACTTCAGCAAAACTTCCATTTTCAAGCTGAGCAAAGCAGCTAGAGTGATCATAAAGAATTCATAGGTAAGGTAGCTGCAATCTGTAATCTGATATGACAAGCATCTACCTCAAAACTCAAATTCTGCACTGGTGGGTAAAGAAGTTGGCTTTATTTTCATCAGCCACCCACAGATCAGAGCAACTCCTGTGGCATTCCATTGGCTTCAGCAAATCTATATTGTGAAATGGTTCTTACCTTGTGCAATGTTTCAAATTCTTAGACCTTATGATAATTAGAGGGCCAACAATTTAATCTGGGAATATAAACTAACACCGTATTATTTATCTGCAGGAGTTTAATGTCTCCCTGTGCTAGGTGCTTTACAAAGGAAGGACAGAAAAGCATACAGGCCAAACGAAATACTACAGACAAGAAAGAAATTTTATCTTTTTGAACATAGTATCAGAGACATGACTTGTAGATTTGATAGCATTCAAAATTCTTTGCCCTTACAACTACTCTGTTACGCAAATTCAGGGCCTTTGCAGGAAGTAATGAATTTTTGACATTACAATTTTTTTTCCATAATGACAGATAACACATTTGGTATTTTAAATATTTAGATTATACAGCTCAAATATTAGTCAGGTATTTCAGTACCAGGCACTTTAAAATATGAGGTTCTATGGATTAAAACTTGTGCTTTCCCTTGGCAACAAATATGGCAGAAACAGTTTTTACCTTAGCATCATCACTGAATGCTCTAATGCCCTTTCCCATCATTCTTCAGAGCACGTGTTATACCGCTTAATGATCACCCAAAACTCCATAGTTAGCTTTATCTGAATGATGCTCGCGTGCATGCTGGTTTAATACAACCTTTAGCTATCCTTTGGGGCAAAGGACAGTATGAAAATGAAAGAGGTCATGTCTTTAAGAATTCTGTAGCTGTCAACAGAAAAGGAAAATACTTTATACAAAACCTGAAAATTTATGGACTTTTTAAAGTCTCGTTTAAGAAGTTACATATTTCACTTACTGCTGTTGCTCAATGAAAATAAAAAGAAATCTGTGTAGAAAAGACTTGCCCATAAATGAGACAGTTGAACAGAAATAGTTGTGTGCCTATGAATTATAGTTCCAGACTGCTTATACTCTGCCTTAAAGCTGTGTATTCTTTCTCTGTACTTGTGCAATGCACTTATATTGGAAGGCCCTCTTAAAACTGGGTGATCTATTGGTTTAGAGAGCTAAAGATTAATTCCACATGTGGTTATGCTCTTCTAGCCCTTCAAAAAGTAACTACTGCACCATCTGTTTTATAATAGACAATTTCAAAGAGTGCCAAGGGGAATGTTAAAGACATTGGTCAAACGGCCACCTATACCTCACACACAGGAATCCTAGAGGTCATAGTGCCTCAGACAGATTCATATTTTCACTTTTGTCCCTCCATTGTTCCACCATGGAAACTCAAGGAACAGCCCTCCTTCCTCCCAAAATAGGAAAGAGATGCTTTCCAGGTTATTACCAGCGTTGACACATACGAGGCCAAATTCAGACCTGAATTCAGTGGAATGAATGGAATTCATAGTGACATATCTCTTATACCTGCCCCACTTCTGTATCCTTGTAGATGATTATTCCAAACAGCTCTGTTGTTTTTTTTAAAAAGGAACTTGGTAGCAGGAGGTTAATGCTCAACTGACTTCAGATCTGGCTGGTTGCCCAAGACAAATGAAGGGTGCAACAGGTAATGAAGGGTTATTCCAGATCATGACCATTTTTACTTTTCGTGGTTATTTCAGGAAGCTCGAAGTAAAGGAATTGCGGCTGTTTTTCTAAATACAGTGTTACGCATCAATATCTACATCTCGGGTGTATAATAAAGATGCACTCAGGTCTAGCATCAACATAACTTAAACTCTTCACAACAGTAAACTGGAGTAAAAGAAGATCTCTGAGGACTTCCTAAGTATAAATCTGAACTTTAGAGCAGTAACTCATGATTTATACCAAATAGTCCTGAGAAAAGGTCTACAATGAAAACAAAAGGAAACAGAAAATCTACTAGAGGTTAGACAATCACAATCTTTTTCAGTCCCAGAGAGTCATTTTTGCTTCAGTGACATGACGTAAATCATTGGTAAAAAGAAATAAAGATTAACAGTATGTCTCCAGTTCATTCCTCTCTGTTTTTTCCAGTGCATCCAGTCATGTTTTATACCAATTCTTGTAATAAGTTATTACAAAAATAGCTTAGGACTAGCAGACCAGTGTACCTACTTCAGTTTTGTTGACTTTGCAGTGGTTCTCTCCATTCAACAGCACAGTGCAGAATCAGTGCGTTAGACTGTAAGCTTAGTGCCTGGGTATACTTCAGCTAGACCTTCAAGTTCAAAGCTTGCTGCTGGTAAGTATGAAATAAATTAAGAGGAATAACAGCTCTTCACAATTTGCCTCTCTTTAGTATTATTAGAATTGAACTTCTCTTAAGCCACGGTCTATTTGGGTGGTGTAAGGGAATTCCATACAGCAAGATTTGTATTTTTTCAGTATTAAACTTTATTAAAACAAAGAAAGGTTGGAAAGTGGAATAGGAAATGTCTGCTTTGGAGGGCTTCATCACAGCTTTTAAAATTAAAGACATCCAAAAGAAATACATTCTGAGGTGTGGGAGGATGCATATACACCTGTTAGCTAAAGCAAAGGCCCCAAGGCTTAGGACAAGATTTAATTCAAAATATTAGGCTCAATAAATAACACTTAAAACCAGACGGTATACATGGCAGCTACTCACAATTGCATTCCAAACCAAAGGCTGCAAGAAGAAAATGGTGCCTGAAAGAAGGATCCAAACCAGAAAATATTTTAAGAGAAAATCATGTGGAGCTAGCCTACAGAAATCGTAGAGAAGAGAAGAGCTCAACAGAGCGAACGTATCTCTTCCAGAGCTATAGAAACATCTCCCATTTCATCTTATGTATCTGTACTCCCAAAAATCCCCACAAAACAAGCCAAACAAACAAAAAAAAGGCAATCTGAATAAAACTCATTCTTGCAAACTAAGCAGTGTAGTTGTCATACCTCTTGCTGAGGCTGGTGTTCCTGGAAGACCTCCAGAATGAAGAGGTATTTAGGGAGAGTTTTGGTTTAGACATACATACTACACCTCATCTTAATTCCTGCTTTTGTTTAAGAACTTTTAACCTCTTTTTATCCATTCTAGAACATATATAATAGATTATCAGGGTCACAAACCCTACTCTATTCCTGCGCTTTCTAGGCACAAATTCTGCCTTTAACTAAGTCATGCAACACAGGGCTGAAGACTAACCCATCCTTTGAAAAATAGTCAAGAATTGGCTTAGGTGAGTCATTAGTGGGAGCCCAAATAAAGAAAATCCAGAAATTCACTGCCAGTAACTTCTCTCTCCTTATTCCATAGTGGACCTAACTCTAAATTCAGCCCTAAATGTACAGATAAATCTTTCAAAGCTCACTGTTTACTGGGCTGAAAGGCTAATTTGCTCCAGCTGAGCCCAGCAGTCACCCACTTCACTCTAAGGACAGACACCTGTGGCACATCTTTTGCACGGGAAAAACGTGCCCGCCACTTGCTAGCTACTGGCTAGGTCATACGCACCTTGTCAGTGATCTGTTTCATTTAAGATGTATAGACCCAAAATCACACAGCCCAGAGAAAAAAGAAAGCAATCATTTTATTCACTTGACACATGCTGTCTTGAGTTCAATTTGTAACAGTAGTTAATCACTCACAAACAAAAGAATACAGTTTTAAAAAAGAACTTATTTGTTCCTCGCAGCAGAGGATTAAGACATGGGTATACTGGGTAACTGGTACAAAATACATGCTCCATGCAAACAGTTGTATTTCTGTTGCACATTTTTTGGTAAACTTTACCACTTTAACTTTCACTGTCTTTGTACCTCAAAGGCAAGAATTATTACATAGAAAGGTCTGTTTCCTTTCTCAGCCATCTTTTGAAATGACTGGATAGTAGTTGTTTATTTGAGGGCATTTTTTTTTTTCTGACAGCATTGCATCCAGCTAGGACGGATGTTTTCCACCTACCCACGTGTCAGAATCACAATTACCAATCACAAACTCCGTGTTGCTGGTAACAACTGCAGAGTTCCCCCTGGTTCACCTGACAGGAGGAGCTCCTCCTTTACTGTTGTGAGGTTACAGGTGTTAACAGGCAAACAGCACAGAAATGACCCTGGCCACCCGCAAGGACACAGTTTAGTTGTGCCCTGTGGAACAACTGCCACCGGTCTCTCCCCAGCACCTGCTACATACCCCGTGCCACTTTCCCCTCCTCCCCAGCACCGAACTGCAGCAGGTTAGGCGGTGTTTGTTCTTCCACCATGCCACCTTTCCATGCAGGCAATTGCTGAAGGCGTATGATGTTGTCCATGGCGGGGGGGGGGGGCAGATGCCACGTCAATCTCCACACTGAAACAAGACCTACTGCAGAAATCCTCCGTCAGCATTTTGACGGATCTTCAGCTTTTCTATGTCACGTATACCTATTACATGTACGCGCAGCGGATACATAATGTGTACAAGGCAGTCGACACGTAATGTTTGCAATCCCCATGCACTCTGGGGACTAAGCCCATGTACAAATCTGACTTTTAAGGCGCTGTTACCAAAATTACAGGCTGCGTTTTGGGGGAAAAGCCACGGCCTCTCACCTCCTGCTCCCCCACCATCCTCCGAGGGCCACCTCCCACCGCCATTATCCCCCCGCGAAGGGGAAGAGCCCCGCAGAGCGGCTGCGCCACAGCGCTGGGCCCGGCCCGGCCCCGCCGGGCCTAACAGCGCCGGAGCAGCGCTCCCGGCCTAGGCCGCAGGGGGCGGTCCGGGCCCGCCGCCTCTCGTTCGGGCGCAGGCGCCACCGTGAGCCCGCGGCGGAGGGCTGCCCGCGCGGGCACGGCGGTTCCATGCGCTGCCAGGTAGGTGTAGCATGCCGGTGCCCCTGGGGAGGGGGCCCGGCTGGAGGCGTAGGCGGGTGCCGGGGAGGGCGACGGGGCTCCCTCAGCCGCTCTCCTCGGCGGGCAGAGGCGCCGGGCGAGGCCTGGACGGCGGGAGCGAGACACGGATCCGCGCTGACTTACCGCCCCCCCCCCGCCCTTTCCCTGCCCTCCTTCTGACAGCCGGGGCAGGAGGGTCGCGACAGAGCTTGTCGGCATTAAAAAAAGCCAGGGAAGGCTCTTCCTCAGGCTGGTTTGGTTTCGGTTGTTTGTTTTCGTGTATTCGGAGAAGTTAACGTGCAGTAGCGGGGTTGCTTTTTTTTTTCAGTAGGCCCCGCTCCCCTGATGGGCGTTTGTTCCCCGAGCAGGTCTCGGTGCTGTATTTCGCCAGGAGCGCGGAGCTGGCCGGGCTGCGCTGCGAGAGCCTCTCGGTGCCTCGGCAGATCACCTCTCTGCAGCTCTGGGAGGAGATCGTCAAGCTTCACCCAAGGTATTCGGGAAAGTTACTGCTGAGGTGCACAAAATTCAACGTCGTAGGTGGTTTTTTTTGGTAAACAAAAATTCAGCGCGTGGAGTTGAGCTGGAACACGTATCAGTACTTTGATACCGTAAAAAGTGACATTACATTACCTTGTTCTTGTAACCTGCAGCAAGCATTTTGTGTTTTAGCCAGTTGGAAATGATGTAGCTTTATGTATACACAAGGAAAGACTAGGTCCAGTAGATGTACCCAAAAGTTGAGCCTGAGGGGTAATTTAAGACATGTGGCCCGTTGTCCAGGAGGGACACAGTGCAGTAACTCCGCTGCGCATGGAAACTGAGCTGTGTTATTAACCTGTGGAGAAGGTGAGATGTCTCAAGGAGGGATCAAGCACAGCTGGGGCAATAAATAAGAAATTCATCATAACGTGCAGATGTTTTCGATCATTTATCTTTAATTGTACTGTTAGCCGTTGGTCTGAGCTTATGGCACACTCTGGAAGGCAGGTCAGGAAGGGAACTGAAGCCCTGCCGCAGTCTTCCAGCTACTCAGCCTTTGCATAGGAAATAGGCTAAGCTACTTTCAACCTCCTCTGCTTTGAAAAAAACCCGCAAACACTGTTGGTTGTATTTCACTGGGAGTTTGGTCCTGAGAGAGTGCTAGATGTGCGCTGTAAGAACCCCTGCAGCACTGGTGCTTTTTGGGGGTGTCAGCAGAAATTCCCCCTTAGGTTAAGGCTGAGGGAAGGTGCTCAGTCCTGTCAAGAACGGGTCTGATAGGCAAAAGGTGCAACACCATTTTGGAGGGGGGAGTAAAAAAATAAGGTATAACAGAGGTTGAGGTCCTCAGGATTTAGTGCTGAATGCACTGGAATTTTCATAACTTTGGACTTAGGTGTCAAAGTCTTCCTTTAGACACCACCCTTCCTTATTAGATCTGCTCTCAAAGGCTCTGAAAAAAATTAACTATTTAGCAATGGCATCTGTTTCCAAATGAGAAGCTCTACCCAAATGTTAGGCCAGGGGCCTTTTCCTCACAGAGAATTGAGACTAAGTGTGTTTTGGGGAGGAGGGAGTAGTGAATGAGTGCATTTTACTTTGCAGCCTATTACTCAGTGTCAGAAGCAGCAGCAGCACCTTTGGTTAGTTTGCCATAGTTTGTCAACTTCATCCTTTTATGAGTGATGACTTGGGGCAGTACATTTTGCATGTGCAGTTACTTCACATTGGCCTTCTTGGAAAATGCTTCTGCTCCTAGTTTTTCTGGAAAAACTCAACATAATTGTAGGGCATTGACCACAGACTTATATTCACATTGCTAATGGATATTCAAACTGCAGCTTGAGTGTACTTGACAATGCTCTTCTGTTCCACCCATTTTCCCCAATGAATTAACTTGCAAGTGACATTAATTAGGGCCCATCCTTCTAATGGGCACTTCAGTTTCATAGCTGCGCTCAGTTCCTCAGTGGCTTGCTTTACTTTCATACAGTCCCTCCCTTCAGTCTGCCCTCTGAGTCAGTGCTACTGGGTTTTGCTCAGCCTGTGCCTTGCCTACTTTTGTCTTTCTGGCTGGTAGGATTTTACTTGTACCCTTTAGGCATGCCTACTTGTTTCTAGGCAATACAGGTCTCCACTGTCTGTGCCAGATTTTGTAGTCTCAAACAGTAACAGTTATCACACCCGTACCTTCTAAAGTAAAATGTTGGCATTCTTTTTCTGGTGTCTTACTGATGCTGTCCTCATACTCACTGTGTGATTGCACTTAGTCATGAAAGCGACTCCCTGCCTCATGGTATCCAGAGCTGTGGACTGTCATAGCAAAATCTCACAGATGTGAAATCAAAAAATATATGCCAGAAAATGCACCATATCTGCGCTCCTTATCAATAGCAAATTTCAGACCTGTAAGTACAAAAGACCCAAAGCCTTATGAACTGCGAGGTTACACAACAGGAGCAACTCTTTGACCACTGAATCTTAGTGAGATCTCACAAACAGCATTCCCGCAATGTTTCTTGCTGTGTGAGAAAATTGCTTCAGTCCAGCCAGACTGAATCAGTGGAACATTTCCTTCTAATCCCAAATTGGATGGTTGCTACCTCTAGAGTTACCTACTTCTTTGTTAGAAGCTGCTGAATTGGGTCTCGTATACATTGGTTCATTGTGATACCGGCCTATGATACATCCAATTCCTGACTTCTGAGTTTGTTTCTCCTTAGCCACCACAAGAAAATCCAAGAGTAGGAGGTGGGTATTTGTTGTATTTTTGAAAGTGTATTGGAAGCAGAGTTCTTAAGTCTCAGTGGTATTTACCTCAGCTGCCCTAGACTGTGCACCAGTTTGTTGTTTAATGAAATCTCATGGTTAAATGCGAACACTCTATTTAGAAGCCTATTTGTGCTCCTGCCAATCCCCCTCAGGCTCGCTACCATCCGAGATCAAGTGGTTTTTGCTGTTCGGCAGGAGTACGTGCTTCTTGGAGATCAGGTCCTGGTCCTGCAGCCCGGAGACGAGGTTGCCATCATCCCACCAATTAGTGGAGGCTGAATCTGCCCAGGTTTTGTTAGGTAGGTATCACTTCTTGCTTAGTTTCCTATGGAGTGTCATCCTGTGCTAACATAGTCATGGATTCTGTATAATGTTCCAATAATTTTTTTTTATTAGGTCCAGAGATGTGATTTCAATTCTGTCCCTCCACCCCGGTACTCTTTTGAGAGAGCGTAACTTGGGTTTCCTGCTGGAGAGAACCATTGTGCTGACCAGAGACTATAAGCTGGTGCACCAATAAATGACTAACACATATCCAGTAAATGGAAGAAAATTGCCAGAGAGGTCAGGCATTGTTTTGAATTTGGGTTTTAGGTCTTGTTATTCTTTCATAGTTGTTGGCTGCCAGTAGATACCCAGCTTGCTTAAGTAAGGTAATAATGAAAAACCTCCTGCCTTTTTAATAGAAAAGATGATACAGAGAAAGAATTGACTGCTGCTTAAAAAACACCTTGTTTATCGTTGTCAAAGGAACAGGTGTCCTTAGAATGGATTCATTTCTTTGCATGCTTTCAAGTGCCACTCCATATATTTACTGCAGCTTTTTCCCTTGCTGCTGCTCAAAATACTTCTTTTCCTCCTCATTTTTAGATGAACTGATGACTGGTTTCTCCTTAGAGAAATTAGAAGTGTCTCCTATGTCACTGAAACAGACCGATAGTGTGAGGTCCTGAATGTCCTGCAGAGCATATTAAACTTCAGGATTAGAACTGTAATCCATGTTTATCAGAAATCTCTATTTTAAACTGTGTTTGATTTCAGGATAAGATAGGGAGGAGGGGCTGACAATCTTACCACAGATTTACTAGCACAGTGGCCCGTGCTGTTAAACAGGGGCCTCAGACTACTTCTTGTTTCGTCCTACTGGACCAGACTTTCCTAACAGGAAGGAACCTATATGCATTAAAAACCAGTTCATTGCTTGATATTTGCAGTTAATATTCTCTCAGCAAGTTGGCTGAGAAGTGAATTTGCCATGGAGACTGGTCTCTTGGGGTAAGGAAGTAGATGGTGCATGTTTTCTGCATAAATTGGGGCATCAGCACTGGATAAAAAGCAGTTGGCCAATGCTAGTATCGCCAAAAACAACAGTCTGTTTGGTTTCAGCTTTTCTAGTGAGCTATGGATGAAAGCGAAGATGTGCCAAAAGATTTTATCAAGCTCAAGTCTGAAAAGCTCTGTGTGGATGAAGTGTCGGAGCTGGTCATTTCACCATACTGTGGGGCAGTGTCTCTGTTCATTGGTGAGTTTAGTATTTCTGAGCTGGATCTCTGGGTGTGTTAGTAGTCTAATAAATGGAACCTAGATTGTCCACACCCCAAACTCGTGCTTCTCAAATAAATAAATTCCTGGATTGAACCCAGGATGTTTAGAAAACACATTCTGAATTATTTAGAGCAAGACCATGGCAGCTCTTAAACAGTTGGACTGGGACAAAGGGGTGATAAGCTTCCCTGCTGGTGTTCAGCCCTTCCTAGGGCTGAACAGAACAGCAGCTCTGGAGTACAGTACTGCTTGGGAGCTATTCTCCCATCCCCTAGGACACAGCTGGTTCCAGGTGGGAAGTGGGATGTTGTGGCTATACCACATTCATATAGGTCCACACCTGTATGAAAGCTCCTGCAACTCAGATCTTGGTTGAAAGTAAACTACTGTTTTACCCATGGGCTGGTGAAGGTCAATGCTGATTGCTCTATCCTGTTGCTTAATCTACATGGTACAGATCTTGAACGCTCTTTGTGCTTAAACCTTAGTGCTACCAGGCTCCTAAGTACTGAGCACTTAAACATTGCATGGGCAAATGCAATAATAGCACCTTAGTAGCACAGAAGATGTCCCAGCCTTGGGCATTACAGACTGCAGACTTGTATAATGTGTAAACTAAATTCTTCCTTGTATATTAAAGATTCCTCTTGTTCAAAGAATCTCTTTACAGAGCCACACGACATGGGGGAGGTTGTTTATATTTGCACAGTGCTGACCTTGACCATAGCAGGAGATCCTGGGTTTTACTCAGAATTTATATATAATATATTATTATGTAGTGAACATATAATATACGTAATAAATATATATATATATTTACTCAGTGCTTTTGGTTGATAAATCATTTCTGGTTAGGTACTACAAGAAATAATTTTGAAGGGAAAAAAGTGATTCACTTAGAATACGAAGCATATACTTCAATGGCAGAGAACGAAATAAAGAAAATCTGCAGAGATGTTAGACAGAAGTGGCCATCAATCAAACATATTGCAGTGCATCATAGGCTTGGGTATGTATGGCCAGAATCCATCCTTCTGCAAGTGGAATATTAATCCTTGTCTGGTGCATGGCTGTGTTTATAGTTGCAGGACGTGCAGGAGTCTTTATAAACTGTAATGCAACAAAGCTGGCTGCAGGATCAAGCTCTTGCTGCGGAGCTAAGTTTCAGAAATTGTCTTTTCAAAAACGTGTGCATTGGTGGTGTTTGCTGGAGTCCACATTTAGCCTGCAGGATCCTTGATGCTGGTGTGGTGTTTTGAAAGTGGGGAGAAAGGATTGAGATTTTATTCCAGGGAGGGGGAGGCTGTTGGTTTGGTTTGTTGTTTTTTAAAGACATGAAGTTGGCAGCACTTTCTTTTTTCTTCTCTCTTCCATTGAGGTGCTGCAGAATGTTCTTACTGTCAAATTTAAGTCAAATTATGCCATAGGGAACCTGAAAACTTAGACTATGGGGAGGGGAGAGGCATGGTAATTGCCAGCCATGTTTGCCAGACAACTTTCTGTTGTACCTTGAGTCTTGGGTAAGCATTTTCTGTTGGGTTCAAAACATGGAATACTGGTGTCTCATATACTCTTGGGCCTTCACTGTTCATCAGATTTCTCACTGAAACTAGCAGGATTTGCAAAGTCTGTAGCAAATGCTTGTTTTCTTTTCTCTCAGCAGAAGGAACTTAGGAAGTGATTGCACAGGGTAGTATTAGCTCTGAGGGGTAGTTTCCTTAGATTTCCTCTATAGTCAGCAGAGGGAGTGATTCTCTTGAAGGCAGCTCAAAGCATTTAAGCTTAGATTTTTTTCTGTGAACTGTTTGCCAGAGGAGTCTTACTATAGAGGGAGGGTTGGGAGGCAGCTTTGGGGAATACTACCCTTGTGAGGAGCAAATCAAAACCTCTTGGTACTACTTCTAAATTTGGAAAACAACACACCAAACAGGAAAAACTTCATAATTTGAGATCAGAATTTGTCAAAAATTAAGTTTCGTTGCAAATCTGCATAGTTTGAGTCACTTAATTTCTTCTTTCACAAATTCTTGTGCAAACTGAGATGATTTCTTAGATTCTCATTCTTAGATCAGAACTGTCTGTTCCTAACTTGTTATTGTTCATTATTAAGCCAGCTTCCAATGAGTTTCCTATGCATTGTTGCAAGTTAGTAATTTCCCTGTCTTAATTCCATAGACTTTATTTTTAAAAAAGAAAGAATGGAAGAAAAAAGCCTATGTCTGGTGGGTTTATTCTAAAGCGTGGAATTCTCACATCTGGTACTGATTTTGGTTGTGGTTTTCTTTCTTTTAAGAAGTGTATAATCTCTTGGACATGTCTTGACACTTGCTCGGTATGAATCAGTCAGGGGAGCGTGTGGCCAGAATACTGGCGTGACATGGCCACAACTTTTGGGTGCTCTTGATGTTAAGCATTAGCTAAAACTGCTGTTGTTCCTTTTCTCTCCCTAGTGTGGTTCCAATAACTGAAGCAAGTGTAATTATTGCAGTCTCCTCTCCACACAGAGCAGAATCCCTTGAAGCTGTCATGTACTGCATCAATACCTTAAAAGCATCTGTCCCAATATGGAAAAAGGTATGTTTGGGGACAAATTTGATTTTTAGGCCTGTGTCAGGGTCTTAGACAGATGGGCTAAAGGCTGCTGCTGCTCTTACGAGAAGCAGCTGAAGCATTAACGGGCAGCAGTTGCTTCTGACAGGATGCCAGTGTCTAGCACTGGTGAGTTTCCTCTAATGCAGCCAGGCCCATCTGTCGCAGGTAGGGCATCTGGAAGGCCCTCCCTTGCTTGTACCATGCAATTCGTCTTCCTTTTAACGCCACCCTGGGGTCAAAGTGTAGGAGCCCGGAGCTCTCCTCTTTTGAGTAACAAAACTCAGTTCTGCACAGGCTTGTGGAAGAACTTTGAGTTAGCATTGCTTTGGACAGCATTGTAGTTTGTAAGTAAAAGTGGCGTTTCTTGTCTTTCTGTTTTCCCCTCTCCCCATGGCCTTGAGAAAGCACAGAGCATTAAGCAACAGCACACAATGAAGGGATGAGCAGAGGTCCCAAAGCTAGTATGGGCACATAACAATGTGTGGAGAGACCAGCCCGGGTCTAGAAAGAGCGTCATTGCATAACCACAGTGTAGCATGCAAGTAATGAGCATTACCTTTGCCTTCTCTCCCAGGCATAACTTGGCGTGTGGTAACAGTGATGTTCTCTGCATTACTCCACTTTTCTCACACCTCTTCCAGGAGACTGGAGTTCTGTCGTCTCAGAAAGATTAATCAGGGGCTCAGAGCCCTGCTGAATTTGCTGCTTAGGACTGGACTGCTGCTGGGTAGTCCAGTCTGTTGAAGTTCTAATACTTACTGTATACTGTGTATTGCTGTCATTTTAATTTTTTTAATACTGATATTTTGTATACACTTAAATACTCTCCTAAAAATGATGGTAGAGTAGGTTAACATGGCAACATGTAAAAAGGGCTGTTTCAGACACAAGTGCTGTGTACTCTACAGCTTTAAATCATTTCTTCTAGATCTCTTTCTTGAATTGACTTCAGTATAGATGGGCTCTTCTAAATTTAATGGGGTTCAGCATCTGTCCACATGTAAGTCAGTATGTTCTAAGGGTGCTGCCCTCTTTTCTGTTTGCCAGCCAAGTGCTGTGTAGTCCTGTTGTGATCAGTAAATAATAGCAGGATGGCTGTTGAGTTGTTTGGCCTGGCTTGTGGCTGTATGTAGCAGACTCCCACAATATTTCCTATTCTTTGTTTATATTTGCAGGAGATTTATGAGGACGAATATTCTTGGAAAGAAAACAAGGAATGCTTTTGGGCAAATTCGGAAAAATAACTGTACTCTTTTAAAAATAAAGTGTTACTGTTCCTAATGAGCATATTGGTTTAGCTTTGCGTTGTTTTTACAGAGAATCTATATGTTTTTAAGCAGTTGTAATAGACATTTCAATCTGAATTAGGACTGAATTAAATGAATGAGTAATAACTAGGGGTTTTAAGTGTTGTTGACTCTCCTTTGAAATCACCTCTTTGTGCATTTTAACATGGAGTCAATTTTTAAACCAATCTTCCCTAAAATTCTTGGTTGCAAGGTGTTTAGTCTTCTGTGATATGTACTGCTTTAATGCCTTTACATCGGTAGTCTGTGTTCACTGTCTGCATGGGAGGTCACAACAGGAAAATGGGATTCTTTTTAATCTTAAAAATTAAGTCCTGAATAGTTTAATTTTATATGACTGTAGAATCAGTTTCCAAGCTTTATGCTATTTTGACATTCTTGTAACATGAAAGCTACTTGAAGTAGATTAAACATTTTGGTACAGACAGAGAAGAAAATATAAACTACACCCCAGAGTTACTAACTTTTTAGTAGTGGTTACATGCCAGTAGCTCTGTCTCACAGAAACATTTTCACAGTGCAGCTGATATTACAAGTCCATTGCATTAAAAAAATATGGACAGACCTTGATTCAAAGTTAGATTTAATACTCTACCAACAACAAACTTGCATTAGCAGTAACATGCACACCTGTAACTACTTAATGATGTTTAGATATGATTAATTTTGAACGAGCTTTTGTGGCTGTGGAATTGTACAGTGCTGCAGAAAAAAAGAAGCCAGCTATTATTACAAATAGACAACTGTAAGTTTAATTAGTTTTAGTAGTTTCACTTTAGACATGTTAGGATTCAAAGTCATTGAAATGGATTAGTTTTTCGAAGCAAAGTGAGTCTGTTGAACTTTGCAGTTTATATATGCATTTATATTCACATTTATGATTTTAATATCTCTTTGTTACTGTTTTGAAACCTAGTTAAAAAAGACTGACATAGTATGCCTATGCTTCCACTGGAAACAATGGGCTACTCATCTGAGTAAGATTATTTTTTTATATTGTTGTACTGTGCCATGATAGTGTTCAGATGCTAACAGTTCAAAGTATCATTGTGTATGGCATTCTTACTAATGCTGATAGGCAGTTTTATCTAGTCATCAATTATCGGTGTAGACAAGATAGATACAAAGGAAGGGAAATGAGGTAAAGAAAAGTAAAATTATTTGATCAAGTTTATATATCATTACATCACACAACACTTAAGCCTCAGCTGTATGACCCGTTTTGTTGTATCTGCAGTAAAAATCTGCCAACGGCTGCTAGCTGCACAAAATAAAATGAGAAAAATAGGAGATGATCTTTTTTCCCCCAGTGATCTCAATCAGTTTTAGTACTTAGTGATGGTTACTGTATGTGGATTCAGTAAACCCCAATGAAACACACAACTTCAGGAAGAAGTATGGTTAAACTGCGCTTGTTAACTTACTGATGTGCTTTCCTCAATGGAAGTGAGCAAGTCCTTCCTCAGCAGGGCAACAGCTGCTCCTTGCATGCTTACAGGTACGCAGCCTCCAAGCCATGTGGGCCTTATTATCTAGGCAGAGGTGAGCAAGTTCAAGGCTGAATTTTCCTTTGCTTTGGAGGTCAGAGAGAAGCCCTCTGCTATTTGAATGTCCTTTTTACCAGGAGTTGTACAGAATCCTGAGTACAGATCACTTCTGTCAAGTAATTATTTTGTTTTTAGAAAAGAAACACACAAACTTTCCGATTTTTGGTGTTCATTTTTCCATGTTCATGTTTGCTGTTACCATGCAACTAATTAGTGTATTAATTTCACAAAAATAAATGGCTAGCTTGCCTTGTAGTGGATGGTTTATGAATGAAGTAAAACCTATGCAGTGCTTGCATACTGGTGCTGTGCTCTGATACAGAAAAACAGTGGTATTTAGAACAGTTAAATTGTACTTGGGGCCCTACGGTCAGGGGCAATTCCTGTGTTGCACTAGTGCCTCTCTAGTGCTGCAGTCTCCTGGAAGATGTCTCCAGGGTGACCTTAAGTGCACCTTCCCCATCAGCAATGCAGCTGGGAAGGAGGGTGCAGAAAAGAAGAGAAAGAATAATTGTGTACTTCCCCACAGTGACCAGGAACAATGAATGGAAGAGATGTTGTACTGAGTCACAGCTGAGTGTTACAATGTGTGTACGCTGCCATAGTCAAAACAATGAAATGTCATTTTGTGTCCCTAGCTGTGCATGAGGCAAGTACTGCTTTGTTCTGGAACAATGATGTATCAGTCTTGTGTAACTTTGGGTTCTTCAGCTGGCATCTAAAAGCGAAATGGAAATGCCCCTAGGAGGGATGATGTGCATAATTAGAGGTAAAATGTATCTCACTGAAATTTAAGTCTATACTCTGAGCTTGGTGTTCCAGCTCCCTCTGTAGGGCTACCCTCTCTGCTAGGGCAATATTATCCTAAGAGGGCAAATTACTCTCTTCTAAGATAGCTGCCTAAGGCTATGTCTGGAGTGACCCAGAAGTGCTTCCAAATTTCCAGGCCAGGGGATGAATCCCAGCTGTGTCTGACTGTGTGTCAGGGAAGGATGTGGCTGCACATGTCCCGGTTTCCACATATGCAGGACTAGGCTGCTGGATGAGGACTGCCTTGTGTTCTGGTGAGGTCCGTGAGTGGGATGATAGGTGGCTGCAGATCAATATACAATGCAGTCCTAGCTTTCTGGGATGAGTCCAGCTGTTTCTCTGCCTTGGCTACAGGGGAGGGTAATCCCACTCCTCTGTGGCTCTTGCAGCTGTGTCACAGCATGCTGCAGAGGTGGTGGCTCCAGGTGCAGACAGATGTTCCCGGGACCAGATGCTGCAGACCAGAGGGTCATCATGCAATTCTTGTAGAGATCTGCCAGATGAGGGGTGTTTGTGGAAGGGAAGTGCATGTCTTCAGAGTGAGAATTGTCGTTCTGAAAATACGTCTTGTTCTTGGCTGGCAACATTCGAATAGCCTGATCCATCCCTTTGCCTGGCAGAACATCCATATACGAGCATTGCTTGATTTTAAGAGTTTTCTTTCCTGATTTTGATCTTTCATTTTGCTTTGTTCTCAAGAGCAGCTCAGCCTGATGCGTACTATGAAAAAAGTAACTGATGGATTGTCTTGAAATAAAAGGGGTGGGGGACGGGACTGTGTTATAAGGAGCCTACCCAGGAGATGGCAGCCGAGAGACGGCTGTGCGGGAGGAGCGGCTCCCAGCCTGCCCAGGTGCTGGCTGTGCTGGGAAATACAGGCGCTAGCTTCGGCTGTCACTCATGAAAGTGCCACTGTCGTACTCAGGAATGGAGCCTTTAGCTTGCTTAGGTTTAAACTAGATTTTTGGCTTTTATCTCAGCTCACTTCTTCCATAGCTGTTCAAGGAATTTGTAGTTTTATAGACTAACGCGTTCCTTTGCTCCATCAAAAACATGAAAAGGAAAAAACTGCTAATTATTAACAAAGTGAAATTGTCTGTGAAAGCAGACAATGCTACCCCTTTCGCCACAAAAAGCTCTGAAAACTCAATCTTGAGCTCTTCCATTAAGTGTCCTGGGGAGGTACTTGAAGAAACAAGAGTTAAGAATAGGCTGATGACTATAAATCAGCAGTTTCTTTGAGTACCTTAGGCCTGCTTTTTAAGAACAAACCAACCATGTAATTTTATCTTACCAAGTGTTACAAAAATTAGCGTCCTGATGTATCTTTATAGCAGTTCTGTTTTAAAAGTTCCGTTTTGACTATTCTAACAGCAGGAGGCAAATACATTTTAAAAACTGCCAGCACACCAAAGCCTGTGATTGCATATGAATAATTGATCATAAATGAGGGCAGAAAGGTTGACTTAAAAGATAGCTAGAAAGATAGACTTTTCTGAGGCTGTGAAAGTTATGTACGCTTTATTACCTTTAAAGGCAGTTAGAAGGTGAGGCAATGAGTTCTAGATTTTGAGATGTGTTTTCATACCTTCATTTTCTTTAGTCTTTAATTTGCAAGCTTTTGTTGTACCTCAGTTTTGGATCTAAAGGGTAATACACACAAGTCAGTATATAAGGAATCTGGCTTTCAATTCTGCAGAACACTCAGACTTGGTGAAAGATGTGGAGTTTTGTGCCTTAAGATTAGGGTCATCGGGTTCTGTATTATGGAAGTGTGAAAATTGGTAGACTGAATGTTTTATGTACCACTGTTGAAAGTATGGAAGAGTTGAAAGTGGAAAAATAAAAAAGGAAGCTCTGTGAAAGTGGCTAGTTTTCAGGTGGTAGTTACTGTCATGACTGTCTCCCTATTGTCTTCCTATTCACAGCCAAGTTCATCCCTCTTCCTTTCCCACCGTGTTCCTGCTGAAATGTTGCATTTGGCTTTTCCAATGCATGGTGGGAAGTAACCAGAGCTGGTGTCAGGATGTGCTACTGCTGACCAGTTCTGTACATAGTATAAAGTGCAGGGCATGTGACTGCAAAAATACAGTGTAATTTTAGATGCCAGTGATTCTAACCCCATGTTTATAGGAAGGCTGACCATGGTAAGGTTTTAACACCAACTACTCAACCAAAGCTATTCAAATATAGATACTTTGCACTAATGTGAACTGACTTACACTGCAGTGTAGCTTACCGGTAGTGTTGTTGACTATAACCTACAAGACTTCAAGTGCAGCTTTTTTGTATATGTAGCAGAGTCATCCCCTTAGGGTTTTCACTGTGTGCTACTGGAGCAAAGACATACTTGGCCCCATTTTATGTAGTGCTTTTTCAGTAGCATTTCTTCGCTTTAAGGCTGTTTAGAAATAAATGAGTCTGTGTTCAGCAGTATTCTTGTTTTTATTGTAGTAACGCTGTTAGACCCTCAGGTACGCACCACAGTGATACAGTCCCTGCTCCCATAGAGGTTACATGCTAGCTTTCAGAAGTCAGTTTGATTATACACTCTCTTGTACATCACAAATCTATACATAGGCTCATATGAAACTAACTCGGATTCTGGACTCAATTCTAGTACCCCAAGAAGTCAGCAGCTAGATTTCAACGCCAGAATCAGGTATAACTTGAGTTTGCTGAATGTATTCCTGACTTTTCTTGCTGCAAGCATAAACAGAAGTACATGCTGAAGCTCAACATTTCAGAATATTACCTCACCTGTAATGTGCAGTTTTAAAAAAGTAAAACTAAGGAAAAAAACACAACCCCTTGCACATAATACAAAATATACATAATATTTCCAGCATTATTCGCGGCTGTGCCAACTTAAAAGTGCAATAGACTCACCCATTACAAAAACTGAATTAGCCATTTAAGTATTAATTGTACAAGAAAAATAAACTAGTAACTTGAAGTGGTTAGGATACAAAAACCTTACCCATTGCTATGCATTCCCTTTATTTTGGGAAAAAGTAGTATGTCCAGGCTGGGGGGAAAATCCCAGTGAAGACTAGTGAATTGAGTCATTGCTACCTGATCGATAAACTGTTAAATCCCCAAAGAAGTTGGATGTGAGATATTGACCTGTACCTCCCACCAAAGGTGGAAGAAGGAAATCTGGCTGAATGCCTGGATTTCCCTTGCAAGCAGCACCAGAAACGAAAGATGCTGCCGTCTGCTGCATTGTGAAATTTTCCCTCTGGCCTGGAGTGCATGACCCTGCTTATGTAGAGGCTTCCCACACAGGGGTGTAGGGTTTTGTTTTCTTCCTCACAAGTTTATACAAGAATTGAGGCAGACAAATTTTTATGTTTACTTTCAGAGCATTTGCCCTCAGGGTTTATAATTACAAGTCAGGAGCTTATTCTTTAGCTTTATGCAATTGTTAACTTTTTTTTTTTACTTTTTAAATAATTTTTTGGTTACAAACTCAGCTGATGGCAACAATCTTGTTTGACAATCAAGATCATAATCTGGATTGTTTTTCAGAATGTTAAAAAAACCCCACCCCAAAATGTAACATTTCATAGATACAAAATAAATCCAAAACACATATAAAACTACACCGAGCACAATCCAGCTGTCACTGCAAAGGAAGCTGTTACTTGCCAAAGAGATGGTTGGCTCCTGACTGATTACTGATTAAAAAAGATTGAGTAAAACTTTTAAATGTGTTCAAGCCTAGTTTTTGAAGAGTCCCTCCGAAAATAATCTGAAAGGTGCCTAAGCATAATTACAATCTAGTTTTGGGGGAAAGAAAACAGGACTTTGGGTTCTGAATCAGGCACATTTAAATGTTTTACTCTTCAAGTAAATCACCTCCCGTTGGAAACAATCTCACTTGCATGGCAGCATATGTAAGGACAACACACACACACCTTCTCTCACCACCGATTATAAACCTAACTGCCAGCCATGAGAGAGAAAGGCAGCCAAAAGGCCAATTCCCCTGACTGTTACCAGTCTTACAGCACACGGCCTTTTTAAGGCTGAGCTTTCAATAAAACCAGGCAGCATAACGGCATGTGATAAAACTTGAGGTGTATAACCAACACAAAGTCACCCAAGTGTTGTGCTCAGAGCTCCTTCCAGAGCACTACAGTACTTTACTGTATAAAACATAAGTTAACTTAATCAAGACATGAACATGTGGGACCAAATAAAATGTGGCAGGTAAGGAGATCATACTGAACTTTGGTCTCCCAGAGGGCACTGAGATGCTAAAGAAACAAGTGCAGTAAACAATTTACAGAGCTTAGATCTTCACTATCCTTTGTGCATACTTCCTCAGTCATCATCCCCTTTAGTTCACTTCATGCTCTTAGTCTTGCTAAATCTTTCAGTACAGAATTAAAGGCAAGATCTTGACTGTCTTCCCTATGTATGTCAAAAGCCAAACTGATGTTAGAGGGACTGTGAGCATAAAGCCCAGTGTAACAGTAGTGGTAGTGCTTCTCAAGATGAAATCTGAAAACCAATCATAACATTGCAGAGAGCATGCTGTAAGTGATTAAGAAATTCATATTTTCTTCTCAGAGAGAAAGTATGCAGAAGGCAGTTATACATACATTTGGCAATATTTCCCCAAAACAATGTACTGCAGTAATTTAGTTGTGACCTTAGTGCAAGGAATATGGTGAACTTCTGGAACAATTTGCCCATCCAGTTGTCCTGTAGCACCCAGACAGACATCTTCATATGCAGTTCCCACTTTATAGATTAGTTAAGACAAAGGTTTGCTGGTGCAAATTATTTCTCTAAAACAATAAGGATGGAGCTAGTCAATGAAAAAATGAGTTTTCTTCTCCCATTCTGGAAGCAGTATTCACCACACATTCATCATCAACTTAATAGAAAATGTCCTTTACACATATGGTACTTGTCAACTGAATTACGAACTGATGCTGTTCCACAATAATCTGAAATAAATTGCTCTGTTTCACTCTGCAGCGGATCAGGAGAAGGGTTGCTGGCACAATATGTTACTGTAAACTCCGGACCTGCCAGTTCTAAGGGCTAAGTTTGTTTGAAAGGCAAAAATTTACAAGAAAAGGCACTATAAATCATTTTTGAAAAAACCAAACTGTCCTGCAGTTACTCTTACAATAGAGTAGAATCTGTAAAATATTTTCATCTATAAAAAGACACTTTCATTAAAAATGTTTAAATGTTACTAAGCTTTAAGGCACTCCAGCTTGAAGAACCCACTGGATCACAACTACTGTTGGTGGCTCAGATCTCCTTTCTTTATCCACATAACTCATCATCTTCAGTCTTTGTCCTTTGTGAGTTCTGTAATTTCATCGACATCTTCTATATCCTGTGTCATTTTCTCATACTGTCTCTTGAAGAAGCCAAGCTGTGAGAAGTATTAAAATAACACCACATTGTAGTGAGTCATTGATAGTTACATTTCTCAGCTAAGCTAAACGGTGTGATGGTAGAAATGCATATGTGTGCATGCACACACATACAGTGTTTGATTTATAGACAATTTGTAACTCCAAAATGAAAGGAGCAGGGCCTTAAAACTCCTGTCTGGTGCAACTAAATGCCAAAACAGCAGTGCTGAGTAGCCAGTTGTCTCCCTGCCAAGATACAGGTATCTCCATGCTGCTTTGGTGTGCCAAGAAGCCTTTCAAGCACCAATGCCCTGGCACTCGAGAAAAACTTTTCTCTCCCCTTAAGCTATGTATCCTTTGCAAATGACTTTTTACCCCTGCCCTTCTCTGTTCTCTTTTTGTCTGTTCAGTGTATATCCTCTCCCTGCTTGCTTCTAATCCCCAGCCTTGCCCACTGGGAATATGGGAGTTCAGACCCCAGCTGGGGAATTATGGAAGGAGGCAGGCAGTGTCAAAAGGAAAAAAGTAAATGCCACAGCCCCTGTTTTGAACCACTGGAAACTCATTTATCATCTTCATGTTGCCCATTTCTATGGGGACCCATTTCAGAATTTTGATTTCTAAAGCCCTTCTAAATACTCCCATTATTCATACCACCAAACTGCATGTGCAGTTTTGTTCAGCACCAGAAAAGAGAGATTCCAAAGAAAATAGCCCAAATGTATTTATCCCTTTCTGCTTTTCTTTTCAAGAATATAAACACCTACTTACTTTCCACAAAATGGCAACCAATACTAACAGCAAGAGGAGTCCAGCCAATATACTGCCAATCACAACACCAACTGGTATGTCAGCTTTCTCATCTGGCTTCATTATTGTAACTGGGATCTGAAAGCAGAGAGGTTGTGCATTAGGGGTTAATCATGTTAACTGCATATAAAGTAGGATTTGTAAAGCAAATACTTTACTAACCAAGAATAGCTGGACTACACACATTCCAGGATCAATGACTGGAACACACCAGGCAATTACCGCCCTTTCACTGGTGTCCACAGGTACCTGGGTGCACCACCACGGCACATAGCAGTACCAATTAAGAATCGGGGACCCTCATCACTCTTGGTCATGTACAGTGGGCAGAGGAGCAATCTCTTCCTGCTAGCTTTCTGCCTCTCCAGTAACAGGAGGTCTTTCAGAGTTGTTACCATAGTGCACAGACACATCATCACTAGGTAAACCAGATGTGCTTACATGGAGGAGGGGAATAGCCTGGTGTAAAGCCTTGTCTGCTCAAAACAGACTTCTGCTGCATCAGCTGGAGAAGAACTACTTCCAACCGAGTGTTGTCAAAGCCTTATCTGTGGTGGGCAGCTGTAGGAGGCAATACTAACCATGGAGCCCAGATACCATCAGGCGCTCACTGTGTCTGCGGAAATTTCTCCCCTCCTGCTGGGCAGGTACCTCTGTCTCCTTTGCCTGCTGTTCCTACCTTCTGGGAAGCCACTAACAACTTGTTAGATCTTCTCATGTTAATCTGTGTACTCCTGAGTCAACTGCATGAATTTGCTGTAAGGTGTATGGGTCAAACAGGAGTGTTCCTAACACACCTATGCTTCCTGAACTACAAGCAATACCAGAGAGGTCCCAGAACAGCATACAGTGCCTGGAAGTCAGTTTTCAGGTGATACACCATCTAGTTGGATTGGGTATGACCAACTATATAGTTACATATAACACAGTTGCTCAGGGAGACGTTGCTGTAATATTTATGAACTGTCAAATCTTTGGATTTAATCTTGGAATGACATGTATTTAGCATGAAGGTTTTTTTCCTTCCTGAAACATGATAAAAGAAGTCATGTTGGTTTACTTTCTCAGGGTTGCTTGCTCAGTGCATTTGTCTGGTGTAATTTAATCTTAAGATTTCTGGGAAACTTGCACTGAACTGACATCTCAGTGATTTAAGTTATTTCTGCTGGAAGGCTCCAATGTTGTGCTAGGTGTGGCTGTATGTATTCATTTCACTGAGGCAGGATGGCTTTGCGTATTTTCTAACTGAATGGCCATAATGATGATTACAGCAGGTTAATGTTCTGTCCTCCAGCTGGCAGTCCTTTCCAACTTGGAAAAAATCTGAAAGCTTTTACGCAAAGATACCTAAGCAACTTCCCCACATAGCATCACAAGGCAATATTAATTCATTTGGCTACACAGCAACCCAGCTCATCCAAACTAAAGAGCCGATCTCATACATATGTGCAGTTTGCCTAGTAATACTTTCTCCATTAGATGAACAGCGAAGTGGCACTGTTGGAGAGGTAAATCGATGCCTAAGAACAAATAACCTCCGTGAAATCAAACTGTGGTCAGTAAGACACCACAGCTGGGATTCACCTCATCTAGTGTTACATCTACAATATAGTTCCTTGGCTTCCAATGGAGGATAGTCTCTTTTAGGGCCTAATTCACCCTACTTATTTTCAGGATCATCTTTACGATGAGATGAATTGCATCTCAGAAATACCTATTCTTTTTACGGATTACGGTTTATAGAAGGGTTTAACTCTGATAGGGATGGCTAATGTAGATACTAAGTTGGATGAATCCTACCACCCTTTTCTAAAATAACAGGGTAAGTAGGGAAATAAACTCACATTGCTTCTGCACTGTCCTATTGCCAAGAAATGTGAAGGGCAAAGACTGGGTATCACTGCTGGCCTGCCAAGAAGTCTGTGCAGTGCTGGGTACTAGCTCCATCACTGAAGCGTCAAAGCAAACTGTCTGCCCTAGGGAGAGTGTACCTCCACCAGCTGGCACATTTTCCAAGACTTCTCACAGCGCAAGAGTCTATTGAGCAAGGATCAAGCTGTAAGCCTCACCAAAAGCCACTGTGTTTCTTAGGAGCCCTGTGGATAACTTTCAGGGTCTGTTCAGCCACTGCCTAAGAGCTGTAAAAGTCCCAGCTGCAGATGTTTCAATGGCTGGCTGAGGAATTACCTTTTATTTGTCAACTGACTTAATCAGCAGTCATTTGAAGAATTAAATTCTGGTTCTCCTGAAATCACTCACAGAACTGCTGGTAATGTACATTTGGCAGTATCATGCTCCAGCTGTGGAATATACCTAGTAATAGATGGTTTATGAGCTACCTAAAAAGCCTGTGCAATTAATTGGAATATTTGCATTGTGTATTAATGAGTTTCATCTCCTAGCAGAAATAATACCATGCCACAAAGCTGAGGTACTCAGCACACTTCAAATACAGGCATGTAATTTTCCTGCAAAAACATGGCATTATTTCCAGAGCTACTTATATATTCCCCTTGCTTCTTCAGGCACTGGAGGTTTCCCTGAATACAAATGGGTCTATTTAGAGGTTCTTCACAAGAAATGGAGTGATCCATGAGAAAACAGTGACAAAAAGTAGTACTGAATTATGGTCTTATTTCCCCATTGAGATAGATCTATCAATAACCACCTTTGTACATATTTAACTGAATTTTCCATTGCCTGTGAATAGGCTATGCTACACATTCTCACAGATATTTGAGTCCCATACTAAGTTGCATTTTGGTCTTCAATGGCCTTCATTATTTTTATGGATAAAACAGGCTGATAAATCTTGTAAAAATAAATCTAAACTTAGTATTGCAAATGGAAGAATGTTCCTCTCTAGACAGGCCAAGAGAACAAGATATCTTTTTATTACAACAGCACCACAGCGCTAATGTATTCTTCCAAGTGTTGTTTATGTTGTATATAGCAGATGGAAGCCTTGGGAGAAGGATTCTACACTAATAAAGCAGTGGTTTGGAGACTTTTCTTGAGATTAGCTGTGTCCATATTGTCCACAGGACAGCCATTACAAGTGCAAAAAATAATCAAATGTCATCAGAGTTTGTAATTTGCTATGGACTCCTAAAGGACACTGAAAATTAAATCGTATCACTTTAATACAGTAAAAGAGAAGTTGAATATATCTATCACTTACAGTCAGGGTATTCTCTCCAATTATAAATAACTCAGGGTTATGCGTATCGATTTTTGCTTCTGCAGAGAGTTGTAATGTCTGGAAAGTTAACTGAAAGAGAAGATAAAAAAGCTTTATTACAGGGTAAATCAATTTGAATGTAGACATCCTAAAATAATTCTTTTGCTTTGAAATGAAGACTTCAGAACCAAAAAAAAATCATAGTATTAAGAAAATTAAAATTATCTTTTTATTTGTCCCAAGCTAACATGTCTATGAACGTAATAATTTATCAGTAATCCAGATTAATTTTGCTGTTCTTACTAGCAATGAAACTGGAGAACTGGCTTTTTTTCTTTAACATATAGTTCAAACAAAATAGAAGGAGTTGATTATATATCCATTTTGATAGTTATTTCAAAGCTGTCACTGCTGCTAGAAGGGAAGAGATCGGGGGAAAAATAACAGAGAGAAAGGGAGAAATAGCTCAGCAACAAAAGACAGATGGGGATACATCTCTGGCCTTTGAAAGAAATGGAAACTTTCCCTTCCCCCTCCCCCACCTCTATCCAATGCTTCTGGTTTTCCCCATTTATTTTTTCCTAACACTATCTGTTCCTCTCCACTGCTTAAATTCTGACATCGCTCCCTCAGCTTAAACAAAGAAGATGACAAAAATCTTAAGCCAATTCCCATTTGAAAAGGGACCTTGTGCCAGATCCCACTTCCCTCTGGCCATGTGTCGAGAGGAGAAGAGCATGGCTGTGCAGACGTGGCCAGCTCACTGCTGCTCTTCTCCCCACATGGCTGGCATGGAGAGCCCCGATTCCTACGGCACCACTGGGAATGGCCTCGGGTCCATGGGAGCACGGGAGCTCTCTCCAGCCATACCAAATGCAATGACTGCTCTGTCATTTTGCTTCCTCAGCCATTTCTCTGTGGCAGGGCCAGGTACGGTGGGCTTGACACAGGGAACGGGAGCAACCGTGGGTCTGCAGCAGTCAATGCAAACCAAACTGACCGACCCTGCAGCGTACAGTTACTGCACGCCTGCACTGTGGCCATCTGCCCCAGTGGTCCATTCTGCGCTCCTTAACGTTTAGAAACCCGTCTAAGCACTATTCAAGGCACCCCATTAATTCCCAAACACATCTTTCTTTGCTTTGCTTAGCAGGTATCAGCAAGACTGCTATCCCCTTCTTGGACAATGACTAATTGCCACTAAATAAAAAGGCTGATTATGTGCATTATTGAATGCTTGCAAGATTATTTGCACTGAACACTGACAATCAAATAGAAAACAACAAAATGGGAGATGAGAGGAAAACTGTGACATGCGATCTTTCTTTCCCATCACCCAGTGGTAAACAAATTACTTCCACTCACTTTCTTGCAAGGGTAGCAACCTTTTGTTCAGGTCTCCACCTTCTGTGTACCTGACAGCACTAACAAGTTGTCTTGAGCCAGCTGATTTGAAAAATACAAACTTTAAAGACAGACAGATGCTTTCCTTCACACACTTGCATAAGTATATTACATTATCAACCTGACCTTTTCCTTTTAAGAGCTGAATACTAAAGCTGAGAACAGCCCCGCTGTTAAATGTCAATACCTGCCATAAGACTTGCCAGACAAACTAAGGAGACTGCGTCATGTTCCTGACATTGTAGGCAAACCTAGGAATCCAAGACAGTTTGGTTGGTTGCCTAGCTAAGAAGAAAACATGGTCTCATTTCAAAAGTCTAGTAATTCGTGATGAGTTATATCCTGGAGGACACATGGTGATTTAAAATGGGAAAGTCAAAATACTATTGATGGATATTTTTAAGCATCTGTAGGTCTTTTAGCAAGGGCTGTTTCCTTGACACCAGCTGTAATAAAAACAAAAAAATCAACTAAAAAAAATTTCCACACCTTTTCTAACAAATATAACTGGCAGCACTAACAGGCTTTTGATATTTTGATGTGACTTAAAATGATCATTATGTAGGCTGTGATGTTCAAAAGCTAAAAGCAACATTATTTTCCAGGCTATGATGATACTGTACTCTGCTGTCCTACATTGAGTTTTGTGGAAACTGTAGTTCCCTTTGAATGAATTTAACAGACACAGAAAATGGGGTTTTTTCCAGCTGTGGAGATTGCATTATCACAGCATTTTCTTAGGTTTTGTGCTGGACTGAAGGTTATCAGCGCCATTATGCAGCCTCATTACTTACTTTACTTGGAGATTCAAGTTTTCAATGTGGAAAAACACATGCAACAATGTAAAGTAAAAGGAGGTCTTTCTAGATTGGAAGGTCTTTTTACTGAACTTTGAAAAATATCAGGAGTTAGGAAATATTTGAGTATTGGATCCTTCACAAAGATGCAGCCAATACTCACAGCAGCAAAGGTTCCATTCCAAATTCGGGTGGACACGTTCACAAAGTACTCTCCCTTCAGCATAACGTCTTCCAGTTTGCATGTGATGGTACTGCACTTCACATTCTTACAGTTCTTTCAGTGGAAACAGCAAGGAAAGGCAACAGCATGCATTAAAAATACACTTTAATAAATGTTCTTTTAACATCCAGATTTTTTGCCCTTGCCTTTGCCATTCTGTGCATACAAATTAAGTGCTTGCAGGCTGCAAAGAACATGCACCTTTTCATTTATCTAAGGCAGATGCAGTATGTCTGAGAACATCCATAGGCTGCACTCCTGCACTGTGAATGAGTAATGCCACCCCCGCCACAGCTGTCCCCACAGGCAGAGCAGTGGGGTCACAAGGATCAGCTCTGCGCCCCTGTTCTGTGGTACTGCAGCCCTGAGTGCTACTCACCAGTTCTTTGGAAGCTCTGAAGTTCTCTTTTGTGAACGATGTAGAATAAGGTCTTTTCCCTATTTGCAGTGGATTTATCTGAGCTTGACAAGTAACACCTCTGGCCTAGAAAGATGGCAGGAATGAAACTAGACGACATCATACTCAGGAGTTTATAGTCATCATAATAATACGTATTTCTGCGATGACATGGTGGTACAATGGCATGGTACAATGACATTGTATAACACTGGATACTTTAGGAAACTAAGAGTCTGTATGTGGTTTTGGTCAGAATTAAACAGGTCTTACGGTAATCTTTTTCCGTCTAGATTGACCTGAAGGGTCTGTCCCAACCTAAAAATGCCATTTTTACTGTAACCTTCCCAGGAACTTGGAGAAGGACCTAGCTGAAGAGTTCCAGAGTCATATGCAAAGACAGCCGTGGACTGTAAAGATAATCCCCATCTGCCAAGTAATAGACTAGTGTACTGCTGACACAGTGGTCCTCCCCCTTCCCTTTATGAGGAAGGGACAAGAAGAAAGGGCATAGATTCTCTGAATGTCGGCCACACTGTAAGGGAAATAATTGATGTTTATGGTAGTGATTAAACCCCAAAACAAAGCAGTTTATGTAATTCAGTTTTTCACCTGATCTGTGGTGACTGCAGTTATGTACATCAGTGGGTTGTCTTTGCTGGTCAGTTCTGGAAGATGGATTTTTACAGATGCCATCTTTACTGGAATACTTCCTGTTGTTACCTGCAAAGCAAGTAACTCACAACTAATTCAAGCAGCTATACTTATATATGCATAAATTATTTGATATAGCAAGAAAAATCAGAAATCATGGATGAGTATGGAAGAACTGGACTCCTTTTGCATCAATGTTTTTCGTACTAAGACACTTACTAGGGTAGTAATTACACTATGCCAATAGTAAAGCAGAAAGTGTACTGTATAGCTTCAGGTCCCCGTCTGTTTCCTTAGCAAAGCTCGTATTAACTGCATGAAATACGTTTTGAAAAGCAAATATTCTGCCACAGCCAATAGGCCTATTATTTAGTCCTTTAGACTAGAAGTTACAGGAATGTAAACGGAACATAATTTAAGTTTCTTCCACATTGCATACTTGGAGGTGCATTTTTCTAGGCTATGTAATAAATGCTGTGATCTGGCTAGTTCTTGCATCTGGTTTAACCCTTGCCAAACTTCAAGTTTCAAAGTCCAAGCCTGCAAAGACTTGTTTTCCTTTATCAAGCCAGCAGAAGACAAATACGCTCTGTGAAAAAGCAGTCTAAGTTGGCCTAAAGTTAAGCATTAACCATCTTCTAAATATGTAAATAGTGCAGGACCCATCCCTCCCCCATTCTACTTGGGCAGCAAGTGTAAATTTCAGCCTTAACCCTCATAAAGACTGTAAACATTTATCCCCCAGCTATTTGCAATTTTTTTTTCTCACTTGATTGATTCAAAAGCATCGAAACCAGACAGTGAAATCAGGAATGTTTTTTCAACTGTTTTGGGACTGGGCTACAGGAAGAGGTAAGGCAGCTTCTCGAACCAGAAACATTTACTAACCTTAACTGAGAAGTTGAACGTGGGGCCAATATCTTCAAAATTATTCACAGTGGAAGGAATGTTATGACCAGAGTATACTTCATAAAAGTTGATGTTGGCAAGCCTAGTTAACAACCATAAAACAATACATTTCAATTTGGCAGCTGCTTTGAAAACATATGTTACTGGATATGCCTTCGTCAAACAGGTCAGAAGTACAGTCAGAGGAAAAATCAGCCACTTGTACTGCTGTTTGAATTTTACAAAGTTGGTTAAGAAAAATACACAGTGTACTGAAGCCTGGAGCTGGATAGAGCATGTGAAGGTAAGACAGGACGGCTGCGTGAGATGCAAGCTCCCCTCAGCCTCCTGCACCCCATGGTGTTTCGGTGCCATACTGCAAGCTCCTCTCCCAGGCATGAACTGCAGCTTGCAGCCTTGCTGTGGTCTCCCTCCTCAGAACGGGTCCCCCGACAGTCCCCCTTAGTACATCTATAACAGCAAATACCAACAGACTCCATGGGAGATCCTGGGCCCTAATGCCATAGACCACAGGCAGGCTTGTTTCGACACTGCCTGGGTGTGGAAACACAAACAGCAGCCTGCTTGTGTGCATGCTACGTATCAGTCTCCTCTACGCCACTGTCTTTAGTATCTATGGGTTTCAAAATTCTAAATTTCCAAAGTAACATGAGGGTGGTTGCAGCCCACCACAGCATGAAATTACAGGTGTGTGATGGAAGGACATGGTGTGAGGGCCTGTGGATGCTCGAGGGGCTCAGCCAGCTGGAACCATGCTCAAAGACAATGAAAGCGTCCCTGTGTACTGCATCGCATCCATGTGCTACCTGTGAGCAGCTCCTCTGCTGAACCATCCCAGAACTGTGTCTGCTCTTCATCATTAGCTTTCATAAGGAGGCTAATTTAAGCAGTCAAAAAGCAAGCTGGGGAGTGAGTTAACAAGAAGCAGGGACTATCATGATTCCTACATCAGCTCTTCCTGTAGCACAAGGTGAAAATCCATCCTTTTTACCAGTGCTGCTCTCCCTGTTTCATCTGGATAACATCTGTGCATACCATCGCAAATTAACACATGTGCAGTCTCACAGAGGTGCTTCCTGATCAGTTGTGCTCCTCCATACTGCATCGTGGATCCTTTTCAGTCTTCCATACTTCTTCCCATGGGCCCTTTCCTTGACGGGCCTCCTCACAAGGACTCCTAGGAAAACCCATGTGATGCATTTTCTGCTTTTTTATTGCTAAAATCTCCAGTCCTTCCAGGATGCACAGATGCACAGTATCAGTTTCCTTGTCCTTGCAGGAGTCACTGGTAAGACTGATTCCCACCTCTTCTCCTCAAAACTCAGATTAGGAGATTTTTCCCTAGTAAGGCTTCACTTCAGCAAGACAACACTTTTTTCTCAACCCTTGTATTTCAAGAGGTTGTTCCTTGGCTATATTACCTGCCTCAAGAAGGAACTATCTTCAGATAGATATTTCCTAAGTAGAAGAGTATAAAAATTAAGTAACTCCAAGGGAAGCATTTAAAATTGTACCTTGGCTTAATGTGTATTTCCTTTAGTTCTTTTAAATTGATTAATCTCCAAGAAAAATCCTTTTCTGGCAGTAGGGATTCCTTTGTGCCTTGACTTGCACACAAAATTGCATTTTCTCATACTCAGGAGATGCACCTGAATTCAAACCCATGTTTTTCCTCGAATAACTCTCTTATAGACTCCATGCCTCTCATTTTCTGAAGCACTGAGTTTCTTTTCATATTTCACAGCTGATTAAATTTGCTGATTCAGGTTTGCACCATATCAATTTCCTAGGACCCTGCTTAAGTTCTGCGCTAGCATCCTAGTCAGATGCTCCTGTAGTCTCTGTGCTGCTGCTAACTTTGGTGACAAACACTGTGCTTCTGCTGAAGTCTCATGCAACTTTCTCATGGAGCTGAAAGAACTTGCATCGCTGACTCAAATGCTTCTCTGCAATTAAAATAATCTGAAAAATTCTGCATGACTCCAGAATTGGTGCACCTAGCCGCAATGAATGCAGGGCCTCTGAATATTCACAGAATCACTAAGGTTGGAAAAGACCTGTAAGATCATCAACTCCAACCAACAATGCAACACCACCATGCCCACTAAACCATGTCCCGCAATGCCACGTCCACACGTTCCTTGAATACCTCCAGTGATGGTGCCTCCACCACCTCCATGGGCAGCCTGTTCCAGTGTTTCACCACTCCCCCAGTAAAGAACTTTTTCCTAATATCCAGCCTGAACCTCCCCTGGCGCAACTTGAGGCCATTTCCTCTTGTCCTGTCACTAGTCACTTGGGAGAAGAGACCAACACCCACCTCTCTGCAACCCCCTTTCAGGTAGTTGTAGAGAGCGATAAGGTCTCCCCTCAGCCTCCTCTTCTCCAGACTGAACAACCCCAGTTCCCTCAGCCGCTCCTCATAAGACTTGTGCTCCAGACCCCTCACCAGCTTCGTCGCCCTTCTCTGGACACGCTCCAGCACCTCAATGTCCTTCTGGTAGTGAGGGGCCCAAATCAGAATACACGATTCAATGTGTGGCCTCACCAGTGCCAAGTACAGGGGCACGATCACCTCCCTACTCCTGATGGCCACACTGTTTCTGATACAGGCCAGGATGCCGTTGGCCTTCTTGGCCACCTGGGCACACTGCTGGCTCATCTTCAGCCGGCTGTCGACCAACACCCCCAGGTCCTTTTCTGCGGGGCAGCTTTCCAGCCACTCTTCCCCAAGCCTGTAGCGTTGCATGGGGTTGTTGTGGCCAAAGTGTAGAACCCGGCACTTGGCCTTACTGAACTTCATCCGGTTGGCCTCGGCCCATCCATCCAGCCTGTCCAGATCCCTCTGCAGAGCCTTCCAACCCTCCAGCAGATCAACACTCCCACCCAGCTTGGTGTCATCTGCAAACTTGCTGAGGGTGCACTCAATCCCCTCATCCAGATCATCGATAAAGATATTGAACAAGACCGGCCCCAAAACTGAGCCCTGGGGGACTCCGCTTGTGACCGGCCGCCAACTGGATTTCACTCCATTCACCACAACTCTCTGGGCTCGGCCGTCCAGCCAGTTTTTTACCCAGCGAAGAGTGCACCCATCTGAGCCACGATTCGCCAGCTTCTCCAGGAGAATACTGTGGGAGACAGTGTCGAAGGCTTTACTAAAGTCCAGGTAGACAACATCCACAGCCTTTCCCTCATCCACTGGGCGGGTCACCTGGTCATATTCTAAAACTGCTGCTGCAAAGCAGATTATTAAAATAATTTTCTGTACTGTGGTCCCTACTCCAGCTCAGGTCATCCTACACAGCCAACAGTTCTTGTAGTTATGGTGATCTTTGAATATTCATTGTTGCTGTACATTCTTAAGCACCTTCCCCGTTTTCAAATTTCTCACATTCTTTGAGTAATTACTATTTGTTTTCTATCAGTTTTGTTTATTTTAACTATCAGTTATCATTTATTTTCTATCTATTATGTTTATAAATTTTGGAATGCTTCGAGATGCAGAAGTATTTTTTCCACCAAGAATTGGTGACCAAGTGCATCAAATGTAACTATATGTAATTTATCCTAGAAATTCCGTAATCGGGAAAGATAAACAGATTTTTTTTTAGATGAAAAGTAAAATATCATAGCTCGATCCAAGAGTCAAACCGGTGTATTTTTGTTTCAGTCCTAATTTAAGTTAAACTGTAACTGAAATCATTCTTGTTTGGAACAGTAACAGACCAATTAGTGTTTCAGTGCATCCCAAATCACCAGGGGTTTCCAGGGCTGAAGATAAGAGGTTTCAAGGGCATGATATGAAGATCAGTCTTAAAGGGATTTTTGTCTGTCTTTCTCACCCTGCCCACCCAGCAGTCTCTCCTTACAAACTGCCCTTCCCACTGTAAAGGATCCCTCTTGCAACAGCCCTGACCTGCCTTCTGCAGGGAGGGGAAAGCGCTGGCACCAGGAGGGAAGGGGTAGGGTAGCTGTGAGCCAGAGTGTCTGGGCGGGTGCGTGGGAAAGTGGCATGTGCTGTTCCTGATGCCAACACAGCTGCAGCAAGGGGGAATCTGCCATGTGCCACCTCAGGTTATAGTTCAAACCACTATCTCAAACTGCTAACAAGAGTTTATATTTTTGATCCAGGTTCAGCGGATATGTCCATTTTTTTTTCTTTTTTTTTTTCTTCCCCCCTTTGCTGATAGTTTCAGCTAGGGCATTTTTTTCTGGTTGTTGCTGTTGTTTTGTTTAGTTTTGATCAATTTAACTCCAGATTCGATCTAATGTCACTACATTTGAGCCCAGAGGCCCAACCTTATTATGTAGTATATACTAATTATATTATCAAAACCACAAGCACTGTTCAATACTTTCATTCACCTGAGCATTTGTAACAATTGTGCAGAGGTAAACATGGATCCACAATTTCTTACTACACATTCCATATTTTTTTACGTGTAAGATTATTGGAAGAACATAAAATTCTGCTACTGTTAATGAAGTGGGTATTTCTTACGACTTCCAAAATGACAATGAAGTTTCACTATCTTTTCAGTGGCCTTTCAAGACTGTTACTATATTCAAATGTCTTGGCAAAATGACAGTGACTCTTTACATTATTCAGCATACCTTGTGAAGTGAATTTCTGCATCGTATCGCAAAGGAATTGATAAGCTGACCCGGTTGTCCAATTCTTGCTCTTCCTTACTTTCACTGTTCATCAAAACACATTTAAGTCAGCTGTTACAATATTATTTTATACAAATAAGGTATTAATACCTAACTTGCTTTCATACAATTATATACTTTACCTCAATGCATGAAAACTTAGAACTGCCACATTCTGAAGATTTTTCAGGTTAAAATCAAAACTAATATCAAAGGACACCTATGGAACAGACAAGGAACACACAGTAAATGAGTTGATGGTACAACATCCAAAGGACTTCCCAATAGCAACATAATTATTCATATGTGCAACAATCTAGAATTGTCCTCTGTATCCGAATTCACCACTGATTTCTGTGTAATATTCAGTATTTTGCTTTCCCCTATAAATTGGCATTATTACATAAACATGAGCTATTTGCATTTTTAAATTGTCTATAACTAACTACAAGCTGCAACAAAAGGTGTTCACGATTGCTTCAATTACATGATTTTAAACACTAGCACTAATGCAAGCTTTGTATTCACTCTTTTTTTCCATTCGTTCCAACAGGTCCGCTTTGACCAACGCCATTAAAAATTCAGAACAAACTTAACTCTTTATATGCAATTAGTTTTTTTGATTTTGCCCCCCCCACGGCAGAACATCGTGTTTCTATTCTTTCTAGCAAGTTTCCTATTGCTCCAGCTGATGGTGTTAGAGGCTGGAAGCCTATTTTCTCTTCTGCCCTTGAAGAATAAGAGATGAAGTTCCATAAAACCATGGATATGCCAAGATTTATGGTATATATGAGAAAAAGGATATATGATCTATCCTACGGCTGTGTGGGCCATCCACCTCCTCTCAAAGCAATACTGCTTGCTTTCTTGGAGATGAGAGTCACAGAGCAGGAGAGGGAGCTACCCCAGGTTCACGCAGCAGGAGAGTTTTGATGGGAACTGTGCTCAATTCCCAGGAGACTGTGTGCAATGCTTTCTGTTTCTGCCCCCAGCCCTCACCCTCTAAGAGTTACAAAGCTTCAGTAGCATATGAAAGCCGTGGGTAGGGACAAATGTGCTTCAACGGCCTTTTTTCCTTTAATCTGGCAGGGAGTCACAAAAGGTTAGCCCTTAGTTTGCTTCTTTTAATGCCTTTGAAACCCAAAGGGAAGTTAACTGTTGCCAAATCTAAGAAATCCTCACAAGCAGTAAATGCAGATTTAGGGGAAAACAACAACAAAAAAAGCCTTTGGGTATCATTCAAGGTTATTTAAACATGCTAGCTGTACCTGTTGTCCTGTTCTGAAAACAGGATAGCTTATTTGGCAAATGACTGTACTTTGTGCTGCTCCTGTCTGACATGAGACTTCAGTCCCATCACTCTGCAGAGGAAACAGAAAAGTCAGCTTACTATCAGGTTTTGATAAAGCAGAGAGGAAGTTTCCAGTCTGTATCTTCAAAAGGACGTGTATTATGCTAAGTAGTAGTACAAATAGGTGTTAAGGCAGTAATTCCTAGAAATGCAGCAGGGGGTGGGGCAGAGGCAGGAGAAAGGTGGGACAATAACCAGCCCCGTGCAATTTCTTGTGAGCTGTAATGGTCTTACTAGAATTTTGTGCTGGGCTTGGAAGAAGGAATACAGGCTAGAAAGTACAGGTCACCTCCAGCATTAACTCCTACAGTGCTTCTTTACAGCATTTTTACAAAACTTTTGCAGACATATTTACACTACCTGAGAGCTCGTTAAGTACTCTCACTATAGAAGTTAGTGTGCAGAGAGGAACTCTGTCATACTCTTTGTAGGAAAATCTACAATACGTAAGAGTTTATTTACTACTTTGCAGAATATTTAGCATGTCATCATCCTACATCAAAGACAAACTTGTAGACCATAGCCAGTTATCATCACTTTGAAAAGAATTCATAAAAATATACTGTCTTTTGTTACAAGCATCCCTAGCAGACATCTACCATTCATGAATTATGCTACAAAAAAAACCCCCCAAAACAACACCCATACATTCTCAGCTTATGCTTTTCTTCCTGCTTTGAAGCAAGCACATTTTTGGTCAAAAGCTTCACTTGCAGGCTGAAATACTTCTAAGCAAATGGGCTTTTGAAGCAAAAGAAAATCCTAGCTGTGAAAATCCAGTGTGATTTTTTGGTATGAGTGGAATGAGCAATACTGCTGCACAACGGGATGGGAAGGTAGAGGGGCACCCTCAGCGCTGTATGGAATACTTCTGCCAGTTCATTTTTCAGGAAAATGCTGCTCTTGGGCAGCCTCTCTCTCTCCTCCTCTCCCTTCAGTATAGGATTATCATGCACCTCTCCAGTAGCGGCCTGACCATAATAAGCCAGCACTGAAGTCTGGATTTCATCCTTCATTAATTGGGAGCAACAGTTAAGATTATAGATTTACTGCATTCCCCCAAATACCTATGTATAATTCCTTTCTTTTGCCTTTTCTAAGACAACATTCATTAGAAGAAGAGCTTCTGGTATAGCAATCATTTCAGTCTGATTATCTGTCTAGCTGGAAGACATGGCCTTGGCAGTAACACTATTTCTAGATCCAAAGTCTGTGCTTTAAGGCTGCATCGTCGATGCTGCATGCTTGATTTGTCAAATAAAAATTCCCTGTGGCACAGCAACTGCATTCAGGCATGTTGTTGGGAGTCATGCAGATGTGGGTGCCAAGGCCTAAAGTGAGGAAAAGATGACTGAAAAACTGAGGTAAGGTCAAATTCAACAGGTTGCCAACTTTTATGCTGAGTTGGCAGTGTGTCTCCTTGACCTAAATAAACTGATATGCTGAAGGGAATAATTCTGGCATCCAAGAAAATAAATTGGGAGAGAGGTTTGCACACACATTCTTTCCTGGGATAGGCACTACTAGAAAGAAAAAAATACAATTTCTCCGAGAAGCTTGAAAATCAGTGACAATAACAGAAACAGCAAGGTTGGGTATCACGTACTGGTAAGGACGATGAAGCAAAAAACAAGTTGTCTGAAAATGTAGCCTGGATTCTGGTGTTATATGCATTTTCCTTTTTATTTCTCAATTTCACATTGAACGTTAGTCTTCTGGTTTTGCTGCTGACAACAAACTGCTGTTTGCTGTTGGAAGATAAAGTCCATTGTTGTAAACAGAGGTACTAGAACAGCTGTGGATCATGAAAATGTGTTGCCTGTAGCCAACAACAAATAACAAGCACAGCAAGACATTTCCTACATTCTACGCACTTAAATGCTTTGCTTTCTAAATCCTTTGACATAAGAAACTTTGTGATGGTGTTTCTTAAACCCAAGTGGAATTAGCATCTTCTTAAAGTGCAGGACGTTGATTATGTATGATCAAAGTCACTTTGGTCAATTTTCAAGGGCTCTACCCTGCTGGGAAGGTGGGCAGAAGGTGGGCGGTGGACTTGGATGGCAGCTCCAGGAAAAGGCAGCCCTGTCTCTCTGCGTACTGTACATGTATGCATGTATCTGCATATGGACTTGGAATATATGCTGCCTGAATGGCTGACCTCAGCTCCCCAGCGGCACAGCCTGTTGCAGGATCCTTATTGCTCCCCGTGGGAGGGACTGAGACCAGCTGCTCTCCCAAGCGTGCTCCCTTTCCCAACAGCTGCCAGCCAGCCAGCATTCTTGTGAATGCTCACTTTGTCTTCAATCCCTAAGGTACTAAAATTTGTGTTTGTCTAAGCTGACAAGAGTCCTACTTCTCTATCTGTGTTCCTATCATAGCTCTTTTTCCTTGATTAGTTATTTAGACAGAAATGCTATTGCTTTTTTTACCCCTGTTATGTCTAAGTAGATGTTGAACTAGAAAGTCATTCTCATCTGGAAATTCATCCAAAGCCTACAGACAAACACCCGACCCCAACAATTCTACTGATTCAGCTCTTACCCATCATCTGCCTTCCGCTGAACATTCAGAACAAGATCACAGAAACAAAGTTCATCTTCACCACAGTCTTTAATAAAAGGAATCTACGAAAACCAAAAACATTTCCTGAATGACAGTGCTCAACTTTAAAATTATCTACAGACAGTGGAGTGCAAGCACCTTTGCGGTGAAGCGCATTCTTGTTTTGCAGATAAGAAGATCCCTCTTAAGGGCATTAAAAACTCCTATGCATGAACAAGTTAACACTACATGTCAACCGATCTGTAAGAATGGTGCAGGCAGGTTGTTGTTATCCCACAACAAATGTGATGTAATCAAAGGGGTTCCACCTCTCCTTTATGTACTCTTTTACTGTAGGCTAAACTAACCTAAAATAGTTCATCTTTGCCATCAACTAGAAGTTCACATCAACAGTGACATGGCTCAGTCAACGTGCTTGTTATGCCATGGTGGCTGATGCGTGTGTGTGTGTGCAAGCAAGCCCATGCAGTACAGACAAAGGTATAAAAGGAAGCAGGGGACACCCCCCCAGGTGCCTGCTTTCAGCCCAGTGACTTAACTAGGACACCAGTTTTCACTTGCATGTACCTCTTTGGTGTTTGTGGGGGCCACACATTATGGACGTGTGTATAGCCATACATTTTTCAATAGTAAGTCTGCATACTTACACTATAGGCCACTGATGCAGGAGAATACATATCAAGGACAGGGCTGGAGTCAGGATTTGCCAGGCCAATGTCAATGCGCAGACTAAGGGAATTTACCGCATCGGAAGGTTCCTGTAAAACACATGGTTCAGATGATAGCTGTCAGCACAGCAAACAGGGTAAAATTGGTAATTCTATTGTAAATTGAGAATGTATAGTAAAACCATACTTGCTGTAAACAAGAAGAAGTAACAGTGCAAAGCTTCATTTCTTACAGAAGAATCTACTTAGAGGGAAATTAAAATCTATTGAAACTATGAACTACGGGCTCTGGGTTATGTCAGTGCTGAATTACATAATTAAGAACTGCCTCTTCTATCCTAAAAAGCTGTGCTGAATTTGACAGTTATTAGTTTCTTTGAAATCAGAATCTTACTAAGTATTTTCACTTGTGGAAGATTTGGGAAATGTAAATCATTGAGTATACCACGCATGAAATTAATCTTACAGACGTAAAATTCATCAACGTCTTCTTCTAATCATTTTTGTCACAGAACACTGCTTGCAATTGCACTTACCTGTACACCGAAGATGTCATGAACACAATTCTCCTCATGACGTACCACAAGATCCCTCTGCATGTACCTTTCGTTATTTTCTTTGAACAATCCTCTAGAAGTCACTCTAGAGGACTGGAGATCTGCATCCAATGTTGCATTGTACTTTATAGCTACAAGAAGAATAACAGTACATTTTTTGCTGAGTATGACTGATCTCATTACTATGCTCAACATTACAGAGTGACCAGGCTTTCCTAACCACACTAAATATTTTACTTTTTTCGTAGCTTGCTAAAGACAGTCTCAAAATGATAAAATTTTCTCTTGTGTTTTCCAAAGCAGTCAAACAGGTTTAAATCCTGACGTAAGTTCTCATCCACAGCGAGCACATTAAATGGTAATCAATCCAGTCTCCACTGCAGATGTCTGAGCCTGCAGCTCAGGCAAGAAGCCAGTCAGCAGGGCCAGGATTATGCTAGATAAAGGGGCCTTGCAACCATATCCCTGAACTCTGAGGAGACTATAAAGAATCTGCGTCTTCTCTTCAATCACATAATAATTTCTGCCTCCTTCTCCTCATATTATGACTAATACGCTATGGAAGTTCACCATTATTTTATAGCTCACAATCATGAGTTCCTGAAGGCACTATACATAGCACTGAAGCAGTCCAACTGGTATTATCCATGACGTATACGTTTAACTAAATAGCTTCATAAGAGGCCAGTGCTGGTCTCAGACATATTTGGTGCTCTCCTGTCCTCTGAAAAGAAGAGCTTCTCCCCACTGACATCTGCACTGAGCCTATGGATTTTTCTTTTTCTTTTTTTTTTTGCCGAAGAGAGAAGAAAAGTCTGCAGTCTGCTGTTGAAACCAGCAGGTTGAAAAAAATCAGCTTCTCACTAATGACATTTTCTGGGGTTTGTTGAACACCAAGGATACAGCTCTCCTTTATACTGTTAATTCCTCACTTTTCAAAGATCACGGAGCCAATGATGAAAGTAGGTCTTAAAACCACTTTCTCAAGCACTTAAGTTTTATACTGAATTTGCCTTTCTTTTCAGTCTAATATATCTTTAGAATTTCCACTTCTCATTTGAGTAATGGACTTTTGAAGAAATTAATATAAGACAAGTCACTGAAATACTCTTACCCACTTGATTATTTCTCTTAGGAGGTCTAAATGTAGCCTGAAAACATATTTTGACAGTTATTTCTGTGTTCTTATTCAGCAGACTGATTTTTTCAGGTTTAAATGATGCAATTATGGACACATTTGCAATACTTCGTGACCTGAAAAATATTTTCAAAAGGTTACATGTGATTTTCAAGAGCACTGGGTAACGCATAAGCTATTGTCTATTACTATCTGTAAATGTAACATTGATTTTCTTGGCTCCCAATGCAAACATTTTTTAATGGCATTGGTAAAATCATTTTTCTTTGCATATAAGTGAATTTGTTGATACAGTAGCTTTCAGTAATGACGATAAATAATTTATCTGTCAAATTAATGGATAATCAATGTCTGTATCCTAATGATCTAATCCTTCCCTTAAGATAACAGAGAACGAAGCCATTGTCCTGTTTTCCCAATAAGTCACCTTCTTCTACTCCTTTAGGGAAGTTACTGAGCTCCTTTGGGAAGGCAAAGAAGCATAATTCTTCGTTTTAATTAATACTCTAATTTTTCAGAAAAAAAACTTTCATGTAATTAATCAAGAGTTTGAAGAACAGTTTCAAAGGACCCCTGCATGTAAAAACAAACACTTTAATCAAAAGTGAAACTCATTAATCAGACCAAATGCCAGCATGAAAGAAAAAATAAGCATCTTCATTAATCAAATCTAAATAAATGCTGGTACTCCAAGGAGCATACTTTTCTTCAATGCGATTCCCACCAGCACCAGCAGCAGTTCTGTTGTGGGTCAAAGGTCCAAACTGACCATTCATTTTTAATAATCTTGTTTCATTATGAAATAAGTAGCAATTCAGTGATGTTCTTCTTCTTACAATGGAGAGCCTCAGGCAAGAAGACAGGCGACAGATTGAAAAGCAAGCTCCATTTTAATTTAGCTCCTCAAGGAAGTAGTGGAAAATACACAGTACTTAGGGAAGCAGAGGATTTGGGTTCTGTGAAGCCTTTCGTCTTTATTTTGTGAAACTACTCAGATTGCTCTGGCAAAGGCCACATGCCAGAAAAGATGGGTTTCTTGCCAGAAATAGATGCCAAGGCGCTTTCACTGCTCTCTGTCCTTACCCTGCAGGACAACTCTCTCCCCCAGATAAGCCTACCAGCCAATAAAGGTCACGCAGGTAGTGTGGGAAGTGGTTTCATCTGTCTCATGCTCAGCTATCAAAATTATACTGCTGCTACTGAAGTACAACCTGCTGTTAGAAATACTCTCAAGTAAGCCCCACTCCCTGCTGCCGCCCCTTCCCTGCCTGCACAGCAGCAGTGGGCAGGGTGTCTCCTGGCTCTCCCCATCCCTGCCCAGGTCCCTCCTGGCAGCCCCTGCCACCCAGCCTTCCCCCATGTGCCCTGGCTCTGCCCCCCACGCTCCCCTGCCTTTTGATGGTTTGATGATATGTGCTTAAAAGAGGTTTAGTCTAATGCTGTTTTTCAGCTAGTTATGATAGCAGTGATGAGGCAGTAAGTGCGTTAGCTCTGAACACATGGAATGAAAGAGCTCTTTCGTTTGTTTGTTTTGCTGTTTAATTAACTAAATGCTCAACTTGCATCTGAATCATTAAGTGCTTCCTTTCTAAAAGAGTTTACCAACCAGAGCAGAACCACATTTCCATTAGCACCAACGGATACGTCAGTAATGTCATCGTCATCTAAGTCTCTATGGCCATCTACCGATCTTCCAAAGAATTGGAGCCGTTGTCCAAAAGCAGAATCTGATCCTAAAATTTTCTGGGAAAGAGAGTTTGGTTACTGAGTTTGCCACAAGCGTGGTTAAGTCTGTAGATAGCAGCCTAAGCAATGGATTTTCACTGATATTCCCTGTATATGCAATGTATTGTTTAAACAATGCTTTTGTGGATGTTTCCTCAGATGCTTTTAAGCACTTTTTCCTCCCCTGTTGGAGCAGACAATGGACTAGATTTTTCTGTCTTGGGAGTAGATCAACTAACTGACTGCTGTATGCCAGCTAGTACTTACTGGAAACTTTTTCCATCTCACATTGAGCAACTCAAAGAACAGGAAGCGTAACAGGAGTTCTGACAAATACTTTCTGCAACCAGAAAGTCTGCATGGAAGGTGACATTAAAATTACCATTAGCATATAGGATATGCAAAGACCCTTGAAAGTCTTTTCCTTTAATACTACATATTTATATATAATTTACAGAGTTGGGATTTATCTAGTCTTCGTTGCTGCACATCAACCCTAAAAACCTGAATAATGGGTGTCAAAAAATGGATAGGAAATTAGCTGACTTCATACGCAGGCATCAAAAATTGTAAGAGGCTCAGACAGAGCATCTTGTGAGTCCTTTTCCTCTATATGCTTCAGTTATAAGCACCACAACATGGAGCAGGGCATGCTGACAGCTGAAGTAACGAGAGGCACAAAACTTGAAATAAGCCATGAGAATAACAGTACTCCTTTAAGAGGATTAAACAGCAGCCAATTGAAAGATAGAAAATCCTTCAGTTTTCCTCTAGCAGATCTAAAGGCACTTGAGTACAGCATTATGCAACAAAGTTAATTACCTGAGAATATTTGGTACGTATAGTCTTTTGAAATCCATTGTAAATGTAAATCGCTCCAGAGTTTTGGTTTTCCAGTGGTGCACCTATTACAACATCATTAAAGCCATCCAAATCAATGTCTGCAAGCGTTGCGATCGCTGATCCAAAGCGAGCATTTTCTGACCCCTGTGGACCTTCCAAGAGTTCCTGTTGATCCAAAATTCCCTTTAAAAAAGGAAAAAAGAAGAAAAAGCAAAAACACAGCTATCATTGCAGCAGATTAGACGTAGGAGCCGTATCTATGTGCATTGTTTTTTGTTTTTGTTTTCCAGTACATTCCCCTTGGACTGCTCAACCCTGAATTCCTTCCCCATTGTATTGCCCATTCAGTTTGCATTATGTCTCAGAGCCTTGGCAAGAGTTACACAGCAAAATTTAACCATGCTATGCAAAGCACTAACAGCAAATATAACCATATGTATGAAGCTTAAATGTCTCACTGTCCTCATCTGACTGTTCTGAAAGTTTCACAATACATTGAAAAATACAGTTTCCAGTTTTGGATTACCAGTTTTTATGCAGGGGGAATGGAAATTATGTAACTGGACATAATTCTTTTAAACAGAAATGGAATTTCCTAACTAAACTAATGCAAAAAACATGTGTCCAAATGCTAAACTCCTGACCTCTCCAGTGCCAATGAAGAAAGAAAGATTGGAGATCTTTATAGTTAAATAATCACATTTGCACTAGCTTAAATTCAACTCTCTGGCAAATATCGTTCTCATCTGTAACCTCAGTTATCACTCTGTGCTTAAAATTTTAGAAATACCAGCCAAGTTATTTATTAAAAATGACTAGAAAAGTATTATTTGCGCAACATGAACAAGTTGCACAAATCCAGGTTCTTTAAAAAAAAAAAATATCATTCTGTCATTATTCTTAATTTTTAAATAATTTTAAACCTCACATTTCACAAAGACTAAATGTTGTAAGGATGGTCTTCTAAATTATGCAGTTTTCAAAACATGAAAAAAAATCCTTAATTTTTCTTTTCTTCCATATTTTGTCTCTAATTCCAGTCACAATGTCAGCTGCCAGCAGTATCACTTCCAGCACCTCCATCTACCTTGAAACTGCCCTAGGGTACAGTTTCCTGTTGCTCCAGGATGATCTGACTTTGAGCTGCTGCTGAAGAGGACGGTCCTTCCTCTCTATTTATTTGATTCCAATTTACCTAGTAAAAAGGCCATGTTCTGTTTTCTCTGAGGGATGGCATTTACTAATTTACTTTGCCTATCCAGACAGCCAATGATTGATTGAGAGACTGTTCAAAAGTGCCAGAGGCATCAGGACTGTTAATACAGATATTCTGAAAACACCTACTACAGTTCTGAATAAAAAAAACCACAGTCAGTCAACCATCAGACAAATTACATAGCTTCACTGAACAGAGGAGACAACATGACTAATAGCAACCATCCAGTGTGAAAGGCTACAAAACAATGCAGAAAACTGGCAGAAGAACATTTATTAGAAATGTTTTGGGAATACTGTTAGGTGTTGAACAGATTTGCCAAAATCAAATGGCAAACGATTAATTAGCAAAAGCCTTGAGCTAATTTTTTCAGAGAAATGTTGTGGTATATTTGTGTACAGTGGCTAAAACCAGGACCAGGGAGCCACCTAGAGCAGCAGGCCCCTGGTCACTAATAGTGCTTAGCTACTAACTTGCTTATTGACTCCATTTTGGTCTGTTCCAGCTGGCTTATTCCCAGATTACATGCACAAGCAGTTCTGGGGAAAGTTTGCAGCTGCTCCTGAAAAGCAGAATGGGCAAGATTGGACTGGGAAGGGCCCTATCCGCAGTCCTCTAACCAGGCAGGCTTGGCAGCATTTACCCCTGCCCTTATGCCACACCCCGTGAAAAGCACATGCTTGGTTTCTCATTACAAAAACACCACTCCCAGTATTTCTAACACTTTGAAAAAGATACACTAAATAGTAGACTTAGAGGCCCTAAAAAGATCCAGGGCCAAAGCCTTTTTAGCATTGCATGTGGCTAGTCTGCTTCGAAAGAAGCTAGCCCTAAGCAACGCCAGCTTGAGTGAGTCTCCTGAACAAGTTGGCTGTGGGGCCAGGGATGGCTCTTCTGATCACTCTCCGATTTAACAGAACAGTCACTGCCACTAAGTAATATTGCAGTTTAGACTGCTTTTTGCTTGGTAAAACTGTAGTCCAGAGAACAACAGTAAATCCCTCCAGCTGCAAATGAAAATATCAGCATTTATCACGGATGGAGAAGCAGGAAGCTGATTCCAGCTTTGCTACAGAGCCATTCTTACCTTTGTGATGGAAAACATGTATACTCTTCCTTCCTCTTTTTTCAGGTCATTCATAAACATTGGTGCACCCACAAGCAGCACATCGGTCACAGAATCCCTGTTAACGTCCACTGAACATACCACACTGCCAAAGTAGGAGCCAATCTGAAATCAGTAGTAAGAGAGTCATGTTTGCATGTGGATTTTGTAAAGCATAATGTTTCAGTGCCTGACTCAGAAAACTTACACCCAGAAATAGTCCAATACTAATGAATGAAACTGCCCATTGGAATGAAGTTACTATATAACATACTCGAACGTTTGAAGAATCACATCTTCATCATGTGTCCATGCTTTCTGCCCGGTAGCTGCTGCTATGGCTTTGCATTCTTATTGTCGAGTGGTAAACAGAGAATACGCTAAGGGAGGCATATTTTTTTATATTAAACTGTGCACATGAAACTACCCAATCCCTGATTTACTCTCAGATTTCTCTTACAAACAAACAAAACCAAAACCACCTAAACTCGGTGCTCATTTCCAAATGGAGAAAAAGAGAATGAGCATCCAAATCTCTCTTTTTGAACTTCACAGCTTCTCAGGCAGAGTGGAGCTCACTGAGTCTCTCCCAGTTAGAAGTGTTGACAGAATGATACATTAAGTAGCTTTGTACATTATCTTTTACCACTAATTGGATGACTCCTAAAATACTGTTTAAGAGTTATAGTTAACCTCATTGAACCAGACTAGTGGCAGAGAAAAGTTCAAGTGGGTTCTAAAAGCATTGCAAGAAAGAGGAATTTTCAGAACAAATGCATTGCAATTTACTGCTGTGTCAATAAAAACAGATGCCTGCAAAATCTGCATTCATGACCAAAATATACATGCCTGCTCGCCTCTCTGGGATTGCACAATTGCAATATTACCATCGCTGTCAACATCATAAACCACTACTCTGCCAGTGTAGTTGGATCTTGGTGCACCAGCAACAAAATAGATCGAGCTCTGAGTTGAGAGAACAGCAACAGAATAACCTGGGGAGAGAAGCCAACATTTAACATGTGTGAGAGACCATTAACTACAAGTTGTCAGTGGTTATCCATAAAGACACAGAGGATAAGTCAATCTGGTATGTTAGTCACAGAGAATGATGCTTCCAGACAGGAAGTTAGGCTGTCACATATGCATAAAATTTGCAATAGTCTTCTGGAGAGAACAATGACACACAGATCAAGTTGAAGCAGGTTTGCAGACTAGCATGGACAATAATTTAGCCTATTCAGTAAAATGTAGAACACAAAAACATCATGCTTGTGAAGCAAGGAAATGGGTGCAAAGAGGAATGAAGAAATAAAGAGAAACATAAGATAAACATTTGGGCCAGCCTCCAAACTGGGAAGGAACACCTAGCTTCTGCAAAGCTTGCAGTGCATTTTCCCACAGCCCACCAAACCACAGCCCAGTGTATTGGCTGAATACAACAGGCTGTATTAACAGCTTGTCAGCCGAAGGGCTTAGGTTGATTGAACTTCTTTGAACATTTTAATCCTCATTCCCATTATTCTAACATTATTTGCTTTCAGGAAACATCTTTAATACATGTTTAAAATATTTGCAGGTATTAGCATTATAAAGCTAGCATTACTACATATTTTACATTTCTGTGGTTTAATTACAGCAGATTTATTTTAACAGAAAAAAACCAAAATCATCCTTTATAAAGACTATAGTTCAAACTGAATAACAAAATCCCAGTGATTGGGCAGAATATGCAGGTCTTTAGTAAGCTGCAGGACAATCTGAGGAGTACAGTCCAAAAGGATTAAGCCTTAGTCATTACATATACCAGTCTAGTTCAGGTTTGTGTTCAGTCACTGTTTTTCTAGGGAGAGAACACCATTAGAGACTAGAAGTTCAACAAGCAACAACAAAACAAGATTTTATTCTGCAAGTGAAGGCCACACGTTCCTCATTAATACACTATACAGCCATTTGAAGCGAGAGGGTGCAGTGCAGAACGGGGGCCAATCTAGCAGGCTGTGATGTGCTAGTAGCCCTTTACCTTGGGCTCCCCCAAGTTGGTGAGAGAGCTGGTATGGAGAGCTCTTAGTGGGGGACAGAAGGAGGTGGAAAGGAAATGAAGAGACAGAAAAGGCAACAACATTGGGCTTAATCTTTTTTGGAGCAACCAATTAAGTGCCTTGTGGAGAAATGCTGAAAGTAAATGACCTGACCCTTTAAGAATTATTCTAGAAAAGGGAAGAATAGAAAGTCTGAAGAGGTCTTCATGCAAAAGAGCTACTGCTCGTTAGGTTAGTTTTAGATTTATTCATTGTGTTGGATGCAAGTAATGCTAAGCCATAGGGAAAAGAGCATGTTAGTTGCAAAAACAGCATCTCATTAAATAACGTGAAGGATAAGAAAGTCATAGGTGCTTAATGTAGTAGCATTACTCAGTGATGAATCGCCAGAGCAGGCATATTTGGATTTGCAGAAAACATTTCAATGAACTGAGAAGACAAACTGAGTGGCTTTATAGGGTCGTAAAAACACGTGTCAGAAAATATATAGGGATTATAAATAAGACCTCTGTTGAACTGCAGCAATATTAATAAAACTTTAAAATGAACTGGAAAAGGCCAAGAAAAGAGCAAGCACAGATGACATGATAACAAGTTAATCAATTCCTCATCAGCATGTAATAGGGGAAGTACATACAAATATTAAAAAAGAAGGTACCCATAATGATCAGTATGATACAATAAGCAGCGTTTTCAAATCCCATGACTTCTTATGTCTCTGTGATAAAGCCTGCTTTTTTTTCAGTTTGCTACATTGATATGAGTAGAATTTTAAAAATACAATAAAGATTTCATGAATGAACTGTTTACCAGTAAATAAAATCTTTTTGGATGCAAAATTCTTTTCATATTCTCCAATCAGTTCTTAACAGAAGTCTGGCTAGAGCAGAATTTCCCAAGTTCATTAATATCTTAATAAAGGTTTGATACATTTCCAGATTTGTATTTCAGCCCCTTACCTAGATAAGAGCTATGATTTCTGTCCTGTAGAATTTTCTCAAACACATGGCTTGGAAAGGTGGTGACCCTGTCTGAAGACTCGTGAACTACTGTTCCACTCCAGTCATAGGCCCCAACAGCACCCAGCAGCAGAACATCCTTTAAAATATAAAAATCAACATTTTAGAACTACCTATTTCAGAAAAAGTGTGAGCGAAGCTGAAGTTACCATACGTAATTTAATACATCACTGTGTTTAAGGCAGTGATGTACAGTCTAATGACTGCAAGCAGTAGACTGGATCTGCTTATAGTTACCACTTACAGGCAGGACTTTACTGCCCTATTAAGAGGGATTATCACCCCTCTGCTGCAAGAGGATAAGTGACTGCTTTAGCTCCCAGGGCACTGCAACTCAAGATAAAATGGGTTTATTTAAACACTGTGATTATTTCCTAAGTCTGTCCACCCTGGGGTTGGGCTTACCAAGTCTATGCTTTTATGCACTCATGATCCCCAGAAGACTGAGGATCAGACAAACAAAAATTGTAAGAAAAAGCTAAAGCCCCATTTTTACCAACAAAAGTGCCAATGATGGCACACAAAAGCTGATGGAAAAAGAGACAAAATTTCATTCTCTAAGTCTGTTGTAAGGAGATGTCCTTGAGAGAACAGTTAAATCGAAAATCCAAATGAATATGGGTTATTATACAGAATACTTAATACGGAATATACTTAGACTTGTACACATAAAACAAACACAGTTTAGATTATTCACATTATTAAAATTATTTACTAAACTGAGATACTGTAATAGAAAACTGTAGAAAAATAGTATGTATAATTTTCCTGAAGAAAACTCCAAATCTTTCTTAATTTTTTTCCATTTCTTAGCACCAAGTGCTTGGTAAATTAAAACTTCAATTTGTGCAAATACAGAGGACTTTCATTCATTACTTCATTCATCTTTAAGGGCTATGAGAAAGAAACAACCTTCCTGTATTTTTAGTTGAAATGTGCTTGAACCACCCTCGAATTTTACAAAAAGGATCTATTTGGTCAAGATAATCTTAAAATTGATTAGCAAGAAAAAGATATCTGATTTAGTATTCTTTCTAATTTCTAAGTGAAATATGCTTTAAACAAATGTTATTAACTTCATAAATATTAGATGAATTCTTTTCAGACTTAATTTATTTACATCTTGGTGACTGCCTAGAAATATACCAGCTTTACAGTATGGTTTCAATTATTCTGAGTTACTCAACTAGAAAAATTAACTTGGAGCAATTGCATTTTTCATGCTACGTGAACTCAGAAATCACTGAAATGATTGGATTAACACCTCTCAAAATCATTACATGAAAGAAACTATTACTCAACTTCACATATTAATGTACATTTTTTCATTTTAGGGATAGAAAGCATCTATTAGAAGCAATTTTTGCAGTATTCAAATAAAAAAAAGTCAATGACAACAATTTGACATTCTCTTGCTTGTAAAAAAATCTTAGAATCTGTCATTGTTTTATTAATCTTATTTTGTTGTACTTACAAGCATTCATGTCTACATAATTACATCTGTTTGTATCATTAAATAATTAAATGCACATACCTTCTTTTGTGAATAATATGCACTGAAGCCCACCTGTGACATTTCCATTTGGAATGTATCACCTTGATCTGTACCTGGCAAAACAAATATTTACATATGGTTAACCCTATAGAACCACAGAAGAGATCCAATATTGCTGCCTCTAAGCATAGCTACATAAGGACTGTATGTTATTTTTTCCAAATCCACTAATTCTCCTAAAACATTTCGAACATTTACAAACAATGGAAATCTGAGAGCTAATAAACTGTAGAATATGTGGAGGATTTACTGGCAAATTGGTAAGATGGAGCCATGATGCTATGAGCCTCTTCCAAAAAAAGGCAGAAGATGATGAAAAGATGGCTTGCATCAGTCTGCACAGTGCTGTCACTGTGGCTAATCTTTTTATGTTTCCTAGGAAGCACTAATAATACACTGAAATTAGCATCTTTAATAACTGTATATTCACAGCTTTCAAATGAATGTTTCTTATCATATAGGACTTATAAAACTTATAACTGTCTTGAATAATACTATGATGCGCAGGAACATTTCCTAAGCTAGATGGATGGACTCAGGTAACAGAAATTCAATAGGAGTACAAAAAACCCAAGAGGGGGAGCTCACCCAGTCCCCTTGACTTGTGTTAGCAGCATGGGCCTGGGAAAGAACAGACAGACGTGAAAGAGAAGGGAAGATTTCATCCTGAGCGCAGGAAGGTTGCAGCCATGAAAAGCTCCTTAGGGAAGGCTGAGGGCAGGTCACAAGTCTCCCAAGCATGGTTTAAATCTGACTTTAAAAAGCTCGCTTTTGGGGGGACAAAGTCACTGTGAGTCACCTCTACAGCACCTTCCTCCAAACAGTACACAGAGGACCGACCGACTGTGGGTGATGCTAGGGATAGAGCCTGGTAGACACCACACAGATTGTGTTACTGTAGCTTTTCAGTTCTGTAATCAGTAACCTAATCTTCTGATTTGCTTTTTAAATTCACAGCTGCTTAGCATTAACAGAAAAACACAAGTGTAAAGATACCTTTACTCCTCCGGTGGTAATAGCTCCAAATACATTTGGATGCATATGGACAAGCCCACGGTGGATGCCTGAAGCAAAGGATTTGACTGACTTTTTCAGCAAGTGGGAAATATTTCCCAGAAACTAACTTGAAGATCAGGCTCATTAGGGGTGGGGTAGCTGGGGGAACACCTGTGCAAAGCAGAGCCCTCCTGGGGAGCAGCCTGCAGCTCCAGCTGCCCCTCGTTTTCACAGTACTAGACTAAGGTGAAACTAAATAAAATCGTTAGCTCATCAGCTGAGAGAATCTGATGTAATTTTTCAGAGACATTGAGTATTTTACCTTCTATACTAAAAATGCGCTCTCCAAGTGTTCCTGCTTCTTCCAGCAGTGCAGCCTCAGATGACACATTAAAGAAATACTTGTCTGTTGGATGACTTGCAATTCCTTTGATTTCTTTAATTAAGTTTTTAGTATCAAGTTCATGCCTGATTAAGTATCCCAAAACCTTGGGTAAAAAGAACAAAATAAGAAGAGTGAAGGAAATCATGGTGTTACTCCATTTTCTCTGTATTATTTGAGTAAATATTCTACATATTTTTTTTTAAAAAAAAAATACATTCATTCATATTACCGAATTGTTTATCAGACTGTACTACAGAAGAGACCATTCAGACAGAAAAAATACATAAACCAAAGCAAAGGAGAAAACCACTGAAGTTGCTCAGGTAATACTGGTTTTGCTTTTTCAGCCAGTTGAAGACCAGTATTTCACTCATTCATAAAGATTAATTTCACCTAGTTTCAGTCTCACCAGTCTAACAATGCATGCATTATATACAGCTTATATATAGGACATGCACTTTCGTACATACACAACAAAAGGATCTTTCAAAAAATTGCAATCATATATATAATTACAGTATTACTTACAGCAATGCCGAATCTGGTTATATTATCTTCATTGCATTTACCTATCACTGTTTTCAAGTTGGAGCCATCGTGTGATTCACCATCCGTCACAACAACCATTACTTTTGTGGCTGTCGGACGTCCTCCCGATTCAGGTGAGAAGGCGTACTGTCTGTTATAAAATATTGGATTTATCACATCAATTTATAATGGATGGAATTCGGTATATGTACTGTAATGAATATGTCCATCACTGACTTAGAACAAGGTGCATCTGTAGTGCTTTTTATTTGGAAATTAACAATCTGCAATAAGAATTTTCGATTATGCTCCTGACAGCTTCTTCTCAAAGCACTGCTCAAAGAGGCATCAGAAAAGTCATCAAGGAAGTAGGAAAAAACCGAACAAGTAGGACTGGATGGTATTTCTGACAGAAATGTACATTCCAGGGAAAACAATGTTTTTTTGTACAAATGTTTCTAAATAAAAAGGGCTTTTGTCAGAACTATTAATGTTTTGTAACATCAGAGAAGCCAGGAATTGGATCCACCAAGTTCAAACAAAAGGGGAAGAGTATTAATAATAGGTTCCTCAATACCACTACAAATATTGACTCCACTGAAGGCTGAGTCTGTCCCTAAACAAGATTTTCAAGACCATTTGATTCAGCATGTATTTTGGCCTAGAGTCCTGTCCTTGGTTCAACTGCAAAATAGCATCTTCCTATTGAGAAACGGACCTGGTTTGTATACATATTCAGACTCACGGTACATTGTTTTACATTTTTCCTATTTTTCATGCTGCTGGTGCTGCAGTGACAAACTGACAACAGATAAGAGATCTTATTTTGTCTGCAATCAGCCAAGGCCTGCCCTGCAAACATTAATGTTACCAGTCCCACTGAATTCCTGGATAAACTTGACTTCTTTCAGTGGTCTTGTATCTTTCCTAAAAGCTTGTCCATAGTCTTCAACACACTGTCATGTTTTGACATCTGTGACAGCCCAAACAATTCTGTTGAATACCAGAACTACTTTAGTGTAGAGTTTAACCCAATGGTTAAACAGATGGTTTTTGGCAAGTCTAGTTTACATATCCCTGTACTGTTCTGCATGGCGCACTGTAAATGTACCTGAAGGATTCTGCCTGGCACTGGGAACCTCCTCACAGGCTCCGAGCACGTGCACTGCCAGTGGGAATGAAATTCAGGATGTGGCCTTTGCTTCGTAAGGTAAGTTACAATAGTAGCACAGCAATCATCAATGCGTTTTACCTTGCATTGTCAATGGCCTTGAAAGTATTAGTCAGATCTCCTCCCTTCTGATACGTTCCCTCCATTGCTTTAACAACCTCATCCTTTGTTTGATATGTATTCAAGTTGAACACTACACGGGGATTATTAGCGTACTGAATTAAACCCACCTATGCAATAAAGAAATTATGTTAGATTATCGCGCATTACAATCAGATACATAGGCTCATTACTTATTTGTCAGTTGGAGTAAAAGATCTGCAGATGCACATGGGGTTATAATTTTCTTTCAACACATATAAAACCAATTAATATTAACACATTTGGAAAGCAAATAAAGCTAAAATGCTCTTGCACCCTACATCCTTTATTATGGACTACAACATGTTAATGCAAACAATCTGAAATAGTAGGCATTAAATGTTTGCTTGGTTACTTCTGGAAGAGCTGATGGATAGCAATAATACAGGGAGCTCTGGGAAAAATGAGAAAATAGCAAAAATTCTACAAGCTGACAGCACCTCAGTCTGATCTCTTCTAAGGAAATCCTAAAGGTTAGTTCCTTGATAGCACTGCAAACCCTATTTGTTTTTAATACAGGTGAAGCTAAAGACATGTGCTAGGATGTACATTTAGTATGAAAGAAAAAAAGAGGAGAAGATGCTAAAGGTGAGGTTCAGAAAGGACTGAGCAGGAAGCCTAGCTTTTAAGCACCTCACTTCCAAAGTCGCCCAAGGAAGAAGGCAGCCTTTGGGAGAGAGATTTCCAGTGCCCCAGTCTTTGTTCCCAGAACTGTTTGTGGAAAATGGACAACTGTAAAGACAGAAAATGTTTTTTAAAAAGGCAATAAAATTTTCCTTACCATCACCAAATTAAAAGGAAAAAAGAACTCAAAGATCAGACAGTAACCAAGCAGGAAAAACTCCAATTTTAAAGAGGCAGCAGTTGGAAAGTAAGAGCCGTACGAAAAGCCTGTTATACTTTCAGCACATCCCCACAGACTACATTTTCATTACTTTTACACCTAATCCATGAAAGAGATCTGACTCCACTAGATATAACCTAGACTTCTATTTCAGTTGGTTATGTTTTGGATCAAATTACTAATCCCTTTTGAAATAGGTTAGCTGTGAGATAAAAAACCCAATACTGAATGATACAAGACAACTGTGTAATCTGTGGCTTTGGGAGAGGTACTGTAGTTATGCTAAAGCATACTTGGTTTCCTTTAAAATTGCTAATAAAACCCACTGCCTTTTTTTTTTTTTTTTTTTTCTTTCTTAGAGATGTCTTTGACTTACCTGGGTTTTGTTCAGGCCTATGTCTAAGCCTTGTACAAATTTTTTCAAAAATGCCCGCACTGCATCCCAGGGATAAATGCTGTTTGACTCATCACAAACCACCACAACATCTACGACAGAGGAACACTCTAAAACAAAAACAAAAAGTGGAGATTAAATGCACTTTCATTCTCAATATACTTACAACTCTTTGGCTAAATCCAGAGGTGCATATTTCGGTCTCAAACAGGCAACACTTTAGATCAGGAAGGTTTTGCCAGAATGAGGACTCAATAGCAACATATGCAGATTTTGAACCTGCGCTGGTGCAATACCTCTGAATTCAGAGGATTGAGTCCGTATTAATATCAGCATTGGATCACGATTTGTCAGTCCTTACGTGTGAATCCCAGGACTTTGCTTTTTGCACATACATTTTTTAAAAAATCCCAAATTAAAGAGTCCCCGACACAACATATCTTGATTTTGTTTGATATGTTTTTTTAATTGAATCTGCTTTGCACATGTTGTCTTACTTTGAACAGCAGGAGAAAAGCTTCTTAGGATCTGGAAACTTGGACTGATTTCAGAACAGACTCCTGTTGCATAGTATTGGCTTCCACACTGCTGTGCCCACAAGGGACCACAAGTCTTTAAAAATAACAACAAAAAGAAACTATAAAAATAACAAATACTAGTCTCACCATATCTATATACAAAAGCACAATAAGCAGGACTACAGGCATATAGGATCAGAGAAGCCCTCTTAGGTTATCACGCCAAATCCCTTGCAATCACGGTCACAGTGTAACCCCTTTCACAGACCTTCTCATTAAAAGGATTTTCTATTCATGATCACCCTAGTACATCCTTCTGCAAGCTGGCCCTTCCAGACTACGCGCAGCTGTAACATCTAGGGAGCGTGGCTTGCTCTGCAAGGAATCCGTCTTGCTTTAAGCCACCTGCCCTACGAACTGTGTTTAAAACCAGGGCTGGTATTTGCACATGGCTTGTAAGCGTGCAGAGAAGTACTTCCACTAGCCAGGAGGTGGCATCCGAGCCACGAGCAGGCACGTCGCTGCAAAGGCGGAGAGGCGCTTTTCTGGAGGTACGTCCGATTACCGACAACAGCGTGACCGGACTGAAGAGTTTCGTGACCGGTGCACGCACACGCGCGCGCACACACACACACACACACGCGCGCTCTGACTAATTTGAGAAGCCTTGCTCCCACCGGAAATTCACTTTGCCAAAATATTTTCAAGTTAAGCTTCACCATCACCTCCAGTGAGGGTGCAGCCTCACGGTATGCACTGTCCTATTGAGCGGCACCTAAAAGGAGAAGTTTGGCCCTGGCCTCACATACCCCTTGGCTCCCTGTTTCACTGCCTTCCGGGGAAGATAATCTTGTTTCTTTGCTGAAAATGATCTCTCTAAAAAGAAACGTTTTCACCTGGATCAACCAGCTGGTTGCATGACAGCCACCTCTGATACTAGAAGGATTTTTACACTAGTATCCAGATAAAAAAAGACAGATACTGAGACACTATCTTGTCGTGAGGATATGGGGAGGGATTTTCTTTTTAAAAGAAAATCATGTTAGGAACTTAAGGAAAAAATAGAACTTCCATATAACCTCTGTCCAACAGTTCTGAAAGAAATGATAACTTCATTATGTACTTTCTGATTGCCATATCCAGTCAGGAGAGTCTGGAAAACAGAAAATGCACCACCTCTATTTAGGAACAGAAGAGAGACTGAACAGCATTATAACCCTTTTCTCAAGAACATTGAAAAAAAATGTAATTAAATGCAGAAGTAAATGGAAAATGAGCTAAATTGCACACTGGTTTACCAGTGGTAGAACACAGCAAACTATCCTATTTGACAAGATGGCAGATTTTCTAAACAAGAGAAGGGCAAGTATATCTACATTATCTGATCTTGACATAAGTGCTCTTTTTAGCTGCTACATGGGGCATGATTAGTTTTACTGGAAAAGATGGATATTAACAGAGGTGAGAGGTACAAAATAAGTAATCTGTATCAGTAACTATGAAGCTGGAGGACAGTTACTAGTCTTGAACTTAAAGATATTTTTAAAGTTATGTTTAGATCAATCTCATCTGCCCGTTTTCTAGTCTTCTGTATTAGCGGTAACTCAAAATTGTGATGGTAATCTTGAACCAAAAAATAGAAATGTTCTAATAAACTTTGCTGATCTTCACTTTAGGGGAAAAAAAAAGGGAAAAGCTCTAATGTTCTAGCATTGTTAGAGTCAGAAATCTAAGATGCATCATTAATGCAGGGGAAAAGTGGGGGATCCCATGTCAAGAACTGATGAACTTGAAAATGGAATATTAGAAAGGGGCACAGACTTGCCCTTAAAGACTAATGTTAAGAAATGTGGACATAAACTGGGAGCTTTTTGAGCAGAAGAGAGAGGAGCAGATGGATCGGACTCTGGTTGATTATAGGGTGATCAGAAGCATGCAGCCAGCATGCAAAGCAAACACGGCCTAAAGACAGGTGACAAGAAGCACTTGCAGTTGAGACAGGAAAATACCAAATACAGTATATAGTGCCCTGGAAAGATTCATGTGGAATACAGCATAGATCCGGTCATTCATGTTCGAGAGAGGTATATTTTAAAAAGCGCATTTCAGCCAAAAAACTCTGTTTGTTTAGCAAAGCGAAGGACAAAGGAGAACCATTGTGAGGTGTTAAATACAGAAGGGAGATTTTACATGTAGGGAGATGGGAGCTGTTCCTTTCAACTAAAGGCACAGCACTGCCCCAAGAACAAACGGATAGAAACTTAGATCAGAAATCCGGAAAAAAGTTGTTAACCACCAGTGAAATTCTTAAGCACCTTTCCAACAGGACTAAGCACGCCTCAGAAAAATGCAATGAGCACGTGGAAATGACTGCCCTGTACTTAGGATACCTGTGGGAAGCAATCACATGGCATCAAACCGCTGAACCAGCAGGACTCAGGAGCTGCGGCACAGACACGCTAGGCTGGGTCACGCTCCACCCAAGCAGCCCAGGGATGCAGCACAGACTGGTGCAAGTGGATGGAGGCTGAGAGAGAAGCAGCCACAGGAGGAAGGAGCATGGTGAGCTGGGAGGAGGAAGGCCTAAGCATAACCCAAAGAGCCTATCACAGAGGCCAAGTGCCAGAGACAGCATCTCCGAGTGAAGCCCTGGCTGGCAGCAGCTTGCAGATACGAGCAGACAGTCTCTGCTTGTTGTCCAATTCTTGCCACAACTAAGTCATGGGGCTTTTGAGATTTGTGGAGCACCTGTCTCCAGTACTCTGTTCTCCTTACGTTAAAAAGAACTCCTGTCACCAAAGATGTGGCTAACTGTTCATGTCTTAGCATTCAACTTTTTTTTCTGTTACTTCATGCAATTTAAGGAGAATCAATCAATAACATGTGGATCAGGAAAATCTTTTTAACTGAGAGAAGTATTATTAGAAAATACAAATTTTTCTGCATGAGATGTTTCGAATAATTTCAATTACTGATACTGATTAAAAGTGGGTATGCATGGGACAGTATTAACAGTAATTAAAGGTATTATCCAAGAGACAGAATAAGATTTTTTTATTCAATATCTTCTCAAACCAACAACCAAGAAGAGCACTGTTGCTGTATTTTGAAGTCACGATTAACTTTACTGAGAGCTGCTGGAAAGGTTGGAATTGGACGTAGTTCAGTGAATTGGGCTATGTGGTAATGAAGATAATAAACATTTGAATACTTCTGCGATTACTAGGAAGGTGCAACAGAGAAATACAATACAAGCTTAAATTGAGCCTCAAAGCTCTTTTGTGTGTAGTTTGTTTCACTTAATTACTGCACATGCCTACAACGTATGCTTCGAACTGGAATACATCTACACTGCAACAGTTTTCATGCTTACAGTTAAGATTGTAAAAAAGCATATTAAACAGGCATTAACTTCCTTTCAATCACAAAATCTGTTTTACAAGCTCCAAGAAGAGTGGTTTGCAGAATATAGACATAGAAAATGCATCCTCCTCCAGCTCACTAACCAAATAAAACATATCGCAGATCTACGGGACTAGAAATCCTAACATGTCAGGAGAACAGTCACTGTGCAAGTGCGTATGGTGGAGGAGAGATCCCATACTGTCTTTTGGAAGTATAATCAGAACTATATAAGTCTGCCTTAAAGATGTCCATGGTGGAAATATTCTTGCCAAAGTTGTCTGACTTAAAATACAGAATCTTTAATTACATGCCTTTCAATAGCATATTTAGATAAATTATGAAGGAGAGAATTCATGATTTTCCCGAGTGTGGACCCTAGGTAATGACAGTGGGATGGAATATTTTAAAATATGCAAAATATGTATTAATGTATGCTGCATAATAAAATACGTTCAGCTTGGACTTATAAAAAAATGTGGAGAATTCTAGTTTCTTCATTCTCCTCAGGAATTTCTGAATACATCCTTGATACGTACCAAAAATCCTCCTGTTTTTGAGTTCTGTATCAGAGTCAAGCCAAGGTTCATGTCTTCCTTTATCTCAGTCACATTTGGGATATTTATTAAAGCTGAAATAAAAAGAGATTAAGTAATGACAGAATAGTAAATAAGATGTAGAAGCAATTTAGTAAGTTAGAATTCCTTTTCTAAAGCTTGATTTCTCAGAATCTAAGATGCCTTTTCTAAATGGCTGCATACAATTCCGAGACAAAAGAAACAAAAGCTAATATTTGTCAAAAATTTGCTAATCATTAACTACAGACATGAGTTAAGTTTGGCCATTTAGAGCCCCTGCCCTCACAAGAGCTGAAGGCAAAAGAGAGGAAGAGAAGGTCTACCTATGGAGGATTTTTGGCTGGCTGCGGAGCTGCAGCCGAGCAGCTACTGTTACATTCCTCAGGACATCAGACTCTTCTGATCCAGTGTCAGGCTTTAGATAAAAACCTGGAAGGAGCAGTGGAGGACAGAAATGCTCTGCACCACAAATAAACACAAAGCAGGCATCTCAGCATGCTCTGCTGCCCCGTATTTTCACTGTGTCCGAAAGTTAATCCCATTTTAGACTTAGTTTGCAAACACACAGAGGCAGAAGAGGCTTCACATCCACTTGCACAGTCATCCCTCATTCACTCCACATTCACAAGTCCTCCTGGGTGTACCAGCATGGACCGCCCCCCCTGCCTGATACCTGGACCTGAGGCCCCCCTAAGCTGTCTGGTCCAGCTGAAAGTTTGCTGGTGAACACACGCACACCTGCTTCGGGGAAGATAGAGACACTCCTTCCCCCAGCAGCCCGCACCAGGCGCCTGGGCTGTGACCCACCGCCCCGCTCCAGCCACCAGCGCGGAGCCCCTCACTGACGCGGAGCCCTGGCCCCCACCCCCAGCTGATGGTTTTGGGACAGACGCCGTTCCAGCCCCGTGGCTGGAGGTTGAAGACCCCAGCTGCTCCGGTAGCAGATGCTGAGACCCCCGTGGCTCCGGCAGGTGCCACCGCGGGCCGGGGTGCCCACACGCCCGCCCGACTCCGGTGGCAGGTGCCAATCTTCGCTCACAGGCAGGTGGGTCTCACCAGCAGCAGCGGGCACTGAGTCCTCACAGGACACTCACACAGGCAAACACAAGCACGACAGAGACTGAGGTTATGCAGCAAGAGAGCTGAGAAAAGATTTAATAAAATAGATCGGCCTGGTACAAAAATGAGGAAAAACTGAAGAATTGTAGCGAGACATTGTTCATTACAACTTACCTTGCAAATTCAATTTTTTACATGTGGTTTTGGATGTACCAACAGGACATGCATAGATATCTCCAGTTCTGTTAGCTGGATAGCCACTCCAGGGTGAACCAACCAACAACCTAAAGTAACAGGAACTTCATTAGGTCTTTAATAATACTGGAAAAGTCCAGCAGCATTATTGCATAGTACACTGTAAGTAACAGGTAAAGAGGCTTTTACCAGGTAAGTGCCACCTAAGGCACTCAGGAGTCTTCTCCAGAGCTGTTCAGCAGCTTTACTTGCATGTTAATACATTGGATTCACCAGGAACAACTTTGGTGGAGAAGCCTCTGGGGATTAGGCTGCCTCATATGTGTATACTGTTGTTTCTGTGACATTACATCGTAGTGTCAGAAGAAGTACAGCAAAGATATTAACATATACAGATGCACACAGATGTAGAAAGATATATATTGGGGATTGAGAGACAAAAGATTTATTGTCCTGTCAGTTAATGGTTAACTGATTCCTTTTAAGTTATTCTTTCAGCTGGTAAGAAGCATTTCCTACAGGATCTGCTCAGCAACAGTCAAATGCTTATGTCTGAGCTTGAACACTACCACACCTTGACAACACTGAGTCAGAAAGAAAATACTGCAGGCAATAACAGTCTGCTGCATGAAGTATTTAATCCTGAACAAGAAAGTTAAGACTTATGGTAATTTGTGCCTATAATACAAAGTGATTCACTTTCTCTGACTCATTCCTTCGTCTGCCATAAGGTTTCCCCTCCAATATCTGCTCCTCAAGATCCCTTTAATTTTTATCTGAAAGCCTTCACAAAACCAATTAATTCACCACCTGGGAATACTGCTTAAGAACACCTATTTTTCAGCACAACTCTCTGAGAAAGTGAAACCACCAGACAGTATAGGGCCATGTAGAGCTGGAAGAGAAGGACAATTCTTAGTACAGTTTAACATGCAGTGAAATAAGGGTAAGGCAAAACAGGACCACAGGAAGATGACCTCAAGGGATATAAAAAAATGAAACGGACTATTAGAAAGCAGGGACTGTGGGTATTTGCTCCAGCAGCAATACGACTTTCCTTTCGTACAGAACAGTCTATGTTAGTCATTAATGCATTTATGGGACAGTAAAAGGACAAGCGATGGGACCCCAGTACAGAGTACGGAATGTCATAAAAACCCATCTTTTTTAGTTGGTCAACAGGTTGCTAAAAGCAGAATTGTCATCCTCTAAAATTTTATAGGTAGCTAATGCAAATAACCTTGCACAATAAAAAGAACACATTTTATGAAATTATTATGTTTCAAAACTATATATTGCTATATATCATATTAACTTTCCAGGGATCATCTGATTTTACTGCTGCAATTTTATAACTAGTTTGAACAAAATGGCTTTGATAAAATTACATAGTTTTAGATGCACAAGCAAGAGGTTGAGTCTTTTTTAGCTTTCTCAGAGAAAATACCGCTAACTGCATTTTTTTTTAGTTTATTTCACCTGTTAAACACAAACATAAGAGCACAAATGTTATTCTGTTTTACCAGTTTGGCTGGGGGTAACTTCAGATTCTATTTTCTGTGTGTAGCAATATTTTAAAATACCTGCCTCCTTCTCAATTACCTTGCTGAACAACAGTGATTATGCAGGCTGCATGAACAGGATTTTGTGTACTTCTACCATCTCTAAACCCGCAATTCAGTTTCATAAAAATACCTCCCTGTATAAAAACAGTGTCTGTTACACCAGCTGTGAGAAGACCTCTGATATTCTTCTTGTTTTCTGAAGAACATAGCCTTTTCTGCATAGCTCAGGACCAAATAACCAGAGCTCATGAGAAACAACTCCATCAGTCATGTGCCGATAGATAACACAACCCGCGAACACTTGCAATGACAACACAGAGCTGGAGCTGCTCAATAGTGATTGACAAAAGGAAGACATGGTGTTACAGTCTCCACCCTTGTTAGGTACTACAGAGTTATTTACAGTTATAAAATTCTAACTGGGCTGATGGAAGAGAGGAAAGGCTAACAGTTTTGGTGGAAACAGGAAGCAGTTTTAAAAAGGATGGCAGAACTGCATGTGTAATAGCTGAAACTGCAACAGCTTTTCAGCATTAACTGTCAAGCTGAACATTGCACTGTGTACATTTATAAATATTTGTATGCTTTTTCTAAGTTTCCCAGAAGGCAAATGTATTTCAGAGTCCCTGCAGGAAGACAGCTACTGTTCAACAAATGACCTTAATGGATCTTGGAAATACCCCCTGCACCACTCCGTCTGGTCACAAAACTCACAGTAAATCTCTGCACTGCACTGGCATCGCTCTGCAGCCATGGGTTTTCCTGAAGCCCAAAGCACATAGTTTCACTCACAAACAGAGTGAGAACAAGAGGAGGAGAAGAGAAGGAGAAGCGTGCTTGAGCACTAGCTGTCCCCAAATCCATGCCTAACTAACTCCAACCCTCACCCTTGCTATTGGCATAAACTAGAGATAAACGCCATCCACAGCGTTTAGAAAAAGCAGTTCTCTCCCTTTCAGCATGCATATTTGCGCTCACTCCATGGGCTTTATGTCGCTCAGCAGTAATGTGGCCCCTGAAACTCCTGTCTTCCCCAACCTCAACATTAATTCCAACCCAGACATCTATTTATAACAAGGACACATCACTATACCCAATCCACTTCTAGAACTCAGTATTCACAACTGTATTTTACTTCTGTTAGCCCTAAAAGTAGCCTTGTAGCTGTTGTGTGGTACAAACACAAAAATGTATGTCAAACAAGACAAACTCTTATAATTTTAATCCCAAATCTAAATCTATGCCAACTGTGCCCAAAGCAAACTTAATTTTGTCTTTCAGTTAGCTTGCACTCCTCATACTTTACTGGAAGTTATTATAGTACCTTCTCCTTTGCTGTATTAGCCTTCCTTGTAGATTTGTAAAGTCCATGAATCTCAATGCCATAACTATGCTGTAGGCCAGAAAATGCCACTCCATACACAGAATTTAACGCTTAGAACTGACACTGTGATTTTCAGAAATGAACAGAGTTATTAAAGCCCTTCCCTTATTTACTTAACTAGAGTAACCTGCCATTAAAACGCTCCGGAGAAAAAGTTATTAACAAACTTCTGCCAAGCCTAGCCCTCTACTTTTAATTGCCAACCTTCAAGGTCCTAGGAAATAGCTTAATTATTATTTCTCTTGTATGCTGAGCCTTACTTAAGCTTAATACTAGCCTTAATCTGTATTAGAAATCAGCAAGTCCTACTTGCCTTTGAAAATTAACATAAACCGTTACAGTAGAGAGCAACACAATACTGCTCTGGGAAAATGCATGTGTATCTTTCTGAAACATCAGAAGTGAAGAAAGCAAAAGTGTATCTGGCTAGCATCCTGCTAACTACAAAAATATTTTTTTACTGTGATTAAACAGGATGTACATGAAGGAGAGTGAAGCAGAATGTATCAGCAAAGAATGCAAGAAATGAGTACTAAAATACTTGAAAATGCTTGTTTCCAAATAAACTGTATCATGCATACTATATTAATTAAGGGTCTTTTTCAGCCATGAGTTAAATATTTATTTTTACAAAAATTCCTCATGTGTCCTTGTAGACTGTCTTTACACAATACTATAGTGATTAGCATGTAATATTGTCACTGATTTTATTATTCAGCTCCTTAATCAGTCTCCAACACTGTATACAAAGCAATAGAACTACATGAAGTCAAATAAAGTTCAGTGGCAATGCTATACCACACAGGCTGCAGGAGTGGCAGATCAAAGTGCAACAGGAATTATTTCTGGGAAATTACACCATGACAAAGCTAGTAACTGGCAAAGTGTGAGGTAGCAGAAAACAAAATCAGAATTCATGGTGAAGGGCTGAATTCCCAGCTGTTGTCAGTGCACATTTTATATTTTGTTTTTTTTTCTTTTCATGCATTTGCTCTTTAGTGGGGTTTTTAAAACACAAAGATGGCTAATAGGAAATAGGAAAATAAAAGCAGAAAGGACCTCTTAAATCATCTGGCTCTCTTCCCTACAGTTACAGGAGGCGATGAATAGATACGAAAACCAGAAAACTCTTCACTCTCATAGATGCTTCTCTGCACGCCCTAAAACCCTTATCACCATCTAAAACTTTCGATCCTTTGAACGGAAGACTCAAAGCTCCAAAAACTACAGAGAGCTATGGCAGAAGAGTTTGACTGACAAACTTAAAAGGCCTAGAAGATGGAAGCCAGAGCTGCTTCTCCAAGCAGGAAAAAGGCAAACTGTAGGGCATGCAGTCGGGGGAAGCAAAAGGTGGGCAAAGAACTCAACGTTAGCAGTGATGCTGGCACTGAAAAGACGGAGCTGTAACAATGGCAGCATTTTGTTAAAATAATAATAATAAAAAAAAGCTGGCAGAAATTTCCCTCCTCATTAAAATCAGAAGGCTTTGAAAATGTATTCATTTCAACAAAAGGTGCTACAGAAATTTGTCTTTTTGGCAAAACTTCGTACTGGTCTGAAGAGGCAACACACCACCTCAGGAGAAAGGCTGCTGGGCTTTGACAATTAGTGAGCCATATGCAATGATTTTTAAAACTAGTGCAATGATTATGTGATACATCAGTAAGGACAGTGCATATTAAGGTGTCATTACTGACATGATACGGAATGAAACAAAATATTTTTAAAAAGAAAAATCCCGTAACATAAATTCCAAAAGAAAATTTAAAAATCCCAAATCCTAAGCACACAGACACAATTGAGCAGGGTGGCTGCACCTTGATACCAAACAGTACCTCAACAGCAGACTGAGATTTTAGCTCTGTTGTGATGTATCCACATACGTGTAGGAAAAAGCATTTTAACAGCTATATATAGCTATGCAATCTTCCTCACCTGAGACAGATATAAAACCAAATCTCAGCATGGAGTAAGTACTGTTACCTTTGCAAGATGTCCTATCAGCTGCTGTTCAGGGCATGCACATTCAAGATGAACGTGACAGGGTAAAATCCACCTTTCTAAAATACTATGTTCATAAAATAACAAAGAATTTGGTCTCAATTTAAGGTTCAAATACAGATGATCTCATGACAGGGAGAACCAGAGCGTAAACTGAATGATGCTTCTGTTGTGGCTAATTACTTGTGCAGCAGACTGCCTAAACATTTTTAACTGATGTTCACAATTTTCCTTGAGTTCATTAAAGAGCTCCTGTTTTGAAATTCCCACCAGACACCGTGAAAAGCTTGGCTGTGCTTGACTTGCAAGTTTGTCCTTATTTGTGAACATCACATGCCATCAATGCCCATCAGTGCACAGCAGATGAGTGTCCAATTATCGTGGATCATCTGACCACACAAAAAAGGCTCCCTTGCTGGTTTGTGTCACAGCTTCCCAACATGTACCAGCCCCCTCTATAGCCCTGTGCTCCTGGTTGGACTGTCTGCCCTCTTCTCTCTGAACTCCTCTCCAAGCAAAAGTGATAACATACTGCTGCATGCAGTCCCAATTCTGCAAAAGTTCTCCTCTCTTTATCATTTTCTGTAGCCCTTATTGCCTCAGGAGATGTACCTCCCGGAAATAAAGCTGAATAGTATAACTAGCATCTGCTATTTTTTCTGTATCTCTCCTTTTGGCTCTTTGAGAGAGTACAGGAGCATTTTTAAAGCTGTATTTAACACAGCACCATGTGATTTTATTAACAGAAGCAAGGTCTAGGAAGTGATTGAATTTCTGGTGGATCTCAGATTCCGGATAACCTCTCCCTTGGAGAGAGGTGCCACCCCAGCAGCATTTGATGTGGTGAGCAGCCCCACTGTGCCTGACCAGAGTTTTCATGTGCATCACATTCCTGCTGCACAATGACGGTATCTTCATAAAAGCACACGGTGATAAATGCTGTCCTCTGACAGAAAGCAGCGTCCCGACCTTTTGCAAAGCTTGGACTGTTTATCTCACTCCTTGTTCAGCCATGTCAACAAGCGCTCTGCATGTGGACTGCAGCCTCTGCGTCGCTTATAGGAGAAACAACTCTACTGAACAGCTTGAGTGTTTGTTTTCTTTAAATAAGGCATACAAGATAAAGCTCTATTGCCCCAAGAAAATAGCCTAGAAATTAAGAGAGCAAAAGAGTAAAACATGACAGACTTTTTTTTTTAACACTGCCTAATGATTTCTTGAGAGGGAGACTGACAGAGCTGTTTTGCACTGAAGAGTCTCTAACAAGTCATGGTTACCCGAACAAGAGCTGATAAAATTCCCCTGACTTTTGGGGCCATGGTCACTAGGCAGTGAATGAGCAAATGAAGAAGTGCCTATCTACAGAAAAGTTTCCCAGATTAATAATGTTCATGTACCTGGGAGAAGATAGGAAAAGTTAATCCAAAGCTGCTTTCTTTCCTGAACTCCACCACACATTATCCAAAAAAGTGGTAGTGGAGGAGTTTTTATATGAGAAGTAAAAATAAAACAGGGAAATATAAAACATAAATAGCTTGGGTGAGTCTGGAACCTAGTGCTCCTGTTGCAAGCTTATAGAAAAACTTACAAGAAGGATAAAACGCATGACAGTTTCTCCATGAATGAACCAAAGCATTCAATTCACTTGAGGCAGACACTCTTGTTCTCCCTCAGTGGCTTCACACAGAAGTTTTTAAAAAAGAGAGCTCTGATCTATGGGTGACTAAACACATAATGGAAGCAGGCAGAAACACAGTGAGAAGCCACCACATCATCAGGTGAGGAGAGGGGGTAGGTTGGGAGCCTACGCAATGGAGGGAGAGGAAACACCGAGCTTTTAGTTCAGAGGATAGAGCTCTGCTCTCCTTCTACTTTGTCTCCTGGTCACCAGTGGTCAACACAGTAACACCAGAGACGCAGTGAGATCTAGGTAGTCTTACATCTTTGCATATGCAACCAATTGCAGCTGCACAGTCTCTCCGTGCAGGGCTATGCATAAAGGTCTCAGCTAGCTCAATATTTTTGTATGGGCTTTTCCAAACTTTAACTGTAGAAAAGATTTTCGTATGCATTTCCATAGATTTCAGATTTTGACATCTTACTTTCTTTTTACTGAAAAAAGTTCAGTTACTTACTATCTATCCATCATCACTTAAGCGAACATGCTAGTTTGTGGCTATTTTGGTTCTGACACTGTTTCAGTCTATGGAGAATGACATCTAAAATGCTGTCTTGGCTTATGATAATATATATAACTTGTGTGACTTTCTGCTATAGACTTAAAACCATGTATACACAAATAACCACTTAAAGTAGCTGAGTAACACTGAAATATTCATAGACATATAGTCCTTGTCATGAAAGACACCTTAAGCTTTGTGGATGCTGAGGCTGCAGAAGAGGAAACAATGTTTTTTCCACTAAATGGGCTTACTCTGGATTAATATTTTGAAGTTCTTTTTGAAAACCAACATCACTAGAAAAAATATTTTACTGATTACTCATCAAGCCCAATGTTGTGGCAACAGTGGATTTCACATCAAATTTTATGGCTGAAGGGATGCAGCAGACACAAGGTCTTTGCTAGGATTGTGTTATTATCTACAACCAAACATGCCATCCCTTGAGAAGCAAAAACTTAATACTGTATCAGACACAACATTATATAAATTTACATTAACTTAATTTTAATACTAATAATTAGAACTTCCCAGCCATAATAATTTTTTTTAACCTCAACAATGTTAAAATGGAAAAATATCCCACGTATATGTAATGTGTAACAAAGATACTATTGGTACAGGAAGGAATGAAATAAGAGTTAAAATTCTACAGAAATTGTGAGTCTGAGGAAACTGGTGAATTGGAGATGAAAGTAAAAGATTAACAGAAAGACCGACCTCAGATCGCATTGTGTAAAGGAAAAAAGCCTAAACCTTCACATGCATACATCTTTAGAATATTTCAACTTTTGTTTTAATAACATAAGTATTTATTCATAGAAAGAGAACTCTAATATAAAAACGAATTAACCGACATGCATTTAATTGAAATGCGGAATTATAAAAGTAAAACGAGTTGCAACATTTTTTCCTTAACCTTTTAACTGGACATACAACAAGCTGTTCAAACTGCTTACCATTTGCCTTGTTCATTTATAAACTGCTGAACTGCATATCCAAACTGCTCTCTTGATGGACCAGAAAATATTTTTGCTTCTAGGAGGCCAACATTGTAGGCTTCACAGCACTTATGAAGAATGCCTGTTAACAGAAAGATTATGATTACCAACCACAGAAGTAATTAAAGAAGAATTCTGATGCCAGTGAAAAAGGCTCTTCATCTGTGCCAGCTCCCCCGATAGCAGAAAATAAAATGTAGCCTTTGACACGTGCAAGAAAAAACCATCCTTTTCCCTACCGTACCCACCTGCCCATGCGTAATGCCTGTCTAGCACTCTTTACAGGTGTTATAATATTGTGGGCAGAGATCAATGACTCATTCACTCTTTGCCTTAACAAAAGTTGCAGCATTACTAATGGGAATGTTTTAGCTGAAGGGAGGCAAGAAATATGATTCAGAGGTCTGTTATCCTTTACCGTAAGGCATAAGTTAAGCTTACGGCACAGCAAACACATCAACGGCCTGCTGAGATACATTAAAATGAAAATGCACTGACTGTAACTGCTATTACTGTTTATATTCTAGTGTCTCTCTGCAACTTAAGGTTTGAAGCACTGGAATGAAAATCAGACTATCTACTGCATCAGAAAACCTACGTTTTTCAGTCATTTCATTATCATGCCTGAAGCCTTTGTTTTCAGTCCAAACAGTCTGAACAGTTGTCCAAACAGGAAAACTTAGAAATACAAACATGCAAGATAGAACTGCATTAATAAATCATGACACTTAACACTGAAACTCCACTTCGCTGTGGTCATGGTATTAATTGCTCTTCCTTGGGCACTTGCGTGCTTAAGAATATGGGTATGCCACTCCATGCCATTTTGGGGGGGAGCTGGCAGTGTGCGGTGGGGACAAGGTCCTAAGTGTCACGAGTTTGCAGGGCATGGAGGCCCACTCCTGATTCATATAGGACCTGTTTTCTTTCTGATCAAGAGCTGTGGGTAGACATCTAGGAGAATGTCCACTAGAGAAGCTGCAGGAAAAGGGCCAGAGTCCTCTCATAGCCTGGAGCAGATAACTCCTCCCCCAGCTTGGAGGTTGAAGGACTGAGACAGCGGTGGGATCCCAGAACAAGCTGCAGCCCAGCTGAGGAACACCTCAGGGCTCCTGACAACCCTCCAAAAATGGCAGCGATGGACGAAATCACAACCTGTGGTTGCACTGTGCAGTTACTGCCTGAGGTTCCCAGGTGAGGCAGGTTCACGGAGCTGCTCACGGGTTAAACAACATCCCTCACATTTCCCCTCCCTTCCTGTGTGCCCAGCCAGAATAAGCTTTACCTGCTCTACACACAAAATGTGCCTCACCATAGTTATTTAGTATGAGTCACTGTGTAGTAAAGTGGCAGCCTTTATGATAATCCCTTACAACAGGGACCTTTTAAGGAAAGATGTTCTGATCTTTGGCATCTTTAAAATATAAGCTTAAATTCTAAGTATTTCTCTAGTTTTGATGGGCAGAGAGCTCATTGTTGGTATCACTCTCTTCCAGGTCCCAAAACCAGTTTTGGAAGAGAGGTTAACAGGGATGATACCAGTATAAAACAGCCCATCACAGCAGCTTAGCTGTAATAATAATAACAATAATAACATCATAGTGAGAACATTAAAATCACAACTGCAGGTTTGCGGGCAAAGTTCACGACATGTAAAAAATTTCAATGAATTTTGTACCTTTGCCCAAAGAATGGAAAACACAAACGTTACTAGCAGAAGACTAAATACAACTCACACAGTTACTACTTCTTTACCACAAACTCAAAACAGGAAATCCTATATTAGTTATTTCAAACAACCAGTATCTACAGCTGGCCTCTGGAAAGCAAGCAGTCACCCTTTGCTAAAAGTATCGTTCCTTGAGAAACATCCTTAGAGATAAATATATTTCCTGAGTCATGTTATTTAAGACCAGAGAAAAGAATGTGTACAGACATATCGCTCTGTGTTTTGCAATACCTTTGACACTAAACACCACCACATATATTCATAGTTCAAGTCTGGGTTTTGGGTAGAGGGAAAAGAGGAGTTGAGATAGATATTGACTATTGCCAGTAATTCTTTCATCATCTTGCATTTTATCAAAATATTTTGCTCATGTCACAACATAGGTTTATTTTAGGGTCTGTTGTTTTCAAATTATATTATCCTCAGTCAGAAATCAAGCACAATTTAGCAATGCCCCATTCTCAGAGGCCACAGGAGACTATACCGCAATGCCACCCCACCCCAACTGTAAATACAGAGGAAGAATAACTCTGCAAGTTATACGGTGCACATGGAAATAAACCCTGGCTTTAGAATGAAGAGCCAAAAGTATCCTAGAATGATAAACATTTCCAGTTTGACCCCAAAGACATCTAGAGAAAAACTCTTGACTGCCTGGACTCTGTTACACAGTTACTAGCAAATCACACTGCTAGCCAAATTGTAACTTTGCTAAATGTCTTCTGTCTAAGTGCATTGGCCAACTTCAGTGCAAATGCATGGAAGATCTTTCAAATTGTGTCCAAGGCGAGGGTTTTATTAAATGCTAGAGCCAGGGCAAAAATTTCCAGAACTGGATAAAACTACAGAGACCAGATGCCAGAACCAATAGCCTGAATGGAAGTTCCCCTGCTGGTTCAAATCCCCCTAGGGTGCTGTGACAACTCAGATGGGGCTCAACACAAGGCATGCTCGGTTATACGTTGCCTGTCCACCTCTACCCTTGCCCTCCCGCGGGTGTGGCAGCATCCCACCCTGGACCTTCCGGCACCGCTCTTGTGCTCCTGCTTTCTCCAAGATGGGGTCTGATTCCTTCTCCAAGATGGGGGCTGATTCCAAGGAGCAAAGACACAGCCTGGCCCAGTCTGGGGATGCTTTAGCTTCTAGCAGTTTCTCCAGGCTTCATCGTGGCTTAGGGAAGCAATGCTCTTTTTTCCTCTCCAGCCTCCCATCCTGTCTCCTCACTGAACCATTTCACTCGTCCTTCCCATTTACCACTGGGGCTTGATTTTATTCTTTTTAATCATTTGCACTATTGCAGCATCAGAGCACTGCTCTTTGTGGGCAAGAATTTCCACCTGGAAAATGGGAAAAGTGTCTGCCAGACCACAGGTCTCTTCTCAAAACTGCCTCTATCATCCTCACTTTATGGCCAGGCAGACAGTTAAGGACAGCAAAAAGAAAAGAGCAAAAAGCAACCAGAAAACCCCACCTCTGAAGACACGCTGTCGTTTGCAATATTCTTGTGGATCAGCTTTGCCTCTCACTCATGACTGCTTTGCAAAAATCAAAGCAGAAAAGCTGGCAAATACACTCTGACTCACCACGAACATTATCAAGTGAACCATAGTTTCAACATATTTCAATCACAGTCATTTTAAATCTCATGTTTTTATAATCATTAGCAGGTTTTTGATTTTTAGATCTACTCCACACAAATCTTACTTGGTTTGGGTCTAGCAAGTATATACTTGCAGTAATACACTAGGCATTTTCCTGCCATTTTCCTCCATCTTATATAGTGCTTACACTATAAGGACATCTTTTACCCATTTTGTGTATCTATCTCAATACAGTATTCAGAACAAGAAATTCAAGCATTTGTAGCCAAAAAAAGAGAAAACGTTAAGTTTGCTTCAAACCTATTTTAAGCCTGTGCCAGCATAAGAGGGTCTCTTATGCATTAAAAGGGTGACAATCATTGAAGCATCTAGGTTCAAAGTACTGTATATTCTAGCCTGGAAAGATTCAGTATCTGTTGCTGCTGGCTTCAGGCAATGAACTTTGATAATTTAAGAATCTTTACACAAAGAAAACTAATTATCTGGATTTTAATAGCTTTTGGTGACAGACTTCTACTTTGTGACCTAATGATCACGATGAGTGATTAGTTGGGCAAGTAAAAATCCACTTCCTAACTTCTGTCTGTAAATGGCACTTTATTTACAGTCAAATAAACAGACTGCGTCTAACAAAGGAAGCCAGATACAAGCCTAAAGCTTCTGAAGGCCCCTCTGAAGACTTCAAAAGCAGCAGTTCCTCTCTGCCGACTGGGCAGGGAGCATGGGCCCTTTGGTTTAAAGAGGACAGCTTCATGGAGCTGAGTAGCTCCCAGCATAAAGCTTCAGACAGGAAAAGTTAGAAAAAAGTCCTTCACGGGATAAAAGAAACTGTAAGCTTTCCAATAAACACCAGTATCTCTTTGCATGGTATTTTTTTCTGGGAATTCCCATATTCCAGCAACTGCATTATTACAGTGTGTACCACAAGAGCTGCAGTGCAGGAGTATAGCTGGTTTTATACTTCTGCACCACCACCTTCTTGCTCCTATTAGGATGAAAAATAATACATGTTCTGACTGTGCACCTTTAAGCCTGAACGTGTGGGAATTCTTCCGTAACTATAAATGACATGTCTAATGATGGCTATAACATCTTCTGTTTGCTGCCGTTGAAGTACAAGCTGAAGCAGGTTTACTGAAGTAATAGCTCACATTAGGTACACCCAGTTCATAATTGTTTTGATTTTGTAAGCAAAGCTCACAGCTTAAAGTGAGCAAACAGAAAATGTCTGTTGGGTAATCAATCACTTACTGTCATGATTATAATAGTAGTCTGATTGTAACCCCTTATTCATATTGATCAGTAAAACAAAAAAGATTGTTTAAGTGGATGAGAAAAAAGAAATCAAATTTTGTGTGTTTGATTACTTGGTTTGTGAAATAAGTTTGTAAAAGTTTAATAAAATACACTACAAATATTATTAGTCTGTATTGTGTGTCGTGTCATCATAAATGCACCATTTTGTTTTCAGTCTAAATAATAAAACTGTATTTTCAATCACTTTATACTACATTGCAAAGGTGATGCTCCAATTTAAGATGGCAATATATGACAGAATCCCATAATTATGCAGACTTATGCAAAGTCTCATCTCTCATTAAAACGTCCAGTCAAACCGAGGCATTCACTGCTACTGTTATTTATAGCTTGTATCAAACAGGTCTAGCCATCACAGCATAAAGAAAAAAGAAGACACCGGGGAATTTGACCACTGAGTCTATAAGGATCCACCTCATGCTAAGCATTAGTTTTAAATTTATCTAGTGTTAACCTTGACAGAAGGAAACTTTATGATGAAGGAAACGTCACCTTTTTTCCTTAACGGTATGTTGTTCTCTTCTTTGAACAACTATGAGCTACAAACCAGAAAAAGGTTGCTATATAATCCAGCTAAGCGACCATTTGTCTTTGTGAATGAGCATTCACGGCTGTAACAATGCCAGGAGAGGGAAGAGAAAGAGCCCCTGTGGGCAGCAGCCCTCCGTGTGGTAGCACGGCCACAGCTGCCCCTTGTGCCATCTCCGATGGGGCAGTGGACCCTGACAAACCCAAAGTCATCAGCACACTGTGGGGTTTGGGGGTGGAAGGGGTAAGTAGGCATGTAGTCACTAAAGAAGAGCAAGGCCATGACCTGGCATTATGGTAAAACCAAGATCGTATTACATGCATTCTTGCATGGGTTTTTTTAGTCCATGAATTGTTTTGGAAAAAATATCAAGAAAATCCTGCTGGATTATTGTCTGCTTCCTGAAGCAGTTTCATAGATTGGCAGCCAGTAAGATGTGTACAGCCCACATTGCCTTAATTGCTCAGGCTAGCATTTTTTAAAGTATCTATTCTTTACAGAAGAGGGCTTTACTTTGCCCTTTATGCTCATCTGCTCCAAGAGAGCCACTAAAAATTCCACAAAGAAAACTTTCCCCTTGGTCTCAAAGATCTCCTCCTCCAAAAAGCACACATGGGCAGAGCCCTGAAGACTGCCAGACCCCGCTGGGGGCAGAGAAAAAGAAAGGAGTGGGAGGGATGAGAGAACTCCTAGCTCTTGGTTTCCGCTGGCTTCGTCTCACAGCGGATTGCACACTCTGGTTCAAGCTTTCTCCATGACTGACGTATTTCTAAGGGCTCTCTTCAGGGTGGATTTTCTGGTGTTTTGCATTGTGCAAGGTCAACTGGATCTCCTTAGCTGTCAGGGAACTTGTAAAGGAGCTTTTTGTCTCACTCCAATACCCAACTGGTTATTTTTTTCATCCTGCTGCAAAAATTTGCTGAAATTGGCTCACAGGTTCCAAAGTTAGTAAGGGAGTACAGGCACTTACAGATACCATTCACACTATAATACTCTACTGTCCTTGAAATATTAGGCAGAAGGTGGAATGAAGGCAGGAAGGGAAAGTAAAAAAGTTATGAAAGAGGGCAGTCAAGTAGTATTTGCTTCATATGAAATATATTTAGTGTTACTTTACTGCTTTTTATTAAAAGGCAACAACATTTTGGCATAAGAGTAACGTTACTCCCTTATTATTCAGAACCTATGTTATCAGAGCAATAATCCAACTGGAGTTAGTCAGCTATTCTTACAGAACGGACAATCCATACTTTGAACAGCTTTCATAATACACTGTGTTTTGAAGGTTTTATTGACAAGACTGAATACATAAAGAACAAAACAAGCAGCATGCAGTTACTTTATTCAATAGAATTGCAGCACAGATTCTTCCCTGTGGCTTTCGGAAGCCACCAAGCAATTCTCACTGCAATGAGCTTGTTCAGGGAGCAAATATTCCCAAAAATGAACCTTTTTTTTTTTTGCTTAACGTATTAGTCTTCAGCCTGATGCACTTTACTGTATTGGTACGTGCATTGTGCGTATGCACAGATAATGACATCAAATCAAGTTATTTTCATGTAAAACAAGCAATTCTATATTGATTGCACTGTTTGAGGCTTTTCTGTAAATGAGCATAAATATTAAACACCTTTATGATATATCTTTAGTACACTTGGTCAGGGCTATGTGGAATCCAACCCACTTAACACAGGGAAAAATAGAGGACTACTTTGAATTCAGTGCGGAAAGGTATATTAACCTTTACCAAATACGGTCAATATAAGTGAAAAATATTTTCTCCTGTGTATTTACTTCTTTATTTTTTGTAATGTTTTCTTCAATATGCACAACCTCATCGGTATATACTCACAATGGCAAGAAGGTATCTTCAGCTCATGTACTGAAACAGCAGTTTTATAATCACAGTTAATCTGTTTTTATTTTAAATCGAACAGCTTTCTTATTAAGAACAACCTTCTAAATAAAGACAATGTGAACCTCTCACAGGAATCAAAAGGAGCAAAGAACATGATTTGTTATTTCATTATGTTTACAGAAGCCCTAAAAGGCAAGTCTTCATTTTACTGCTTCATCTATTTGTCTTACTTTCTTTTGAGACAGATGTTTTCTTAACATTAGCTACAATATCTCAAACTATTTCATAATTAACAGAGACTTTTCGTGTAGAATTATAGGCCAGGAAAAAAAAAAAAAACAACCCAACCACCACCCTGAAGAAAGTAAAAACAATGCCTCATTTAGTAACAAATCCTCCCTCCCGCCCCTCTTCCTCCCCTCCTCTCCCTCCCTCCAACAAGTTTTCTTGGCTTAGTGGGCTGACTGCTTCTTCCTGGAAGTAGGTCAGCTTCCAGCCTGAAAGCCTCTGAGCGTGTGGAAGCCTGAGTTGCTGCCTTGCAATTACAACCGTTTATGATCCAAGAAGCTGCACCAAAGACTTACCTATAACATGCTATAAAAGCAACCCAAACATGATATGATACACAAATTGTTAATGAAGAGTTGGAGAGACTGGGATAACACGACTAGGTGCTGTCTATTTTACTGTTCTGGCACTGCTGCAGAGTAAGAGATCTAATTAAATTTACCCCCAACTGCATTAGTTACTCCAAAGACTTGTTCTTCTCGTGATGACTCTCTATTTGTGGCCCACACGTTGTCCTCCTTGGCTCCCAGAGCAGACGAATAAGCTTCTCTTCACTGGAGTTAAGAAATCTCAACAACCTACTGTGCACACAAGGACTGACTCCAAAGTAATGCTTAAGAACGGTTCCTGCAGGACTGACAACTTCCTATGTGTTTTTAATAAAGACTGCAAGAAACCAAGCCTACTCAAATATATTTTCATGGTATGTTTCCATCATTAAGTGGGAAAAACTTTCTTTTACAGAAAACTCACATAAACTGCATCTTTTTAAACTGACCTGCAGATTTTCCTTTCTTTTATCTTGGTACAACAAACAGGACTGTTTCAACCTTGTCCTTAGACTACCACAATTTGTTCTCAAATGGTACCACAAAAGGATTAAAAGTACATGAGGCTAACAAGCTGCCCACAGTTGTATGTTTTATATGCAGTTCGGTCACCGGCTTCACAAGTAACAAAAAACCTTCATGTGCTTCCTTATGATAAAACTGAGTTTTCATGCGGCGTTCTTCTTCCCCTGTGTCCACATTATCAGTTGTTGACCCTTTTAAAAACCAGCAATATTTCCAAATATAGTCAGAGAAGCATGAGCCACGTTACCACTGTAAGAGAGAAAAATGCATGCAATCACACAGAAACCAATGTGACTACTACCGCTATACCCTATTTCCTGTGTTTGCTTGTCTCAGTTGCTATAAAAGTATGTTTGCACACAGATGAAAAAGCATGTTTGCACACAGGTATCAAGAAGAGGGGAAAGCAACCAACGGCGCCTGTATTTCCCTACCCATATCACACTCTAGGCTATATGAAAATTTCAGTGTATTGTCACAAGTTAGTGTACTATATCGTATTACATCACTGTTAAATGTGACATGAAAAGGCCAAATGAGAAAAAGGCTGAGGGACTCGCCTTCACCATGATCCCTCTGCCGCGCCAGTGTTACGGCCTGCAGTGTGAGGACTGCAGCGGCTCGGGAGTGACCCTGCCATCACGCAGTTTCAGACACCATGTTTAGGACCCTGCTTCTCCCTCACAGCTTCTCAAGAACTAGCTGGGAGCCTATCTTTCTGCACTGTACACAGACAGCCCCAGAAACAAGAACAGCCTCGGCTGTAAAAAGTTTGCTACATCAGCTTCCTGCAACAAGAAAGCCTCCAAAGTGCCACAGGATATGTAATACAATAGTTGGAAGAGCTATAATTATCAGAACTTTTGTTTTCCTATAGCAGACTTAATGACTATTTCTCTCCCCTGACTGTAATGGGAGCTCATGGCACTGGCAGCCTGAATGGTAGGTAGGTGGGTGGTCCCAATCACTCACCTGAAATTCCTCCTTAATGCACATCGAAATAATCAATTCTGGCACCAGATAGGGCCGAGGCAGAATTTGGGCTTATTAAAATCGGGAAAACAATCCAGGAAGCCCAAACTTTAGGAGGTGCCTAACCCAGAATGAACTAAAATCATCTGTCATGTAGGTTTCACGGCACAAAGTCGCATAAAAATTTAGAATATAATACAGGTGTAGAAGCACCCCTGCCTAAGAGCAAGGTATCCTACCCTACTGTGGACCCACTCTGATATCACGGCCAGAGGTGAAGCATGCTTCCTGATTACACAATTTCTGCTCTAAATAATTAAATTATTTAACTAAATAGCTAAATAACCTCTTTTTATGCACTACCTATTTACCAAATGTGAATTGCATGAGCAGTCCAAAAGGGCCAACTCAGAACTCCTCTCCTCCCAGCTAAGTGCCCCAGATGTTAGGCCACAGGCAAGATGTGTCTTTGCTTGTCTGCCAGGAAACACGAATATGCATCCCGGGATGAGCTGAGACCTGGTTTCAATAGCAGAGGTAGACACCACTTTGCTTTACTGCCTGGTAGCAAAGACGCTCTGCGAAAGCTTGAGAGGCGAGTCTACACCACCATGAGCCTCAAGGGAGAACTAAGCCCACGTTTCCCAGGTGACCATTACCATCACTTCTCAGGCAGCTACTTCTTGAAAAAAAGCTGAACCAGACACCTACCACTCAAAATTTTTCCCCACCCCTGAGCTCAAGGGAAGGTGCCCTAATGCAGGTGTAGAAGGTACCTAATGCAGGTGCCCAAGAAGGATGGAGTTCAAACACTCCCCTTGACCCTCCTGAGCCTTCCTGCTTTGCAAGCAAACTTTTTTTCATGTCCTTTAAAAGCGCCTAAATGTCTCTGCTGAGTCCAAGCCACAAAACTCTGCCACTCTGGGGGCTTCACTGAGGTGAAGTGGGCTGCACCGTGCACTCTCCCAGCCCTCAGCCCGCACACTGGACTCTGGCAAATCCAGATGCCTGTGGTCAGGTGGGTGACAGGCTATCTCTACTCAGAGTTCAGAAAGAAGTTATCTTTTTTGTAAAATGCAGCCATTGTACATTTTGGGGTCAGAGAGAAGGGCCCATGTACATTTAAGAAGAGTTTTCTGGAGATAATACTTGCTTCCACAAAAGCAGAACAGTTGCGTTTTGTCTTCAGAGAAGTGAAGTCTATTGTAGCTGTCAAACTTCTCAGAAAGACAACTCCAGATACTCTTAAAGTATTTTTTTACTGTTCAATATGATGAACTGGCTTTGGGCAGTTCGGAAAAGAAAACAAAATCAGAGAGAGTAGAGACAGTGAAATGAAAAGATATTTGGCTAGAGTCAGATGGATAACTATTATTAGCAGAGCTACTAATGGACTACTATCCAAGCAGTGCTGCTGGATTTTTTTCTCTGTTTATTATTTTGCCCATCTTAATATGAAAGTTATTTAATTTTCAGTCATTTCTCCTATTCTAAATTGACCTATATGTATTTCAGGCATATTTAAATGGGAACTCTATTTGGTGGACATAGTTAAACAAAGTGTCAGGTCACTTACATTTTTTCCACTCAGGAAATGTTAGCTAAATTCTCATTTGAGAAATTTCAGCTAAATCCAAGTTTAATATCTATAAATCCAATCAGTTCTATATGCATCTGAAGTACTGCACATAAATGTAACTGAATTTTATACCACACAGCAGGAATACTGGATTAAATTGCTCTCATGTTCATTATTAGAGCACTACTTTTACTGTCTTACTAGAATTTACAGTTAAGAAAGTAGAATCTGTGAAAAACTATTTAATATATTGTTGTGCCTTTTTGCTATTTGAGCAATTACCATTCTCCTCAAATAGAAAATGCAAGCAAGGATACAGGCACAGAATCATTTGAGTCACACACTCTCGATTGGTAACCATCTAGGACACGCTAGTTGCCCGGGGACAAGATACCCCACTTGCTTCTGCTTCAAACAGGTGTCTATCAAGGGCATTCTTCTATGTTTTAGTTTCCTTGTTGTAGCATGTTGCTATTAAGAAAGCAGGCCACTAACTGTTGACACAGGTTGCCCTGATTTGGACACCTACGTAGATGTTTAGCTCACTAAGAGAATCGGACCAGCCAAGAATAAATTTAGGCTTAAAGTCCAGTAATTTACTAATTTGTTGTTTTAGCAGATTATGCAGTTAAGTAGAATTTCTTACCCAGTGTGCTTTCACAGTTGAAGGGAGACATGAACACAACAGTCACAAGAACTGAGAAGTTACGAGAAGTGACTGCTGTGTATGTGGAAAAGGTAGACACCCTGTTGGCTAATCCACCTGGTTTACCTATAGGCTGCTGCCTTACTCCATAGAGCATGGCACAGGCACATCCCAAAGAAGTGCTGGCTTCACAACTTCCCGTAACGGCACTCACTGCTGCACTAAGTTCACGTGAGCTGAGCACAGGTGGACTATTCCTCATTCAGATAAGAACTCTGGTCTTGCAGTCAGTTAAGATAGTCCTTTACTGGGTAATCCAGTGGGTCAGGCAGCTTTGGCATCCGCGGTCTTATTGCTACACATAGCTTTGTGTCGCAGCCTTAACACAGCATCAACGGCTGCCAGCTTTCTTGTATAAGGGTCACTTATATTTGAGACAGATAGCTAGACAGGCAGAGAGATAGATTGGTAGATAGCGAAAAGTTAAAAACCTAATAACCTAATTCACCCCCCGCCATCCTCAAACTCTTATTTCCTTAGGTGTTGCCACTATGCGATACGCTCCCTTCCAGAAGTATGTTGTTAACAGTCATTTTCCTCAAGATTCCTTTACTGTCTGTTCTTTAGAAACCAGCCAATCATATCAGCCAAGGAGATTTGTATAATTAAAAATATATCCTCTATGAAACAAAAGAAGAATTATGAACTTGGAAGCAGGATTAAAAGGGCAAAATAAATCAGGAATAAGGCAAGAGAGTTCCACCAGAACTGTGCATAACTTCCAAGCCCTTTGCCCTGTCTACCAGTAATTTGAAAAGAACAAGAGAATCCATGACATTCAACCATGCAGATGCCACTCGGTTATAAACCAAATGTCTTTGCTCATACGGTATTCAGAGAGTCTGTGTTTATCTTTCTTCTTTGCCTGCATAGTTCCTCTTTTAAGTCCTGACATGTACGCAAGTCTTATTAGATTTTTAAAGAACACGCATGTCTGGGAGAAAATAACACTTAGTCTTCTGAAGATCCTGAAATGCTATTCAGGGACTAATTCAAAGTAACAGTTACTAGCACTCAGAATATTGAGTTTATTTGGCAATTCAGAACTCCCATCCTGATTTGGAAGCAATGGAAATGCTCACACAGCTTATGTTGACTCCACTAGATACCTTTAGTACTCTCCACCTCCAGAAAATGAGTGCAGCATAAGCAACAAGAATGTTATCGCATATTGCTTTACAGGGATACACACTCACACTCAGCTAACATAGACAGAGGTATCATTTATCCCGTGTAATTCATATTCATTTATTTTTATTATCCTTTTATCAGTGTCTTGAAAAGGGGTTATGTTCGTATAGTTATTTAGCACAGATACATGTCAGTCTTTCACCTAAAAGTTTACAAATAAAAATCCTTCTCCATTATCTTTTTTAAACAGAAATGAAAACCAAGGCTGAGACAGTTCTCTGATGTCCTTGACTAATTTAAATAGGAACAGTTCAGCCAATTCATTTACACAAAAAATAAACTTATCAACTTGCTTCCTCTCGCTGTACAGGACCTGAAGTCCCAACACAGCGCAGTATCACAGGGACAGAGATCACTGTGAAAAAGAAGTCCTAAACATTGAAACTGCTAATGGAAATGTCCTAAGCCAAGCAGATAACATGTGTTGGTATGCAAGTGCATGGCTACGCCGATGAGAATCCAGCCTGTGTCCCGTCTGCATTTCGGCATGGTCACCATGGAAATGGGAACCGGCCTGCACAGAGCCTAACAAAGGAAACCTTTAAATGAAAATAACAACACTGGGTAGAGACTGCCCAAGATTTCTGCTGGGGAAAATGACTTGCTTTACTGGTCTGAAGATGTATAAACTCCCTTTTACCTGTATTAACCCTGAATTCGATTCACATTTAGCTGTTTGGACACTAAACCATTACATTAGCAGTTCCAGTTATTAGCCCTCATAAAAATACATTAAATGAAGTACATGAAAATCCCCACTTTCATTCAAAATTAACAACAGGGAAGAAAGACCACAATGAATAACGCTTATATAGTGGCTAAGAAACACAATAAAACCCAGGAGTATCAGTCCTTCTACTTCTTTGACTTCTTAAATGAAAATTCTGTGCCACCGAATCAAAAAAAGCAAAGAACAATTTGAAAATTGTTCCAGAGCCAGACAGCACATAGTTAAAACTTATTGGTAAGGTCTCATGTTTACTTTGCCCAAATTATGCACAAATAAATATTAACTGTTAGCGTGTTTAGGAGTGTGATGGCAATACCCTGTATGCTTTCTAAAATAAACATCATTTGTACAAAATACAAGTCCTGTAATACGGTATGAATGAAGCCTTACTTCAATGCGCAATGCTGTGCAAGGCAAAACTCCAAGAATAATATATAATAACGCTCCTACTACCTGACAAACTTTCTTAAAGTAAGAAAAGCTAGAGATAGTTTTAGTTCAAGAAGAATTCACGTTTGGGCCTTGCTTTCAAACAATCTCCAGATTTTAGAATGACTTTAAACATTAACATTACTCACAAGTATGATAAGAAAACAGTAAGGTAACAAAAGATGATCGCAAAGAAAAAGGCAAAAATTAAGATGGGTTGTGCAGCTTTAAGTTGGTGTGTGTGCATGTGTGTTACGATCATACACTGCATTTTCACCTGGACTTCTGGCTTCATTTATTGCACCAAATGTGGAATTTTCACTTGCTATTCAGTTATCAGTTTAGTCCCCGCTGCTCAGTACATGGTCTTGTGCTTTTTATATATACTATTGTAACCTATTGAATCAGCAGCTCAGCTTCCTTTTGGATTCATCTCTACATATCTTGACCATAAGCATCTAAGTATTTGCAAGTGACAGAGAATTTATTTTTCAACACTCAAGTGAAATGAGAGATCATCCTTAGCCCCATTAAAAAAATAAAAGAGAAAAGATTAAGGTCAAAAGTACTTACCACTTTTGGGTATCTAGTGATACAGCTAAAATACTTATTTTTTTCAGAATACTTAGCACATTCAAAATACAATTTCCATTTACTTAATTCACAGCTGTGAATACACAGCAGCTTTGCATGTCAAGATGCACTTTCACAACCAGCTCAAGCCAGTGGAAGTGCTGGCTAGCAGGGAAAGGGACTTTTCCAGCTTCCCTCCCTCCTCTGGCCATGAGTTCTGACTGTCCCCTATGCCAATGCTAACACTTAAATAAATTGCTTAAGTGAGCAGGATCAGTTTAGCTCATCTCCAAAACGGACCTGGCCCAAAAAAGGGGACGAATTAGTCGGGCAAATGGGTCCCTGACCTGTTCCCCAGACCAAGCCCCAGTGGTAGTACAGGGAAACTGGTGGGAACATGCAATCAGGAGTGGATGAAAAGTCCTTGCAGCGTCAGCCCCACATTCAGGTCAGCTTAACCAGATCGTGAAAATGCAGCTTCAGTTTTGAGAACCCCTGGCTGAGCAAAGAGAAAGAGAGGAACACAAAAGCTCCAACCACGTGTCAAAGATTTGATTTGAATGACTCGCCTGAAATTGCACTCAGCTTTTGTGACAAAAAAGGAGAGAAAGAATCCAATTTTGCAAGGGAAGGGAAAAAAAAAAAAAATATGTTCCTTTGTCTTCATTCTACCTTTCTTCCTCATTCACAGAGCACCTTCTAATTTCAAAACTAAGCAAGACAGGAGTCCCAGCCTCTTCCCCGATCACACTACCTTCCCCTGTCCGCAGGCAGCGACAGCAGCAAGGCTGTGGACGTGGACCCAAGGGGCCGCATGATGCATTGATGCGCAGAAGGGGTAAAACCCAGCTTGCTAACTTATTTCGGGCACTTCCTAACTTTCGCATGTTAGACTCTGTTCTTTTATCACAACGCTCATCCCAGTTTAAACAAAAGTGATCTGAAGAAAAAGACTATGTTAGTAGGGTCCTCTCCTATCCCTCTATACAGCTCTACAGCCCATTGCCAACAAGGTCCCCATGACAACAGGATGTTTTTCATCAGCAAGGGTCAGATATATACCAAAGAGGAAAGGGGTTACACTTGGAAATTCTGGATTCTATCCATAGTGTGACAGAAACCTCCCTCTCGCAATTTCAGATAGGGCTGCTTTCTCCTCCAGGTTGCCTGGGTCCCACAGGGAGGCTCGAGGAACCTGTGGCATAACCCTTACGTAGCTGTGATTTTTCACCTCAGAGTTGAACAGTATGAGGGGTGTGTGCTTCACAGAGTGGGGATTTTAGGAACAGAGTTCTGTCATTCACGTCCTGGATTGCTGGAGGAAGGTGTGTGGTTGGCTTGAATGTGAAGGCCTGCTAAGAGAGTACAGGTGAGGCCACACTAGATTTTATTTCCTCCACTTCACATGGTCCTCCAACACTATCATTTGAGAATTGACTCTGAAGTGAATTATTCTTATGAAAGGGAGAACAACCTGATTCACCCAGAGCCCAAGAATCAGCTAGCAGCATGCAGTATGGACAATCAGCGGACCAGGATCCAGAACCAAACCGGAAAGCTGAGTGCCTCAAACAACAATGGAGATTGCTGTAAAAATACCAAGTAACGTGAGAACACAGGAGAGAGAGTTTCTACGTTTGCAGGTGTAGACCTAGACCTCACACAGCAACAGCTACACCCGACTACAACTCCAGTAGCAGAGGAAGTCTGACTGATCTCCGCACCAAGGATGGACAGAATTTATGTTAGAATCAAGCTGATAAAAATAGATTTCTTTCCAGAGGAATGCAATTTTCCAAAGATTTGTTACTTGGCCAAATTTACGTGGATTTTCAAGACGATGCAAATAGCACCTTCCTGCCAAATTTCAAATATCTCCTCTGAAGCATGAGGGCACTAGAGCTTTCCAAAGAAAATGTTAACAGAATTGAGCCCAGGAAAGCTACTGTATTTTCCACTGGCATCACTCTCAGAATGAGCTGGGCTATTTTGGCCCTGATTTTTAAAAACAAGCTAAGGAAAAAGCTGGGTGCTTAAAATGTAAATTTAAAGAACGAGATGTGGCAAACCGATAAGCAGGTAAGAGCAGTGTGTTGCAACAGAAAGTATCAGGCTTTGTTGTATAGGTTGCCCTATTAAGTCCTTATTGTTACTCCTCTTAACATCATCTACTTCTGTGTGCCAAAAACTTTTTGGTCAACAAGTAACACGATTGGTAGCAAAGGCATATTATCAAAATGGCAGTGCTATTGCATTTCTATTCCTTTCTTCTTCTAGCATCTACAAAGTCTTAATGACTTTCCAAACACAAAAGTACACACCAACAATGAAAAACCCTCACCTTTACTAACCGTGGCATTACTTTTAGTTGAATTTGGAGATGCAACAAAGCAATACCCCTATGTGGTCCATTTAATATAGCTGATAATTCATACACTGACATAAAATCAAGTTTATTTTAAACTTGAAATCTTTTCTTGAAGTATTGACTAATTCAGCCAAGCTAGCCCAATTAAATTCAAGGATAACGCCTTTGAAAGCTAAACAGCTCATTAGAATTCTATCAATTTGAAAATGATTATGGGAGAGCTACAACAGTATGGCCACAGCAGGACTCCAAATCATTCAGAGAAAATGCTCCCATCCTGAAACTTTCTTTTCCGTGCTACTTCTACAAGATCAAAGAGGCCTAAGTGAGTATTAACTCAGCAATTACATCCAGTAACATTGAAGGTCACGACACATCCAAAATCAAAATTATGACAGCCTTCAACTGTATAAATGAAGACAAATCATGGATAGTGCCTGAACAAAGTAGACCTATCCCAAGTGTGTCAGTCTCATTGCCAGAGGAATCCTCCTCTCACAATCAGTGCTCATCTTCTGCTTTCAGCACCAGTCTACAACCCTTTGCAAGTCCTAAGACCCCATGAATCACAGGGCATGTTAATGGTCTTGGTGTGCAGTGACTGTAACCAGGAGAATAAAGGATGGATTAAGCAAAAGTGCAGAGTGAATGTTTTGCCTATTGATGCTTTTATGATTTTTTTCTTTTTATAAAAGATTACCAGGTTGTTTGTATACTGTGTATCTCATCACAGGTTAATATTTATGTATTCGATTTCATACCCTGCAGCCGCACATTCCACTGCAGCGTTTGTTATAGTTACTGAAAGAACAAGTTGGAACAGCTCATCAGTGAAAACTCATTTTTATGCCGCTTTTTCAGTGACTTGCTAATTAAGGGTTTGTGAGCGTATATAGCAATATTAAAACTCCGAAAGTGTTTGGGAATTTGCTCATGGCAAGTGAATATGATGGCTTATAGTTCCCAGGAAAATATATGTAATGGTAATTTAGTCAGCCAAGAGAAGGAGGGAGATGGTTCAAGTTTCCCTGTCCTTTTCCAAGGAGCGACATCTGCCCAAGAGGGCGGGAACAGACCTAAAGGACTCTCGCAAATTAGGAACAGCATTCACAACAAAGAGTATCATCTTCCCTTTTAAAACGGCATAATCACCACACAACCGTTAAGTCACACGCCAAACTGCGCCCCTTCCCTGCCCCCCGCGCACACTCGCTCCATTTCACGGGAAGGTGACTTCCATGCCAATCCAGGAGCTGAGGGGTTTGACCTGCTTTAAAAACGCCGCCGATGCATCGCGCTCCACACGCAGCCACAGTCCAGACACCGCAGAGGCGCTCGCAGCCGGGCACTCTCCGCCCGCCCCTGCCCCGTCCCCGGCGCCGCGGCGAGAGGCGGCGGCCGCAGCCGCAGGCCGACCCCCGCTCCCCCCGCTCCGCACCGGGCGCAGCCGCCGCCCCGCGCCCGCGGGGAGACCTACCCAGAGCGGGGGGACAGACCTACCCAGGGCGGGGGGACAGACCTACCCAGAGCGGGGGGACAGACCTACCCAGAGCGGGGGGACAGACCTACCCAGGGCGGGGGGGACAGACCTACCCAGAGCGAGGAGCAGCGGCGGCAGCGCCGCGCCCGCTGAGCCCATGGCGCGGCGCGGTGCGGTGCGGTGCGGTGCGGAGGCCGGGCCGATGCCGATGCCGATGCCGATGCCGCTCCCAAGCTGGCCACCTCCCAGCTCGGCACTGAGCGCCACCTGCTCCTCACCGCCCCGAAATACCCCTCCTCCTTCTCCTCCTCCTCCTCCTCCACGCCCCCTGCGCGCCGCGGGCGCGGAGCGGCTGGAGGCGGCTCCCCCCCATACCCCCCTGCCCCGCACCCGCCGTGCTCGCCGGCGGGGTCCCGGCGGTCCCCTGCAGACTCTGCAGCCGGGTTGTCCCCCGCGGATCTCCCCCAAGTTCAGCCCCTGGAGGAGACGCCCGCGCCCGCCCCGGCTGGCGCTGCCCAGGGCTGCGGGGCCGCTCCCCGGCGCTGCGCTGGAAGGAGGGCAGCCGAGCGAGGACCTGCCGCCGGCACGGCGGGAACCGCCGCCTCGGCCCCGGGTACCCTGAGAGAGTGCTCGGGAGGGGTGGGGGTGCCTCTCTCCGAGTTCTGGAGTCAGAAAAATGTAGAACCGTGGTGGCACGTGGGTTTATGTAACAGCGTAGAGTGGCTGTCTTCCTCGAGTATTAAATTGCAGATTTAATGACATTGAGTCTGTATCTTCTCCTTTCAACGAAATTCCTGCAGGATATGCCCTCAGCTATGCAGGAGCGCAACAGGATCCAGAAGCCTTGCCACACAACTGATCCAAAGTTGGCAATAATGGTGAGGATGTATTGCCTATGCAAAATGCTGCCTACGTTGCCTTAGGTGCCAGGCCCGTATCCAGGGAGACAGTGTGAATCGAAGCCAGTAAAAATAGGGAGGGGAGGATTTCAACTTGCTGAGAAATCAGGAGGAAGTACAAAGTGCAGGGTACCTGTGCGCTGTGCAGCTTTCAGCCTGTCTCGCCTTGTCAGCACTGTTTAAATACTGTATATTCAGAGTATTTGAGAAACATTCGTTTTCTCCATCCCACAGCTCTGGTAAATATAAAAATCTGTGGCGCTACCTTTTCATATGGGATGTATTCTATTTTGTAACAATGATTTCTGCTGAATAATTTTGAACTTCTTGGCATTAACATCGTATAATGAAAAAGACAGTTTGCCTGGAAAATTGAAATAGAAATGCTTCCTTCCTTCCCCCTCCTCAGCATCTAAGTCATGGTCCTTTTGGTGTGACACAGACAGTATTTCAGGAGTGCTATAAAAGCACAGGTATTCTCTCAATTTATTATTTCTTTTTAACATTCTGAAGTTGAATTGTAAGTTAAAATGAAGAAGCCTGTCAACAGGTGGGATTGGTCAACAGGTGTTTATTTGGACATTGGTTCTTTACGGGCATCGTGTAGTTCAAGAAAGCTTTGCCAGGACATTAAAATCATGTCTGGAAGTACAGCAGGGCCCTGTCCCTGTATAACTCACATCGATTTCTTTCATGTATTTACTCTTTTAGTACACACAGATGTGTTACTCATCCTAACGCATGAACTTGCACATGGACTCACTCTTCGGGAGCACTTCCCAAGACACAGTCACTTCTGAACTCTGAAACCCTTGGTCAGGCATTACCAGAAATGATTCACGTGTCTCTCAGAGCAGTCCCTGGGTTTCCTCTTCGTGGTGTCACTGTTTGCCCTGCAAACAGACGCTTCAAGGTGCAGCTACCTAAGGCAGAAACGTCAGCTTCACTACCAAGTGCGATCCAGTGACCAGTAGGCAAATGGTGATCGGGAGACCAGCTCTCGCCGCTCCTCTTCCCATCTGCACCGAGTGTGTAAATATGTGTGCAGCTCTGGGACAAGGAGGAAGATCTGTGCTTCCACAAGGAGGAAGAAGAACACTAATTAATGCGTACTAATGAAAGGACAATAACAAAAAAAAAGAATGCACAGCATAGAGGAAAATGCTTTCTTAATAGAGGAAATAAACCTAGAATCCCCCTCTGCCCCACCCTAAACCTCCACAGACTAAGATGTCTCAGTTTCCTAAGAAACAATGTCTTTGATTCAGTTACATCATTCTAATTGTAAATATACCCTGAGGATATGAAAGTTTCTTCCTCATCCAGACACAATATTGAAAAATAGTTTCTCACACACAAAGGCCGCCTCCCAGGGTGTTGCTTCTCACCCCAACATTTGTCTGTATCTACAAAGAATAGGTCATAGGAGAATAGATGCTGTGAGAATTATTGTATTCTTTAACAATATACCCTTACATGAATACTTCTGTTTTAAATAGATGATAAGGCATTTGATAACAACCCTCTCATATAATCCTGAACTGTATATTGTATCTTACAGAAAACAAGATTTTCTATATTGTGCAGTATTTCATCTTTTTTACTCTCTTCAGCTATTTTATACATATTACACTAATTCAGAAAAAAATATTCTTTATTATAGTTCACCTACACGGATTAAAAAAATCATTCAGAGAACAGTTTGGTTAGTGCTCCTTGCAATTTAAAGTGGGGCCTGATACACACCCTTTGCTCTACATGTTTTTGTTGTTTAATGATGTGTTTTATAGCACCCTGTTGTGTCTGCCTGTCAGTGATCACAGGGACACTTGCCAAAAACTGCCATATCTGCCTGAGCTGGTTTGCAAAGTTTCAGGCTTGGTTCTATGCAAGTGTGGATTACTTGCACGTTAGAAGAAATTATTTTGTTGGCAAGAGCCAAACAAACTTTCTTCTTCAGGTAAGGACTGTGGGAGGTCAGTAGCTTGATCAGTTCCACTACAAAAAGATCACTATATTTTTTGCATTTTCAAGAAAAATTAGAAGTTGCAGAGGGAAGATACTGAGCAAGTATTTGATTTTTAAAATATATTCTGGTGAATACATGCTTAATAATCAGTTTTATTGTGGAATTTTACAACTAATGTGTGTTATCCTAGCTTTTTAATGTGATAACAAAATGTACAATTAATGCCAACCTTCTCAGAAAAACATTCAGGTATTTCCATTTTTGTCACCTGTGAGGGCTGGCCACAGAATCAGAGTTTCTGTGGTATGCAAAACGGAGGAGTTTTTTGTTAATGTGTTACTGGTAGGGCCTTTAGCAAAGGTGACGTAATTTACACAGAAGAGGCCAAGGTGTATGGCTCCAGGTCACTCCTTCGATGTGATTTGTCTGAAGATGTTAGAGGGAAGGGCTAGCAAGTATCAGTTATTATTTTTGGCAGACACTTGATGTCTGTAACAAAAATGTTACGTTAAGGGCTACACTGAAAGAAAAAAGAATAAGCTACTAAAAAAAATCAAGTCTAAAAAGGAAATGTTAAAATTAGCTGAGAGGATGTAGTTTAGACATTAGTAATAATTCAGTTTCAGAATTAAACTGGAAAAGGTCAAAAATACACAAATAAGATTTTAGGAATTATTTAGGCAATGAGTAGAGAATAAAATAGCACTTTGCTATGCTACTGTCCAAACCACACATTTTTAACACTTTGTGCAATTTCGGTACAATCATCTCAAAATGCTACAGGAGGACTAGAAAAAGTTGAGATAGGGTAAGGAAGGTGGGGTATAGCCTCAATACCAAGGCTAATTAAGTAAACTACAACTCTTTGCTCTGGAAAAGAGATGCCTTTAAAAGGACATAGTAAATGTCCTTTAAATGGCATGGATCAGGCTGATGGGGTCAGTTGTATGCTGTCTTTTACAATATGTGAGGGAGGGACGTCTGATGAAGTTACCACATAGCAAGATCAGCACAAACAGAAGACAATGATTCTTCTTCTCCCAGGGTGAATGCAGGTGCAGACCGCAGTGCCACAGGGTGGCAGATGTTTAAAGTTAACCTGGGTTCCCAGTCAAAGTCAGGGAAGAGAAATCCGCCAGGGAATCCTAAACACACTGAAACCTTCCCAGCCTCTGAAGACCTTGAGCTGCAAAAAGCCTGGAGGCTGGAAGAGTGCTTGTGGGAAGCTGGTCGCCTGCATGCCTTGGTCTTATGCTTTTCCCCAGGTATCTGCTTTGGCTGACGTGAGACAAGACTTGGTACTGCATAGACCTTTGGTCTGACCCAATATTGGTTCTTTTATGTGTTTCTGCTATTAGGCCCATTTATAGTTTTCTATTCAATTGGTATAATTATAATGAATAATCAGGAAGACTGACTGCTTAGTATGTATAAGGATTGGTTATTTTTAGTATTTAGCTCATTCTGTGATTTAATTCCAAGCTATTATTGAGACTATCATGGCTGATCTGACTTTAATAGATGTATTTCTGTATTCTTAATATTGTATTATTAAAAAGATAGTTGCCTTCCCCTACTGGGAATCAGCATAGAGGGCAGAAGGTTAGTGACAGTTGAAAATACCCGGTAGTCTCGCTTCACTTTGAAAGCCTCTGCATGCAAACAGTGGACAGCTAATTCAGGCAGCAAGACTCTCTCTATGTGGGTTTCAGAAATACCTATGGTGCTGACTTGACGGCATATGCAGTCGTATAGTTCAGGAGGACTGGTGTGTCAGACACCTGAAGTAGTATCTAATATGTAGAGTAATGTGTAAAGTGGTACGTCGAGCCCCCTCCCCAGGCAAACACACATGCACACCCCATATGAGGCAAACTGAGCCCCATATTTAGTGCCTGTTCCAATGTTCACAGTTGAAAAGGCATAAGGTACAGCAGGATGGATCACGCCTGCCATAGGGGACGTATTCTTTCCGTCTCACTCTTTGGCTGAGCGTTTAAACCAAAGTAAGTTTGGACTCAAGTCTCCTCTTTGCCTGGCTGTGCATTCCCAACCCCACCTCTTATGGTGGCTCTAACGCTTGTACAAGGGTTTAAGGAGGCAGTCACGGAGTTGGTGTGGCTGAAAACTAACATACACACGCACAGACAGACACAAGGGAAGTTGCAGACGGGTTACGAAAGCAGACAAAAGGCAGCTCGGTTTAAAATCCATGGAGTTGCCTCCTTTACCTCCCCATGCATCTCAAAGCCTCTGAGAATCATCCAAATCCACTTTGGGAAGCTGATGTTTTTACATGGTGATCAAGAGTAACCTACCTTGTTACACATGCCATCCCAGAGTAAAAATTTTAAACCAAAAGTAACCTGTTTTCCACAAAAGCTGTTAAAAATGAACAGAAAAGGGCTAATAGAGACAACAAAGACTGAACATAGACCATGGCAAAATGTTTGAAAGTCTGCCTGGGCCAGCATGCACTTGATTTCTTAACTACATGAATGGTTAATATGAACCTTGGAGGGACTAAACAGGATTGAATATTGAATATTGAAGAAGTCAGGATTTTACGGAGAAAAGAACAGCCGTAGGTAGTTTAATGCTCCTTTTCACTACAGGCAAAGACAAGTATGCCAGTGTTCTGGTCTGAAGAACAGTCCTGCAGGAATAATATTCATGGCCTTTAAAGTGAGGCTGTCCTCTGAAAAATAAACATGAAATTGATATTCAAGACACGGTTCAAAGTAAAACCTTCAAAAACCGTATAGTGTGGGTGTCATATCCTCAGCAATAGCTGTATCACTCTCCACTCGTGCTCCTGAGCACTGCTTCCTACTCTAGACATACCAGCACACACTTATTTATTTCATGCTGTTTTGACTAAACTATGTCCTACCTAGTACAGTGTATACACATATTTTTACTGATTCTTTTTCCAGGTGAGCAAAGCTTGTACCTGTCATGGGGAAATGATATTAACGGGAAATAAGGTAGCCAGTGAAGAAATGTTCCCTTTCACCTGTGATCCCCAAAAGTGAGGCTCTATATGGGAGCCTGCTAATGCAGCCTGTGTAATTTCGTGCTCTCTAGAGCAGCCGATGTGCTACCCCCACAACTTCAGCCCATTTACCAAAGCATTAACCTTGATACAGCTCCAATAACCACTTGAACTCATAACAATAGTGCGTATCTTGAAAATATTTCTCAGACAAGAGTTGTAAGTACATGATGAGAAGACGAGAACCTCTATCTCCCCTGAATATGCCTTTATTTACATTTTTGAACATTTCTGTTTCGAAAACATAGTAGTTGTTTTCTGGTTTGTGGAATTAAGTCCTATCCATTCTTCCTTTTTATTTACCTATCACAAAAAGTTGCTCAATTGCTTGGTAGGCATTATTTAGCAAACCTGACTCCCTTAACAATTCCCACTGAATCACACTGAATTTTAAATTAATTAGGTGAGATGAATTTAAGTCTTAATGCATTGCTTTGTTGTTTTTTTCTTTTTTTCTTTCTTATATTGTTTGCAGCTTAAATGTGTTAAAAATAATACTGAATATGAAAAAAAATACCTTTTGATATATACATAACTGCTGAATTGGTCCTATTCTCAACTGATCATTTGTTACATTATCTACCATTAGCTACTAAACCTTGAGTTAAAGATGAAATATCAAACAGGTGGGTGGGGGATAAAATGTGGTAATGGGATCAAGCATCATCTAGTTGACCAGATGTACAAAAGTGTTCCTTATCAGATTGCAGAAATCTTACTCAACCTATAAGAAAAATTCTCTTGGGGAGGCAAACAGGCCAGCCCTCAATAACTAGGATGAAACCTGAAGGTGCTTTGTATGAAGGGACGAATTATGTCGCAGCAGTAGCGTATAAGACACACATTGCTCTCTAAATACACTCACTAATGGCTGTTTGCCGAGAGCTGTAGGCATCTTTCCAAATGCTGGAAATTCATGACATAAAGGAGGCCAGAGACTGTGAATTGATTTTGGCAGATCCCTCAAATAAACAACAAAAAGCAACTCAGTAGTTTTTGAAGTTCCTGAGAATCTCAAAACCTACAACACCAATACCACCAGAGCTTTTTCTTTCTGGCTAACAGGGTAGTGGGAAGTCTCAGCTGAACCCTAGAAGTTTTGAGGTGTAATAGCATCTGTGGTGGCATAGCGTAAAATGACTGAGGCCAGAGTAATACACTCTTGTCAGTGAGATTTTATGAGCTGGCAAACAAGCAAGTGAGCTATTAACAGCTACTAATTTGGGCCATGAGATGAGAATACTCAGCAAGGTATGTATATAAAATTCCCCAAAAGGAAAGAAAATTAATTACTTTTCTCAGACTATGTCTACTATGTCAAAATTGCAAAAATTCAAATGCTTTTTAAGGAAAACTGAGGAGATCCTCTGTTTTTCATCTCATCTTCTCTGCTAAGATGAAAAGGCTCTGTAATGGAAGACTATATGAAGGAACTTTCACTAGACAGAGACATCCTATTCCTTTACCCCAGGAGGAAGAACAATGGCACCCTTAATGTGAATCAGCCTTAAGGACCATATGTAATACTGAACCAGACATGTGAAGCTTTGCAATATGTATTAATTTCCAGTACCAAATCGAGCTGAACCGTAACTGAGAAGTGGGATTTCACCATGGCCACCGCTGAAAGTGAACGGAGAGTGTATGTAGGGGATGGACTTGGAATACTTCTGCTCCTTCTCCCATTTCTGTGAAAATCCCTAGGAGATGCAACATTCAGTGAACCCTTGAGGAATGTCTGTCCTTTCTGAGAAGACTTACGACTCTGAGAACCGGAGAAGGGCAGAAGGGTAAGTGCACAAAAGGGGAAAAGCAGTAAAGGAGCACTATGCCCCACTGTACTGGAGTCAGAAGAAAAATCTGCCTGAAGGTCTTTTACTTGCCCTTTTTTTGACTGAATGAGCAAAGTCCAGCCCTTAGTCTTTGTAATTAAAACATGGTTGCATTGAGGATAGCTCACTTTATCATCCGCTTCTTTAAAGAGAATCCAGTTGTGCTGTCTAAACTGTGGTATCAGCCAGTTGTTACTAAAACTTCATCAGTGCTTTAATCTTTATGACTCTTCATTCTTACAGGGCTCAAACCACATCCACTGCATGAACTGCTATTGCCTTTGAACTGTGAAATGTTAGGGCTGCTTCTGCTAAATGCAATGAATTATAATCCAGTTTTGTGCAAATGATACATAATATTACACTTCTGGCTGTGAGAAAGTGATTCTAGTTATTTTTTAATTGCATTGAAAAGCAATTTAAAACAAACAAACAAAAATAGAAGTGGCTTTTTTCCCAATTTTCATTAAAATACTCCCATGGAAAAATGTCCAGCAAACTCTTAATGATCCAATAGATACAGAGTAGGACATTTGGTAAGCACTCCCCTATGACCAGACAGGATGTTGCTAATAGAGAGTTGTGATTCACCATCAAAGTAGTCTCTGATGAGATAAGAGTTAAGCAATTACATGGTTTGTAATGTTTTCTAGAAGTTAACTGTGATATAAAAGGTGTAATCTTTGTCTTCTAGGAAGCTTTGATACATATGTTTACTAAGCTTTAAGGAAGATGATGTGAATCATTTACAGCTATGCAAGACAATGGACTATTTGGGTCACAGGAGTAAGTTGTACAGAAAAATCACTAGATAGGAAGAATGGTTAGATGAATGAATGTGTCTTCAACTTTAATGTATGTAATATCACAAAACCAAATCTGTGTCAGGAAGTTGTATGGTCCTCTGAAAAGCTTTCCAATGTTGCTGTAAGTACAGAATCCATACAATTAGTAGCAATGTATTTCTGATAGCTTGACCACATTCAAGCTTTCCTTGATGTTATGCCGTGCAAGAACGCTTATTTCTACAACAGCTTTCTATTGACAGGTAGATGGAATTGTTTTCAGGTACTGAGATGCCTTTATATTATTCTTATACCAAAGAAAAGCAAACAAACTACAGAGGAGGCTCACTAGACTCTTTAATTTTTTTTTAATCAATAAAACACATGGAATAATTTTACAGGAAAAAGAAAATGCTGTGCAGAATGTTGTGATTTTCTTAAAAAGGATGGAAATTCCCTCTTATTCCTGTTAAGTGGTAAAATTAACAATGGTACATTATGATTCTCTTGCTCTGCTTTTATTTTTCAATGGAATCATCATCTATGCAGTAGTTAATTCAAGAAATTAAAACAATTTGACTATGTGGAATTCATTAGATGACTGTGACCCTAACTCCAGCCTCTCGGTGCCAGCTGAGATGAAAACCCTTGGCTCTAGTTGAAGGTGGATTCCCCTGACTCAAGCTCTGCAGAGGAGGAACATCATGCTCAAAATGAGTCAGCACCCGATATGTAGTAAGGGGCTCAGGTAGGGGGTCATTATAGGTGGGTTGTGTCTGTAGCAAGGGCTTATAATACAGACCTAGAGTGACACCAGACAAGCACAGGAACATAAGCAGCAGCCCAGGGAGATTGCTGTAATGCAGATGCTGTTTTTGAAGTCTTCTAAAAATGACATATGGGATCAACAACCTCTAGAACAGACTCAGATTGAAGCAGGGGTGATAGTTTAAAGCTCTTGCTCCTTTCCAGAGAAGTTCTATGCTATAGAAATGTAGCTTGTCCATTCCCTCTAAGATTAGCTACTTCAGTGCTGAAGTTAGGAACTGAGCTGGGTCAGAATTCCTCCGTTGTTTAAGCTCTGGTTATACACCCAGTTTATTATTATTACTTTTTTACAGGCTTTTGTTTGAATGAAAAAATGTTTAGCTTGTTAGTTATTAGACTCATATTACAACCCAAAAATGTCTTTTTATAGGAACAAAAGAGATTACGTGCTGTTCTGATATTTTTCGTGCCTGCCAAATTTCAGTGAGATGTTCCTGATTGCAATATTGCTTCTAGTAGCTTTCCTGTTATGTATAGTGAAAAGCAATAAAATACTGCTCTTGCAGTGCTGTGTGGAAAGGCTCTTATGGATAAAAATAGTGATTTTACTACTTTAGTCTGTGTAAGAATAATGTGATATTGTGGTATTCTTTTTACATACTTGTATTTTAAATGGATATTATAATTGAAAATCTGATAATAGGACAAACGTGAAAAGGGATAAAGCATTATGACAAAGAGGAAAGCAATGTGGCTATATGAAGCTTATTACTGTTTTTACAGTGCAAAGCAAGTCTAAAGGGAATGGAACACTGAACTCAAACATACTTTGCATTGATAAAATACTTAGTATTTTTGCGTCGTCTTTATCTAGGGAAACAGACTGTTCTATTTACTTAAAATTTTTCAGTTAGGTTGATGCTTTAAAATAAGACATGAAATGTTATCAGAAAAGTAAAAAGCTCTGGTTAACAGCTTATCATAACTCAAAAGTGAAACACTTAAACAACATAGAAGTATGCTGCATAAAAATGATGTGTGACTTGCACAACTTGTGAGTAATTTTACGAAGCCAGGAAAAATGACCTCATGGTTAACAAACTGGCTGAATAATAATAAATATAAGTATTTCCTCTGCTACCACAGATTTTCTATGTGTGCATAGGTGAGTCACAACTCCTTCATAATTCTCTTCGTTTACAAAACCATAATAGGATAACAGCACTGCTATGCCTTTACAGAGATACTACAAGGAAAAAACGTTTACAGTTCTGAGGCATTCAGATGCTACAGTGACAAGTGCCATTTAAATCTTCCAAACAAATTGGCAAAATCATACATTTTCTTAAAATAAAGCCTGCATCTCACATGGGACTGAAAACGCCTCTGCGAATATTAATTTATCTACACTGTTCAACAAATGGATTTTTACCTTCCTTTGAGGACTATTTAACTTGCACGATGAATGAAGCAGGTATTCTATCCACAACTTCTCTACATCGTTTTTTTGCTTCCATTCAAGTCTTCCTTCTGTGCTTAGAGCCAGGGCAACTCACCTCGTGCCCCTTCAGATAGGGTGCACTTTCAGGCGTGCAGATGAGCACAGCAAGCAAGTCTGCCGACTCGGTGGCTCTCCCAGGCTCCGCAAAGCACAGCCACCCACAGGGTTCCCACGGAGGGCTTTGCCCTCTCCTCTGAGTCATGCAGCTACCTTCAGCAGACTGTTGTTACGAAATAACCACCTTTCCCACAGACACAAGGAGAAATTTCAAACACTTTCAAACTTAATCCTACTTGCTGCATTCACATAAGTGTCTGCCTTTCCCAGTAACTACTCTCTAATTTAGGAACTAAATAGAAGGGACTTAAGAGTGACAGCATCTTTCAAACCATAAAGCACCTTCTGGCACACTTCCAGAGTTGTACTTGCCAGCATGTTCAACCCAATCTATGGTTTCTTCTTCAAGAAAAAAAGGTTTTTCTAAAATATATTACTGCTTTTTAAGCTATTACTATAAAGTCAGTGCCAAGTTAAAACCTTTTGGAAAACTGCAGTGATTTTTTTTTTCATTTCAGTGACATTTGTCCCAAGAGGAGGAATAAATTTTCCTGCCTTCCTTGGCAAGGCGAAGCTTTTCTACAAACAAGGACGTCTTACAGAACTCAGTACGTCTCCTCAACATTTTCTGATCTATTGGCAATCAATACCGAGTTTTCTCATGCTGAGGCAACGTCGCGCTTTGCCAGCATGCCTCCATTTTCTTCTGTTAATTTTGTGTGGCTGCAAGTAATATAGGAAGCTGTCAAGGACAAGGCACAGCCCAAGAGCCCCAGGGAGAGATCCTTGTGGAAAGAAAACAAGTGCGTGAAAGAAAGGAGGAAACTGAATAGTCTAAATAGAAAGAAAAAATTTCTTAAAGAAGTCTTTTGCTATCTACATTTCAGTGTATTCTCATATAAACTTTTAGTCTTTGACACAAAATAAACATCATTTGTTAAGTGCTTATTTAGTATGCAAATTCTTCATCACTTCTTAAACTTGTAAGTAACAAAGATGAGGTGTAACTTATAATACTAGAAGAAGCTTGCCAGTGCTGAATTTCCTATCTGTGCTCTTTTGTTAATTATAATTTTGTACACTTTGAACTCATTGGATTAAATAGCTACACAATAAATTTACAGTGACAGTTTATGAAGCACCCTCCTGGCTACTCCAAGATATACAGCAAGAGTCAAACTTTCAGGGTACCTCTAAACATTTTCTGCATAAATATGGACATTTCAATTTGCAGATACGATTGTGCCCCTGCTTATTTGAGTACAGTGTGCAATCAGATGGGCTTGAATGTTTTGTGCATACATTTTTAGGCCTGCCAAAAATCTGTTTCAAGTTCAGTTATGTAATTTAATGGATCAATCCTTTATGGTCCACTTGACCATAAAAATCTCTTTCTTGGTGTATCCTTGGTTCAGCTGGACATGCTAAAACGAGCAGAAAGAGAAGTCCAAGGTACTTCAGTAATTTTCACCCAAAATTCTGCGGAAGCTTCTATCTTCTGAATTGTCATTACATCAGTTACAATACAGTATTTGGTGCATTTTCAAAGTTTGCATGTTCTGCTGTGTGAACTGACAGTCTGCTTTCACAGAACTGACATAAGGAGGAAATTTTGAAAATGATGCATTTTCCTTTTGAAAATCATAAGGTGATAAAAAAGACAGGGATTGCTACCTACAAACTGACTTGTTGCATAATTTGGAATGAAAAATGATTCCACATACATAGGTATATAAAAATACGTTTACGCTTTTACCATATTAAAAAATGTTAGAATCTTTGAACTCAGTTACTCTCCAAAAATGAGTAACACTTGAAAGTACGTCCTTGAGTATCACAAAATACCATAAGGTTGTTTATTCTTCCTTTGCATCATTCCTTTGCGTGTGTGCTTGATTTGCTTCTTGTTGTTCTGCTTCTTGTTTTTTTAATGCACCAGAGTTTAGAAAACATTGTGACCATTACATCTAAGTTTATAATTTTACACTAACATTTTTGAGGCAGACCTGAGCAAAAATTTCTGCATTTTTTTTTCTTCATTTCTCCATTTTCTTCTTTAGTGGTCTCTTGAAAAATCCAGCCTGCAGAAAAGAAAAAAGTGACTAAGAACTGCTCAAATCATACAATCCATGTTGGTAACATTCATGTGCTGGTTCTTACTACTATTTTAATACTTTCAGTACAGTAGAAAGTAATTTAATACTTTGTCACTGAAGTACAACATTGTTTTTCCTGGAATTGAAAAACTAAAGAGACATTTCATGAAAGCAGACAAAAGTACAGTTAATATAGTGAGCAATTGTTGAATCATTGCCACGCTCACATAATGTCAAAGGCTAAAACACTTAATAACAGTTGGTACTCAACTGAATAAATAATACTTTATTTTGTACTTGTCAATTTTTTGAAGAAATTATGCATGTTGAAATTTATACTCTGTAACCTAATGCAAGTATGAACTAAATATTTAGCTTGGAAAAGAGTGCCCACTTGTGGAAATACTTACACCACAGGCCTAGCATCTCTTGCATAAAGAGAAAACCTGGTTATCAAAGGCCACAGACCAAGCTAATAAAAAAACCCCTTAATCGTACTAAAATCTCTTTTTATTTTTCCTTTCATAACATACTGGCAATACAGGTTTCACTTGGTTAGCATTGCGTGTTACACGTCAGAAAAATGTAGTGTTATTAGTTACTTTGTCATTTCTACAAGATTTCACTCTACTTATTATATAATATTAGTGCCTGTGAGGTTCTAGTTATGAGAAGGACATGGCAGAGAATGTAGGCGTATTTGTTTATTTTCATGAAGACAAGAACATGCAGCTTACCTTCCACAAAGCAAATATAAGCAGTGCAAGAATCAAGAGTCCAGCGAAGATACTCAGGAGGATAACCCATAAGGGGACTGTACCCGGTGGGAGTTCTTTGGAAATCTTAATCATGGTCTGCAAAGTGTTCAGAATGTAAGCAATAAATAACTTGTCTTTCTAAAATATCAACAGAACAGCATGACTTTTACCAGTATGCAGTGATTTTCCAGGGTACTACTTCATTTTAAGTACAGGAATTTGTAGGAGGGAATTGAGAAAATAATCTCCAACATGAAACCCTATATTTACACAATATCTTGCCCTTTGGAAGTGCATTCATTTCATGAGGGTCAGCCTTGCTATAAGTCAGTAGTCATTGTCATAAAGGATACAGGACCAAAACCATGAGTAGTTGAAGTGTGTTAGGGATTTTCTTTAGCATATTCTTCATCACTCAATGCCTGTCTCCCTGAAAGATGACAGTGATTAACAAGCCTCTAAACCAATTAAATGAAATAAGTGTTAAAGGCTGTGTAGATACTAATTTGATTTTAAACTGGCATATAGGACAAGGGGTAATGGCTTTAAGCTGGAAGAGGGTAGATTTAAATTAGCTATTAGGCAGAAATTCTTCACCATGAAGGTGGTGAAGCACTGGAACAGGTTGCCCAGAGAAGCTGTGGATGCCCTCTCCCTGGCAGTGTTCAAGCCCAGGTTGGATGGGGCTTTGAGCAACCTGGTATAGTGGAAGGTGTCCCTGCCTATGGCAGGGGGGTTGGAACTAGATGATCTTTAAGGTCCCTTCCAACCCAAACCATTCTATGATTTTATGATATCTGGTGTGAACTAAACTGAAATAAGGATTATTAATGTTTAAATAAATGTAACCATATAGGAGTTTGAATTATTTTAACTTAAGAATTTATTAGAGATACAACTTTATAGTTGAAAAAAGCATTGAAGAGCTGAACACTAAATATTCAACTTGAAATTATGTCTTAAAAAAAGTTAATTTTGAAATTCCTTGGTTTATACAGGCATCTCTGATTATTTGCAAGCCTCTCAGCTGTGTTTTCACTCCTGGAATGAGTTTTAATCTATCACTTAAAAGAACTGCCTGGATACAATACCAGCTAATAGTTGACCTCTGAAGTTTGTATTTCCAAAAATGTTTTGTGCAAGATGTAATTCACACTGAATATTACTTTGGTCTAAATTTTGGGGGTATTAACAATAATAACACATAATAAGACTTTTGCTTAAAAATGTAGTAAATTGTAGTAAATAGTAGTACATTGTATTGTAAATGTAGTACATTGTAGTAAATAAGCCCCTCCATGTACAAGTTATCACTGAAAAGCAATGCATTAATCACTATAAATGTCTTGGAATAAGGAGTATAAAAAGACAAATAACAACTCGTAACAAAATTAAAGACATTTCTCTTTATACCTGACACCACTGCTATAATGTTATATACATTCTTATCTAAGAAAATGACAGGGAACGTCTGAAAAATGAAAGATCCTGTTTCAAATATATATCCTGGGTATTGAAGTGGAAAGAAATAATAAAGAAAGAAATAATAAAGAAAATAGAATGTACAAAGTAAGATCACTTCTAAATGACACACGACAATCTTTAAAATACTATTGATTCCTTAAAATAATTTTAATTATGCTTTTAATTTACATAGATGCAGGAAACATTTATACTGCAGCAGGCAGAAATACTTCAGAAAATACTTCTCACCCAGGTACGTTGGTGGGTAATGGGATTTTGGTATCATCATCTGCCTGATTCTGACATTTCTACTGTAATATGAAATCACTTACTTCTATTTAGAGTAGGGTAATACATTACAACAGGTTACAATCAGTTCACTAGTAATGAATGAAAATGAATGATTCAGTAGCACAATAAATACTATGAAGAGTAAATCCATGAATTACCACGTTCTTACCTCCAGTTTTTGATAGTCATTTCTCAAAATCAGCGATGAGTTCTCACTCCGAAGTAATGCTTTCACAACAAGGGTTAAGCTGTGAATACTTGCCTGGAAGAAGAGAGGAATGGCTATGGTTTATAATTAGGTATTTTGAAGTAGAAAGCTTTGTAGAAATGAGAAGGGTGAAAGCAAAACTTAAAGTTTTGGGAGACGCTGAAAAATGTGAAAGTCAGTGAAGCTGCTTGTGTGTGTCACCTTCAGTACACACATCACTGTTTGCAAGACAGCAATACAGCTTTGAAAGAGTAGAGAGCAGAGATTTCAAAGAAATACTAATTAATCCTGGAATACTACTTTGGCCACAGGGACAGATTTGGGTTTTCTAAAATTCTGCTGTATCTCCCCTCCTTTCCTGTTATTTTCCAGAGAAAAACAGACACAAAATGAACTCAGTATCAGAAATTTATCAACTGAGCAAAACAGACCATAGCCTGGTGGTTGTTGTAACCGTCAGACAATACTGAGGTGTGCTCTGAGGTGGACTCTCTATCCTCTGCTCTTTTTGATCAAAAAATCCTTTCTAGACTTGAGAAAACTTTCCAGATTAAAACTTACCTAAAAATTCTATGCTTCTATGTACCCCTCCTTACATCTGCTGAATTAGAATTTGCAGATGTGTGAGTAGCTATTAAAAAAAGGACCATTATGCAGAATAAGTAAGGGGTGTCTTCTCACCATGTTTTAAAATTCCTGCTAAGTTCTAAGTACTTACTTTAAGGATAATAAAATGCATGTAACTTAGTTTTGAGGAAATTTTAAAATAGGAAGAGAAACTATTTCAAACTATTTCAGGGGACTGTGGACACTTAAGAAAATGAAAGGTATAATTTTAATAGACATTAGAAACCTTGGTTTAAGTTTCTCAAGCCCAAGAGTATTCTGAATACAAATGGGATTTACTTACTTTTATGATGGTAGGCTTCCATACTCTTAATGAAATATTCACTTGATATATGTCAGATGGGACCAAGGCACAATCAATAGATGCACAGCTGTATGTATCACAGTCCTGTTTAAAAGGCACCAGCATGAATTAATAGGAAGAGACTTTTCACATTACTAAAATAAAAACATGTGAACTACTATACATACAGATCATAGACTTGCTATTGAGAGAAGCTTTTATATATTTATTGCAGAAGAACTCAGCTCAAAGATCTGGGTTAATATGTGGGATGAATATATATACTATATGTAGGCTTACCATAATGGTATCCTTTGTAGGTTCTTTTATTTTTGGCAACACAAATGGTTTCCCAGTGCTGATCTTTAAGGGATCTACAGGGTGACTAGTCTGGCAGATGGCATTCTGTTAGCAGAAATACAAATGTTATTCTTATTGTCTGAATATCCAATCTATTACCAAAAAATGCTCTGGAAACAAGCCAACATTAACAAAATTTAATGTTTAATAACATTAATAATATTTACTAACTAATATGCAATAAAAATGCATATTGCAAGAGTACAGAATAGCAAATTCGTATGGTGTAGGTATTGAAGAATCATTATTGAAACAACAAATGAGCTTTTTATGAGATAATTTAACCTAAACTCTATCCAGCTACTTAAAGACCTGTAGAAGCAAACAATAGCTTCCTGCAAGATGACCACTATGTGAAACAGCAAGAGTTGGCTATTAAAAGAGCTAAATAGCTTTTGCATGGGAATCCATAGGGGTTCTGCCTTAGCAAGCAGACAGGCAGGTTAAGTGTATGATTCAGGTGCCCCTGTTGCATCGCCCAGGGAGGGGGAGCAGGTGCTGGAGCACTGCTAGACCTCCATGACTCCTTCAAAGGCAGCTGGCAAATCCTTTGGTCTCTTCGGTGCAGGGGAGTTTGTTTTTTCAGTCAGGTCATTCACTTTCAGATAGCTAGCATGAAGAGGATTGCAAATCCCCAGCAATGCACTTTGGCACACTACTATCACTAGGATGTAGCTAGCAGTAGATGAATTATACCCACAGAAAAAGCACAGATATATTGAGTTTATGTGCAAACTTGGGTCAAATGTGGTGATTGCCTAGGAATGAAAATAATGGAGAAAGGAATTTAAGAACAGACACAATGTCTTTGTATTCTAAACTTGAAATATTTTGGGTTTTTTTGATTTTTTTTGTTTTAAAGTGAACCTTGAACTTTCATTTAGACCATTTGGTTTATTTTTCAGTAGTGCAACACCTCAAAAATAAGTGAAATATTTGGAGACAGGTGCACATATGTGTGTGTCTCTGAGAGAAAGATAAAAAAACCCCGAGGTTTAGGTTATCCAGTTATTGATATAGCTCTAGTTTTAATACCTACAGGTCTGGAATCATAGGATTTGCTGGAATTGTGATCTCCATCTGCTCTGGAGGAGTGAAATGGAAGAACTCAAATGAGGGCTGCAGTGAAGAGCATTTGAAAGACATGACCTCCCATCCCCTTCAAGATGTCTCAGTGCCCCAGAGAAGGAAGAAGCCAGAGGACTGCTAGTGCTGGAGAGCAGATGTGCAGGAAGGCTAATTTCAGTAACAGAAAGAAGAGCACTGAAGAGGAGATTGAGCTTTAGACGTACACAGCAGGACTAGAGCATTTGCAATAAGCACTGCTAACAATGGAGATAATCTGAGGCTCAGCAGGCAAAACTAAGAAACTCCTGTCACTCATATCTCAGTCTGGACCTCTCATCACTTGGCAATATGTCAAATTAACCTTGTTATAGTCCAGTTATTATTCAAAACCATTTTAAATTTGCTTGTTTCCTTTTAAGAAAATTTATCTATCTGTCTTCTTATGCACATCTGTACATACTCTTAACAACACAGCATCTTGTCTTTTAGACTAAAAGCAATATCTACCTTGAAGCAAGGCATAATCCAAATGTTTGCATTTTGCAGTTCCTTACAACAAAAATTTCAAATTTAAATTAATCATAAAAATAAAACTTCCTAGCTTACTTGGGAATGTGACAATGCAGTAAGGTAGAGAAGAGTGTTCTTGGCTGCTGTTACATTGGGAAATAATATCTGCAGTGTAAGGTTTGGCATTGGAAAGTGTTCACCTTTTTCAATCTATTAAAAAAGAAGAAAAAATATTTTGATTAGTACTTTCCTTATTTTGTTGGTATTTGATTGTGGGTTTTTCCCTTTCCTGCGTTTTTCTTTTCTTTTGTGTTTTTTATGTTTCCATGGTCAGTTATGCAAAAGGTGGTGTGATGAACTCTTACTTTTTCCCTAAGAACAGCCTCTTGCAAATTAGCAGAGAGTCTTCTGTGGTCTTTGCTAATACTGTGCTCTATTACAGGAAATCAAATTAACAGCATGAAAGGCACCATTTTGACATAAATTACTTGTTGTTATCTTGTTTACTGCATCCTTTTATCATCTGGGACTTCTATCTAAGGTCATTTCATTTCAATTTTTAATAAAGCTCCCAAAATGCTTTAACATGGGAGAGGAGTCGCTGTACCAGTGGGAGCTCCTGCTGGTTCCTCCTCAGGTGTGCTTAGGCAACAGCTCTCCTGCTCACCTGCTGCTCTCCCCTGTTTTCCCTGAGAAGACCACAGGACATACCTGTAAGCTGCTTCTCCTTCTGAACAGGCCTGCTGCAGCTGAGGATGGAGAAAATGCCTAGGTGGAATTGCTGGCAAGGGAATTGGTGATCCTGTCTCTTAAGTGGAGAAGCTTAATCAATACCTAAGAACCTGTTTAACTTTTTTCTTCTGACTACTCATTGGTGATAAGCTGCTTTCAGGGATGAGTTTTGCTTACGAGATCATAAATGATATGCTCTGCAGTCCCCCAGCTTTTACATTCAGAAAGCAAAGGTTTGAAATGAGATGAATAATGTCTTAAATATCCACAAAAGCTTCGAGATTACCGGATTTGAACTTTTAGACTAAAATAAGTAGCTAAGTAAAACACTGTAGGTAGGGTAACACATAGAAAAAACCCCTTTGCTATTGCTATTTAGTGAGAGCGAGAACTTTCCCATGGCCCATTTTTTACAGACAGAAGTTGATTCAGAGACTTTTATCCTTTGTGTACGGGACCCTTGCTCAGCTTTGGATTTGATGCTGGGAAGCAAGGATGCTCTCAAGATAACTAAATTCAGTCCTACTGCAACTTGAGGCTGGGCTTCTAGTCCACTAAATATCTTTTCCAAGTGATTTTAGTTTGTAGCATTCGTTCCATTAGGAAGACAACATTCTTGAAGCATTTTTCAAAGCTGACTGGATTTTGGAAATATCTGTTCTAAACTGCAGTGAACATAGGTCAAGTTGTCTCATTTACCAGGGCATGCTCTCTTTCCCCTGCTGAGGACAGCAGCTCTAAACTGCACCAGAACTACTCTGCAGGGATGGACCACTCTGAGAACCTGAGACTCACCTTATTCAGAAGCGAGCAAGAAAAAAAAAAGGTGTTAAACACAAAATACCCATGTAGAAGGTGTAACGTATTGCACAGCTGCTACTTAAGTAATAGGCTATCACATTAAGTGATTCAAACCAAATGAAAAAAAAGATGAAACCAGTACCTATATCATACACTTTTAATTGTTTCTTACCCTATAATGTAGAGTAACTTCATCCCCAATCTGCTCTGTTGTGTTAATAGCAGTAGGGACGGTATCATTTGCCGCAATTATAACATGGTGTTCTTTGAAAACACTGTGGGTTAAAAAAAAAACACAAAAAAACCCCAATAAGCACACAGACTTCACAAAAACTCTAGCAGTTAATAATACAGGTCTTTTCATTATTTCATGAATCCTCCAGGACTAGTGTCGCAATTAAGAGTGCACTGCTACTTCCACTGAAGTTCAACTCATCCATTTTCTGAGTAGTACTCACCTTTTATTATGTACATTTTAAATGTTTTGTTCAGATAAAACTACAAAATGAGCAAATATTGTTCCCAAAAATAATACATCAGGGCCTGATTTTGCTGTTCTTATTCTAGTTGTGCAGTCCCTTATCCTGAGTATTGCCACATGAAACAGGCAGGGTCCTATAAGAGACAGAACCGAGTAAAAAGAGAACAAAACCAGCATGTTCTAAATTCAACCTTATTTCCTATGGGACAAACAAAGGCTGGATTTGAACCATGAAATGCATCCAAAATGAATTTGAATTCATTATTTACACCTGCACACCATGCAATGTAGTCTACTGATAGTATTTATAGTGTATTTCAGGGATGGAATTTAACTGAATTCTAGCTGTTTCTGAAGATAAAGTGTACTACAAGACCTGCATTAAAGTTTATGTCTGAATTGATAAAAACAACGCCCTCAGAATTTAAAATTAAGGTTAATTTTTGAAGCTGGAAATCAAACACCACACCATGCAATATTATAGCGATACAAACTCATGGCCATCAGGAAGTTGGAAGTATTTGCTTTCTTATGTATCTGAAATGCCTTTGAATGAATAGAGCAAAGTTCAAGAATCAACAAAAGCTGCAAACTGTAGATCTAGTTTAAATAGATAAAATGGAGATACAGCAAGATAGGTACAGTAATTGCTCTGTTATTTCATGTGACTGCTCTTCTCATTGAAGCCTCTGCTTCCTGTTCATGAGCCTAGAAGCTGTCATCTGTAGATACTGAGCACAGCTCAACAACAAAACAATACTATATTCTCTTTGAACACCTGATATTCACTGTGCTAGCAAATAAAAGTACAGAGAAGCATCAATACCTTACAAATATTAATCCTACTTCATATTTTACTGGAATTGTAACGTGTCCTCTGTTGTCACTCAAGGTCTCAGGTGGTTCTTCACTGTCACTAAAATAAAACAGCATATGCCACTCAGATCAGACTGTGCAGACGCAACATGACTACGAAGTGGAAAGGGATCTTAAGAAACTGAAATACCTACAGCTCTGGGGTAGAAAACACACCACTCATTTCCAGTTAATTGCTATCTCCTAAAAATTAATTCAAAAGACTATTTCCAGTAACTAAAAAATTAAGTCCTGCACCAGTTCCAGCTCAGAGACGCATCTTTATTAGAATTACAGACTGCAATTGACAATGAAAATGGACAAAGTACTCTCACACCATCCCTGGATTTTGCAGGGACAGCAAACACTGAGGGCAAATGCATTCCTTTACTCTGTCACAGACAACTTCTGCAGTGCTCTTGCTCTTTGAAGGCCAGACCTTTTTGTTTAGCATAAACTGTGATTCATGCTAAAGTATGAGGTAACTTTGTAAGAGAATAAACCTTTTCTGAAGGCAAAACTACTGAAAATTATGACTCATTTGTGACTCTCAAGCTCTAGAGACAAAGAGCTATTTATTTAGTCCACTCAGTCCACTGTTGGACTGAGTACATCTGTAAAGCTGCCAGCTCTACAGATTGTTTAACCACTTACGAGTTCAGAAAAGTCATCCTTGTTTTACTACGAAACACAAAGCTGTAGAGCTTTCTAAGAAAAAAAAATCAGAAAGTAAACAAGTAATGATTGCAACTAACCTTGTTGCATATACATGAACAGTAGCATTTTCCAGGAGATACGATGCATTGAATTGGAATGATATTTTGAATGAAATCTGTTTAGAGAAATACATTACACATTTTAAAAGCAAAAAAAAAAAAAAAAAGCACACTAATAAGGTTTGATCTGATGCAAAATGAGCAAATTTTTGCTACTTTTATCTATGGAATCCTTATTCACATTTTAATACTTTTCTATGAATGGATCCACTTTTTTGAATTTGACCCAACCAAGAAGGAAATCTAATAGCTATGACGTATTAAACAGAAGCCTCAAATTTTCAGAACTGAGAAGCCTCAGTAAAACTTATTATATAGGATATTAGAAATACATAGCTAAATAATTTGTAGTAGAAAACAACTGGTCTTGCAAACAATTTATCAAAATCTTCTTTTTCCCTCTAATGTGGAAGAAACAAAGCTTCAAAGCCTGGCTATTACAGTGGAGATGAGCTGTCACAGCATCACAGAATGATAGGGGTTGGAAGGGGACCTCTGGAGATCATCTAGTCCAACGCCCCTGCCAGAGCAGGTTCACCTAGAGCAGGTTGCACAAGAATGCGTCCAGGCGAGTTTTTGAGTATCTCCAGAGAAAGGGACTCCACAACCTCTCTGGGAAGCCTGTTCCAGTGCTCTGCCACCCTCAGAGTAAAGCAGTTCCTCCTCGTGTTTAGATGGAACTTCCTATGATCAAGTTTGTGCCCGTTACCTCTCGTCCTGTCACTGGACACCACTGAAAAAAGACTGACCCCATCCTCCTGGCACATACCCCTTCATATTTATAAGCATTGATAAGATCCCCCCTCTGTCTTCTCTTCTCCAGACTAAAAAGACCCAAGTCCCTCAGCCTTTCCTCACAAGAAAGATGTTCCAGTCCCCTAATCATCTTGGTAGCCCTTTGCTGTACCCTCTCCAGCAGCTCCCTGCCCTTCTTGAACCGGGGAGCCCAGAACTGGACACAGTACTCCAGATGCGGCCTCACCAGGGCGGAGCAGAGGGGGAGGTTAACCTCCCTCGACCTGCTAGCCACACTCTTCTTGATGCACCCCAGGATGACATTGGCCTTCTTGGCCCCAAGGGCACATTGCTGGCTCGTGGTCATCCTGTTGTCCACCAGGACTGCCAGGTCCTGCCTATAGAAGGCTGATGGAATGTCAATATATAGTGAAACACCTAGAATACCGAACAGAAATGTTTATAATGTAAATAAAGGACTACTAGGTCTCACAAAAATTCCCTACTCCTTATAACTAGGGCAAATCTGCCACAATTTGGCCCTACATAAAATTTGGGAACGCTGTCGCAAACACGTCCGTCTTCATGTCCTGATACTTAAGGGTAATTTGTTATGAAGCAAAAGTTTTACTTTTTGCTACTGTACAGGATTTTTCAGCTCAGAGTTTTATTTTTCCTTTAATGTGTACAAATCTTTATTACAAAGTGACCCAAAGAATGTTGTCTTCTATATTTCTTCATATTTATTAAAAAAAAAAAAAAAAAAAAAAAAAAAGAGCCAGAAAGAGGCTTTAAAAAGCCTCTGTATTAGGGATGCTTATCAGTGAATCAGAGATTAATTGATTTCTGATTGCAAAGGAGAGTACGAAATGTCTAAATTTAGGGATCTATAGCTACAGACAAACTAACAATCAAAGCATGAAAGGAAAATATGAAAAATCCAATAAAGCTGGGAATGGAGCATTGTGGGCACTGGCATTGGGTGGTATGCTTATTTGACTGCAAGAAAGTAACAGCTGACTTAATTCCTACAAGTCCAAGACAGAAGCTGGAATGTGTATGTGAGAGGTAATGTAAGATGACATCTCTCCTGATCCTCCCTCTGTTCTGCATCTGCAACACAGACCTGATATGACAGAGGAACAGACAAGAAACTGCCAGGAAAGACAGTTGGTCTTATCTGCATGCTATTAGATATTTCCTAATTCAATATCAGAACTATTTAAGTGAGGCTTAGATGCACATTTTCAAAGGCTTAGTTTAGCTATAGCTCCCTCTCTATTCCAGCAAGAGACACAGACTTATCACTGGAGCTGTTCAAGCTGGAGCTCGATTTTAAGTGGACTGCTTGCTGGAAAGGCCTCTCACTCTCCACTGAGCAGAGGTGAAGTCTTGATGTCTGGCTTTGGCAGATCCAGGGTACATTTACACATACCAGCTTATTCTCTTTTCAACCAACTGACTAAATTTTATAGACAAAATAAGTAAAGCCATAGGCTGCAACCTGGGGAAAGCCACAGCATCTAATGTCTTACCAGTATATCCTAACCAATACCCTAAACACTTTGCGACAGACCCTTGTGGCCAGGTGTACCACTTGACTTCTGACAGTGTCAAGAATGGTGATATGCCTATTACCTATTACCTCCTCACATACCACAGCTGACTGCCCAGGTACTGAAGATCTGATGTTTTCCTATCTGGCTCAGTGCGGTTCATGTCAAGGACAGCTTGGGAAATGTGCATGGACAGGTTTTGGGGTGAACACAAGAGAAAAGAAATTCAGAGGTTATAAGGACTGCCCCAGCCTTAGAACAACATGGAGTAAGGAGAACATGGATGCAGGGGAACTTTTTACCTCTTCTGCAGGTTTTAGAAATGGATATCCCACTTTACAGGTGATGTTGTGATTAGATTCGCAGCTATCTTTTTGTATATCCTAAACAAAAAAGAAAGTGAAGTCATGACCTTGTGCAAACTCTTTTTAAATTTTTACTAGGCATCAAGGGCCTGTTGAACATATATACCATTGCCACATTTCATCGTCAAAACATCGTAAGAGTCAAAGTCTTAATTGAACTGGAACAAAAATAGGAAGCCACAACTTCTGCAAAACAATTTCCTCCTATGGAGATCTACATCAATTAGTAGCCATTATTCCCTTTCAGTGAAAGTGTTTGGAACATTAGCAATTATATACAAACTGGACATCATGCAAATTAGTCATGGGGTCTAGCAGGTCAACATATGTACAAGTACACAGTTTTTACCTGTAATTTTGTAAATGTGTTCGTAACTTGGCATAAAAGTGACATTCATACTCCATAAATTATTGCCACAGGGTCAGCAACAGTGCTATGGATCCCTGACTTCTCCTAACGTGCAACATCAGGACTGTTGATTGAAAACAAACTTCTCCTAATGTTTCCTACCTGAGCTGAGGTGAATTCGTAGCGTATCTACTGAGGCAGGAAGAAAAACAGCTACTTTGGAAATAGGTAGGGATGAGACAGGCAGCGAATTATGCTGCCCTACCAAGACAGTGCTTTTTCTATACACATGCAAAAGGAGAATTCTAGAGGCTCAGGAGCTGTACTGAAAAATAACAAGGCATTTCTGGCTCTACAGATGTACAGACAATTCATGGTGCTGATGTTCATCTAAGATGCAGGCACTTACTGTCTAAGTGTCCTTGTGAAACTTGCACCTGTAGTTAAAGAAGGCTAGGCAAGAGTCCACTCAGGTCAAAATAAATACACTCTTTTAGAGGCATAAGTGAGGACAGCACTTGCAGGGAATGTCTTCCAATCAACTGAGATGATGCCAGAGCAATGAAATTCAGGCTTAATACAAAGGCTTCCTCAGATCTCTCTAGCAATATAGGTTATGATAAATGTGATAATGTGAAAAATTCCTACCTCAATGCCAGCAAAAATAATATTTGGAGAATACTGAACCAAAACTCTGGTATTATAGGCACTGTCTTTTTTGTTCTTCACAGAGAGCTGGATGGTGAACTTATCATTGCGTGACTTTACAATAAATGGAGAAGAGCTGTAAAATAAAGTAAGAATGTTGGACATCCTAACTTTTGAATCTGTTTTTAACATAAAGAAGAACTTCTTTCAGTGTCCAGACTATATTGTTTCTGATTTGGAAATTATGCCACAGCATTATCTTATTAGACTACAGAATTTATAATTTACATAGAAATTTTGTACAGATATCAAGTGATAAAGTAAATCCAGTGTAGTTACCTGTCTCCAGCTATGCTTGCTTTTACATTCAGAACAAGATCTGAAATGCATTTATTTTTGGCTCCACAATCTTTTGTGAAAGGAATCTGCAACAACAGTATTTTTATTCTCAATTTTATTACATTTATTATTAAATTAAATACTAGCATTTTAATTCAGTATCTAATTTTATATAAAGTCTTGTGTTTTACTATCAAAGACGTCTTCCATAATATTAATCAGTTAAACATGCCAATATCCTGTAAAATGCACAGATGAAACATAACCTTTCTATTCATTCCTTTCTAAGTGATTAATCTAGATCAGAAAAAGAGGCAATAGCAGAAGTTCGAATGATGCCAAGCACCATCAAAGTATATGACTAACATTCCCTTGCTCTATCTATGTAAAAAACAACAATAAAATTGCCTGTACTCTCTTCTATCTTCAGTTAACTCTGGACAGCTTTAAAACCCCAGGCTGGTTCCCACACACATGGGATCAAGGGTTTCACTCTTTACGACTCATTTAGAGGAAACATCTTCAGGACAGGCTCAACGACCCTCCCTCTTTAGCCAATTTGTGGAAAATACTGTCAGCTCTTGTGCAGGCCATGAATTTTACCTTAAATACTTTGGTTATTAATACAGAATCTTGCTGACTTACATATTCAGCGATTGAATTTGGCAGGTTGCTATCAAGGACAGGTCCACTCTCTGGATCAGAAAAATTGAACTCTAGCAAAACCTTTACAGAGTCCTGAAAGTCTGGCTTATCCTAGAACATAAAGAAAGAGGAATTGCTATTATGGATATTCACTTTAATATCTAAGGAGGTTAAAAAACCCCAAACAATGCTGAGGTAAAATATTTTTCAGTCACACCATCGCCATCCTTGCTGGAGACGCATTTGAATGCTTGCAATTGATGATAAAGCATTTAATATGCAAGCCAATCCTTATAAATATCTACTGATGTTTTTGTGTATCTCATCTCATCATAAAAATATCACATAGCCTGAGCATATCTAACACAGTTTCATTTAAGAATGTCAGAATGGTCAACTCATAGACTTTCTCTTTTAGTTGTGCTTAAACGATCAGTAAGATGAACATCAGAGGTATCATCTTGCATGAAGTCAAACTGAGGCCTGCCGTTAGGAGATGTATGGCATATTCAAGCAAATTCTAGGCATCATTTATCATTAGTTTTGAATTATGACACAGCTGAGAAGTCGCTAAACATTTTAAATGTGGTTACTCCTCCATTCACCCTGCACGTTAGTTACAGTCTGGGCAATTTCATACTCACAGTTCCTAATTACATTTCTGTTTTGCAGTGAATGAGTAGTCTCTATCCCAAACATAATTTGTAAGTTTTTTACTACATTTTAGTACGAGGAATTGCACCAATATGCAAACTAGACTTCCAGCTCACATGCTCCTGCTGAGTTTTGAGTGCACCTAAACTATTAACCATGATAGCTGCTTAGTTCCACTAAGTGTGTTATGCTCTTTCTTAGGACAGACACAAACAAAGAGACAAAGACTGTACATATAAGTAAATAGTTTATATATATCTACATATACAAAATATATAAATCCTATTTATGTACACTTCTTAGGATTAATTCTGGATGCAGATTTTGTTGTCCAATTTACAATTAGTGGAATACTTTTGGATTATTATAATGTCAACGTGAGAAAAACACTTTAAATGATTTACTTGCCAACATGTAGAAGTTATGTTTAATACATTCTGATGCTTTGATAGTTGTATTTTTTTGCATTTTCCTCTCATGGCTCTCTGTGAACAAGCTTCGAGATATTTGTCTTTGTGAGTCAAGAGTAATCCAATACTGCAGATCTGCAAAGGAAGTTGAGATCAATATTATGAATCAATTTGCCTCTACACATTCTTTTTTCCCCCAGTATCTTAAATGCACTTGGAATAGTGAATTTAGAAGAGTTGCCTTCCATTTTTGGAGAAATAAACAAATGCAAGCATAGCAGTTTTATAGTGTAAAGACTCCATAGTTTAGTGCTTATCTACTTACTGGATTCAAATGTATCTTCCTTCGACTTCAGTCTGGTCTTAAAACAAATTGTGGCATTTATGCATATTGTTTTTCTTTTATTTATCTGACAATTTTGTTGTTGGATATTGATGCTTTTGGGGGTAAATTGCATGGAAACATTTACTTCAGCCACATCACGAGACCTTAACAAAAACACAAAGAAAGGAAGTGCATTGAAAATAATAGCAGCAACTTTTTTTAACTTAAGAATGAACTTACAAAATGTGCAACATTCAACATTAAAATACACATATGTGATAGTCTAGACAAATAATTAAATATACACTCTATACAAAGTACCGGTAAACAACAAATTACAGAGAAAATGGTCACAGGGTTTCTCCACAGTGCTGTACTTGTTTCAGAACAGATACCAGATGAAGGGAAATATTTTCAAAAGCGTTTAAGCAACTCCATACAGCCAGTCCCATTTTAAAAGAGACTGAAGGCCCAGACCTATCCACGAGGGTATCCACAGATGAACATATTATACACGAGCTGGAGGGTAGTGTGCCATCTCTTAGGCTGTGGGTAGATAAACAGACTAAGATTTACTACCAATTTGCTTCACTTTAACTTCTATTCACCCCTGTCCCTGCAACGCATTCCTGCCTCTCCCTTTGCTCTGGCTCTGTTCCCTTTTGGCCTCAAGATGGATGTACTAAATCAGCAGAAAATTTAGCTGGCAAAACAGCTTTCTTCAGATTTGTGATCTAAACCATGCAGTGAAGGGGCATCTCATTGCGTTCACACCCAGAGCTTTTAGAAAGACAAGCTACCAGATGAAGGTGAGGAGAAGCTGGCAGCTTGAGGATGGTAGCAAGACCTGACAAACTTCATGATCTAGCACGTGAGTTAGGTGGAACAGCAGGACAGGGAAAGCAAGGAGCTGGCTGAGCAACTGCCTTACCAGAGAGAGAAATGGTTTTAGTTGTGCTTTAGAAATGAGGTATTACATGTTATCTTGTTTATTTCTCTTACTGGTATTTTTCTCTTCTCCCTTAAAAAATATATTGTTCATTGTGTCATCTGAATCACGCTCTTTTGTAAAGAAAACTAATTCACTGTTAACCAGAAAGTTTAGTTAAATTTTTCCAAGATTTTCTGGAGTCAAACTAGAGTTTTTCTATTAGGAAGTCAAATGAGTTTTCTTAGTGACCCCTTTACATTTGAACCTGTCCTTGATATTGCTAATAAGATAATACACAATATAGGGTGAAAAAGAGAACACTTAGGGCTTTTTTCTATTTTACTTAATGCCACAAGTGAAATCAGTTTCTATTTTGAATATGGTCTAGGAGGACAAGGTCTTCATACTAGGTTAACAAGGTTTCTAAAACATTCCTGTATTTATTTATTTATTACTGCTATCCATTAAGTTGTATACTTGTTCCTCCAGAGAGACATGAAAATATGAAGATTCACAGCTGGTGTAAAAGCATGAGATGAAAGCAGTATCCTCACAACAGTCCAAACAGTAGTGCATGCAAGATACTTCGGTATCCCAAGACAAATAGTTATTTTCTGGCCTGAAAGCTGCTGGGAGTATCCGTACCAGAAGAGGGCAGCCCCACCAAGGCCTCCAATGGTGACATCAATCAGCCCATCATCGTTTAAATCCATTTCTCCGTGCACAGACTGGCCAAAAAATTTAACTTTTTCCCCATCTCCACCTGATGCAATACGCTGTGAAAAGCATTAAGAGGTTTATACGGTGCATATTGAAGGATTTTATAAGACCATTCAAGATGCATTTGTTGGCAGTTATAGATGGCTTTTAGACTCTTTAAATATACTAAATTTTCATTACAATACTTCTAAAATGGTTACCATGGTGATGAACACACTATAAATCTTCAGAATTGCAAAACATCTACTTTTCTGACTGTACAGAACATTTCAGGTTTCTAATAAAAATATGCAAATATATTTCCTACATTAGAGTAAAATTCCATTAAATCAGGCTGAGTTTAAAAGTACAGAGCATTCTAAAAAAGAAGCTGTCATGACAGGTGAAGCCACAGTTTGAGTCTGTGTGTGGAAGACACTGGAAAACAGGATTTGTGCTACATACACTTACAGTGGCTGCCAGTTTGTAAAGTTTTACTTCATACCTGCGAATATTTTTTACTGATTGTGTTGCCACGGCCATGATAAATATAAACAGCTCCCCGATGATCATCCTCTAAGGGAGAACCTATTACAATGTCATTATATCCATCAAGGTTGAGATCCTTCACTGCAGCAATCGCAGTCCCAAAGCGTGCACCGCAAGGCTCATTCTTAAGAACTTTGCAGGTGTCCTGTTTTAATGGCGAACAGCATGTTTGCTTTATAGGCTCAAGACTCATCTGATATTCAAACTTTGTCTGTGAAAGAAGAGATTTAGAGTTTGTGGATTTCCATCAACATTTTAGCAATGCAGGCTTTTAAAAGCTCCTGTCCAGAAGACAACCTGATGAATTAAATGAAAAAATTACATCCCATTCCTAGTGATTGAGTGCACTGTAGAAACTGTGATTCTGTAACTATAATTTGAATGTTCTTTCTGAGCAGTGAGTGGGAAAGACATTCTCACTCTCTCTGCATCTAGATGCTTCTGCATATTTCTTGAAGTTAGAGGTTCAAAGGAAAGTGTAGTATCATAACAATATTTGGATGTTATTGTAAGTAAACCACTTCATTCCTAAGACAGTCTAAAGAGTTCTTCTAAAAAGGCATTCTCTTAATCTGAGAAGTAAGCCGAGTTTCTGATGAAACACAGATGGCAATACTGTTATCCCAGAACAAAAGACGGCATATCTCTCACATAAACTGAATTCTGTCCTCAGTAGACTCATACTCCATGGCCTAACATATATATTCTTCTGGTCCAGTGTGCATCCTAGACCAAAACCACACATACGGTATGGTATGTAACCAATCTTTCCAAAAGATTGGTCCCATGAGTTCCATGTTAGAGATTAGTAGCAGCAAGCAGTTGCTGCATCTCCTTTATCTGGAGATGGATAAAAGGAAGCACAGGAAAATCAAATTTCAAACCCTCACATTACTGGAGGACATGGAATTCTTGTTTTCTCGCCAACCCTATTCACCAGCAATTTGTTGTTAGCAACATGCATGTAGAAACTGGAAGAGTTCCTTTTCACATAGATCCAGTCTCTTCAGGTCCTTTTCTTGCAATGGTATTTTAGGAGACCATCATTGCTGGGACATATTTTGATAACTGTTACAACAATACACAATGGTACTGGACTAAAAGAAGAAAAAAAGAAGAAAAAGCATGCATAGACCTTGGAAAGAGCGACTTATCAAATTAAGAAGCTGAGGTGTAGCTGGCATATTCCTCGATCTAGTTGTGACATGTTTAAAAGCTGTTGGATGTATGGGGTTTAGCTCTAGGTTGGTAAGCAAGTCACAAGGATACTGGAGCACACACTTTTAGGATGGATAAGCCCTACTGTTCCGTAATCCGTGAAAGCAAAAAGAAAATGTGATAGAAAATTAATCCTATAAATGTGCACCTATGCCATATTGCAGCTCACAGGATATAGTGCTTATCTATATAATATAATCCATTAGAAAAAAAGCTGAGAAAACAAGAGTTTGAGAAGAAAGTTTTCAAAAATAATCTGTCGTTTACTCTCAATTGTCAAAATCACTTTTCTCTGTTTTCAACAGGTCATCTTCCCCAGCTCAAATTATTGTATTTCTTTAAAATAATGATATGAAGGCAGTAAGGAGCATGTTCTGTTCCTGGTCAATAAACATCATCCTTACCTTGTTCAGACCATAAACATATACTTTCCCTTGCTCCTCTTTCTCAGTTCCCATATATGTAGGAGCTCCAACAAGAAGAAGGTCTGTAAATGAGTCCCTGTCGATGTCGATTGTGGTAATAACACCCCCAAAGTATGACCCAATCTGCAGGAAAATGTAAGGTATAAATCAGAGACAGAGTCAGCAACATCATGCAACATTTCCTATTCAGAGACCTGTTTTATGGTTGCTTACAACAATGCCAAATGTTAACCATTAGGCAGAAATTTTCTTTGCTACCTAGAAGGTCTTTTTGGTCTGTTTGCTTTTGAAGCTTGTTTGCTGTTTTAGGGTTTGTTGTCAGATTTCTTTCTTTAAGAATGGTTCATTCAACTTTCAACTCTCCTGAGTTTGAAAGGTACAAATGGTGTCTTCTACCTGCTATGGGGAGTAGGACCTCTTAAGACAGCATTTGAATAGAAGTGTCTTGGGGAGCCTGGTTTTCTCTTCAGTCCCAAAAATAATACAAAGAAGAGCAAAATCAATGGTCTCAACTTGCCAGGGGAAGAAGGCAGGATGGTGGACAAAAGCAGTTGCAGACAAAAGCTATAGGTGAAAATTAGGTAACCTGAATTCTCCTGAAAGAAGCTTGTATTGCAGCCTGGGGAGACCTGAGTAGGCAGGTCTTTCAACCCTCATGTGCATAATATTACACTACCATCTTTATATATGTGATTACATGGAGTTTTTTTCCTGCAGGAACAGCACTCAGTGAGCTGCTACTCAATATAACAAGCAGCTATTCAATATTTCATGCTATCCCAGCTGACAGTCTCACGCAGAACCCTGCTTGTCGCACACACTTCCTGACAGTGACATACCCCTTCCACTCAGCAGACAAAGAAAATCAAAAGTACAGAGATGGCTACAACCACTTTGACACCGGTGAAGGTTTAACCCTTGAAGAGAAAATTTCCAAGGGTCTCTGACTACTGTAGAGTCCACCTTCCATTACTTACTGTACCAGAGCATCTACCTAGCCTTTCCTTCTGATCTTGCTTACAGCTCCCAGTTTCATTTGCTCTTCTGATGCAGAGTTCTTATTTAAAAACATTATTTCTATTTCTGATGCCATATTCCTCTCGTATGTTAATCATGAATGCATACTTACTTGTTCTCCATTTAACCTCTGAAGTACTTGTACCTCTCTGCCCTCCATTTTATAAATGATAACTTGGCCAGTGTGATTGTATCGTGGCTGTCCTGCTATGTACAGTACGACCCCAGGTGTCAATGCTGAATTCACAGTATATCCTAGGAAGCAGAAAAGAAACCAAGATGCAGTACACACAGAATGCATCAGAAATACTTGCTGTGATTCAGACCCTTTTTAAGGCTTATTCTACAATGAGATGTTTAGCCCTACTTATGCTAGAGAATAATAGCAGTTAATTAAAGGGCTGAATGTGTATTTGCCTACAGTCTCAGACTCATGAGCACCACTGTGTTATTAAACCTGTTCACAAGCTGGTGAGTCGTGTTCACTTTGCCATTCTCACACAGTGTTAGAATATGATGGTACTGATAAAATAACTTGTAAATAGCTGGTTGAAAAGCTACTTTCAAAGAACAGTTGTCACCAGCTCACTGTCAAACTGACGGAGTCTTCCAAACATGATTCTGGGGGCACTTTGAACCTAGGTCTGTTCAATATTAACAACAATTTAGCAACTTGGGTGAAGGAAGACTTAAAAAATTTGCAGATTAATCAAAGCAGTGGCAGGGTTGCAAGTATGACGGAGGATAGGATCTAAATTTAAAATAACTTTACCAAATTTGAGACATAAAAAAAAATAGCTAATGGCATTCTGCAAAGAAGACAAACAGTGTACTTAGGGAAAAAAAAAGAAATTATTCTAATGTTGACTCTTCATCATTGAAAATGTGGCTTAAATGAGATAACAGAGCAAACATAACCATGAGCTGTAGAAAGCAAGGCCACTGATGCTTTTTGGTAGAAAAGGCTGAGAGGAAAACAATAGGCTGCCAATACGCAAAATTATTATAAAAAAGATAGTGGTAAACTGTCTTTGTTCTTGTTCATTGAGTGACAGAAATCAGTTTAATTTTAAGCAAAGATTTAGACTGAATATTGTATAAAACTTTATAAATATCAAGGCATAGAAAAAATTTATAAGAATACTAGAGGAATCTGTGAAATCTTCTCTGAACAGCTTAGACATCCCTATTGGGGAAAGTCTAGATATACTTAGGTCTGTAAGTGTTTGGACTAGTTTTTTGATTGTAGAAGTAGTAATTTTTTTAAAAAGAATAAGAAAATCATATAGTAGACATGTCCATACATTATAAATTTTCCCAGGCTCCTAGAATATAAGATAATATTCCAGAAGATGCTCTGTGAATGAGATTTGAGAGAGGTCTTGTAGAATTTGTTGAAAAGTGTTATAAGATGAGCTATTTCTCTTACCTAGATAGGCTGCAAGGGGTTCATTTTTTTCCGAAAGCCTGTCACGAAAAGTGTCATTAGTTGGCATTGAAATACCACTGTCCTTTACCATGAGCACTGTGCCATTCCAGTCATATGCTCCAACTGCTCCAAGCATGATCCAATCCTTATGCAGAGAAAAACAAAAAGCCTGTTCTCTATGTGAACCATCTTTAGATGTTCATTAATCACGATAATCACATTTGGGTAATGCTTCCTGTATACTTACGTATTTAGCACTGCTTTTCCTATTATAGTATGGCCCCTACAATCATAGTATGTCTCCAACTTTTTGTTAAAAATGCACCCAACTTAAAGGAAGTAAAAAAAAAAGGGCCATTCAGGAAAAGCAGCAGAATGAAACACACCTCCTACAACTTCATCCCACCTTTCCAGGCCAGATAAAAAGACAAAAGGGATTTAGCAAAGCTAATCAGAGAATACAGCATTTAACTACATTTCCCAGACATACTTTCAGAAGCTTGAACCTTTCTCTGTTGAATCTGTGAGTCTTGCGTATTGTGCAAGAGCCTTTTGTCAATGAGGAATGTTTTGCTGACATTTCTTGCCTAAAGGCATGAATGTAGCCTTCTAGATAAGACAGACACCAGAGACCCTGAGTCTGTCAATGCACCAAGGACTGAAGGCCCACTTCTGAAGTGAGGTTCTGATGATAGCAGGTCAGTTGTTTGTGAACTTCAAGAATAGGCTCTACCAAATAAATAATCTTAATCAGCTTCTTCTCCTGGAGAAGCTGGCAGCTCATGGCTTAGGTAGGTGCACTCTTCTCTGGGTAAAAAACTGGCTGGACGGCCGAGCCCAGAGAGTTGTGGTGAATGGAGTGATATCCAGTTGGCGGCCGGTCACAAGTGGAGTCCCCCAGGGCTCAGTTTTGGGGCCGGTCTTGTTTCATATCTTTATCGATGATCTGGACGAGGGGATTGAGGAGTGCACCCTCAGCAAGTTTGCAAACGACACCAAGTTGGGAGGGAGTGTTGATCTGCTGGAGGGTAGGAAGGCTCTGCAGAGGGATCTGGAGAGGCTGGATCGATGGGCTGAGGCCAATTGTATGAGGTTCAACAAGGCCAAGTGCCGGGTCCTGCACTTGGGTCACAACAACCCCATGCAACGCTACAGGCTTGGGGAAGAGTGGCTGGAAAGCTGCCCCACAGAAAAGGACCTGGGGGTGCTGGTTCACAGCCATCTGAAGATGAGCCAGCAGTGTGCCCAGGTGGCCAAGAAGGCCAACGGCATCCTGGCTTGTATCAGAAACAGTGTGGCCAGCAGGAGCAGGGAGGTGATCGTGCCCCTGTACTCAGCGCTGGTGAAGCCGCACCTCGAATACAGTGTTTGGTTTTGGGCCCCTCACTACAAGAAGGACATTGAGGTGCTGGAGCGTGTCCAGAGAAGGGCGACGAAGCTGATGAGGGGTCTGGAGCACAAGTCTTATGAGGAGCGGCTGAGGGAACTGGGGTTGTTCAGTGTGGAGAAGAGGAGGCTGAGGGGAGACCTTATCGCTCTCTACAATTACCTGAAAGGGGGTTGCAGAGAGGTGGGTGTTGGTCTCTTCTCCCATGTAACTAGTGCTAGAATGAGAGGAAATGGCCTCAAGTTGCGCCAGGGGAGGTTTAGACTGGATATTAGGAAAAATTTCTTTACTGAGAGAGCAGTGAAGCACTGGAACAGGCTGCCCAGGGAGGTGGTGGAGTCACCATCCCTGGAGGTGTTCAAGGAACGTGTGGATGTGGCACTGTGGGACATGGTTTAGTCGGCATGGCGGTGTTGGGTTGATGGTTGGACTTTATGATCTTACAGGTCTTTTCCAACCTTAATGATTCTGTGATTCTGTAATTATAATGCTTGTATTCCCTATCAGGATATTACTTGTTTCTAAGGTACGATACACCATCTGAAGTATCATGTGTAATGTCATGCAGAGAGTAAAAATGAATGAAGAGTACTTCTGCAATAAAGTATTTATGTTAAATCATACTGTTGGTCTTTTATTCTCTTTTTTACCAGTGATATGCTGAGCTGTATACAAAGCCATGTTGAAGGTTTTTCTATGTACATCAGTTTGTCGTTGATCGCTCGGTGTTTGTCCAGTTCAGTTCCTCTCCTATTGTGCTCTTTTGCACTGTCACTACTTTTTCATATCTTTCAAGCTTAACTCTTCCCAGTACTTTTGATGTCATGTTAAATTTTGATTTCATTTTTGTACACTGAGTGGATCATCACAATGGATACTTTTTGATTTTTCAAGAACAAATAAAATACATAGGGAGTGATTTTCTGCTAATGCAAATTCCCAGGAACTTTTGCATCCCAGTTTAATAATAATTACCCCCTGAGAACTGAGGTATTCAATGTGTTAACATAGCTCAGAATATGTTGTGTTACCAATAATACAGATCATATCCGTGAGAGAAATATCGTTTTTATATATCTTCTGTCTCAATTTCACCAGTACAATGCAGTATCAATTTATACATTAATATTTAGAGAGAAGTTTTATAGTTCATAGAATCACAGAATGGTTTGGGTTGGAAGAGACCTTTAAAGATCGCCTACTCCAATGGTCCTGCCATGGGCAGGGACAACTTGCACTAGATCAGGTTGCTCAAAGTCCCACCCAACCTGACCTTGAACACTTCCAGGGATGGGGCATCCACCACTTCTCTGGGCAACCTGTTCCAGTGCCTCACCACCCTCATTGTAAAGAATTTCTTCCTTATATCCAATTTAATCGACCCTCTTTCAGCTTAAAACTGTTGCCCCTTGACCTGTCACAACAGGCTATGGTAAAAAGTCCTTTTCTGTCCTTCTTAACATATTATAGACTATTCTCCTGATAGAAAGTGCTATGGGAGCATTAAATTTAGAGTTCATGTGAAGAAGGTACTTATTCTCTTAAGCTTTTGTTGTTTATAATTATTCTTTACATACATTTTACAAAAAACAACTGGATTATGGGAAACTCCAAAACTTCCAACAGCAAACAGGACTGTGCAAAGAATTCTGAAATACTCATTCCAAATTCATGCCACCACCAACAAAAATCTACTTTGTAAAAGAACTTCTATGTTCAAACAGTTTGTTTACCTGAGAATAATGAGCACTGAAACCAGCTTGAGACATTTCCATTTCAAATGAGGCAGCCTGCTGATCTGTTGTTGCTATTAAACAGAAAAAATAAGTTTCAAAAATAAATTAGGTTCAATCTGAAGAAGTACCTGAATAATGTAACGAAAATGCTCATATGATAGTAAAGGATAGCATAATTAACTAGACTATTCAGTGAATATAGTTTGCCATAGATTTTTATAATAAATACAGAAATTAAATCTGTGTTAAGTCCTACCATTAAGTATGAGAGTTTTCATTTTAAGGTCACGTCTCAGAACTTGTCCAACAAATATTTCTGGGCTAAAACTGACCAGATTTAACCTCAGGCTGATGGTAAATATGTTTGGAATGTTTGATTAATATGGTTAAGCCATTTTCCACTTGAGCTAAGTGAACAATAAAACACCAGCCATGTAACCCTGGCCTGGTATTCAAGCAACTAAAAATTCATAGGCATCTGCTAGAACTTTAAATGAAAAACACTTGATGTTTGTATGAACCTTTGCAAAAAGCAACATAGGAAAATCTCAGCTGTCCAAGATTCATAAGCCTCAGGGAAGGGCTTGGGAGCTATAATCTTGCTCAGAAAGTTACATGAAAATCTTCCTGATTCTCTTAAGGGACTTTGAATAAAAAAGGTATCAGGTGATCTAGTACTAATTTCAGTATCTTGTCAGGTAGTCATATGCTAGTTATAAAACTCTGATGGGCTGCTTTGCTCCCAGGTACACTTGAAATATCATCAAGGAAGAGAAAGGTCTGCCTCTTCCTCTACTTGAAAGCAATACTCAAGGACTATTTTGCCACCTTATGCACTACAAGTAAGGTAACTATATTCTGCATATTGATTCCTCCTTGAGAGCAAGATATGGTAACGGGCAGTAGAGAGGAACTATGAAATCTGCTCTGATGCTTGTCCAGGAAGCATTCACAATTTGCTACCAGCTGAGTGCTGAGGTGAACCTCCAATTGTGTGAATGAAACTGAGGCATACAACCCATGGCTGCATGAATTTCAGGCATCTGGATTATTAAATAATACTGAACTTTTGATACTTAGCAACTAAACCACAGAGGCTGCTCCCTGAGACATGATGTCTTTGCTAACTGTTGGGATTTATGGCCAGGCATAGGAAGGAGGCATGATCGCAAACACAAAATGTTTGACACGCAAACACAAGCTATCATGTTTCACAAGATGTAGCTGTTTTGCTACGTCTGAAAAAATTATGGTCCTTTTTAAGCATAAAACTCTTAAGTCGTGCATTTGCTGATAATATTTTCATGCAGTAAAGGATGCTTCTTAATGAGCTGAGAAAGACAGGACTCTCACAGTCTGAGGCAGAGGACAATGCTGGTACTGTTGGCATGTGCAGCTCTGAATGCTGCTTAGATAACGGCTCCCAGTCTGACTTTCCATTGAGTTTCAAACTGCCAAGCATTGTACAAAGGGTATTTTGTGAAAAAACATTTATGCCTGCCTATGGGTTGGATAAAACATAAAATTGCTGTTAAAACCAGAAGTCCATGCCATGAGACACACAGGCATATGAAAAAGATTACATGTAAAAATCCACTGGCTGTCAAGTGTGAGTTTTTGTTGGATTTGATTTTTTTTTCAACTCTCTCTCAATTTTCCTTTGAATTTTTTTAAAGGCCAAAACCAAAAATAAAACAAGAAATCCAAGAAAAAAAATAAAATGTACTATTATACTACCAGGGGGCTATTTAGATTGAGAAATTAAAGAGATTCCGATACAGAATTTCAAGAGTCAGAGTTCCTTTGACCTTCATGTTATGCACAGAATTTAATTCAGCTACAGTGTATAGGGTTAATAAATCTTTTCTACATTGCACACATCCAATACGCTGGATTGTCATCAGAATGCTGGATGGGGCAGGATTAATCAGCTTTTCTCCCCTGCCACAATAATGCCTCCATGGACACAGTTGCAAATCTAGAATAGCTCCTGAAATGTTTTGGGAGGGACAGGAAACCATGCCTGAAGAATCAACATAAACTTGTTTAGTCAGCGTCTTCTAGCTCCAGTCTTACCAACCCATTAGAGCAACTCAACCTTGTTATGTTTTGACATAAAGCTAAGATCCCATTTCCAGTTTCGATTCTGACTTCCCTTGCAGCCAGATTATGTGATTTCTGGGACTTCCACAAGTGGAGGAGGCAAAATTTCCTATCTCATATCACAGGTGTCTTATACAGAACTCTTAGCACAGACTCTGAATTCCTACTGAAAATCTGGAAAACAAGAAGCCTTTTGGGAGTGGTGAAATTACCTAGCTCATCTCTTACAGTGTGGATGAAAATAATTTTCCACATTTTTTGTTTCAAATATATATTTTTTGTAATACAGCCAAGTCTACATAAAATAAAAATTGAAAATAAGGCAAATATATCAAGGCACAATTATCCTAAGAGTTTACAATAGGTTTATGTTAAATAAAAAGTAATAATATCTAAGAAGTAGATATTTGTTACTGCACCTACTACTGAATTCAAGTAGTACTGCAGAACTTGTTGATATGCTTAAAGTACCAAAATACTGGAAGACATGACGAGGATTAGTCATCTCAAGAGCTGACTATCATATAGACAGATAACATGTCTACAATTTAATCAAACAGTTTCACCACTGTCAACATAACTACATTTGTTTGGCTATTTTATTAAGTTACAGAACTTGTTTAATGTTCAAATGTTTTGTAATTTTGTCTTATGATTAGAGGACGGAATTACTAAAGTCAATGGACAGGTTAGAGCTCATGATATAAAGCATTCCCCATCAGCAGGGAGTTCAAGCCAGGACAATTTACTCCACTGTGTGGAGGCTGGGATTTCATGTGACAGACAGGCACTACCTAATAGCTACTGATTGCTAAAAGGGACAAGGTGGAGTGTGACAAAGTGAGACTGTCTCTTCCAGTGGCATCTGGTTGGTCAAAGGGTTGAGCTATGGCATGAAACCTTGAATTTGAGTACTCAGATGTCCAGAAACTCAGTCATGTTAGGTCTTATATCCTTCACCTGTTGTCATGACTAGCGGTTGATTAACTTTTTATTCTATATCCATTATATTTAATAAGTTTAACTAACAGATTTTATTCTGCTAATTAAAGACAATGATTTTGCTCACTTTTCTAGAAGTACAAAGCACAAAAAAAATTGAGGACTAAGTTTTCAATTTCTGTTTGAACGACTGTTTTTCCACTGAAAGTATATTCTTCCCAGTAAATAGGGACCCTATTCAATGAACTTTGAAGTAGTCAATGTGCTTAAGGAGGCTAAAATTTGGGCTTTAGAGAGATTAAATTCTCCTCAAATGAATTTGTTTCAAAAGTGAGGAAACAAAATCTTCCAGAAAGTAAAAAGATAGGAACATATGAATTGGAAAAAATATTTAGTAATAATCAGCTGAAAATAGTAATATTTGGTCAAGCTAAACAGTACACTAAAAAAAATACCTAAATATGTCTGAGAAATACAGCTCCAACTTAAAAAACTTTAAAATATTTTCTCATATTTGTATTACTTCTTGACATTCAAGTCAACATTATCTTTTGTTCCAGCTGGAAACTACACTATTCCAGCTACTTGGAAAGTTGAGATGTTGAAATAGATGGATGTTTTCTTTGTCTGACAGGAATCCCTTCAGAGTTGGCCAGTATAATTTATAACTAATAAACTCAGTCTTCTGTTACCAGTAATATGCTTGAAACAAAGAGAGATTTGGACAGCATTACCTAATTTGGATGGAGAATGAAAGCAGACATTATGAAAGAATGACTTTTCTGTGCTAAAATCTGAGTATCATGAACATTTCCAAAGGAAAAATACACCTTGTCAATTCTATACACCAAGTCCATGTTAACTTGAATAGCAAAGTAGTATGTTGTAATTAATAACTAACCAAAAAGAGAACCTAAAGGTATAGGTAGACAAACACATGATCATGGGGTAATCAGGATATGGTCTGGCAATACTTTTTTACCTAAGGGAAGGCAACTTCACATTTACCCCAGCTAAAATGGTGATGGTTACTTACCCTTTTTGGCTATTGTCCCCACAGGCTCTAATCCATCTGAATATATTTCACATCATTATATATGCTTTTGATGTCTATTGTAAAATATTTTTATGATCAGCATGAAAAAAATACCTGCATAACACATTTTATGCAGCACAATACATTGCAAAGGAAAGTAAAAGCAGATGTAATGCATGCATGAAGTAAAATTTTAAATAATATCATACCTTCCAGGGCAAATATTCTCTCTCCAAGTGCTTCAACAATAGTTACAAGAGCTAATTCATCTGAGACATTGAAGAAATGCTTTTCAGTAGGCTTACTGGCAATTGATTTTATTTCCTCTACAAATTTCTCAGTACTTAAATTTCCCCTGCTGTAGCTGCCAAGAATCTAAAGAGAATTTAAAAAAAAAGAAGTCAAGGATACATTTTATAACCTGTTTTAAAAGATACCTTTGAGGCAGGTTGTCAGAGAATATTTGGAAATTATATCCTACCTAATTTGTTCTGTTAAAACCTCCCTCAAAATGATTTGAAAACATTCTTTACCAATGAGAACAGAATTGTATGAGGGCTCACTTGTTTTTCTGAAAATATCAACAACAGCAAACAAAGCAACTGTATGGTGTAATGTCTGCTATCCTCAGCTGTCCTTTTTTTCCCATTCTTCACAAAATTTTAATGATTTCTTCTATGATTTCTGGAAGTAGGCCTTAATTTAGGAAAAAACCAACACAACAACACTCAAACCAGAATACACAGTTGCACTGGCTTCTGCATAGGTACCACTAGTTCTCGTCATAATGTGGTATATGAGCAATTAATGACATGTTAATTAGACATAGGATAATTCTTTTCTGTGTGCAGATTTGCCCTATAAATACATATAACAACAACACTTGCATTCAGTGTTAACAACTCCATCACAGTACAAGACATTAGATTTGGTCTGTAGTTTTAACACCACTGTTGTAAAAACTCAGGATGCCTCAGAGCAAAAGACATACTTCTCCAATTCCCAGACTGACAAGCATTTTTCATAGGAAAAAAAGTGCTCTATAAACTTAGCTTGCTTTGGGAGAGAAATAAAAACCAAACTCCGATATCCTAGCATCCCTGGACACTGCAAAATTTGGTTCTAGACAGAGATTTTATTGCTAAAAATTATTCCAGCTTAATGGATAACTTTTTCTTTAATGATCTCTAGCTTTACGAAAGAAACCACTGAAAATTTGTGTGCTGCTGGATTCAACTTTTGTTTGATGTCTTTCTCTAAATTAAAGAGAACATCCTTAACTGTATAGAGTTTCTGTATAGAATGTAGTATATATCCTATAGAATGTAGTATACATTCTGTATAGAATTTATATAGTTCTGTATAGAACTGTACAGTTCTATACCACCTCATTGTACCAAAACAAAGAGAAATAGGCAGAACAGCTGTAATAAACCAGTTTTTTGTTGATGGTTTACATTTGCTTTTTTTTTTTTAAAGTAGGTAATGTGTCTATAGAAATTGCTCAGAAGATTTGAAATAATCCACTCTGTTCAATATTGCTCTTAACAAAAAGGATTCAATTTTATACTGCCCCTCAAAGTCTTTCTCCTTTTTCTTCACATGCACACACACCTGTCATCACCAGGTAGACAGATGGATTGCTTATTCTTATGTGCTATAAAATCAGAAAGCAAATTTTTAATATTTTTTTTCAGCTTCTTTCTTTTTTCCTCTGTGAATGATTATATTTCCATAAAGATTCTGTGAAATGAACTTTTTAAACAGAAATTACATTTGGAAGATGAAATATGCTTTTAAGATTCTGAATTTTTGCATTAAATTTTACTTACAGCAATAGCAAATCTCTGAATGTTTTCATCTTCACAATTATCAATCACTTCTTTTAATCTGTAGTTGTCGTGTGATTCCCCATCAGTCACAATAACCATTACTTTTTGTACTCCTCTTCGTGCACCATGAGCCTCAGTAAAAGCCTCTTTCCTAAAGGGAGCATAAAGTGTTTGGAGAAAGGCAATGTGAGCATTTAGCACATGCATCATATTTGCAAAACCAACCGTAAACTAAAAGACTTTATATTAACTAAGAAGCAGGAAAAGGAGATATAACATTAATCATGAACAAATACAAACAACAACAATTGGCAGCTAAATGACAGTTCACAGCCAAAGAGTTTCATAAGCATTCATTCATTATTCATTTGAGAGCAACAGCAGAAAATACAATGCTGGATAGTGAAGAATTCTTCCCCTCTCCAAGTAAACTTCTGGCACCTTAAAACAGCTTTTGGCAGCTTAAAAAAACCCAACCAACACCCCCCCATCCCAAAACCCACATAGAAAAAACCCATCTATTTCCACCCTACAGCAGCACTTCAAGTGTTCAAAGTATTTACTCAGCTACCAGCACACCTCTGCACATCTACAGAAAACTGGGTGTTGGGGTTGTGGCAGAAGTAGCTTGCAGGTGAGCGGAGGCAGATGGGGGCGACTGGTTAAGTTCTACAGCTGCAGATGGGCAAAGGGGCACTGAGGTTTTGGGCAGCTGCTCAGCCAGACTCTGAAGGGGACCAGAAAAGGCAAGGTTGGATTAGGGCTCTGGAGGAAAAGGAAGGAAGCAGGGCTTCCTCTTTTTAGAAAAATACCACAGAACTGTAAGACTGGCCACAGGAGTGAAAGCTAAGATCTACTGCTGACGATGGCCAAAAGTGGCTGGATAGGAAGACTTCAAGAACACAGGAAGCTTTCGCTGATAGTTTCTGTATATACAAGCCTGAAACAGTTTGTAGTGCTCAGGGACTTTCTGAACCACATGTGGTTTCTGAGTATTTGGCAATTCTCAACTGGCTCTACTTTCATGAACTTGTTCAGACTCCCTCAGACTTCTACTTGTATCTAAGGAAAATATTACTGGTGAATATGTAAGAATTTCACTGGCTTTAAGACATCATATCAACAAAACTTTGGTCAGATAATCAGATAGTTGATCAGAAAGATGCATATTTCACTAAATGGTTGTTTGGAAAGGGCGAATGCAGTCTTTACGGAATAAAGTCATGCTGTCATGCTGGAAAAAAAGGTAGAAAAGAAAAAAAATACCAGGACGACATCGTATGGTTTGAAAATAATCTGAGAGATTTTGCATTTACTGTTTGTTCTGCAAAAGTCAGATTTCATTTTTCTCATAAAGGAAGCATTTCTAAATAATGCTATTGCTACAACAGATCTTTAAGCTCTCAATGATCCAGAAGCTTCAAAGACTTCGGATATAAAATTTCTAGGCTTTCTGACAAGTGTGAGCTCAAACCCCATAATAATCTTAACTTCAGAATGAAGGCATATTAACATTAAAAAGCTCTGTTTTTTCCTGTTTGCTCTGAAAAACTTATTTTCCTTCATCTCTCTACCCGCACTATTCCTACCTGCTCTGTGTAGACATCAAAGATTGTCAGCCCTTTGCTTAGGACCACAACCTTGCTCCATGTCTCTTCTCATTCCCTATTTCCTCGACTGAAGAGACAGCTGTCTTTTCAGGGTGCCATGTACAACTGCTCCAGATGCTGGACAGAGTCTGTTTATCCACCCTCCTCCTAAATTTTGTTTGCTTAGCTAAAATGAAGTCAGATGTCAGCCACATCATATTTTTAATTTATAAAATCAGAACCATCGCCGTATCTGTTTATATTTGTTTCTAGCATATGCAGGACAATATTTTGTGAACGTACCTTGCCGTATCTATTCCCAGGGCTGTCATAGTTTGTGTGCCACCTCGCTGGCGTATTCTCGTGGCTGCAGCCATCACATCTTCTGTTGTCGAGTATGTATTCAGGAAAAATTCATGGACTACCGTCTGTCCATACTGAACAATTCCAACCTGAAACACGCAGTTCATGTTAAAAATCAGCTACCCTTAAAGAAAGCATCTGTGCCTCCCCCAGTAAATGCCTGTCTGTACCTACAAGCAGGAAAAGAAACGAACTCTGTCTGTTTCCCTCGGTATGAAACACCTATAAGCATTTGAGCAAGATTGGCTAGAAGACACTCAAACTCATGAAACATTTTGAAGTTTCTAAATTGTTTTTATTAAAAATAGGAACAAAGCCAAAAGCAGGCTCAAGTCCTTGCTCTTCCTGACTTGCAGCAATCTGTGCCGCAGCTCTGCTCTCTTCTCAGCCAAGGCAGACCAATGCCCTAACCACCAGTCACAACTTCCCAAAATAGTTTTCCTTATAACATATGAGGCCATGGTTCACTTAACTCTCTTCATTCCATCCGAATATAATATTCCTACATCTGATAGTTTATTTACCCTAGATCTAGCCTAGAAACAGCACTGCAATGACAAATTTAGGCCCTCAAGGTGAGAAGAAGACCCAAGTACCCTTCTCTTGATGAAGACAGCAGGGTGGTGCAGGACATGACCATTCTCCCAGTAAGACACATGACAAGTGCCAGAATGGACAATGTGAATAAAATGGTAGTTTCTGGAATGGAGCAGGATAATGGAAAGATTCTAGATGACCTCAGCAGGACAAGTGCTTGTGGGAAAGATCAGCGCATGGGATTGGAACCCAACCACAAGCGCCTGAGAGAACCTGCTGCAAAAACAAGTGTGAAATAAAAAGATGAGCAATATTCTTAAATATTAATTAATTTCTCTCATTCATCTCTGTCAGTTTTAATGTTTTGGCAAGTTCCTGACAGCTTTTACTGGGAAGAATCCGCACAATGTTCCATTAGCATATTTCAATTTTATGTTACACATGGCAATTTATAGGTGTTATTTAGGATAATACAGTATTACATGGCATATTTATGTCTCACTCATCTATTATTAAAAGCACTCTAGCATTTAGGTATTGAAGATCAGTAAGACCTCTGGGATGTTTATGCCATCATATTATTTTAGAAGTGGCTTAGTATGTACTTTGCAATTGCTTTATAGGTGGTTTTTGAGGTGCTTTCATAGCCTCTCAGATTCTGCACGATGTTTGTTTGCGTGTAGTAGAAAGGTTAGAGTTGGATAAATATTTGATACTAAACATCAATATCACCATCATTATGAAATGCTAGTTACATACGATTATGGGACTATAATTATAATGGTATGTGGTAGCAAAATCTATCCCACTTAATTTCTGTATCCTTTTGAAAACACAAACAAATCTGGACGAACTGATGTAAATTCAAAGTTATGACAAGTTTCTCCCTTTTAAGATATTTTAGTTCTCTCTCAGAGGCATTCAGCCTCTCCACCTGCAGCCTTGTGGGTGACAGCCTATTAATCCTGCACACTGTTTACACAACAGGCTGGGGCACATGCTGTATTACTGCTCAGAGCAGTCATGTTGCACCAACTATATCCCAAGCTGAAGATGAGATTTTTAACCAGTTTCCTCCAAGACAACTATTTTGGGGCATGCATCTAAAGTGACATACAGCATAATCTGAACAGAATGCTGCTAGTCATTTAAAAAGACTGCCATTAACTGGTGATAAACAAGAGGTTTTCATTATGTTTGGTCTTTTGGAGCAGGAGGAGCGCCTTACATATTCCAGGAGCGTGCACAAGTGTAGCCAGAGACTATTGTACACCAGGGAGCTCGCTGCTGTGTATTCATGGGCTTCATATTCGCAGCTTTGAGGATTTTATTGGTACCAAGGATTAAATCAACTGTTGACTGTGTATTGGGTCTGGCTGAGATGGAGTTTGTTTTCCCCATAGCAGCCCTCACAGTACTGTGCTTTGTATTGGTAGCTAGAAAGGTGTGGATAAGACTCCAGAGTTTTGGCTACTGCTGAGCAGTGCTCCCACAGCATCAAGGCTGTCTCTCCAACATTCCCCCCTCACCAGTAGGCTGGGGGTGGGCAAGAGCTTGGGAGGGGACATAGCCAGGACAGCTGACCCAAACTGACCAGAGGGATATTCCATACCATACGACATCTGCTCAGCAATAAAAGCTAAGAGAAGAAGAAGGAAGCGGGGGGCCATTCATTATTTACGATGTTTGTTTTCCGGAGCAACTGCTATGTGTACTGGAGCCCTGCTTCCCAGGAAGCGGCTGGACATCGCCTGCTGATCGGAAGTGGAGAATAAATCTTGTGTTTTCTTTTGCTTCCGTGCACGGCCTTTGCTTTTGCTGTATTAAACTGCCTTTGTCCTGACCCATGAGGTTTTTTTCATCTTATTTTCTCCCCCATATCCTGCTGAGAAGGGGACTGATAGAGCGGCTTGGTGGCACGTGGTGTCCAGCCAAGGTCAACCCACCACAGACTGCTGCCAGTGTGAAAAGTATTTGCCAGTCTTTCATGATTCTAGAGACCCATGTTGGTGTTGTCGTTTTCCTAAAAAAGACTACAGGCTGACATTGAACTATATCATTTCCTATTTGAAAGGAAATGTTGTCCATGATCACAGCAAGTAAACATTTTGAGCATTTCCTTCTCAGGAAGTGAATGGGAAGAACATCTGAGTCTGGAAAACTGCACTGTGTTGCATAGCTTGTAAATCAGGAAGGAAGAGGGGCATGTGGTTATCTTATGGGATACAATTGTTCTGTGGGACCTTTCCTTAGCACTGGCTTTGAAAGCACTGATCATCATGTTCTACACATTTCATGGCATCAAAGATGAGCAATTCTTCAAAAAAGAGTAATGAAAACCTTCCCAGAGCCAACAAAATACTACTAGGCTGCATGTTCCAGTCTCCTACAGGATCACAGAATCAAGTCCACCTTCTAAAATTAAAATTATTCTACTAGATAGCAATGAAGGTTTGAACTTTTGCAGCCTTTTAATCTAATGGAAAACTACAAATGACACATCTATGTGATGCAAATGTGCCTTTATGGGACAATTAACCTGTTCAAACTGCGTAACTTCAGCAAGGCCCTAAGAATGATGCTTACAGGCATTGTATGTTTTGATTTGCTTGTTTAATTTAAATCTGCAAAATGCAATAGTACTACACAGAAGGAAGTAATTCTGCTCTACTCCAGAAAACCTAATATTTTTCCCAGCATTACTGACCATAATCTATTGAACATCTTTGTAATTCCTAAGTTTATGTTCCCTTCCCTAGCATTCCATGGCTTTTATATTACACAAGGGAATAATTCTTTAATTGTCCCCAGTTCCTGTGAAAAAGTGTTGTACGAGAGAACAGGCAAGTGAAGGACTGTTCTACTGTGGGACAAAATATTTCTCAGGGCAATTACTCATTGTTGTTCTGTAAGTGAATACAGCCCCTTATTTGGAAGGCACAGTCTGGCTTTCCCAATAAATTATTAAGCTATCTATTTGGTAAAAACCAACAACAAAAAAAACAAACTGAAAGGAAAACCATTTAGTACATGGAAATGATATGCTAGGCTTTTCACCACTGGGATGTGGAGGAAAATCAGAAATATTTTTGGTTGTACTTGAATTGTATTTAACATAAAAGAAAAGCAGAGATGCCTTGGGAAGCACTAATGGATAATATATTTTATTATATGGAGAGCCTGCTAAAGATACCTGAATCAAAGCAAAATTGAATTAATTCTGCTACATTTTCTTTGCTCCCAGGGACTCAGACAGAAATTACTTGTAAACTATCGCGAAGGTCTTTCTTCATCCTGAATCTTTTTAATACCTCTTTAATCCACTTCTGTTCTTCTGGAGACAAAACTGATCATAAGATACGACATGGGGTGACTTATTAGTCCACTGATACAGTCCCTTTGGAGATACAATAAGGTACAGACCAAACATCTATAACTGCCTATGTCATATATCAATGGAGAAATAAAACCTGTATGAAAATTTCTGAAGGCCATTCCAACATAGCTTTAAAGCTGGAACTGAACATACCAAATTATTCTGCTTTCTCTTTTGATGTTCTTCTACCACAGAAAGTTGCTCACATGTAAAAGATTAAAAACCACACCCTCATATTTAAAAGATAATTATATCTATAAAATTTTTAAAAAGAGGAAAAAAACTAGCCTGCTTTGCAGTTACATTAAAATGTGGAATAAAGCTGGGAGAAATATTTTGTTCCTACTTGTATAATTTTTTTCTCATTTAATTTCTTCTTCCTTTTCCACTTTTCTATCATCACTTTCCCTTTACTCCTTTTATCACTAAGCTCAGGATATGCAGCTTAACCATCAGTATGGTGTTGTGGATTTTCTGGAGAATGGAAAGAGGAAGGAAAGGAAACACTTCTGAAAAAATTATAGCATAAACTTTGTCTTTTTGCATCTGAATCTTCTGGCTTTCACTTTCAAATTTGCCAAACATGGGACACTGAGGAATTTCTCTTCTTACTTGACACAAACCTAAAGACCATTGTTCATGGCGGGGGTAAGTAAGTGGAAAAAAATAATCTTGCAAACCTCTAATCAAAACAAGGTTTTGAACAAGTCACACCCAAGCTGCTAAGGAGTTATTCTGTAATCACCTCATTCCTTTCCCATGCAAGAGGAAAACAATCTGAAGTCAGTGAAAGTCCACTGATTTCTACATGCTCAACAATCCCCAAAAGATGAACATGGAAAAAATCAATTTAAACAGACAGAAAGTAACCAATTGTTTCTGTATTTCTATTCTGTGTTCCCAGAAAAGAGGGGAGAAATAAGCCTGCTCTGTCATTTCCCCTCTTCCCCATTCAATAGGCATTTAAACACAGTTTCTGAGAAAGGAGACAGTGTGGGTGGAGGAGACGGCATAAACTTCTTACTACCTTTGGTTGTGCCAGGGTTCCCAAGCACGGGGCTTGGAGGAGAGGAGAGAGATATGGGATTTATTCTGGGGAAGGGGGGGAAGGTAAGAGGAACCGAGAAAATTCCACGTAGCTTTTGCCTTCCATTTCCAGTTTTTCAGCCTCTCTCCCCTTATCCCACTCTTATCTCCCTCTCAAATGTTTCTGCTCTGTAGCAACCAGATGCCAAAGCTGACGTTCTTGAGTGAATAAGTGTACATATGAGAAGAGGGGTAGCTATGCCAAATTGTGGGTAGAACGGATTTTGTGGGTGGAGATGGTGGGCTGCTGGAGTGCAGGCCAGCAAGAGACCTTTTGTGCACGAGCTGAGCCGCACAGATGAGGCAGGATTCCAAAACCAAACATAACAGAGGTGTGGCAATGTAAAAGTTTAGGAATTGTAGGGTGAGGAAGAGGGGTGAGGGTGCAGTAGCGTTGATTGCCCTGTGTACTGTTCCCATGAAGCACTTTGGGCAGAAGGCAGAGATGATTTCCGTGCATTTCCATTGCCCCATACTGGGAAATTCAGGTTTAAGTATTTTCCCAAGTTGGCACATGTTTGAGTAATCACCAGCTTAAGGGACCAGGAAGAATTTTTCATTTTTTTTTTCCTTTCTGTTAAATTTGGCAAAGTGTTTTTCCTTCTTCCTCACAATATCTGGAAGAACAACGTGTTTAAAATAACAGGACACAACTGTAAAGTTGACAGTTTATCAGCCAATGTTCAGTACAGCCAACAGGGCAGTTGGGTGGTAACTCACAAACCCCAGTTAACTTGGAAAATGACGGGGATACTCTGTGCAGACAGAGGTATCCTTTACACCTTCTCACAGTCACCTTTGTGAAGGCAGGAGCTGAATGTTAGGAGCCAACCTGAAGTAACAAAACTGCTAAGTATTGGCCTGCAGCATATCAAATATTATACAGGATCCCAGAAAATCCTTGATTTTGGGAGGGGGAAAAGGGAACAGTGAAAAGAAGACCTGGTTTCTTCTGTTGCTGTTAATAAAGCTTTCCATGTTAAAACGTATCCCAGTGTCCATGTTTCCCCCTTCCCTGAGTTCTGCTGGAATTGCTATTTACACACTCCGTTCAGCACACTGTGAAACATATGTCAGATCCTGGGGTAATTGGTTGTAGTTCCGTTAATTCTGGTGGAACTGGTGCTGATTTATAGCAGCTGGGAATTTGACCCTCTCCACTTATTATATAAATGCAGTTTCTGCCATTAATAACATGCGGCTTAACAACCACCCGTTAATTATGATTTCAAATGTTTAAAAGCTGTATGCTCCATGCTCTGCAGTACAAAATACTGAATGCTGCTCAAAAAAGCTTATAATCAAAGGCAGTCTGAACCATGCATGTGCGCCTCGGAGGAGCAGAAATGACCTTTGTGCTACGAAGTACAAAAGAAGACAAGAAGTGGTTGTGGAGAGGAAAGAAGTGGAAAAGGACTATGTTCAAACAGCCTCACTTAATGCACGTAACTTTTGTCTCTAGGTTAGAAAGTCGGTTTCTCCAGACTGCCTGAGTGGTGGGAGGAGGGAGACCCTCCCTGACATTACTACTTGGCGGCAGAACACTGACTTAGTTGTGGTTTCAGCTATTTTGGTTTAGTATCCCATTGCTGTAAGTTCTTGGAATTGAAGAGTTCCATAGATGATGCTTCATCTGATTTCCCGTAAATCCTTTTTTTTCATCACAAATTAAACAACCATAAAATATCTACCATGTTACCTGTGTTTGCTGTGGACCTATATCCATGTTTTTCAGGAGGCTGTTTAGGAAGGCTGTGACACTCTCCCACGGATAAATGCTGTTGGACCCATCGAGGACTATGACGATGTCCAACTGGGTTTTACACTCTGCAACACAAGTTGCCACATAAGAATTGATACTAACAAGGATCAAATATATCTCATGGCTCATTACTTTTGTGATTAGTACCAAATGCATACCCTTTTGCAGCGGGGCTGAACTAACGTGTTTGATGCCAGCTGTCATTCATCAACTTTTGCATGGTATTTTACATGGTTTGTGTTCCCTTTATCAGCAAGGCGCCTTCTTGTAAGCAGATATTTAAGAATAGGATTAGAAGATCACAAAACTGGAGCATTTACTAGTGACTTCTACCTTCTCCAATGTCATTCTGTTCCTCTTTGATTTTTCCAAAGGACCAGGTCTTCAAGATTTTTATCTATATTACTAAATTGGGTTTCTATTAGGTCTGAACACGTCATTATTTAAAAAGAGTCTTTTGGCCATAAGTAAAAAAAAACATAAGCAACTATTTTTAGCAATTGCCTTTGGATGTCACATAGCGCTCTAATGATTGTTTATGCTGAGATAAATTCCAAAAGTAGCAAGAATGTAGGTTATATACGGACAGTGAAAACATTTACTTAACTTGGTAATGCTGGTAGCTAAGTCAAGCAGCTCATACTTTTTGGTATGCCTATGTGTATACATTTGTCTTGTTTGGCACTTTGTATTTTCGGACACACAAGAGAATTCCTGTGGCATGCATACCTTGTACAGATGGAGCAATCGCCTCTACGGTTTCAAAAGTGGAGCTGACATTAGAGCAAACTCCAGTTGTGTAATGCAAACGCCCACATTTATAAGCATAAAGTGGTCCACATGCCTTTAAAAGATGAAAAAGGGTGAAATGTTTTTGTTATGGTACCTGAGGAAAAAACAGACTTCTTTTAAAACTGGGAAAAAGTCCTTTCTTACCAGAAAGCCTCCTTTTGGGTTAGTCACTAAGGTTGTTCCAAGAGTCATGTTTTCTTTTACTTCCACGATGTTAGGAACTGAAGTAGCAGCTATAAATAGATTAAAATGTTAAGTATTTGGGAACATTAAAACAAAATGTTGAAGTATATATCCCCTAGCATGGAGCTTCCAGCTTCTAAAATAAACCCCAGACTAACACTGGTTTCATCAAATATTTTAGCACCCTTCCTCCTCCTTCTTCAATTGCAACAATCAAGAAAAATTTCTGAGACTGGCTTTTATCCCAGAAAATTTGTCTGGGTTGCTGTCTCAAATAGTTTTCTTGAAGCACAAAAAAGGAAAAAAGTAAAAATAACGGCACATCATGAAAGGAAGAGATTACTGTTCACACAGTTTTGTTAATTAGAAACCAAACATTAATTTTTCACCCTGGCCTGCTATAAGTGACTTAACAGCTTTTAGATTTGTTATTGTTATATTACATTACTGACATTTAGGCTTTCAAGGGAAAGGAGGAGATAAAAAATACCACAACAGGTGTATTTAGTGAAATTCATGTTAACAGAAAGTCTCTTCCTGACTACACCGCATATCTCTTGACATGAGCAAGAAAATGATTACTATTTATTGTAACATATTAAGATGTTACAACTACAACTTCCTTCACATATAGCTCTGGAGTCCTAAGTAAATTTTCTCTATAGAAACAATTTTAATGCATATTTACTAGCTAAAAATCTCCTAAGATCTGACCGCTATTATTCCTCCACGTGACACAGCTTTATTTTTTTTCATACCTGGTAAGTTCAGTTTCATGCAGGGTGATTGGTTGTCCCTTCCCACAGGACATTTGTATACATCTCCTGTTCTTTTTTCAGGTTGGCCAACTAATGGTGAACCAATAAGTACCCTGCAAATGAAATAAGTCACCTGAAATATCTTCTTTCTTAAAATGCACGAAAGTCAGCAAATAAAACTTAAAGAGAGAGCAAGCTCCATACAAAAAGTACAGGATGGAGAGCAAGAAAAATATCTCTTATGCTAGTTCAGATACAAGCAAAAGCAGCCATTCTGTCTCCTCTTTAATAAGGACACAGAAAGAAAATCTGCCTATGTATCAAATTACACAATAGAATAACATTTAAAAAAATTCCAGTGGAAAATAAAAGCAATATTGGCAGGTGGATGACAAGTATTAAAAGTAATACGGAAGGAAATATCTGTTTTATTTAATATCTCCTTGATCTTTTATATATTTTAGAAGAAAATGTATTTTCAATGCTGAGAGACCAAATGCCAAAGGCTCACAAGCACCCAGAAGAAGAATTCAGTCTTAAGTAATGTGAGCCAGCAGTGTAAAACACATAATTTTTCCTTTCATTAATAAAAAATATTATTAAAAGGTTTATTAAAAGACATTTCAGATTTTTAAAATGTTAAGGATTTTTATCCTGTGTACTTTTTTCCAAGATTTGGTGTAATCAAAAATCACTATTCTCATATAGTACTTTGTAAGCACCAAAATCAGCATCTATTCCTAAATCCAGTTTTCAGCAGGAAACATTGTTTAGAGATGGACACTGGTTTTGTTCTCAAATCTTTGTTAGCTACACTGAATAGCCCAGCACTACCCAGCAGATAACTGGCTCCATTAAATGTGTGTGGAAGAACTTGGATTAAATTAGAATTCACAGCACACACACTGGAAAAAGAAATCCTGCCATTAAGAGTAATAATTCAGTAAGATTTGCTCCCGGACACTTAGATGATTGTGAAGAGTTATTGAGAGCACCATTTCAATCTTTAATTATAAATTAATTAGTCCAGGCAGAAGATATTTGAATAGAATGACATAATAGGTAAAATGTAGCCTACGGATTTAAAAAAGACAGAAAGGAGAATTTAAACCCAGTACAAAATCCATCTTCTAAAAATCTATACTGGAACAGCTCATTGTGATCATTAAGATTTTTTCATGAATAATAAATTAATTAATTCTAAAGTAAAATAAAATGCTCCAAGTCTGTACTGGATCTGACTGGTCTTTCAAGCTATATGCTGTAATGTATGTATTTTTTACATCAGAAGTTAGAAACAGGCACCACAGCCTATTACACATCCTTGACTTCCATTTAACTGTAGAGAAGCTGAGTGTGCTTGACATCCCCTGGAAAGTGATAAATGCTCAGCAGGATTATGTCCCCAGGCTGTTCTTTTCTCAGAATGAAAGAGCCCGTGAACAGAGAGAAGTGGTCTGAAAGGCTATTTTGTCTTTTTTGTCTTTTACTGAGAAACAATTGCAGTCAGGTTTACAGAACATCTGTTGCTGAAAAGCTCTATCTGTGGTATCTAAGTACTGTTACAGCAGTTGACAAAACATTACAAAGCTGCTTTGTATATTTATTTTTTACAGTCCACCTACAGATTTCCTGCTCTGGATGTTGCTATGCTGAAGGCAGCTTGAAAGCTTGACAATTTCACAGCAGCTCTGGAGTTTAACTTCAGAGATGTTCAGATCTAGCACATTAGTTTAGATTCCCGTCTTCCTTCAGCTACTGGAAGAGTCGCCATTCCCAGCTCATTTTTTTTTTTTTCTCTTGAAAGGTTTCAGGACAGTTTACAACAATATAGCTTACTTCGCAAAATCCCAGCTCCTAGAATGGATACCATTTCCTGAAGGTCTAAATTAGCTCAGAGTAGGTCATTTATTATTCTCCCATGACCCTCATGCAACCAAGAGCATTTTCAATAGCAGGCTCTGCAATTTCATTTCCATGAACATCCCCTATGGCTAATGGTGAACACTGTGTTGCAGTGGTGGACAGATTCTCGGAGCCAGACAGCCCTGGCGCTTGCAGGGGGCATTGCTGAGGCAATGCAGAACAGTCTGACCTGGCTGTCATGCAGCCACGTGCCTGTCGTCCCAGGCTGCCTGCAGGACTCCCTGGGTTTACCAAGAATGTCAAATTACTGGCAAAGCCCTTGGAAAACCAGAGTAATCTGCAAAAAACGATGGAGATCTTAGGATTCCCAAACCTTTTACCATTCAATCGTTATTTCAGTCCTCCAGCCCAGTGGTCAGCCTGTGAAGTTTGTTCTTACAAGGGAAAAGCATAAGCAGGTGTTTATCAAAAGACCAAGAACCAATGATACCAGTAAGCACGCCAAAATGCAACTTCTAATTCAGGAGAACAACAAGAAGGAAAAGACAGGTTAAGAGGAAGGCTCCAAGACCCAAATGCGAATATATTACCAATTGCAAGACATAATTAGCCCTCCAAAGGGGAAGGCTGAGTACTGTATTAATAAATATTTTGACAAGGAAATCTTCCCACCAGTTAAAAAACTCAGTTCAGACAACCTCTGACAGAAAACTTTAGAAAAAAATACATAATACAGATTAGTTAGGTAAACCAGGAGCAATTTCACTGCCCATACATTAACACAAGGAAAAGATAACTAATGGTTTTATTTGGTAAATTAAAAAAAGAGGGCTCAGGCATAACACAAAACTTTCTCACCTCCATCAACAAGGGAATTTACCCACTTTCTGAACTCATTTATGTCTTTGAGGAAATAAATGTAGATATAAATTTGGATCTTTCAGTCTCCCAATCTTTCCAGGTTTTCTTGGGACTGTGCATTAGTTTAAGAAATATGACTGCAGAATCTGACCCTTACGTATGAGGCATACTTACAAATAATAGTATAGCACCCAAGTCACTGAATACATGATAATTTGGAGTTTCCATTTAAGAAAAGAAAAACAGCTTACCATTTCCCTTCCTCATTTTCATACTGTTGGACTGTGTACCCAAACATGTCTTCCAGAGGCCCACTGAAGGTCATTGCATTTTTCACATCAACATTGGAAGAGCCGATGAGGTGAAAGAGAGCTTTAAAAAAAAAGTAATATGTAGCAATACATGTAAAACCCAAGACTTTTAAGAAATCAAGGTTCAGTTATGACTTAACTGAGGGTACAAGACAGGGATTGAAAGTGGCATTATGGGAATATTTATCACAGCTGGTAAGAGATTTAAAATGTACTTCCTCACACATAGATACGCAGCTAAATTCAGAGATGTTAGCAACTGGACTTCTGTATCCAAAACCTATATTGCAAAGTCCGTCACTCATTTGTAAATCACAATTCAAATAACATTAAGAAAAATATTATTACCTTTAATAGTAAATAAAACAACTTTTTAGTTATTTTTACTCCTTTTAGCTCCATGCATTTCTAATGTAAGAATTTTACACAAAATGTTCCTTCCATCATTCAAGGTTGTAGTTCTCAAGTTTTCATAAATTTGAGAATTAACTAATTTTCAGCTGTTTGCAGAAGACACACGTAGGAAAAGAACGAGGAAAAGCTTTCAGATTTATTTAATTTTAACCTATATTAGAGAAAAAAAGCATATAGTTTTCTCTTATTTCTACTCTAGAGTACCTGTAAACCTTTCATATTGGAAAAGAACAGAATAAATTTTTAATGCAACCGGATGCTGTTATCTCAAAAGTACCTGTATGTGTCTATCTGCAGAAATTCAACATTTACTCACTTAGGAAAAGTTGCTCTACAACAGCGTTGTTGGACTATGATGAGGTCAGTCATGAGAGCAGATGCTCCTTCAGACTGATTTCCTGTACCCTAAAGCTCAGTGATCATCATGAGGGAAAATACTGTAAAAATATGACTGTATAGCAAGTTCCAGAAAAATGAGGTATATAGAGTGAAAACTCCATCTTGAAGTGATAATCGTAACCCACTCTGAGGCTCATTAAGAAGCAAAAATTACTATTTATATATAAAAATAAGGCTATTTATATTTTCTTTATTTTTTATTTCTTATAGTGATCTCTTCCATCTTTGTCCTGTTGAAGTCAGTTTCAATAGCAACCACTGACTCTGCTGCTGCAGATCTGTGTTTTTAATATAGAAGAGTTGAATTTGTAGAACAAGACTACTTAAAAACACAATTATACACAACTTTCATTTCATTTCAAAGAAGCATTTCATGATCATTTGCTGACATTTACAGCTACATAAAAATACCCAAATCCATAATACTTGCTGCATGTCAGAGCATCTAAATAATGTCCAGTTACTAAAATACATCTGTGTTATTCACCATTGAGATGACGATATTCTCATAAAAAGCTTGTTACTATAATTAAGCTCCCAAGTGGTCAATGCTAATCTGTTTCTCTCAGCATCTTATTTCCTGCTTAATGCAGTAAAATTATCACAAAAGACTATTTATCACTCTAGTAGATATTTCCAGTTTCACTAGACAGCAAAAAAGGAAAAGTTTCATTTGTGTTATTTTAGCTTTTCTTCCTCCAGTCAGAGTCAGGAAATACAAAGAAGTGAACAAATTAAAGTGGAGTTTACTTTTGTTCTTTGGAAAAGATTTATTGCAAGCGATAAGAAAAAATTCATGGCTGATGGTCCGATGGGAAACAATTTGTTGGAAAAGTAATCCATGCATCTTTTGTCTTCCTTAGACGTTTATGTTTAAAGAAATTCTGCCATGCCTGTTCATGTGCAATAGGTGTTTTCCTCCACTACTCTCGGTCATCAAAGCATAATTAAAATCAACAAAATATATTTTTAAAAATTCAGTCAAGTAATCACTGGTTCAAATCTTTTGTTAAATTTCAGAATAAAAATAATTGCTATTATTATTTTTGACACCATGTGTGGGATTCAGACCACATCATTTAGACTCCCAACCTACCTCCTTGACAATGAAACAGTTCTAATGAGATTGCCTGCTAAAGTAAGAGCCTGAGTTCATTATTCGGTTGAAGAAGAAAGGTAGATGCAAAATCTATCCATGTGAACTTTCCTCTTAAAGATCTCCAGAAGTCTGTTTACTTTAACCCCTGAATAAGACGGACAGAATATCCTCTAGAGGTCTTCAGAGGCATGTTTTCTTCACCTTATGATGATATTCAAAACATATTATGATATGAAATATTAAAGGTCACAGATTCCAGCTCATCTCTTCCAATTTTCTTTCTACTAAAGCTACCAAAGGTTACATGTGCACTCTGTGCTCTGTACAGTCCATCATGATACTCCCCATCATCATTCCATCATTTTCTGACAGACAAAGGAATTTCTTCACAATGATGCAGTATTGACAACTACTGTGATTTTTAGTATGCATTCACTATACTAAATGGTCTTGAAGTTTCCTGAATCTGTTATGCTGTATACTCAAATCTCATAATTTTAAAGAATACACTTCTAATCCTCATAGCTGTAACAGAAAGTTTGAAAATGTGAAATGCTAAAAAAAGCAAACTAGAAGACAAAAAATGCCAGCTGTTTGCTACTAACCTCCCAAATCCTCATGCTTCTGAGTGAGGTCAAATTAGAAACAGCAATAATAATAAATGTTCTTCTAAAAAATAAAGCTAGAGGAATAAAAGGAAGTTAGATGGGCCAGACTGGTCAGAAATAAAAAGGAGGTGACTCCACACAGCAGGGAATAGACCTGTAGACCCTGTTGACAAAGGATGTTTTGGATACTAAATGTCATGTATTCAACGGGTAACTGAGTAAGTTAACGGAAGACAAAACCACTGCAGGTTACAAACCATACAGAATGCACATCTGGTCCAGGAAAACCCCTCAGCCAGAAATATTCGGAAACTGGAAGAGGAATATTATATATGCTTGCTCAGTTATTTTTTGTCTTTAGCTACCAGCTTACATGTACTCCTGCAGACGTGACACTGGACAAAACATGGTCTTGATTTGATCCATGGTTATCCTTTTGCTCTCTCATCTTCCTGTTCTATCTTAGTCAGAAATCAGATGCTTTGAAGTTTGACTTCATACACAAGCTGTGTGGCATATTTTAATATGCAAATGTATTACATGACCATCTCTGGCTTCCATGTGCTAAGAAACATCATGAGCATAACGTTTTTGAATAAAAGTAAAGGTCATGCTAAGCAGTGTAAGATTAACTTATAAATAATGAATAGATTTAAAGGTATCTCATTACGTTTTCCACAGATTCTGTAAAAGGAAATCTTACTAGTCAAAGATATGTTCAAACCTGCAGATGGTAAACGAAAAAGTGGAATTTAGGGTGACACACATTACACTGTTAACCAACAATAATCGACTGACTTATGGCAACCTGTCTTTCACATTTTATTTCATTTTTCAGTACAAAGAACATTGTACACATGAGCTGATGATTCAGAACATTTAAAAATATCACTGACTGTGACTGTGAAAATGATACTTTATATTAATAACTAGCTTGCGCTTGTCCAAACTTCCAGTTTCTGTCTAAGATGCACGCATTCTCATCTGTTTCTAGTAAAAGTGTGTATATGAATTAAAAAGACTATTGGCAGAAACAGTGGAAAAAGAAGAGCTACAGGGAAGTTGGAGAGGATTCTTTTGAGAGTTATGAGAAACCTCTTTTGAGATGATTAAGGAGAAAAAACACATTTTTTTGTAAGATACATAGTACTTGACTATATACTTAATCACTATTAATGTAGGTAAATTGAATTAAGATTTTTAATGAATTCATGTTATGTTGACAGAATGAATAAAAATACAGATCAAAGCACTGATCAGAAATGCAGAATATAAATGTTTATCAAGGATAAAAACGAAGTTCTAGCTTTTAACTTCATGTTCTACAAGAAACGAGGCACTGTATAAAACCTGGGACAACGTCCCTCTCAATACCAATTTAAACTGAGGAGAACTCTAGCTGGTGCATGCGGCATTCTTTGCCGAGCACAGTTTGTACCTATACGTGAAAGGTTAACACTCAGTCACCAAGACAACAACCCAAATATTATTTCTGTTACAAACCTAGAGTAGTAGCTCATACTTGTCCAGTAGCCACTAATAAATTTTTTTCTGTTTTATTTAATGAGATCTTTTAACCAAACGTTCATGCTGTCTGCCTGGTTATTCTGCCTCTAAACTGTGCAAAACTAGATTTCCCTGGGGCTTGTCCACGTGTATATTGCCAGGCCACTCTAACCCTTGCAAAGAGAGAACTGCAGAATAGGCATCCTTATTTTCCTAGAACAGATGGGTACAAACATAACCCGAACTGTAGAACAAAGCCTAACACCTGGCTCTTCACTGATGAGAAATAGATCACCGCAAATCACCCACAATAAATGACATCACAAAGACTGATTTAGCTAAAAGAAGAGAATAAATCCAGTTAGGCTATTTTATCTCTGCATGGTCTGTAGCAAATAACAACTGCATCCTCTATGTATGGTGTTATTCTGAGAAATACAAATGTTTTTTGCAAAAATGGGAAAGGACAAATTTGCACTTTGCACTGAACAGGGCTTACAGGTTGGCCACATACTACTTCTCCCCATCAGCTTGTGGTCAAAGTGTTATTTTTCTTCCATTTCATACTTACTGCTATAGCATTTCAGGTGTCCTTATTAAGACATCTGCATTTTGCAAGAGACTGAAACAAAGCAGGTCTAAGTGCAATCAAGGAGGACAAAAAAACAAGTAGAAATGTCTTGCAAAAGTATGCACAACTGGAAAATACTGGGAAACTCAAAAAAAGTTATTAGCAAAAAAAAAAAAATCAGACTGCTTCCATCTTGGAAAATATAAAAGGATAGAGAAATTTAAGCTGAAGATGAAAAAAAGATTAAAATGTTTTATGGAGTTCTGTTGCAAAAAATAATAATTAAAAAAAATTGCTTTAATGCCTTGTACAGCACATACTACAACCAACGATGCTGCATGGATATTGTAAAGACCTGCAAACAACACAGGAGTGCAATACATCAACACAGAACAGTGCACCTCATCAAAATGTACTGAACGCTAAGTGATATTAGGAAGGATGTCCTAGTTTATAAGGCAATAACTGATTGCCTTTAAAAGTATTTTATTCTGATATTGCAAAAGACTACCCATCTGTTGTGATCTTGGAAAACATACGAAGCGAACAGCATAAAAGGAAGTAATTGGGACGCTGGTGACAGCTACTCAATGAGGGGAGCAGGACTGGGAGCATCGGCTTGGCCTCTCACAAAATCGTATTTCCAAACCAGCGGCAAATAGTATCATCCTCTGCAATTAGAAAACTCCTTCACTTGAGGAAATTGATACCACTGAGTGTCAGCATGTGCAAGCCTGTGCCGCTGCTCTCAGCTAGCTGGAATCAAGCTGGTAGCAGAGCGCAAACTGTGTCCTTCAGTAAGTGCAGCACTGAGCCTCAGCAAATAAAACCTCCTGAAAGCTGGATCTTTTTAGGTGCATGAACACAACACCGTGGATTTGGGTTCAAGGCTGGACTGCATCTGGCTGGTAGGAAGGGAAGATTAAACAGGCATCTCCTTCAAAGACATACCTATAAAATTGCTATTTGTGAAATCATGGCTCAAACACGGGAAAGTGGGTTCTTTGCTGGACCAGCAAATGGGAGAATCTTCACATTTGATTTTTTGCTTCATTTGCGATAATGTCACTGCAGGATTATACAGCCTTGTCTTATGAAAAAGGGATTTAGTCACAGACATCCCAAGACGGGATGGTACAATTGCAGTCTGTGAGCTCAGGGGCCACAGTGCTCTGGCCTTGTTGCGGAAGGCCAAGGAGGCCGCGGTAGGAGTTCCTGCTGCATTCTGTTCTGGCTGGCTAAATATCAGCGTATTTCAAATAAAGCTGTATATTAAAAAAAAGTTTCAAGTTCTGAAACTTTTTCAGAACTGCTTAAATCAAGCCTTTTATTTTTCAGGGCTACAAAAGAACTTTTGTATAATTTTGCCTCCAGGCTTTTTTCTTTAATCTTTAACCTTTATAGAGCAAAAGACTAACTTTCTGGAATGAGACCAAACAATTAAAAACAGTCTTCTTATTAAAAGTAGATAAATATACCCAAAAGACAAAGAAATATATAGTTGAAAGTGGTTCCAGATTCAGTAGCCACATGCTTTTAAAAACCAATTAAATGCTTTGTACAACCCATTAAAGCTTCCTTTGCCAGTTTTGTACTGAATAATTTGTACTGGAAAATAGCTTTCTAATGTGGTGTCAAGCCTGAAAATATACTGAATCAATGCTTTGTAATGTGGTCCCAAATAAGTAACACAATGCAATAGGCAAAACTTTTGCAAATACAGCAGCACAGACCAAGAATATGTGCCCCACTCAGTTGACAGTCATCAGAATAGAACTATTTTGTTCAAAGTTTGGAAAGTAGTCCTCTCACTGGCACAATTCTTAGCACTTGGCAGTTTCTCACAGAAGGCAGAAAAAGCCTTAGAAATATGCAATCACATACAGAAAACTTCGTGAGGTCAGCTACTAGACTTGTACAGATGTACAGAAGCTTAGCAAATTTAGCAGCTTGATGGAAGTGAAACAAGTCCTAGAAAATGTTTCAGCTTGCCTCCAGTGATGTCCAGTCCATCTTTTGGATGTAGTTCTTCCATCAACACTTAACTCCATTCAAGTCCCTATAATCTTTGTGTTGCTCTCTAGGCCCACCCTCCTTTGCTATCAAAGACCATTTCCTCCTGAACATCCCACTATAACTTTTGTTTCCTACCATGTAGCTTTATCTATAAGACCCCAGGACGCTTCGTCTCTTGACCTTTTTTTTTGAGATAGAAGATATTTATAGTCATCTATAACTAACTCAGATTTCACACAGAAAGCATGGTTAAATGAATGTCTATGTTATTCTCTGAAATAAAACCCAGAAGCTTAAAAAGGAGCAAGAGATTAATTTAATGCAAAAAGTGAATAAACAAGGACTCTTCAACCTAAAGAAAAATGCGTTTTTCACAATACTCTCCAAAACTGCTCACGGACCTGTAGGTTTTTCCTCTGCACAAAATTCCTCTAGATTGACAGAAGCAGTCAAGTATGATGTTTCAGTTGGTCTACTGCAAGCTTTCCACTTGCCTAATTATGCTGAATCCCAGTTTTGCAGGCTGATGTCCTGCTGCTGTAAGCTTTCCACTGTGTAGCCTGGTTGAAATCAGGGAACGCAAATCATAGCACACACACACACACACACAAAAAGTCCATCTGATCAGTCTAGACTTTGTCAGACTACCCCATCAAACTTAAAATCACCCATCTGTAAAATACCCCAGGAGGACAGAAATTCCTTTTGAACATTCTGGGAAATGTGACAATCTGAGAACGGATGCAAAAAATGATGCCCAGCTGAAAACTTATGTTAGTATCTCCCTACCAGGACCAAGGACAATTTTTTTTTTTTTTTTTTGCCTTTCTGACTTGGTATCATTATTCATTATTTTTTCCCCCCAATTGTTTTCAGGGTTTGTTGGGTAATTTTTCTCAAAGGTCAGCAGTCTTAAGGCTAATATCAGAGTGGAAACGCTTTGGTGGCAACAAAGGCTTTCTGAAAAGGAGCAACTTTTTCCATTTCTTAACTTCACAATGGCTAGAAACTCCTGTCTTTCATCGCCTTACGCTGAGCATAATCATTGGCTCACTCTCAGCCGAATCACTCAAGGCTTCAGGAAGAGAAGAAATCCTCCAAAAGGAAGTGCAAATATCCTGATATGACCCTCTCACACCCAGCTAGCCAGCACACCACAGAACTTCAATCCAAGCCAGTTTTATATAGTACAACAAAAACATATGCGGTCCACACGCATGCTAAAAGCCAATAACTCATATTTTACGTCCATAAAATGCATCAAAATAAATTCAGCTGTGATCCAAGAAACTGCAATAAGTGCAGTGGAAGGGAAAAGATGGAAGCTTAGAAATGCCTGTCTTTTCCTTTGGTCCCAATACAACTGTCCTATGCAGTGATTTGGGGGGGGGGAAAAACCCAAAAGCAAGCAGAGAGCTTAACCAAGCAAAAATTCCAGAGCCAAGCAGGAATGGAGACACTTCAGAATTAAATCTCAGGTGTGTATATTAAAAGAAAAAAAAGATCAACTTGCAAACTGTAGTCAAGCTGTATAGAGAACACCTTCCTATTTTTTCTGATAATACAACATCTATGATAATTTTCATTGGAACACAACAGAACATTCATCTTCTTTATCTGAGCCATCTTCTAGTAGAGTTAAGAGGGAACCACTATGTTGCTCCAGGTTCTTATGTCATGGCTACATAAAAGAGAATTCCATGTTTTTCTGTTCACAGTATGTACTCCTGTATTTCAACAAGGAGTTGAAAACTCTTAAACTTTAAACTGCTTCTTAGCACAAAGACTTACATTATTTTTCAGACAAACTCATTAAATAAAGATAACAGTTTCCAGCAATATGTAAATCAAAAGGATTTTTACAAAACTGAACACCGTTTAAACAGCACGGGGAGAAGCTACAACAGTCTAAGGTACAAAACACTTTTAAAAACATAAGTATCCTAGTAAAGTTTAAACCAATTTTTTTGTATTTAAATAATTATACTTGCCGTTTTCTGAGAGCAGAACTGGAGAGCAGGGGATGAAATCTGCTGTTGCTAAAAGCGAATTTTGAAAGGTGTAAAAATGCTAAACATTGAGCTTAGACTGAAAAAAATGAACCATCATCCAAACAATTCTTCTTTTCTATTGCATCTGTTAATTCTTTGCAGTGAAACAACTGTATTGTTAATAATACTGTTCAAGATGTTTTTTTAAACTTTTTCTCCTATCAGTAACCAGAAAAATGACTACAGTGAGAATATAGTTGCTAAGAGATTGCTACAGGCAGTAATGGAAAATAAGTCACATACATATGAAATGCTGGAATTCCACCGTGAATGGTCCACAGCTGCTAGCGCTCTCACACCATGAGGTCAGATGGAAGTGCCTCTTCATCCTCAACCGCACAGCAGCAAAATGCCCACAGCGAACGCCAGCTTTGTCCTGCAAGGGGTAGCAGGCACTGCCGGCTTGCACAGATCAGGTCTGACCTGTGCACTAGCAAAATCTTGAGCCTGTCTCAAGCATGCACCGGCATGGGTAATCACAGTATCAGCTCCCTACCAAGACATACAGAGCTTTTCTGGCTTGAAACTTATAGACTGCTCACTGCTAAAAGAGACAATAATCCTCAGCCAGTCTATTTTCCTGACCCATCTCTACCTATGAATTGTTAACCGTGATAAGAAATCTTTTCTTGCACTGGACAGTTTAAAGAATATGGCTCAGTGATAACATATATTTTACATTTTTAACTGAGAAATCCAAGCAGACAAGAATGTGGGACTGCAAATGACCACACTGGTCATTAAATCCAATCTTCCATGAACATAAACAAGCATAAAACAGCTGCCTAATCTAGAAAAGGCTACAAAAACCACCACCATGTACACATCACAAAAGACACTGCACTCTAAGAAAAACTGAAGATCAGCAATACAAAAGTTTGTTCATTTGGACAAAAAAACCCCACAAGAACAACTGGCATTGCACTAGGCAATTCATAGACTGCTGCTACAGGTATTTATTTACTTTACTTAAGCAGTTTTTACCCATCTTGTGGTCTAAGACAAAGACTTTCACAGGCTTGCTCTTTTTTATGTTAGTAGCTGATGTCCAGTCTACCTGTGAAGTAAACATAATTTACAGGAAACAGATAAAATCGAACTTTCTGTAAATGGATTCACGTACCAGTAAGTCAGGAGGTGGCATACAGTGTTCACCTGAGACCGTCAGAAAAACTGACAAAGCCAAAATGCCAATTTCACGCTGGTATTGCTCAGCTGAAATGAAAACGAAAGATACCCCTCTAGTCTATGTAAGAAACTTATTCCCTGAAATTATCATGGGTGACATGTTTGAAGTGGAATATGATCAAGATCGGTGCCTCTACCATTGTCATTTCACAGTGCAGTTGGGGAAATAAAGTAATTTTAAAAATTGCAGTAACAGTTTATGGGGATTTAATATTCTTCTCTTACGTGGTATATTTTTATAGTCAAGATACTTTTTTTTCAATTAAAAAGTTAATAAATTCTCCAAAAGCCAGTATATAAGCATGAATTAGCAATATTGAATAGCAACTTTAGCATAATAATACACATCATCAACCATATCTACTGATTTTTAAAGACAAAGACACTCAAGTACCAGTAAGAGCTTAGGCACCTCTTTTGCTGTACCATTGGTATTGGGATTTTACTGGTAAACCAGCTGAAAGCACTACAGAATTAATCCCAGGTCTTTTTACTGCAAATGTTCTTTTTTACTGGTCAATAAACAATTCAGGGAAATTTGGAACTAGCATGAAGAGATTATAAGAGGAAGGTTTGTTTACCCCCCAAAATTAAAGCTGGGCTCTAGAGGTAGAAAAACATCCTGTTTTTTAGATGCAGTTTAAGATAGAGCTTTCTACATGAATTACCGGCACTAGTAACACATTCCCCAGCCATGGCACATCAAGCACACCCGCGATTTTAAGATATCTGTCTGGCCCAGTCCTGTTCAGAAAGTATTCTGGTGTTACCAGGACTTCCGTAATGAACCTGTTACTCTTTCTTTCAAAGATCTGCATCAACTTCACAACAGTACCATGGATGTTTAACAGTGAGGAAATTTTATTTTCTTGTGTGGATGCCACTTGTCCAGGCTACATTGAAGTTTGCAAAAGTAAGGTCAATTTTGGTGTTATTTAAGAGTGGCTCAGGCTTCTAAAGTCAATGGGAGCTGCGAGAGTTAAAAAAGGACCACCTTATGTCCCACAACACTCCTTTTGCAAATACGTGCTACCTTATCATAGATTTAACATCAGCTTTACGCAAGTAGCATCTCAACTACAGTTTCAGCAGCAGAGAGTGGCAAATGATCACTTCCAGCTTTTCCTTCCAGCCCAGCTACGAGGCAGCACAGCAGTGCTGACACTGAGCTCAGGTTTTATTCTTCTTTGGTCTACAGCTCTTTGGATACCGAAGTTGTCTTTGTCTGAAACAGACTTTTCTAAGCTGTGCTTATATACACACAGGGGACAAACTCACAGCAGTTCGCTTCAGAATCCTTGGAGAAAACATGCTTTCTAAAGGAAACACATTTCATGATCAATGACTTGAGTCTGATGTCTGTTTACAAATAAAATGCTCAAAAATTATTTTTTAATAGATCTTTAAAGCTCCTGGAAGACATCAAACTGGCAGAGATCAAAAGGGAAGTACTCTTTAAGCCCATATCATGTACCTAATCTAGGCATCTTTGCATCCTCAGCTCAGACAGCTCATCCCTGTCTGACATGAGGTCAGTATTGTGCAATCTGTTGCGTCTGTTGAGATGTAGTGAGAACATACGCACTGAGAATTGGACTGATAGAATCACAGAATCATTAAGGTTAGAAAAGACCTGTAAGACCATCGAGTCCAACCATCACCCCACCACCACCATACCCAAGAAACCATGTTCCGCAGTGCCATGTCCACACATTTTTTGAACACCTCCAGTGATGGTGACTCCACCACCTCCCTGGGCAAACTGTTCCAATGCTTCACCACTCTCTCAGTAAAGAAATTTTTCCTAATATCCAGCCTGAACCTCCCCTGGCGCAACTTGAGGCCATTTCCTCTTGTCCTGTCACTCGTCACTTGGGAGAAGAGACCAACACCCACCTCTCTGCAACCCCCTTTCAGGTAATGGTAGAGAGCGAGAAGGTCTCCCCTCAGCCTCCTCTTCTCCAGACTGAACAACCCCAGTTCCCTCAGCTGCTCCTCATAAGACTTGTGCTCCAGACCCCTCACCAGCAACACAATGCCCTACTAAAATAACAACAGCAAGCACTTTGCTTCTGTTCAGAGCACAGGGTACAGGATTGCTGAATTGATTCCTATCTACTGCTGGCAACTACACTATGTTTTTCAGGGTAAACAAATTCCATATAAAAGCGACCTTTTGCTCTGATTTTTCTGACTGGAAGGCTGTTCCAACTTCTCATTTTTCCAGTAGTAGGAACTTTCTGCTCTCCAACATACATTTATTTCTTGACAGTTCTTATGTCAAAATAAAAGTGCTTAAGCTAGGGAACAAAGCAGTTTTAAAAGTGTTCTAGCAGTAAAAGTGAAAATTTAGATTTCAAAATACTACTGCCTAAAGCCGTAAATATTTTTCAGTGACAATTTCAATACTCTCCCCTGAAATAGAAAGACTGTTATAAATTTATATAACCTATTTAGGCTAGAAAGACAAGTTCTTCAAAATTAGGAAAGGTTAGACTCACATTTGTCAGCATTAATTGTCAACATTAATTTCTTTTTTTCTGAACACTTAATAGGACTTCTGTCTCATAACAAAAATACACAGAACCGTGCAAATAGACTTGGATAAAATATATGCAGATGGTTTGCCATTGCTTAAGCAATCATAAACCTGTTGTTTACCAAGATCACAATGCTTGACTGTGTATTAATAGAGTTTTAATAACTGATTTCTGAGGCTTTCAAGAGAAAAAGTCTAAAAACTTACCATTTGACTGACTTGACTTACTAGTCTGGTTGTCTTAAAAAACAACGCTTTAGTTGAAACAACTTGAAACACTGTTAAAAAAACCCAACAAACCTTTTAACATTTTTTTTTTCTGCCTTTCTCTTACTGTTTCTTATCTCTAAGCACCCCCTCAAAAAGTCTGGAAAGTTTATTTCAAGGAGCTTCTGCTGTTGCTTTTGTTTTTTTTAATGTCTGACCAGAGATTTTTCCTTTGCTTTATCACGCTGACTGCCAATGCAACACACTGAGGTGTTTGTTTCACAAAGCACTACATACTACTTTTGAAGAAGAAGGTGGCTTTCCGACAGGTATGAAAGGAAAACAAAGGAGTGACACTTACATAGCAGGCTTGTCAAAAATTAGTTACTCCATAGTGACAGGATTAGCAAGGTCTCAATATCTGAATTTCAAGTCTCAGCCTCAGGCTCAAGGCTCCTCTCCCTCGAACACAAGCTTAACACAGCTGGCATCTTACACTCAGCTGAGGATGGGTTCTTAGAACTGAGTACAGATGTTTCTAACATCCACTGCAGCTGTCCTTGGGGAAGAAGTCGCATGCCCAACTCAGCATCTCATGTTTTCCATTGAACCACAGCTTTTCATCTTTCCTCACGGCTCTGGAACTTGGAAAAGCTCCCTCACGAGGCAGCTGCTCCTTTTCTACCTCTCACCACTGCTGTCCCAGCAGCTTCTAGTAGGTGCAGCCTTAGAGCAAGGACAGCCACTGCCCTAGGAAGCATTGCTGTCCTAGCACACAGCTGATGTTCTCCCATCACCGTGTCTGAAGAAAGTCTATTTCAGCTTCTCTTAGCCACCCTATTGCAGAACAGCAATTTCCACTCAGGAGAGGAATAAATTATATGGGATAAACCAGTTCTCTTTACCAAAGGGAGTGGACGCGGTCTTATGCCAACTATTCGGGTAAGATAAACAAATGCAATTAATTAGTTTCTCTGACACCTAAACTAAAATACCTATACCAGTATTAAACACTTGATGTCACCAGGCTGAACACTGCAGGTCAAAGAAAAGGCAATTCTCTTCAGCAAAACCCATGGCAGCTTTCAGAGCTTCGGGAACCACTGAAGGAGACGTTCATGAGCATTCAATGACCAACTGTCTGACATCCTAAATGTAGCACTGACTACCAAGCTCCACACACACCCCCTCACACAACCCCCTTTACATGCATTTTGTGTTTCATTTCTTTGTTCTGAAGTCCTTTCAGTAAAAAGTCAGCTAAAAACATTTGTTCTAAGTAAAGTAAATGTCTAAGGGTTTGTATTAAGGCTGCATGGGAAATAATCTGCCTGTCTTCAAAAGTAGATTTGCTTGGCTGCCAGCAGGTCCAAAATCTTTTTGAAGCATGGAACCCTTCTCAGAGCTTTTTTCTGAAACATGAAGACTCCAGCTGGAGTGTGTTAGTTAGGAACAGTTGCAGCTTTCAATCACTTTCCTGTTCCATTTAGATCAGATCAGAAATCTGAAAATTGTGTCTGACATCCTGAGAGGTATCATACCTGAGTGAGTTGCGGTTTAGCTATCTTGGCCAAAATACAAAAAATATTTATTTGCTTATACAATGTGGAATTGTACTTACCAAAGGCACTCACAGAAAAGGGAGCATCTTTAGACTAGTGTTAACAATGAAACAGAAAAGGGTCTTGAGCTTCGCATCTTCTGTCCCATGTGACTCCTTAAACCCCTAGACTCCTTCTTTGCTATTCTAGGCTTGGCTTTGATCAGAAATTCCTTTTTGGACCAGAGAATAAACTTCCCATCAAGTCTGGTATGTACATTCCTAAAAAGGAGGACTGGTTTCAACTAATTAACATTCTCTAATGGAACAGCTATGTTGTCAGAGGATTCATGATCAGCTCTAATTTGACTTCGAAGTAATTACTAGAGCAGCATGACAGTAATTACATTAGCTGTGAACATAGCATTTCCCAAAAAGAGGGCAATAAATTAGATATCAATATAGCAAAATCTGACAAGAGCTGGCAGGGCTTGAAAGCCGCTGCTTCATGTTGCATTTCCCAGAAGACACTGACTTGGAAGCAAGCACTGCTCTGGTATCAGCCCCCACTCCGTTTCTTGTACAGCCCTCAAGTGGGACAAGAGGAAGAATCCTTTTCAGACAACAGAATAAACAAGTATGATTTCAGAGACTTTTTCCTCACACTCTTTTTTAGGCTAAGACACCTTAGACAATGTTTTCACAGAAAAGCTATACTGCATTTCTAAAACAGTCAAGTTCAGAAGTTTACAGAGAGTATGCACTACATTTTGGTTGTTAGACTGGAGACATTCCTTTCCTTTACATTCTGTATCATGCAAGCAGTTATCCTCAAATCAAAGCCAATGCCCTACTTGAGTCAAGCACAAAAAATGTGGCAGGACTAAACACTGCGCTTATTAAGCAATTCTTTGGGCAATGGTCACACAAGAAGCTCCACAGCCTGTGTTTACTCTTTCCATTGCCGAAAAAGCCCAGGCTCAACACATGTCAGAGCCTGAATTAAGAATTATAACAATAATCACAAGATCCAAATGGTTAGGCATTTTCTTAACTCTAAATCAGTAGAATAATGAGTTTTGCAAAATACTGTTTTCCTATACGAAATCTGAATACAACAGTCTCCAAAAGTGAGTTGTGGCCATTATAGGAGAAACACAAATACTGCAATATAATCTGCTGCAATGCCATGTCTCTCTTCTGTTCCCACTGTCTGCTAAATCAAACTAAAACTGAGAAATCCTAAGTTCTGACAGCATCAAAACTTTTATTATTCACTTTGTAACAAGTTGCATGTGTATATTGAACAAGAACTGAGAAGGAAACGACTCCCAGATCTGTATCATTCCCTGCATTAGCACACCTTGAAGAAGAAGAAATTTTTTTGTTTAATAATCACCAACCTGAGCCACCTCAGTTGCACCTAGCTCTACGTTTTAAGAACTTCATTCTAAAGTAAACATTTTAACTTAAAAAAAAAAGGGAACTGATAAAAGCAACTGGTATATCAGAGAGCAAGAAATCAAGTCTGAAGTTTTGCCGTATCTAAAAAGTACATGATAAGTAGTTTTCTGAAGTCATTCCTTCATTTTTTTGTCATTGTGTGTCTTGCAGGAATTCCAGTTTCAGGTTATAAATGACGATTCCTAATTGCAGACCTTCTAATTGCAGTTTCACATTTTAAAAATTGCTTTCTTAGATCCTTTTTAGAAGCAATAGACCACACACTGCACAAATGTGGCTTCAGATAAAACAACAGCATAAACATTCTGAGAACACGTTTTTTCCTGCAAAACTAGACATCTATTCCTTTATAAAACAGGATTGTTTTCTTCCAAAACAGTTAGAGATAAGAAAATCTGAGAGAAAAGTGAGTGGACTGGGTGACTAAAAAAGATCACATGCACATGATTACATCTTTTATCCCCACTTTGCCTTTATGAAACTGAGCACGTTTTCTGGACAGATAATGCAATCCAGCTTCCAGAAAGAAACTAGAGAGGCTCAAACTATAAATCAGTCAAATGAGAAGGTAGCTATAATATACCTTCACAGAAAAAGGCAAACCAAGGTCAGCAGCTCAGAAGTTGAACTAAGAAATTTTCAAAGGGTAAGTAAGATAGTTTTAATATTCAGGGCTACTTAACCTTTGAGAGAACGGCAGCAAATGAGAATTACTTCAGACATTTACACGGCTTTAAAAACATGATAGTTACATCACAAATTAAGCTGAAGAGCTATGGGCTTTTGTTACACTGGTGGTCAGGGAGTGGTCAAAAGATCATTTATTACCAGTATTTTATTCATATAGTGTACAAGGGTGAAGACAGGAGGAGGGAGATGAGGAATTCCCTACGTCAAATACTGTTAAATGCTTCACAGTTTTACTGATTTATCTTTTATTTTGCTTTATAACCAGTAGGATTATTTTGGTCTCTTGCTGGTGGTGACCTCATGTTTTGCACCAAACTTTATTTGGTAAACAACCACAGAAATTGGATATAATAATAACAACTGGATTTAAATGCCAAAGGTGACAAAACTAACAAACTGGGGCCTGCTCCAAAGTATGAGTTTGCAGGAGAGGCTTTATGACCTAAATTAGTTAATTTATTTGAATCTTGGAAGAGCACAGCAGGATTCAGGATCAAGCTGATTTCATGATACTTTTTAAAGTTTTCTTCCTCACGAAATGTAACAAACATTAAGAAGTCCTACAATGTGTATTCATTTATTTTGAAAACTAAAAAATTGGAAGATAAACCATGCTACTAATTCACAGAATTATGTCAGAACATAATCAGAAACTAAATTGAGACACTGTTCAAAATTACTAAATACTTTATGGTGCACAAGAACAATTTTCATATTGCAGGCAGTTTTTAGTTCACGTATGTTTAGTTCCAAAGAAAAGACACAAAAAATACTTTCCCATGGCTCTAGAACTTACTCATTTGATCTGCAGATAACATACATCTTCTGTGTGTTATTTACACACAGACACTAAGGTCTGCGTTAAGCAAGCATCTTTATCAATATGGACTTTTCAATTATTCAAAATTCCTTTAGATGTAAAAGATACTAGCAACTCTGGAATTTTGCCAGGTCAAGCATCTGCAACTACTGAACACAGCTTACTTTCAATACCAAGCCCTTAAGCTGTTTCCTGAAACAGGATGCATTTGTCTACATAGTGATTGTATATTCATTTTACTACAAAAATTCTTATTAAAAAAAAAAATCCCACCCTTCCATACTGTGGGCAACTTGATGTGTATTTCTTTCAGAGACTTAATGCCATGATAGCAATAGTTAAAAAAAAGAAAAATATATTGTAAAGGCAGTGCAGAATTTTAATTCTAAGCGTAAATAATTCAAAGAATCACTACGAACATATTTTCTTATCAGACGTTTGCTGTTATACGTTAAAAAAACCCCAAATAAGCAGCAAAATGGCTGTTTCTGTTTCTTGGTGACACACTACACCACAGGCACAAAACACAGACTTGCAGAACTGCCATTGTAATCTTCTTATAGTACACAGCAAAAACTCTTCATAATTTCTTGTTTAAAATGGAGTAACTAGAATTAATTTGGTCTAATAAAATAGCAAACCATTCCAACCGAGGAAGTTTGATTTGTCTCTCAGTTTGCTGAGAACTGAACGACGAACTTCCGCATGTACTACGCTTTTGAATGTTAAGTATCATTTGTGTACAATTACAGCAAATTGGTGTTACTTATAATAAGGGAAATACTAATACACCAGCTTATCTTAAAGAAATTAACAACTTTGTTTAGACATTATGAGCCTGTTTAAAGCCTTAATTTGCTGCATATATGTAATATTTAATGAAGGTCAGATTCTTCTGTTTCATATGTTCTTTACATTTAACTCTCTGTATAACAGGAATCAGGATGTTTTCTAGCTGGCAAAGTGTATAATCAGCTTCAGCAGATAAATAAAGAAATTTTAATTTAACCAGTCCTAACTGCTGAAGGAAGCCTACCTGAGCATTCTATGACTTGTGGCACTCAACACCATTCAAGACAAAAACTTAAAGCTCTAACAGTTTATCTATGCAAGCTGACTCTAAACAACTGTCTTAATGGGCTTGCTTGTCTTCAGTGAGAGAAGAATCAAAGTGCTAATAAAGTACAGCTCTAATGTAAGTTCTGTTCATGCATTCCTTTTCCTGTGTGGGTGATACGAAAAGGGGAGATGGCTTCTAACTCCAAAGTACTTCTCTATCAAGGAGTTTAGGCTGATGTTTCAGCTAGCAATAGATAATATCAAATTCACAGAGCTGGCACCCACCAACATATGGGAGTACCATTAAAAATGCTTTTCCTAAAATTACTCTACCCAGACTAGAAATTTTGGTGTTTTTAACCTTCCATTATTATGTTCCTTTCCATATTTCATACATCTTCCATGGCTTTCTTAAATGAAATCTATTTTTGGCAAGTCTCTCCTATTCCCCTCCTCCCACCACATTTAAAAAAGGAATGCTTATTTACACACACAACCTATACTATCAAACATTGGTTTAAATTGAACAATCCCCTTGCAGGTATGTCAGAATCTGAAAGCAGTTTCTGCTTCTTCAGCCTAACATTTATTGTCCAGTGAAGAAAAAAAACTCATAGTGGCTCTCAATACCTTGAGCAGATCAAATAATTGGAAAAGTAATTTTGATTTTTACAGTTGTGATTATCTTAAGCTGAAGCTGATTTATAAATTTGTAATCATTACTTCTGTATCACAGCTTACGCACGTTTTTAAAGAGGTACCCAAATAGGAAAATACCAGATTATGAACTTACTTAAACTATTTGCTGTTCAAAGATTCCTCATGGAAACTAGGGTCCTCATTTTGTAGGCCTTTTCATATACCTTCTCAGAACTGGGTGCTAAACAATCCCAATGGCAATTTATCAGAACTCAGTCAATGACAATATACATCATACCTTGTTAGCCTTCAGGACAATCTCCCAAGATAACAGCACTCAGAAAGTCAACTGAAATGGGTGCACTGAGCTTCACAATTTGTCTTGTATCTATCATATTAGGGAGGAAATAGTTAATTTAAAGGGTCTGGTTTCTGAAAGATTGCTTCACATGTTTCACAGAAATATTTAAGTGGTTAGGCTCATAACACCACAAAAAACCCTAACGGACGATGTTGATCCCACTCCTTTGCCCCATCTTAGGAAGAATGGTGAGTTCCTAAGATCAAGCACAGTTTTGATAGGTCTTGCATGAAGAAGTTTACATTTGTTTTGCAATATTCTTTTCAAGCATTTGCACAGAAATAGACAATCTGACATAATTTTCTCCCTTTTAGTTTATTATCTTTTCATACACATTCCAAAACACTGAGCTGCCAGTCTGCCTTGACATGCAGAATGAGCAGCTTTGGGGAGGCAAATAATTAGCTTCTTATACTGCTGAAGGTCCAGGGTGTAACTTGCAAAAACAGTCAGCTCCAATGCACAGTATACCAACAATCATTACCATAGAACAGATATCCATTAGTGTGCTGAGCAGAGCTATATACTGTACGAAATACTATCAAAAACTTAAATTACGTGTCATGGCACATCTGCACACAGTATTTAGGAAGGGAGGGCCTTTAATGTCATTTCAACATGACTTGGAAAAGAAACTGTGGAATGAAGTCACTGTTATCAATCCTCTTCAGAGCTAGATTCATCTTCCTGGTCAGAGAGCTCAGCAACAGGAAAGCGCAGGATGGCTGCCACCCCTGTCAGCTGGCCAAGCTGCTCTCCAGACACATGAAGACTGGAGAAAATGCGTACTGTGCCCATGTTCTCCCGCACGCTATCTACCAATTTAACATATCGGGCACGTGTAGCCACATCCTGGTGCCGGAAAAGCTCATCACTGATCAGCAAGGTATCAATGGCCATGGCTTCATTGGCCTTCTCCACATGTTTTAGACCATAAAAGGCCCGGTCAGGCTCATGCTGCAGCATTTTATAGAAGTCATCTAAGGCTTTGACCTCACCAGCTGCCTTAGTGTCAGAGAGACGGCTAGTTACAGCTGGGTCACACAGGGCTTCCTTCAATGCATATTTATGTCCCGAGGAAGAGTGGACCTAGAGTAAAGAAAGTCAAAGGTTTAGTTTTTTTAAATGAAAAGGAGCATTTTCTTGATTAGCCAATCACAAACAGCTTCCACTATGAATAATTATCAAGATAAGTATTATGTAAGGAAGTTATCTCTTTCTTGAAACCAACATGATTCTGTTCTTAAAGGATCTCTCCTGCAACCCAAAGGCTACACCAAATCCCTTAAACTATGTTTTAAGAAGTGCAGGAAAGCTGTTTCTCTTACTCAAAGACTGGGTTAAATATGCAAGCTGTTGCAGAGTCTCCAAGATAGTGCCACTTGAACTAAGAAACTAAGACTTAAGCCTCTCCCTTTTAAAATATTCAAGAAGAGAAAGACCTTTTAACACTGCAGACATATAGTGCAAAAGCATTAAGTCTTGCACAACTGCGTAGCTACTATGCTTGCAAAGCTGTAAAGTACATTACATCTTTTCACAGGTACTATTACCACTTTGCTACAAATGCAGGAGGAGGCTTCTTGGTACAATGTGTCTCCTAAACGTTGCGACCATCAAGTACTGGGACAGCTTCACACACACACCACACCCCTGCCCCCCAGCCTTTTGCAAGCATAGATTACAGGCCTACTCCAATTAAAAAATTATACAAGTATCCGTATGAAAAGGAAAACTTATTTTAGCCTTTGAGTTTGTCTGTTTCAGTGAAAGGCAAAAAACCCCACCCACTCAATGAATGAGATGACTAACGAATAGGAAAAAATGCTATGGTCTGCATAACCTTTAACTATGTAGTACAAAACTAATAGCAAAATTAACTAACCTATACCACATCCAAGTACTTTTTTTAAAGAAAATTTATACAGTTGTTATTAAACATGCATGCTATATAGCATGACAGATTAACATTACAGTTAAACTATTTTCCAACTTGTACTTCACTCTTAATTGAAGATTAAATATGCCTTTATAGGGATTTTGAAATATTTAATACTCTCTCTATTCCACATTAAGGTATCTTAGGAAGGAACCATCCCTGTATCTTGCATAACTACCTTATTGTTTAGGAGGCATAAGAATCATTTCCTTATAACGCTCAGACAAAAATTTATTTTCTCTAATAAGTGAAATATTTCCCATGACCCTTGTAATTATCTTGTATTATCCCAGACAGCTCTTAAGCCTCTTTTTACCCACTCTGGACGCTGTTTAGCTCCTTACCTGTAGGAACTTGGACCTGTTCTCCAGCAGAAGCTTATTGTCAGTCTTGACCGCCTGCTGGAACATGTAGTCACAAAACTGCTCCCGTACGAAGCCCGGGCTAGCCACCAGTACACACTTCACCACCTCAAAGTTGATATGCCGCTGGATGGCTTGCACCACCTGCTCGTAAAACCTCTCCAGGGCCCGGTCGTGCTGACTGCAGTTCCCTTTCCGCTTGCGGGGAATGTTCACCTCCACCTTGGCACGGGTAAGCGTCATGCTTGGAGTGACCAGGCAGACGTGAGCCAACCCTTCCTGCATGACCACGGCTGCCACATCGGCGCTCCAGGCTGGGTCGCAGGCCTGCTCGATGCGCTCCAGCACCACACTGTCCCACTGCTTCTTTGCCAGCGTGAACTGCCGGTTGGGCTCCAGCTCGATGGTGTGGTAGGCCCCCATCTTGACGTACTCATTCTCTTGGATGTTAGTGCCCTTAACCCGCAGCTGACAGGCCTGTGAGTCAAAGTCGATCGCCTCCACGCAGAGGGTAAGGGTGGTGCGGATGCGGTTGCTGCCCACGCTGCCCGTGGCCGACTCGGTCTGCACCTTCCGGATGGTGGAGGCCCGCAGGCTGTCACCCACCTGCAGCAGGTTGTAGGTGTGCCACATGTCCTCGGGCTCCTCGGGGATCAGCGTCACCTGCCCCGCATTATCCTTCTCCAGGTCCTTCCTCACGAGCTTCATGCTGGCGGTTCCTTGTGTCGCCGCGCCGCCCCGGCTTCCCCTCAGCCGCGGCAGCCGCGGCCAGCAGGCCTGCCCCGGGAAGCCTGGAGGCGGGAGCCGGCGGACGAACGGCCTACGCCGCGATGAACGGCCTACGCCGCGATGAACGGCCTTCCCCGAACACCAGCCTGCCCCAGGCCCGCGGCGACGCCCGGCCTGAACCTCAGGCGCAGCGAGACAACTCCTCCGAGCACCCCCAGCCAGCGCCTCTCCCCCCGCGTCGCGCGTGCGTAGCGCCCACTGCCCCAAGGCGCATGCGCATAGTCCGTTCTAAGAGGCGCTGGCTGGACGTGCACTTCCCCCTGCCTTTTCACCTCTGCGCCCGACACGCATGCGCACGGTCGCTTCCTCCCCGCCGCCTCTGCGCCAAGATCCAGCGCATGCGCGGAGGTGCTACGGGAAGAAGGGGCGTATAGGGTGGGCGGTTGTGTCTGGCGGTATCCTGCCGCCTCCGCGAGCCAAGAGCACGGAGGGTCGGAGATTTGCGGAGGGAAACCGGGGGGGGGGGGGGAAGTCGGAGGCAGCCGCGCTGCTCCTGCGGGCTGTGAGGCAGGAGAGAACTGTAAATTGGTGTGTCCCCCCCACTACAGCCTCTCCGAGAGTGAGGCGGGAGGGGGTCGGGGCCCCCGCTGGTCCTTCCCCTCTAGCTCTTTACAGCGGCGGTTCAAACTTCCAAAGGCTTCTGACACGGTCCCTCACGTTTGTGGAGAGAGGGGAAAAAAAAAAACCCCAAAACTAAGTACTTGCGGAAGGTTATAGTTAGAGATGAAGAAAGAGATGAGAAAGGTACGACTAAGCAGCCAGTTGTCTGGGTGTGGCAAGCGAGTGCCGAGGTACCTGAGGGCCGAGGGGGACAGGCGGTGCTACCTAATGGCTGCTGGGGCGTGAAGGGGGCGGCCAGTCAGACGACCGCCACCGAGTGAAATGAAAACCAGACCCAGGCAACATTAGAACCTGAACTGTTACTTGGACATTGCTCTTAAGCTGAACTTCAGCTTAAAAGTTTTTGGTCGAACCTGCAAGTTATGCTTCATCCTATACTGAAACTTGACCTGCTTCCTGAATCTACTAGTTACCAGAATGAGACAGTTCTGAGAAGCCTCAGAGGCAGATAAGCACATTTCGAATGAAGTTTGATGTTGACAAATGTAAGTCATATGCCTTGCAAAACCACACAGATTAGTTCAACAATATTTGGACAGAAAAGGGACCCAAACAGCAACTACACAGCTCAATTTACAGCCTAGACAAATTTAACAAGCCAGAAATAATATATAAAAAAGATGTCATTATGCAAGTACTGCAGCTTATTTTGAAATGGTGTATGACACTGAAAACCATTTTAGAATGAATGTTGCAAATTTAGACAGAATGAGGAAAAGAGTATAAAAGAATGGAGAACAGAAAAAAATGCTTGTATGAAGAATGATTCAAAAAGACCAAAAAAATATTTGAGAAAGTAGACAAACTAATACGCCATGGTAAGTGTATCAGGGCAATTGGGACAAATGCAGTAAGTTTGGAATGGCTACACACTCAGCCTCATAACCAAACAGCAAAAGGACATCCTCTTCAAGATGAGAAAGTCGCATATCTAGAATTGTTAAAAGGAAGTTTCTGGTTTCTTTTAGTTATTAAAAAAAATACTGCGGATTATGGAATTTGCTGACTTGGAAAGGCTTTGGAGTCAAGGATTTAATGAGAGACAAGGCTACTGTGAGCAAAAATCATCCCGTATCTCCCATTACGGTGTACATATAAACTTCTCTCAAGTATCTAGTGCTAGTCAGTTGTGACAGGACACTGAACTCAGATCTGGCCCAGTAATGTGTGTTCCTTGTTTCTAAGCTTGATACTGATGTAAAAACAACTTTATCAGACATTACAAAACAGGATTTATTTATGAGACCTCAGACTCTCTTCTGTGAGTACACATGCTTAACTCTGTTAAGATGAATAGTTTCACAGAAGGAAGCTGGACCACCCAAGGGAATATAACATAACCACATATATAAATAACTGTTTAATTTGGGCTTGTACGTACTCATAATTTTGTATTAATGTTTTGTGGCTTAGGCAGAGAGTGTGCATTCAGCTTTCTTTAGGCTTTCCTTTCACTTATCTATGTAAAATGCTGCATGGTGAATTTATGGTGAATTTTCTTCTTTACGTTCTTTGTGGTGATAAAATTATAAGGGTTGACCTCATGCTATTCTTTCAAGAAAAATTAGCTGTAGAGCATATTTACCTTCCACATTAATACTTCTTTTATTCTTTTGCTGCTGTGTATTTGCAAACTTTTCTCTGCTTGTTGGTTCCAGCCTAATTTTTTACAAGCAGCCTCACATCCCTGGAGATGTGATGTATTTTAGATAAAGGTTGCAAGTTGGCATCCAGTACCTTCAAGTAGAAAATAAGCATCCAGTTCAAACAAGCAGGTGACTTGCTGCATTAAACCCAAACACAAACAAAAAACCACCAACCTAAATCAAAGAACAACAACCTTGAAACAAAGTTGCCACTCAGCATATTAAATTGACTGTTGTTGTAGAAAGAGATATTTTGGGATGCACTGAAGTTCTTTCTCAAACAAAAATAATAAGATATTATACAGTTATGAACAGTGATCCACAAGTATTTAGAGGCAACTGTAAACTTCACAGTTAGCAAGACATGGTCAACTTACAAAGAAAGACATTTACTGGTGATGATGCTTTCCCTACTCTGGTAAAAAGTAAGTACTAGGTATTGTTATTTGTTTAAATATGTCAAAGAATGAGCAGTAGAAGAAAAACGACATTTCAAAAAATTTAAGAACCATATAACTAAGTTTGCAAGTTCATACTAATTTTGCTAATGTCAGGGAGAGAGATGAATTTGACCCCAGTAGAGTCAAAACAAGTGGATACCTTTAACTCTACATACAGTTTTAACATAAAAGTTCAAAAATACATGGTCTGTTCCAGTCTTGGTAAAAGATTAAGACTAAGTGTAGAACCTGTTCTTGCCATTTAGCACTTTTAAAAAACAATTTTATAGATACTAATAATTGCAGCAATTTGGCATCCATTTTCAGACCTTCTTAAGCACAGTACAAGACAAAAATGGTGAGAGCATGTATTCATAAGGATTGTGGAGCCATGCTCCTTCTGTAAGATTATTTTGAAAACATTTGAGACACACTGCCCTACATCTTCAAGTTTTGATCTGCTGCTTTATAAAGATGCGTTGTGTACAGATTTTAGACAAGGAGAGGTCATGTTCATAGGAAACCCCCTCTCCCCCATATTAAAGCCATTGTAAAAATGGCTTAAAGCCATGTTAAAGTCCTGGATAAGAAAAACTGGTGGGAAAGAATCTCAAGTATAGGGGAAAATCTGCTGAGAAATGTTGGACGTTATTGTTGCAAGAACAAAGTAAGATAAAAGATAAACATGGAGAGGGAAACGGGAAAATGCGTTTTTTCATGCTTCCCTTTACCCTGTGTCTGTCCTGCCTTTGCAGGCTCTGGACAGAGACCACTTCATTTTCTGCATACAGTTCTGTCTTTATGATTACTCGTCTTTTTTGTTATAAAGATGAATACTCTTAATCAGCACCAACAACATGATCACCACCAATGAGGAGAGAATTCCAGGAGCAGGCTATGTGTAAAACTGTAACTGAAGAAGCATTGAAAAGTAATGGAATCCTTTGGATTGATTTCTTCCTTCCTCTTCTGTTGAAATGTAGGGCTGGAGAAAACTTCAGCAGATCCCTATTCAAACCACTAACATTGAGCCCAGGTGAAGTAAACCTTAACCATCGCTCGCAGGTGTTTATCCAAAGTCATCAAAACTTTCAGTGAAGGAGATGATGCAGGGCTGGGTTTTTTTGGTAGCCTGTTCTAGCAATTCATTACCTGAAGAGTAAGAAAGTTCTGAATATTCCCTAAATTTTTTGCACAGCGAGTTACATTGAATGTCTCTTGTCCTTTGCTGGACATGGAGAACCAACTATTCATCAATTTCTTCATAAACCAATATATAAGACATAGATGGACATGCTTGAGTGCTCTCGCAAAACAGAGAAAACATTGACGTTCGGAAGAACATTCTCACTAATAATACTGTGGTAAAAGTATGTATTTGAAATGCTCAACACTTTGCCCTTAGCTTTCTCTCTTCCAGATAAACAAGCCTAACTCATTCAGTCTTTCTTCACAGATCATTCTCCTCAGCTCTTACCAGGCTTGTCACTTCTCTGTACACTTCTGCCTGTTTGTCTGCATCTGTCAGACTTCCTGTACTCAAGATTCTCAGAGGCCTCACCAATACCAAGTTGAATTAAAAAAAAAATAAATCTGTGTAAATACACAAACATACACCTCTGTGCACCTCCTTTATTCTAGATTGTTTTTGCCTGCTAGTGCATGGCAGATAATTTGCCTTTTTTTCTTTTTAAGAAAGAGGAGCACATAATTAATTTGCATTTATTTTTTATTCCAATGTAATTCTAAAACTCCTTGTCCTTATTTTTGTAACATTTTGGCTTGTTTATGTAGGACTAGTTCTCTTATTTATCTGAGACAATTTGAATCCCATTGCTGGTATCTGTCATGCCTCCTTTTATTTCTAAGTGTATTCTATTTCACACCAACTTTTTAAAAAAGAAAGAAAAAACCCAACAAAAACTAGTAAGCCCCTGACAGATCTGGATGGGACCCACCCTTGAGATGTCTTCCTATCTGACAGTAAAGCATTTTGCCATTACTGGTGAATTATCTGTCAGCAGCACCAGTGGCAACTTTGCAACTCTGAAGGGAAGTTGTGCCACACTAAATTGTTGCCACTTTACAAAGCCTCGTTCTGTGAAGGAACACAAACAAAAGCATATTTTGGAGAATATCAACATGTATTAAAAGTAATAAAGACATCTATGAACACGGGCTAAACATAGCACACCAAAGTACTACATGCAGATTTTCACGTTTTCCTGTATCTGTTTTTTCTTGCACAATAAGCACAGAGTAAAGAGGGAAAAACCCTAGTCTTGCCTTTTCCCCACTAGCTGCCGCCTGCATTCTGATGATTCTTATGAAATTGATTTCTTCCTCTGTACTGCCTCAGGTTCCCTGTGTGCTAGCTGCCAGCACAAGAGCTGCTCAGGAGCTCCGTGTCAAAGTTTGCAAGCACATGAATCCCAGCATTGCCTTAGCCTCTTTCCCACTTCTTGGATTCCCCTGTTTTCAGATCCAAAGTGTTACTACAGATTGACTAGCTAGGAGGATTGTTACTTGCTGTATTTGTTTTACGAAAAAAGCAAGTAAGCCCCTAACAATAAATGAAACCCTAAAACGAAATATTACATATTCCACCTCCGGATGAACTCATCTTTCTGAAGTGAGTTGGCTGCAGTTAACTGCTTCCTCACTTCCCCTTTTACCACTCAGAACATCCGAAAGCCAAACGGAGGAAAACAGAAAAGCTACCCTAACTTAAAAAAAAGTTGCCAGGTGCACGTCTTTTCCCAAGCCAGATGCAATTACAGTATTTCTTCTCACCCGTTCATCCTCATCTAGCAGCCTCCCCCCGCCCCGGGTTCTAAGACTGGTGCAGGGATTAAAGTTCCCAGAGCGAAGCAAACCGAAGTCCCTCACGGGCTGCAGCTGGAGGGCAGCTCCGGGCAGGGCATTCCCGGGGCAGGGGCAGGCGGGGGGGATCGGCGTGGGGGGACGCGGTCCCTCGGTGCCAGCCCCCAACAGCTTCACCCCCCCCTCCCGCCGGGAGCAGAATTGCTTTCGGAACCTGGGTCTTCAAAGCGAGAGAGAAAGGGTGCTTTCCTCACCTGTCAGCATCCAGCAGGAGGCAGCCATGCTTGGGCTCTTGCGAGCCCGGGGCCGGGAGCCCGGGCCGCGGGCAGGGGTGGCGGGAGCGGTCCTGCCGCCGGCGCGCCCGGCGGTCCTGGGCTGCGAGTGAGTTCAGCGCTCTGCACCGCCCGTCCGCCTTGCAGCCCAGTTAGGCATTTCCTGTTTGTTATTCAGTCTTTACGTTGTTTCTTCGCATCAAGAAGAATTTAGCTTCCTCCCCCCGCACACAACTTTTCTCCCACCCACCCCCCGAAGACCTCTGAGCTTTGGAAACCTTCTCGTAAAGCTAGCCTAGCGCTAAGATGTACAAATAAAGCCAAATCTCCCCCACAGCAGACCTTAAAGGGACATCTACCCTCTCATAATTAATTAATAAGTGTCTCCCGCCGGCCAGCCCCCCTCCCAGTAGGGCAGGAGAGAGCTGGGCGTGCTCCACGGCCACCTCTCTCGCCCTTCTCAGCAGGAGAAACACATCGTTGAGGTAGGGGGTGTGTTTGGCTGGTCAAGTTTAATTTCTCTTACATCACCCTTTAAAAACGCGCTCTACGGCCGGTCATTTGCCTGCAGGAGGAAGCCAGCTACCCCCTCCCGATTCTCAGCGGCTCTGGGGATGCAGTAACTCTTCAGAGAGTGGACGATTTTCTCGAGTCTTTGCATCTCCCTGTGCTTTGCTGCCTAGAGGAAGTACCGGACAACTGCCTTTGCCCTCGCGAACTTTTGCATGGCGCCCCTTACCCCCCTTTCCCTGCCCGCTGAATGACTTCACTAATAAATAACTGAATAAATCGCAAAGGTAATAATCAGCCAGATTCCGGCCTGTGAGTCGGGATTTTCAGGGTTCGTTAAACACTCAGTAAAAGAGCATCTTGCAGGGCTTTTTCTTTTTGTCTTTACCCAAGTGATGCTCAGGTGGAGTGACATCCCTTCAGCAGTGTATAAGTTTTTGCACTGGGTCTGGTGAAAAAACATTTTGTTGTTCGTAAAACAAGAGAACCCATGGTCCCTCAAGCAAGAAAAAGAGAAATTAAAATACTCTACAAGGGTTTGGAGATCTTGGTGCTACCAGGAAAATCCCCTATTTTTTCTTTGAATTGGAGCAAAGGATTTGGTAAGTGGAAGTTAGTGGAATTTTTGTAAGTTCCTCTGAGGCTAATAAACTACAGCTGTTAATCATCACTATCATAGCTAAATACATCTTCCAACTTCTGTCTTAATTTTATGAGAAGTCTTTGGGTGCACCTTCGCTTGTAGATCTGTGGAAATTTTAGAGAATATTGCACAATTTCAAAGCTGGCTTTAAGAACAAAGGTCCTAATGCAGTAATAATTTATACATATGCTTGCCTTTACACATTATAAAATATATTTAATTACCACAGAGGGACTACTCAAAAGTTGATGAAATTAAGTACATGTGTAACTTTTGCTGAATGAGGGTCTGAGCTCTGTTGGTACTGGTTTAAAAGACTAGACGCATTTTTTCAGCTAAAAGTTTTATGCATAAAATTAAAGGAAACCAAAATGGCATTAAAACTAAAAGAAGACTGAGATTTTGGAAGAAGCTGTAATTTCATTTTTTGCAAGTGAGTTGTATTACTACTGCTGGTTTTACCCCAGTTTCAAAGGCAGCAATAACTTCCTGTGCTTTTTTTTTTTTTTTAAACCAAATCTTTGTATTCCCTTCTGTCACTATAGTTCAACTAAATGCACATGGAGGAGTTGAGCTTGCTTTCAAATCATAGGGAAGGATCTCTTTCTGTGCTGCAATTAACTACGTCAGAGGAAGAAAGAGGGAACCTAAGGACCTTCACATGGATTAAAATAATCAGTTCAGCCCTGCTTGAAGTATATGTGATATTTGGTACATATGTGGGGAATGTACATCGTGTTCGAGAATAAGACTTATTGAGAATAAAAAGAAACATTCCTGATATAGGGTTATTCCTAATTTCTTCCAAATTATTCTTGGTATTATTATTTATTAATTTATTTTTGTGGTCGTGTCCTATGCATCTTGCATCACGCAATGTCAAAAGGAAAACTTTAGAAAAGATGAACTGTTGGACTGAGCTAGCATTTCTTATTAATTTGCACATATTCAAAAAAGTAAAATATGTTACAGACTTAGAGACCATTATTTATTTTGGAGTGCCAAACTACTTCAGAGAAAAGTGAACTCCCATTGCTTGTAGAATAGCTGCTGCATCTTTTCACTTGTTGCTTTGGGTGCATTAATTCAGGCAACTGTTCATAACATATCGCTAAATGCTCTTCTTGGAGTTTAAAGTTTTATACATTAGTAGTAAGGAACACATGTATGTTAAGCAGGAATCCCTAGACAGGGTGTGTTCAGGCCCAGAAGTAGTTAAGATATTAAGTAATTTCAATATCTGCATAACAAATATTATTAGTTTCAGTGGGTCATAATAGTATAGAAAATCATTACAAATAATGATGGATAAAACAAAAAGGTCAAATTAGTTTAAAGAATATAATTGTTTTGCATATTCTTTTATGCCTTTCTAAAGTGTCACAGAATGCTGAGGAAGGATTTTTTTTTCTAGTGCTATTCATTAAACATGATTTGTCATTTTGAACTCTGCCTCCCAATTCAGTTTCAGCAAAGAATTTTAGAATATGCATTACTCTAAAGTACACTAGTAGTTCCGTGGAATCTGATAGAAGTATTTGTGATTAAAGATTAATTTAAAGACTTTGAAGGATCAGACTTTGAAAAGATAAAAAAAATTAAAAATATCAGGACGACCCAATTCTTCTCCCTTCCAGTTGGTGTTATTCCTGCAAAAAACAGTGGAAATGCATTCTGTCCCAAAGGTGAGGGGTGAAGGAACAGGAACCAAAGCTTTTCAAATCGTTTCAAAGGCAGTCAGTCTTCTATATAATGTGACTATAATGTACATAGAACTCATTTTCCATGGTAATTGTTCTTCCATTCTTATAGAGGACATATGCAATTTTAATTTATTTTGATTGTTAGGTAAAAAGGATCTCTAACCTGTAGGCCAAGAGAGCAATGACTAATGCAGGACTTTAACTTCAAATAGCCAGAAGCATGCTTAACTTACTTCCATTAAAGGAATACTGTGACAACATCAATAATTGTAAAAGAGATGTAACATGTTTCTGCAGTGTTCACTGTTGTTATTACACTGTGTTATGCGCTGCTTGGAAAACACTACAGAGCTTGTTCATATAGCTTCTAAGTGAAGATTTATTATTGAAAGCTCTTATTATCATCTTTGATGGTTTACATTGTGCTGTAGATTAGTGATTATTTACATTTACTTTTTTTTTTCTTACACTTGCTTATTCACAGTCTCCAAGTTGTCTTTCACCTTGATTACTCTGTTGTTCATTTTCATAGTCTCCATTTTTTCCTATATGATTCTAGGACCATGCTAGAATTCACTTGGCAGAACTTGTGGGGCTATAGTCTTATTTTTATTATGTCTGAGATACTCAAGTGCTCCTTCTTCAGGCTCCAGAACTAAAACCTTGCAGGATTTGATATGGTTCCAGCAATAGTCTGTGCATAAATCTTTCCATGTTTTACAGCTCAGCTTTTAGTGGATACTTGATATTCTTGGAGAATGCCCACATTTCTACTCCATCTGTATTAACCAGTGGTACAAATGTGCCAAAAATCCTTTTTACTATACAAAGGGATCTTCATAAAAAACTTTGTTTTGCAGTCTGTGTTAGTATAATTAATGTTGGTAGGAAATGTTACGGAAAATGCCCTTTGTGTTCTGTGTTAAATTTGTTGTCTACAATATCTTTTACGTCTTCTTCATTGGTCTTTTTTGGATTATATACCAAGTATCATAGAGTATTTGTGAACCAAATTAATACAGAGTCTCTATTCTTGACAAAATAGTCTGATTTTCCTCCTTAACAGATTTAAAGTGTTTCACATCTTCAGTCATGCTGCTTTTCTTTCTGCATTTTCTCCCGATGCATTTTTTTCAATATTCATCCCAAATTTGTAGAGATCAAAACTAGCTGTATCACAAAAATACAGGAAGACCAGGAAGAGAAGAGTTTATATGGCATCATTTACTGTTATAAGTCTTCCACCAATCTCTTTATTTTATGATTGTCACTTTAAACTCATGTAGAAGGATTTTTAGAATAGAATTTAAGATTCTTATAGATCATACCGCTACTCTTTTAATAATTTTTTTGTGCTATTTCTATTTCCTTTGAGTCAGCTTCTTACTATTAAAATCCTGCTTCAGTTTTCTCCTGCAACATGGTTTTAATTTTCTGCTTGCTTTTTTACTTATCTATTTATCTAGTTATTATGTCAACAGTGTATCTTTCAGCTCTGTAGTATATTACCAGACTTTAACATTAATATGTGTTTCTTCAAAGTATATACTACACATAAGGCTAGAAAAACACAAACTGGTTTATCTATTCAACTTGAATGAGGTACTGATCTCTCTGGCCTGAGTATTTCAGCCTTTTTTGTGCTGAAGCACTTTTCTGCAGCACTGAAGTCATTGGAGCTATGGCATTGAGTCTGAGGGGAATGGAATTGGTAAATTCAAGTGGGGGGAGACAAAATAAATAAATTCATATTTTATTGTACAAAGTCAAGGAGCTGAACTAGAAATTGCAATATGTTTATAAGGTTTTTGACTAAAGGTACACTAAAGGTACATATAACATCCCAACTAATGTAGGTCCATCAGTGCATTAGCTTCACTGCATTACACAAATTAAATTTTTTGAAATGAGGCCAGAATTTAGGGGCAGAGGATTAATTGATGCTTATTATCTTGGGCTTTCTGCACTCCACGCACACTTTTTATTACAGCTTCTTAAGAATTAAGTGTCTTTTTTTTAATGTGCTGCTCATAGTATGTTGCATAACCAATATTATTTATTGTTTTGATAGATTTCAATTACAAAACTGTATAAAACAATAACTTACTGAGAGTGTGCTGTGAAGGGAGACTAATAGATGACAATAATTTTTCAAAATAATTACATAGTCTGCAGAGCTTTACTCTCTATTGCATTTCACTGCATCCATTGTCTTCACAGCTGGTCTGCATAGTATAATTACTCATTACTGTTTGGTTACAGAAAAAAGGTAGCTGTGACTGCAGTAACCATGTTGAAAACTCTCAGTTTATTCTGTTTTTTTCTTCTTATTCTACAAAGATAAAAACGTTAACTTCCCCCTTTTCCTTCATGCATGCACACATTCCTCTTCCATTTCTATTGTTTTGCTCAGTTAGTGAAAAAGCAGCATTCAAATATAGATCACTGCCCAGGCTTTCCGTTAATCTTCATGATCAGAAGAAAAATCTTGCTTTTTACAGGAACATGAGCCTGGTCATGATGCCAGTGTGTGTTTTATGGCATACATAAAAAAACCCAAAAAACCCAGCATACACACAAGAAAAATATCCCTGTAGTGCAAAAAAAGCTTTTGCAATGATTACCTTTTTATTTTTTAACTATCTGATTTTAAGACAAATTACGAGTTTGCAGCAGTCCTCCAATAATGAGCAACACATTGCTACTTTTTTAGTGGATGTTGCAAACCAGACTCCTGCTGGGATTCCAGCTTCTGTAGATTGCTATAGCTCTTTGTTTCAGGGGTGCTGCAGTAATTTTTACCTACTGAGACCTGTAATCTAAATCCCACTGCTTCACCTTCCTTTCCATGTGTATAATTTGTTTTTGTGGTCTGAAACCCTTTGATGGTTTTATCTTAGTGGTTAGGTCACTCTGGTAAGAAGACAGTCCTGAACTTCGTATAGAAGCCCATATTGGGTTTTATTATCCTGTATTGGGTTTGCCAGAAGTAAGATGATTATCAAACACATGGGTAAGTCTGAAATCCAACCTCTTTTTCAAGCTTAGGTATTTTAGTGCAAGACACAGATGGATAGGCATCTCCAGCCACCTCCAGGCTGGAGTCTGGAACCTACTGAATGTGAAGTTGTATAGAAACTGTGGACTGATGACAGAGAAGGTAATATACATCAATTTGTTAGCAGGCTAATAAAGCACTCCACTTCAAACTCAAGAGTTATAAGTTGGTGTTCTTTTTCACATTGAAAGACTTTTAAAAAAGCATCTCAGGCTTTCGCCTAACTGGCTGTAGCATTCTGTTGAAACTAATACTGTGTGCTGGAGAACTAAGGTTTCTTCAGGCCAGAAACAGGTAGCAGAACAGAAACTCTGGAAGCTACCGCAATAAGCCTTTTTTTACCCACGCAGGCTGAGTTTCATAGCTCTTTATGTCATGAGATGTGCTCTGCTCAAGTAACCAATATGTTAATATGCCTGTCACATGAATGAATACACACGTATATGCCCTGTCAGATGAGTACAATGCAGATATTCCATGACATTGTGCTTTTGCATGTCATGCCTTTTGGATATGATTGATAGACATGTGTGTGATCATGTGATGAAAGAGGTGCTGCCTAGGCCCTCATGAAAGAGGGTGACAAAAGACAAGGCTACCGGGACAATCCATTTAGTATACTGCCTACTCCATCACCATATCCAAACAGCTTTCAGGTAGCCAGGAGGAGGGCCTTAAATGTGACGGAGTTGTTCTGGTGGTCTGGATCCACTCAGTCATTTTAGGTTAGTACACTTACACAGGAGTGTCCATATAGAATAAATATGGTCCTAGGAGAAGGAACCAGCGATCAGGACTCTCTCATCACCACAATGACAACTTAGCCATCTTGTCAAAGGATTCAAAAGTTGGAACGTTTTCCTTGGGGTGTAAGACATTGTGAATCTATCCAGACTGGGAAGGGAAGTGAATCCAATGAATGCTGTAAACATTAAGCTGTTACAGAAAAGGCAGACACAGTCTCTTTTTCCACCCATGCCTTAGAATCATAGAATAATTTAGGTTGGAAAAGACCTTTAAGATCATCAAATCCCACCATAAACCTAACACTGCCAAGTCCACCCCTAAGCCATGTCCCTAAACACCTCATCCACATGTCTTTTAAAAACCTCCAGGTATGGTGACTCAACCACCTCCCTGGGCAGCCTGTTCCAATGTCTGACAACCCTTTCAGTGAAGATGTTTTTCCTAATATCCAATCTAAACCTCCCCTGGTGTAACTTGAGGCCATTTCCTCTTGTCTTCCTTGAAAGAAGTGGTGGCAACTGCATTTTGTGAGGAGACCAATCCTCTCCATTTGTGCTAAGCATGCTCTGAGAGTGTCTAGAGGATCTGGCTCTTCAGGAAAATTGAGGGGAAGAATGTTTGGTCTGGAGGTCTGATCCAGACACCAAACTCTTTTGGAAGCACAGTTCTAGCCATGCAAAACCAAAATGCTAAATGTCTGGAGAACCTTATGGACTCAAACAGGTTAGCACCCAAATAGAGTAATTATCTCCAAGTTCAGAGAAAAGCTGAAAGAATTTTTAGATCACAATTTTGGATTTAAGTACCCAGTTTAATTTAGGAATTGCTTTACTAGTATCAGTGGATATAGATCATGGAGCAAGCATAGGTTTGGGCTTAATTTAAAAAGAAAGAGATTTCTTACAGTATTTTAATCAAATGGTGGCAATATTTGCTGATATGAAAATTAAGAAACTGTTTTCCATTTCTGTAAAATGATCCTTGGGTGTAACAAATATAACTTTAGCACTTCCTAGAAATTGTTTATAGTCATAATGAAAGAGGAAGTTCTTCTCTGACAATAGGAGTTTGCGATCAGTAGCTTTTTCTTAGTCTGAAAACCCATCTTCTGTGAAACACAGCAAAGTTGCTCATGCTGTATTATTCTCCTTTCCAGCTTATCAGCAGCAGAGCTAGAAATTAATAGAAGTTATACTATACATGGGTCATTGTTATGCCACTTGTGTGATGTCTAATATTTTCTGTTTGTTGTAAAAGTGTAATCTGAAAAAAAGAAAGATGCAGGTATTTCCTTCAGCTCAGAGAAAATTGTAACAGGTTTTAGAGACCAGAACTAACTCAAAACTCAAGGGGCAAGGAGAAAGTTATCTCTTAGGTGGATGTTTTCAGAACTGATTGTTATCACTGTCATAAACCAGGAATCCCATGGACAGCTGTGCACTGTCTACTGTGGGGTAGTGTTGACTCATGATACAGCATTAATAGAAGCAGCTTCAGAGTGACCTGGATTTTGTACACAGGTGGAAGTAAAAAAAATCTTATTTCATACACATTTGTAAGGTCTAAGGAAACAATTTTTCTTCATCCTCAAGATACTCTCCAGTGTAAAATCAACCTGTTTCTCCAGAGTATGTAATATGCTTTCTCTTTAAAGAAATTGTGTCACCTTCATCGACGATGGTTTATTAGAGTATAGCAGAGTCCAAGCATTGAGTGACCACAATGGGGTTGTTAAAATAACCAACATATCTGCCAGAGGCAGAGTTAATTTTATTAATAACAGTGTGCTTATTGGTGAGTCAGTGGATATGAGTGTTATGGCTGGATTAATTTGTGTTTACTGTCTATGGAAATCTTGTTTCTCCAATAGGGCTGGGCTCAGAGCCAAGACCTTGGTTCAGGTCAGCACCCTTTGCAGAGGCTTTAAAGCTAGCTCAGTGATCCAAATAACTCCCTGTGGAGCAATTCAGGAGAACATTCCCCCCAACCTCTGCAGCCAAACTAGCCTTTTTGACCTTGTCCAGAACTCATAGATTGCAGCTTCTTGATTAACTCAGTCTGGCACCATTATCAAATACCTGTGCACCTAACATGCATTTATCTGCCTGGGATCTTCAACTCTTTTAGAAGCCTTCCAGGCTCGAACATAAGGTCTTGTGTCACCAGGACATAGTTTAGTTTTGACTGCTAGAAGGACAGCATTTGTTTGCTTTCATGAGTGCTCTTTGAGTGCTCTTATTGAAATAATAAGAATGGTTATATCCTTGACCATGTTTGTTCTCATTCCCATTTCCTCTCCTGTTTAGAGTCTCATGGCCTTTTCTGAAAGTGTTTTACTCAGCCAGGGCAGAATACGTATCTCACAGATGTCAAAACTTTATTTCTTCTAGGAATCTATTGCCTCACTTCTCAGCTAAGACATTATGGCTGTTGTAAAGCTGATTGAAAAAGCTAGAAGAAAAACATTTTTGGTAGGTCTTTGCAGAGATTTTGAAGTATTCTACAGATGAAGTATTTTTTCCAGGAATGGTTCAAAGCTGGTATTTCACCAACTTATCCATCTGACATTTGCAGCCCACTTTGTAAGCTGATTTGTGGCCAGCCATCACAAAGATCCAGGAGCTGTATTTTGTAGATTCACAGCACTTATCAGATGTGGTTCCTAGGCTTCTGGATTATTGGTCTGACAAGAAGCTAAAAACATTAATCTCAGCTTCCAGGTTTATAATTTCTTGAATGACATGGATACTGGTGTATATAGATCCAAGCAGGCTGCTAGATGGACTGTACTAATTAGGAAAATGAGGCCTGTGGTGATATGGAGATACGGGCTGGTCCACCTGAAGTATTTCACTTGCTTCGTGGAGCAGGGTAAGGACTGGTTGGTGAATTTCAACAAAAACAAATTATACGGGATAAAAATCACCTTTTCACATACAGTTGAGTAGATTACACTGTCTATACTGTATCTCATTCCTATAACTCATGTAGACACACTTGGAATTATTTTATAGCTAGTTTTCTAGTTACATTTAAACTAGCTATATTGGTGTGTTTGAGTCGTGTAGCCAGCTAGTACTTAGAGCAGCATGGAGACCCTCCTAAGTAGCAAGAAAAAGAAAGGGGTGCAGAAAGACGGGAATTTAGGTCACAGTGATCACCACACTTCTCTGCCTTGTAGTCACAATACCTACTTTAGGACAAGACAGCCATTTAACTGCAGCTATGGCAAGAAGATTCATAGTAGTGATTACGATGCTGAATCACCATTCTCCGTTTCACATGGGAAATAGCAAAGCTGTGAAGAGGGTCTTGAAAATCACAGGGTTTCTAGTTGTCAAAACAAAGTCATTCAAACGAAAAGAAAAAGAAATTTTGAGACCCAATTTTTTTACTGTTATTTGCCATATGTACAACATCAAATGAATTTATGCAGCTAGGTACATGGTAGCAGTATAGGTACATAGTAAGATTTTCTAAAAAGACTGAGCTTTCCAGTTAATGAAACCCAGTCTGCTATTTGAAATTTTGCACATGGTATTGCTATGTGTTTTTTGTGAACCAATAAAGCTATGAATTAAGGTCAAGAATATTCTGAACTTGGTGATTTTTTTTTAGTTACTGACTTCCCCAAAATTTGTCTGCATACAGAGCTTGATTGGCAAATTGGCAAGGGATTGTTTTGAGAATCAGATTGATAGTAAATTAATGCATTTAGTAGAATTAAAATTAGAGTAAGTAGTATAATGATTTAAGATATGTAATGACACAAGCACTCTAATGATAAAATTCTATAATAAAACTGGTTCTTATAATTTGATTTAACCCTTCTTTATACATTATATTAGATTCATTGTTTACAATTTGTTAGTACTCTTTGGACTTCAGAGACTTTTTCTTGGGGGAAAAAAAGCTTTTAGATTCAGATAAATGCTGAGTTTTGTACTTTCTTTAAGCATTCAGATTCCAGCATATAATATAATTTTAAAATAATACAAACTGTTCAATCACTTTGATTTGATATTTTGCATAGCATGTTGTCTGCAGTCCTGAGATGCTGTTATTTTATGTTACGAAAGTAATGTAATGCATGTATTTCAAGACATATTTTACTGACTTTCTCCAAATCTCTAGGACTGCAAAATACGTAAGAAAACCTGCCACAGTGGAGGAATTGTATTTCCAGTGGGATGGCCAAAAATTTATTTCAGAGTGAACAGATTTTAAGGCCAAAGGAATTATTATGGTTGTTTGGTCTGACCTGCTGTAGAGCACAGAGTTCTGGTTTAATATTCTCTTTAGGTCAGACAAAAGTATGAAATACATTTGTATAATATTAGACAGAATACAATTCCACCAGTCTAATGGACAAATTTTAATCATTTTATCTTAGATCTATCCAACCCAGGATAGACCTAAGATCTTGCCTTTTCCAGCAGAGCTGAGAATTTTCAGATGGGGCTTCAACTCAAGCTAGTAAGGTTGAAGGAGAAGTTAGAGAACCACAAGAGGAACAGAATTAGAACGGATATCCATTTATATCCATTTGTTAAAATCCTTGCTCTGAACACTGCCAATAATTTTTGTCTAAGCAGGCAGTCAGTAAGCTTGACTTAGGTCTATTTTTCAACTTTTTCATGAACTTCAGAAGGCAAGCATCAGCCAGTTTATGGGAGCAAATATGTGCTTAAAAGTATAACAAGGCATGGTATGTTCTTGTTGAAATGCAGCTTTTTCCATGAAAATATTACAACCAGTCCATAAGCTAGCTCAACATGTTTCATGCTATTAACAACTGAGTTCAGCTGTGACTGTATTTTGACTGGTTTTAGGAGGTATGATGCAAAATCAGAATTTACAGAAATAATGAATAGACACTATATTTTGGACTAGAATTGTAAGTTGATTGAATTGGAGTAGCTCTTGGGCATTTCAAGAGGGAAAGTGAGACAGGCTTAAAGGATAAGTTTTGGAATATCTTCAAAATATAAGCAATATTGTGAAGAAAAGGACAAAGCTTACATAGCAGGAGGTTAACAGTTAAACTACAATTAATAACATCATTAGTCCTGTGTTTGTTATGAACTCTACCTAGTTTCCTGTTAACAAACTGTTTTCTGTCCACTCCCCAGTATAAAAAAAAAAACAATGCCACAACTGTAAACATTAACTTAACCTCCATTAATGCTTATCAGAGTTCCACATGTAAAAGAACCCTATTAAAGCAGCTGAGGAAATACATTAGCAGACATGCATGTAACAGGCAGTGAATAATTCTAACATTTTCTCCTGTCATGGCCTCAAAAAATGAGTTCCCAAAAATGGAGTTTGAACATTTACATAGTCATAGCATCCAACAGAAAGGATCCTTCTTAGTCCCTGTGAACTAGAACTCTGTTTATTTATTTTTTTTTTAATTGGTTTGTTTGAATGATAAAGTTTACTTAGGAATGACAGTTAAAATGAAATTGCAAGAGGAAAACTGTGACCATTTTGCCTGAAGAAGGGAAATACAGCTACAAAGAATTATACAGTTTACATTTTTAGATGCCACTTGTAGTTCACAAAGACCTTAATAGTACTGGCTGTCTTTACCTGCAGCTGAACTAAGTCCTGTGAGTAAAATTAACCTGAGTAAATGGAGATATCTTTACCTGAACTAGTCATTTTAGGCTTTTCTTACAATCAGTGAAGAGAAACAGGCTTTCCCAGTGTGTGAAAGATGTCATATTGTAAGAGGTCTGAAAAAGATAACTCATGACCTGAAACACCCTTTTTCGCTTTATTGTCTGTAAGGCACTCTGGTGGATAGCTGAGATGTAGAAGTCTACACTGTAGACATATAAACTAGAGAATTGAATCAATCCTGGGACTGAAGTCCTTAATTTAGAAAAATCTATGACAAATCCTCTGATAGCTTCATTAGGGACAGAATGTCAACATGTGTTCTGAAAGGGATGTACACACTATATGGAAGGTAGCTGGGATTACAAAGACTGGTTTTCTACTTCTAATTTTCCACGTACACAATTGACATAACTGCCAAATGTTCATTATGTATTCATCAGTAGGGAGAAAATCTTTCTATTGCATTGTGGACTACATAATAAATACATGGAGATTTCTTTGTTCAAATAATTGTGAAAAGAGAGAAACCACTTCTGACATGATTTATTCAAAGAATGCCAGTGGATGTTTTCAGGGAGATAAGTCAGAGTTAAAATGTGCTCGATGTGTATCTACTACAGTAGTTACCAATCTTTTCTGCATGTGTTGATGACAAAGGAAGATTTGTCACCATAATTAGGAAGGGAGAAAAAAATCCACTTGCTTTAAGATAGACCACAAAAATACTGTTTTCACATCTCTTTGCTATGGCTGATAGTATCAGTGTTCATTGTTTGGAATACATGGGTATTGGTCAAATATTGTTTTGCAGTGAGCAATCCTGTCACAGAAAAAGAAAAAAAAAAAATGAACAATGAAGAGGAATAAAGTGTGTCATGATATGGAAAAGGCATTGGAAATTCACTAGACAGATGTTCCTTTCAAATTCTCTTACATGTTTATTTGGTCTATGTTGCTAGACTGGAATACATGGCATACACAGAATTTACAGCCATAGTGCCTAATCTTTTGTTGTATTCCTTACAGGAGACTTTTTTCTGTTTTCATTTCTTTGTCCTTACAAGGGCCCTGCTAAAATGCAGGAGAATAATTCTGAGTAACTGTGGTGACCCCATTTGGTCAAGAAAATGGTGTTTTCAAATGATGACAAACATATTCCTTTTTAAGGTTTTAATTTTCTGATTTTATTCACCCTTCTAGAGTTGAAGATCGTGCAATTATGCTGTCAGTTTATCAGTTCAATTGCACATGTGCCATTTTCCCAAGTAATCTTTCAACCTAGCAGTCAGTTTCAGCTGATTCCATTTGAGGGAGAAGCAGAGGACTGAGTATGGTCTCACAAGTCTGGGGAAGTATGGGCATTAGTCAAATGAGTAGGGGTAAATTAGAGCCTAATCTTTTCCACCAGTTCCCCCGTCGGATGATGTTAGAGCCTCCATCAAGCAGTATATATTATACCAGGTAGCTAATTGTCATGCTTAAAAGTTCAGTGTCACAACACCACTGTTGTCGCATGTGTGGGGAGAGGCGTTTGATAGGAGATATGGGTGAAGGGAAGGAAGGAGAAGTTGAGATCATCACAATAGATGAAGAGATTTACAAGGCAAACTCACAGAAAAATAGTCATTTTTCATTAGTGTTGTTATTCATAGAAGATTTTTTTTTTTAGATTATAAATAATTCACCTCATTTGTATTTAAAAAAATAATTCAATAAACGTTTTTGGTCTTGTCAACTTTCAGTTAGATATTGGAAGTGAAAGAATTTTGTTCCTGTTATAAGAAACCCAATTAAAAAACTTAAACTTCTGGTCAATTTGCTGGAATTCTGTGGCAACATCTGGGAACCTACTGGGCACAGCTATCTGTTCAATGTTACCGAAGAGTTTGGTAGACTAATGAAAAAAAGGTGTTGCGGCTTTCCAGCCACTGTTGTGGAAAACAAGAATATATTGTAAAATTTTGAAGAGATATTGACACCCTGTTCTTTATACATACAATATTGACGAAAAATTAGATACTTTGAACGCTCAGTTCTATCTAATAGGCTTTTAAAGATGCTATTTTGAAATAACAGTCATTAATTAATATATGAGACATGATTTTTTTCTGGTTTTGTCTCTGTTGTTTTTTTTTTTCACCATGTAATAGGGAGCAAAACAATATAAAATAAAAAAATGCAAGAGAGAATCTAGAATTAAAAGAATAGGATAACTTAAATGGCATGATTATACTATGATTTTTTTTTTAATGGTTACACAATTTGAAGTACTTTTGCTATTGAAGTACAACATCTGTAATCAGAGGTATAACTGTAATAGGTATTTTTTTTGAGTCAAATACATAGTTATATAGTGTGAAGAGTTTTATCATATTTCTAAACAATATTTGTGTACTATTTGCTTATCAAAATAAGCTAATGAAGTAGTTTTGTAAAGTTAATTTTCAGGTCCAGCTTAACAGCTTCTTTCTCCAGCAACTTGCACATAAACAAACACACAGATTTCCTCCAGTGTCTTTCTGCACTGGGACTGTGCGAGTTATACCGTGACTTAGACCATCCAGAACTGCAGAAAAGCCAAAACAATAGCAAGAAAGCAAGATGTTATTTATATTTTTTATCACCAGCTTTTTAGGGTCACCTGTGCTCTATTTCCTGTTACAGAGGTCAGTATAAAAGCAGATGCTATAATAATTAATAGATGATATTTTCCCACCTATGAAAGGCAATGCAAATTTTTATACCGGCTTAAGTTCTATCTAGAACAGAAATACTTGAGGGAAACCCGTATACTATATTTTACCATAGGAAGCAAAAACATTGGGAGAAGTATATTCTCAAAAGAACAGTGTTCAATAAGAAGTGGAATGGATTTAAAAGCTTTATAACAAAGCAAATTCCTTGTAAACATAGCTTTCAGGAAATTTCTTATGCAAGCTATCCACGCCTTTTCCTGACAATGCATTGTATGATATCTGTGAAACCACAGTTCTTTATCCCAGGTCTAATACTTACAAGGATTTTAGTTGTCTTAGACAAATGGAGGGTCAAGGTTTAGTCTTTTTTGTTTAAATAAAAATCACTGAGGAGTTTTACATGAAGGATAGGTGGGTTTAAAAGAATGTGTAGAGGTCAGTACAGCAAGTACCTTGAAGTTTGTTGGAATTTGTTTTCTCAAACAGACCACTGTATTTGCATTGTATTTGCATCTCATGCTTCTCATGTACTGGATAGTTCAAGCTTTTCATACTGCTTGGAATATAAAAACTGGTTTCCTGAATTAAGTTTTTGCAATATCTCCCGTAAGAGAGAAAATCAGTTTAATGACATTTCCTTGGCTTTGTTTTTACTGAGTAAGATAATACTTTTTATCTTATTTCCCCAAAATGACAGCTTAGCTTTTAAAAGTCTTCATTCTATTGAACATTTAAGTAATTCTTTACCTCTTAAGAATAAATTATCTCTAAAATGGGCACTATTTATGTTATAAAGTCTCATCTAGGTTAATTTTTATCTGTCATGATAAAATTATTTGATAAACCCCAGAATTCTCATATGCAACCAAGTGAAATAAAAATGTGATCCTTTGAAGGCTGGAAAAAATCTGAAAGCCAGACACAAACAAATTATATTCAGCCTTGGATGAAATCTAGTGCCAATACAGTGCATATCAGATACAGGGGTTTTGATCTTCATTTCTGTTACATTGCTAAACAGTCCTGATCCTGAAATTCAGTATTGGGGAGGATTCCTTAGTAAGTCACGCCACTGCATTTTGTGGTGAGATACATCTTCTGCATTTAAAATGTGTCTGTCTAATCAAACACATTTGTCAAGGCTCGCTTTACAGTCAATGAAATTTACTCCCCTAGCCATATCTAGTCTACTTTTCTCAGATCAGCTACAGTAGCCCTCCTGTACCTTCTTTTCTCCATCAACTCTAGAGGGAGCCTACCTGCCATCTTAGGCTAAGAGTATAACATTTAAATAGTTAAAGATAGGGGAAGTGAAGTCTTCATTTTGTTAACTTTCTATGTCTATATATAATACAGAAGTATTACCGTTGCTATTATTAGGAAGATATATCCATTAGTATCAGCTAGATCATGATTTGATAGGTATGGGTATTTTTGTTTATTGCTTGTTTCCTCCTCTTCTAGTTCTCTAGCTTTGGAGTACTTTTTTTTTTTCGCTCTTAAAGTCCTTTTTTCAGTATCAAAATTTTTTTAAAGTTTTCTTGGAAATTGTTCATAAGTTTGGGTGTGTTTCTTTTTGTTCAAGTTAATTAAATTGGAAGTGAAAGTAGCTAAACAATGCATGACCTTGAATAGAATAACATGATTTTAACACAATGTGAGTGAACCTCCTATCCAAAGTAAACAATGTGGCAAGTTCTTGAAATTATACAACACATGCTGTTAACCATTAAAAAAGCACTATGTGAATAACTCCATATTTGAGCATTCATGATAAAAAAGTTTCACACCTTTTCCCAGGTGCTTCAACATTCAGGGATGCAAAAATACATTTCATTGCTTGTCTTCCAGGAGAGCTGCAGTGGTCTATAAAATAAAAATAGAGCTCTTTTTTTACCGTCAGGTTTATAGCCAGGAAAATAGACTGAAGATAAGACAAAGTAAAAAGTGTATCTGCTGAAGTTTTGCCTGCAGCTATAAGGTAGTCCATGGGTGGTTAGAAGATGGATTGCCCTAGCATGATGTACTGTAGGAGAGCTTGAGAGGTTTTCAAGCAGCTAAGCAGGAGATCTGAACTGGAATTAAAGGAATTTCATCATTTAACATCATGAATTTACAATATTGTCTTCTCTGTTTCAGTTCTTGGACAGATCTGAGAAGATTTTTCTGACACTGATATGGTAAAATACTACATTCCTTAATCCTCAGGTTTGTTCAGCCTCAAACTGACTCAAGGACTGTACGTATATTTTGCTAAAAATGGGATTGATTGTATCTAATTTTTTACATATGTTGATGTGCTGAAAGCTAGTTTTCTAGGCTTCCTCTATAGTTAAAGAAGAGGGAGTCTTTCTCCAGAAACTGATTCTTCCCATCTTAAAATAAGTGTTATGAGAACCTATGCTCTGGAGAAGCTCTCTCTCAGAAGTCTATGCAGAAGGAGCCTAAATAGTGAATTGGACTAGCCATCTAATGTATAGATGGTTACACTCAGTAAGATTAGTTACACCCTATTGTAACTTGACAGCATGAATCTTCTCCTTGCCTTCAGGAAGCAAGTCTGTTTCACATGTAAATATTGTCCCCAGACTAACCCAGTCCCTGAGAGGGGTTCTACTCAGAAGTAAAGGAATCTTATTGGAGACAGCTGTGTCCTTTGTCTTCCTTGAAAACTGCCGACAGCTCTGCTACAATATTATTTTTAGATTGGTAAAACCTTTCTTGCTCTTTCTGTGAATAGTTCCATGAAGAACTATATACTAGGAAACTCCTATTTTGAGTGTTCATGGTGTGTTCATCATGTGTTCAATGATGTGTTTATCACATCACTCTCTGACTGGACTACAGGAATTCATGGCCAACCTATGTATCATTACAGTCTCTGACAGATCTTCAGAAATCAGTGTGTGTATTCAGGAAAAAAAACACATTTCAGAGATGACATACCTGTCTGTGAGGGTTCTGACCCAACAGAGCAGAAAACTATTGTCCCTGAACACCAGTTTCAGAGAAAACTCTATCTCCATCTTGGAATGAGTAGGGATTCAGAACTGGCATCATAGACAATATTTCTTTCTGGAAACAGTGATTTGCTTCTACTCTGGCAACCAAGTGTGGGCTGTGCCCCATGCTCAGAAGCTGTGTCAGTTTCTGTTGTAATATTACTGCAAAGAAAGATGTGCTTTAGGTTATATTTCAATAGCTTATATTGGCTGTCACAGTTCAGGTGAACTTCCTTAAAAAAGGGGAGGAAAAAGCACCTGGGTCTGTTACAGCTTGGCTGACCTGATAATTTCTTCTGGGGCTTGATAGGAAATTCCAGTGGTTTTAAGGACCACTGCAATATAAAATTATAGGGGTTTTTTTGTTTGTTTCTGACTGACACCCCCCCCAGCTCCCCCCCAAATCCCCAAGAAACTTCAAGAATTCGTCTTGTTATTTCTGCCAATGTCACTACAGGTCTGAACATTAAGCAATGGGACCACCAGCCTTCAGTCCTCCTGTTAAGTCACATCCTTAGGAGCATGGGTATGCTAATAAGCAGTGATTTAGTTTCAGCCTAAATGGACTTTTATGCTGGGGAATTGTAATAATAATTCAATAATCTCTATCTACATAGTTGAAAATACTGAGATTCTTCAAAAATAATAATTTGAAATCGCATATGAACTTTAAAAGCAACAAGAACATTTTAGCTGACTGCTGACTGCAGCGTGGGAATCCTTTTTGCTGAGTCAAGTAATGATCTCTAGTTTCCTTTTAACAAGAAAGTTCAAGGTAATTTTTGCAATGCTGGTGTGGAAAAGACCATTTGGCCTTCAGGCTTGCAACAACAATATACTTCCTTGTCATTTCTGTTGTGTAATTAACAAATATTTTATTTGTTCTCAGAGCATTTATACTTGGAAGACTTAATTCTTGCTTATGTAAGTAGTTCTTTCAGACCAATTGGATTTATTCACTTGAGTAAATATTGGTTTAGTAATCAAAGGCTACAGGACTGAACTCCAAATATAAAATGTTTTTCTTAGTTTGGATCTATACAGAATATAAATCAATTATTAATTTAAGATTATTGAAGCAACCTAAGATTTTACAATTTCTGGATTTTAAACGAGATTTTCTCGCATTTCCATATTGATTTGTGTGTTTGCTACAAAGACTTTCATATATTGTTGTTTTAATCCAAAGGAGAACAGTTTACAATGTGACGATTCCTATTAACTTCATCCCACAAAAATGTATCCCAAATGTATTGCCAAGGTAGAGGGCAACATTATAAGCAATGGGATGTATCTTAACTCTTTTCTTCAGGTGGCTATAAAGACTACTATGAAATTTTCTTGTACTGAGTGAAATTTAAATTCATGTGGTTCTTGGGTATTAGCACAAAGATTAATTTCATTGTCTGTAAATTGCATCTTGGAGCTTATGAAGAATGAAGGAGGAAAGCTGTAGCCAAATACTCTAATAAATCTCTTTCTAGGGTGTCATACTTTTGTAGGTTGGTTTAGATTCATGTCCTGTTTCATGGTTTGAGTATACATGAAACCTGGACTTTTCCATGACAATTTCTTTGATATGTTACCCAAAAGCACCACTTCTGTTCGGACTACTTTTAGCCCATATCTTCACTAGGACATGCATGTGGTAGGGCCTTCCATTTCTTTGATTCTGGCTATTCTCCACCTCAATCCCCTTAACAAAGAGCTGGAACAGCTGGATTCAGCAATGCTAACAAAAAAACATTGCTGCTCAGTTGGAGCTGAAGTCTGAGCTCTATGACACTGCAGAATAGTAATTTGCATTTCCCAAATGTTTTTCATGATCCCAGCTAGGGACTATAGGTATAATTCAATGTGGGCAGTAATATCTGGATAGAAGGTCATTTTTAGGAATACATGTCATTTTGTGGTCTTACTGAAATAGTGTATTTTGGAGTTATTAGGTATCTGAATCAATTCAGGCCCTGTGTTGAGAAGGAAGCCGAAGGCAATAATGAACACCCTGGAGTCAAAAGAGAACCCTTCTACTATAAGGGGCAGCTACATCTGGGAGAGTAACATCACATTGGAGTACACCAAAGCTTCTGTGAGGAAGAACGTGGGATGACCTCTGAGACCAGTTTTCATGTTCTGGGAATACTGAGGAAAACTAGAATGAGAAGTATCTGCAGGAGAAGAGTCAAAAGGAGTGAAGTCTAGGGAAGAGGCCAGAGGAGAACTTCTGGGAGCCAGAAACCTTGGAAAGATGTCCAGAATCTGTGCAGTAATCTGACTGCCACAAGAGACACTTCTGTGGACACATTCTTCCCTCCCCATTTCTTCTTTTAGCTGCTTCTTTTTTGCAGCTTTAGGATAGATTTTTCATATGAAACTTTTTTGATGGGTGTGTGCTTCCAGGCTAGGTTCCCTGGAAGCTGAACTTTGTCAGTCATTGCTTGCATTATGCTTCCTGGAGCTCCCTAGACACCTCTGCTATATATAATGTCCAGGTTACACAATAGCAAGTTCAAGGGAGCAGGTGGAACCACGAGTGTTCTTGGCTGACCCAAAGCAGAATTTCTCTGAGTGAAGCATCATCAGCCACAGTTAGCCTGAATTAAGAACTATCTAAATAGCAGAGGTTGCTTTTTAATTGTGATGCTCAATGTCAACTTCTTCACCCCCAATGAGCTTGTAATGAAGTGGGATGAATATGGATTGCCAGATTCTGAGTGATCAAATCACCTTTTTAATGCCCATTGACATGTTGGTTTCATGCCCTTCCAAGTAAGGAGAGTGCTTAGGGGCAATCTTCAAATGTCACATCTCCTCTTCCTCAGTTTTTCATACTCTGGTGGTCTTACCACTTTTGTAGACTTTGCTCTTCTGATTGCTTTGCTCTTTGCTCAGCTTTGCTCTTAGGACTAGAGGTGATAGCTATGGGCAACAGTACAGTGTATTAAGGGTATACAGGACCTTGAGGACTATCAGCCTAGTTACCTTCTTTGCAGAGTCCTTATGCATAGCCACTGCCAAAATGTGATTTCTGATCCCACCAGCCTAGAACCTGAAGGAGCCAAGGAATACCAGAGTGCATCGTGTGGAGGATCCTATGTCAGACACAGACAGACCTGGAGTAGCTTGTGGACATGGAGTGAGAGTAGGCCTTCCACTATAAAAGACTGCTGCAGTTCCACCAAGACCATGCCTTCTGCAGGTACAAGACATAGGCAAGGGTATACTACTCCTGATGCAGCTATACTGAGCAGCTAGAGAGTGAGAGATGAGATAATGGAAGTGGATATTTCCTTTGGGATGTGTTCATTTCTGAATTTCCAGCTCTACTGCTTGCTATAGCCACTGTCAACAAGGAGCAGTCTGAGTACCAGGAGAGATGGTGACTCCTCCAAGAGACAACTGGTTGATTTTATTATCTGGGCAATGCTGACCAAATTTGTATTGACAAGTGATCTAGTAATGGACAGAACTGATGCAACAATTATCTGAGTGTTGCCTAAGCCAAGTTCACCACGAGCTAACTGAGGGATATGTACCACAAAACTGCATGAAACTCTCATTCGTATTTAAAAATTGGTTGCTGGAAGAAGAACAGAGAAAATAAGCTTGCTGGAGTCCTCTGTGTGCAACAACCCTGTAATGCAGGATGCTGGTTCCTCTTTGTTTATTCTGAGAGTAATATACTTGCTAGGGGTTTTTTTGTGAGTGGTTTGCTTCATTGGTAATGCTATTTGCTCTTTTAACACTCAATTTTATTTCTGGCAAGACACTGGCAGAAATAACACAGCAGCAGTTGGAATGATGGAAGCTGTAATTAAAAGTGTTTCTTAACTGCAAGGGCAGGCAGCAGCATCTTAGTGAAGAATTGATGTATTAAATCAAGAAATATGTAATGTACCCGAGGCTGTACAGTAACTTGAAAGAAAGTAGTAATCCCTGTCTTCCCAACCCCCTTCACATAGCATTGTAAAACTTTTCAGACCTGGATACACAGCTCTAGATATTGCTGATAAAAACCAGAGGGCCATTTTAAGAGAAGAAATCATAAATCTAGGATTTAGCTCTCAAGGAAACAGATCAGGAGCTAAAGGTCAGCCAGGTTGTTTCTAGTTTAGCTAGCTCTAACAGAAAATAAAAATGTAAAGCTAATCCACCTCTGTCCTTTGCCAAATATCTTTCAAGAAAATACTACTCTGAATAGAGGAGAGTATTTTGTCTCCCATGAGGAACTGTGCAGGTACCAAGCCTGAGGACAGCTGTTGTGCCTGTGGTGGAAGCCCAGGTCCATTCCTTTGGGTGGAGTCTGTGTTGCAGAATTTTTGCTGTACTTCTGGGTACGGGTTTTAGAAAGGCTTTTTGTGCCTTCTCCTTGTCTCTCCTTCAGCTCAGAGAAGAATAGTGGTTCCATACTTTGTCCTTTAGCCTAAAGTAACCTGTTACAGTTCAAGGACTCTGTCAGGAGTTTCTGTTTGATGTTGTGACACAGAGATAATAAAAAGTGCCTCAATGTCTAAATCTACTGTGAACTGACAAGGCTGTTGCATATGCCTACAAAGATCAATCATTTAGCCTTATAATTGCCTAATGTAGAGGAAATGCCTTGGGACAATAGATGGCTAAAGATTTGGTGAACTAGGCCAATGATGTTTCTCTGCAAAGATAGTTTTGCAGAATGGAAAATCACCAAGTCAGGCAAGAAGAGCTGATAAAAGGCTTTCTGAACTAGCATTCTGGTTTGTGAACCGTTGTTGGGTCAGCAGTGACTCTGTGATCCATAGCACATGCTTGAGTCGGGAAAGGGAAGAGGTCGGGACGTTACATGATGTAAATGTGCAGAAGTTCCTGTTTGACAGATGGAGAGCTGAGGAACAAGAAGGGGGGGACGGGATGGAGGGGGACGGACACTGCACAGAGAGAGAGAGAGGAGGGACCCAGAGAAGGGACCCTGGGGAGATGCCATATGCATGGTGACATCCTGCCCGCCTCATATCACTCAACTGTTTTGTTTTCTTTATTTCCCAAATTTCTTTTTAGCATGGTGTGGAAAGAAGGCAGAGAAATAGGTTACTATGAGATTTTTTAAATGTAGATTAAATGTAAATTATGTATAAATATACTTTTGTTTTAGAGTCCTAAACAAAGTTTCTTCTATACTTACCTCATGCCCCTGCTTATTACATTGTAAATGCAAAGTGCTGGCATGGTGGACTGTGTGAGGAAGAGCATGTTTCAGCTGAGGGGGGAGGCAAGCACTGACTGAGGGCTGTGGGGTCCCTGTTCTCTGAAGGAACCTGTGCCAGGCTGCTAGGAGAAACAGTAATGCTTCCTTTCGGGGCCCAGGGTAGTTTCAGAGCCCAGAGGCCCTGTAAACCAGGAAGAAAAAAAAAAAGAAAAACCCTCCAGCATGTGGATTGAGCAGCAGGAGAAATATAACAAGTCCTTTAATCTATCAGAAAGACAAGATCTTTTAACCTGAGCAGGACCATTGCTGCTAATAAGAGTAATGACAGCTCACGTAAGCTGGAGTTGCAAGATTTAATACTGAATGCTGGGCTTTTTTTAAATAGAAGTATGTATCTATTTTTAACTGTTTTAAAGCGTATATATACTACTTGAGTATAATAATATGTAATGTCATTTAAAACATAGATGCTAATGAAGCAGAGAGTTAAGGGACAAAAATCCATTAAATAAATTGAGGAAAATGACTCTATTATCATTACTGTTAGAATGACAATAGTGTCTATAGCAAGTCAAATATTTTTGACACTTCTAGGTGGTCTCAGGTCAGATTCTTAGACAACTAATAATCAGTGACATTAATGGGGGCTATATTGATTGATGGCCTCTGTGGGTTTGTCTCTCTCCAGTTTTGCTATGAAAATGAGTATGTCTCCAGGTAAACCAAAACAGTAGCCAAACTTCTATTTCTTTCGGTATTTCTACTTCACTTTGTGTTGTCAGTAGGATTCCCAGAAAAATAAAACAATATAGTAGGCCTGATACCAAGATTGCTGACATCTGGGGAAACTGTCCCTTCCCTCTTGCCCCCACCCCAACCTGGCTTTTGAATCAAGCCTGTAACTTAGGAGAGGAACTGTGAGTACCTGCTGAGTTGTACTAACTCTTGTTTTGGTTGCTAGCAGGAGAGTTGGCTTTTAGAAACAAAGATATTTTTCATTACTTAGTTGTTCTCATTTTCACATGCAGGTTCTTTTTCCTTTAGCCTCAGTTATAAAATCTAGGAGTTGCTATGCTCACCTGCTAGATAATGTTCAACTCCAGTATGAACAATAAATTTTTTAGGAAAACAATCAGGAAACATCTTAAACATCATCAGTTTTAGTGCATTATTTCTCACAGTAATGTATTACCTAATTCATACCTGTTTTCTCCCTGAGGGACAGACTGAGGCACAGGTGAGTAATGCTGAATACTCAATGATGCCTGCAGTGTTCTCTGAGACCCCTAACAAAGCCCACTTTGGTCACTCATTTCTGCTCTTCGCCATGCTTCTAGGGAGACGTTCTGAAATCCTACTGTCCTCTATCAGTATCTTGAACACCCAGAGGCTCTCCCAAGGTTTCCCAGCCCTTTTGTTTACCCTAACCTCCACTGAACTATTCCAACCTGCTAAAATTCTCACTGTCATTTGCTAGGCTCCGTCCCACCTCCAAAACTTCCTGGACTCCCAGCTACTTGTACAAAAATACTGCACTGCTGAGCAGGAGTCTGGCTCTGTTCAGGTAGACCATTACCAAGGTTTAAACAACAATATACTGGAATGTAAAACTTGGATTCAGTAACAGTTCACAGACTGCAGGAAATGCTACATTTTTTTACAAGTGCTTCCTGGCTTCCAAATAACTGGAAAACATAAGACAAGGGAATTCTGTCAGGAGTTAAAATAGCTATTGCCATACCCCACATCTAAAAAATAGAATTCGTTTTAGTGTTCACTGGAACATATACAGAATCATAGAATCATTTAGATTGGAAAAGACCTTTAAGATCATCAAGTTCAACCATAAACCTAACCCTGCTAAGTCCACCACTAAACCATGTCCCTAAGCACCTCATCCACACGTCTTTTAAATACCTCCAGGGATGGTGACTCAACCACCTCCCTGGGCAGCCTGGTCCAATGTCTGACAACCCTTTCAGTGAAGAAGTTTCTCCTAATATCCAGTCTAAACCTCCCCTGGTGCAACTTGAGGCCATTTCCTCTCGTCATATCACTTGTCACTTTGGAGATGAGACTGACACCCACCTCTCTGCAACCCCCTTTCAGGCAGTTGTAGAGAGCGATAAGGTCTCCCCTCAGCCAGACTTCTCCAGACTGAACAACCCCAGTTCCCTCAGCCGCTCCTCATAAGACTTGTGCTCCAGATCCCTCACCAGCTTTGTTGCTTTTCTCTGATGCATATATTCCTCTGCATCAGTAAAGGCTCCTTACTGAAAGGTTCATAGCCAGAATCACTCTAAGGAATAGACATCAATACCCAGCCATTCTTCAAAATACCTTGCTTAAGAAGCCGTCCCTTTTGGGTCAGATCTCCAGTCCCTGATGTGACTGCATAAAGCAGCCGCAGAGCTTCTTTAATGTAGAAGTTGAGGTGTCTTCCTGATGTGGAAGAATAGTGGTTATCAGAAAGCCCTTGAGGCTTGTTCTATGTGTTGTCTGTTCCGCTACATGCTGTGGCAAACTGAACATAAGACTGGGAGATAAGATCTTACATTCGGTTAGCTTACTGTGGTACTAATATAGATATGGGAACACTAACGAACTTTCCATAGGAGACAACTGCACCCTGGAGAGAATCGGAAAAGAGAAAGAAATATAAGGGTGTTCAGAAGCTATTAATCAGCTGGACAGTAAAGTCTTTTAAGCACATGTCCACTAAATATTGTCCTTAATAGAGAAATATTTTTTTGAGATACAAAATCTCTATCTTCAAGATATATACCAGTAATAAAATCAGCCATTTTTGATGTATAGTGGATAAAATAATTCAAATATTAAACTATTAAAACAGATGGATAGATAGGGAGAGGAACAGTAAAGGTTTCATTTAAATAAGCATGGGAACAGGGTAAAAGAATAGAAAGTGAAATAATGAAACACATGCAGAATAGGTGTTTTAAAACTACAAGGCTGTATGAAACATTGTAAAAATTAAAGAGATCTAGAGTATTGAGTAGAATATTTTAAGATATATGAAAACATTCCAGCAGCATCTCCTTATTTCTACTAAATGTCTCCCTAATCTAAAAAGTAGAGCAAATGAACTAGAGAAAAAATAGATCTTGCCTAGATATGAATCATAGATGAGATTATATACTGACAGTGGATGAAGCAAACCTTTCCGTTTATAAGAGATGAATGGATGAAAGAAACTGAAAGAGGCAATATAGTACAGTGTTCCTCTGTGTTGTTAAAAAGCTGCTAAAAGCAGAGAGTTTGCTGCCTTTCTGTGATAAGTGAAATTAGTCCTTCATATATTCCTCCACCCATACTACTTTGCGAGTTGGGGGGTAGGGCAAAATCATGTTACCACAGCTTGTGAAGATACTTTGTGTCAATGAGGCTTAAGGCTATCAATTTCACTTCCCATTTGCCTTGTTTATGAGCATTTACATGGTCAAGTGGTGCATCCTTTATAACATTAAACCAAAAAATTTAGAATGCATGTTCAGATGTTAAGAGATGAAGCTGATCAAATGTATTTCCTCAATAACAAAATTCTTAGAACCAAGAATACTGTTAAGATAAAACTGACATCAAATCATAGCCTATGTGTTTCCAAACTTCATATTATGCTATTCCTACATTGTCATTTTCAACTATGATGAACCTACAATAGTGATGCACACATCAAAAGTGCTTTGGCATGAACTTCAAAATGCAAAAATTCATGTCTGAGCTGCTGGTGTTATTTTAAATAATTGATTGAGATTTTTTATTTTAACATGGAAACGTTAGAATTTCTGCTAACATATATTTGTGGTCTGCTAACCACTCCAAAGTAAATACAATCAGCTTTGCCGTACATGATCAACTTTGCACACCAGCCAGAATAAGCAGGCAGATATTTAGCATCCTCCGCTACCTTTTGAAATGCATTATGTATAACATTATTCAAGTGTATATGGACACAGTTCTTCAGTATTATCTGGGCTTTGAAGAGATCAACACATGAATGCAAAGAGTGAATTTTTCACTATGATGGATCCAAAGAGTATATACTTACATTTAAAAATGGCAAGGAAAGGAAGGACAGAGAGAAGTAATGCTATAAGGGAGGCAATGTGTACTATGGAAGTTTAGGATTATGCTAGTCACTTGTAATGAGTTATGAGTGAAGTTCAGCATGAAGAGGAATGGAAGAGAAGTGTGAGCTAACAAATGAACATCATCCTATTGGGCATTTCCATTCAAGGAGGAGGAGAATAATCAACAGGCTGTTCAAGTTACTTGAGTTAATGTTTTGCCTATAATTCATGTAAATTTGTCCTGCTTCAGAGACAGACTCAGCTATGATCCTAATCCAGAGAAACAGAGTAATTTTGTCTGTCTTTAATATTACTGAATAACACTATTTTCTAGAATCTTGACTGATATTATGGTAACAGTGAGATTCTCGGAAGTCGGCATTGGCAGGATATAGTATACAATCTAAATACCAAATTTTTCTGCATGTGAAGAGGCCTGTTAATTGCACTGTGCTAACAGGCATCACAATGCTAAATCAAGGCAACATGTCTAGAGTTTGTCTGGGATGATATGCATTTGTTTTAGGCAATGGCCTGTCCTCAATCCCATGTTCTTGGTACCTGTTCTAAATCTTATTAAAATAACTGGAAATTCATGGGATTTTTTGACATTTTCTTCACTGCAGCCTCTTCAAAATATCTCTCCTTGAGAAATGAGTTGAAGTGTAATATAAAGGTGGAGAGCTTTATGGTAAATAGCCAGGCCCAGTTGTTTTCATGTCAGTTCCTCTACAGCCTATAGCAGAAAAGAGTGTTCAGAAGTATACTTATTAACTGGTTTTCTTCCACACTTTACATCAGAGAAACTGACTGCAGTTACAATAGTTTGTGCTTCCTCTTCTTTACCTGTTGCAAGAAACTTTCTCAGTGGTCGATTTAAAACCCAAGCCAAACAAAATGAAACAGTGGAATGGCACTTCAATGGCATTGCACTACCCTGGAATGGCAGTAGGAGAACTGAGGTCTACCCTAAAACCTCAGTTGTGTGTATATTGAAATGTGTGTATGTCAGCCTTGCTAATTCAGTATTCTGCCCTTATTTTTAAACAAGTTCAGTGCTCCACTTGGAACCACATTTTGTGCCTTGTATACAGGAAAGTATTTAGATATGAATTTGAGTTCCATTTCCTGGGAATGCAAAGAAAATACAGATACAAAAACTACCTAGAAGAATAGTGTGATGGATTCTCCTTTTGCCTTAAAAAGCCTTTATATCCATGTATCCTCATTAGTATAAGGAGAAACTCAGTGGCTGCGATGGGACAGCCTTTTTTTTTGTAGAAAATATGACTTAGATATTTCCTTCTCCTGCCTCCCATACTTACTGTTATACACTGAGCTGCTGATGCAAGCCATGGGCAGCAGCAGGCTTTTCAGATGGGAAAGTGCAGGAACCATCTTAGTATAGGATTTTCAGGTACCGTTGTACAACGGTTGATATGATTTTATTTGCTTTTGATTTGTATTTTGTTCACAGAAATAATATATTCAGGAGTCATGCTAATCATTTGATGAAAATGTCAACCCAGGAGATGACAGATATGACACAATTACTTATTGGTTTTTCAGCTTTACATGATTGTTACTTGCAACTTTGAACGGGGAATAGAATAAAGAATATCCTGAGGACAGCTATTGAATATATCTAGGCTTCATATTGACGCACGGTGTATATCTAAAAGACCTAATATAGTGGAAATATTACTAATGATCCTGCAGTACTCCTTATTCATACTGACATCAATTTCAACAGGGATCTTTTGGATGAAGGTTTTAGAATCTTAACAAAAAATGTTTCTTCCTGCTCCAATGCCAATGCTAGATCATTGCTATTACTGTATGGTTTCTTTTTTGAAGTATTTTTTAATTTCTCTAAAAATACGCTAATATTTCTTAGATTCTGGCTGACCTCTTGTATTCTACAGAGGAATCCTATTCTGCAAGAAAAATGACACTAATGCAATTAATTTTGAAATGTTAGAAGGGGCCCTGATTTGTCATGTCATATATCATTGTGTTTGCTTTTATACAGATCCCCAGAAACTATTACAATTTTTATTCTCAGCCTTTCAATAAACTAGGAAAATGGATGTGGGAACCATCATGCTAAATCAGAGAAGTGCTCCACTGAATCCATGTCACTGTCCAGTCTGTAACCAAAACCAACTGGTTCAGAGTAAGAGACATAAAACCTATAGAAGATTGGTGATTAAGTCTGTCCACCTCTTCTTGACTATTTGGGTCTGATCACACCTTAAAACTCATTGTTAACATTAGTAGGCTCTCTTTACATCTGACAGCTGCATTTCAAACACCTCTATAAAGAACTGGTTTCTTACTTCAGCTTTTCTAAAATGGGAGCCATTAAAATAAAGTGAGAATTGAAGATGGTATTAAGTTTATTGTGTTTTGCCTAGACTTAGGAAATCATTAGTTACCAAGTACAGGTGCTCTCAGGAGCAGTAAAATGTTCTAGACTATGCTGTCAGACCAGCGAACAGTAAACCGCTGTGCTGAGTTTCTGATTAGACATGTTTTTCCCTGATTATGATTAAGTACCATGTAGCTAAAGTGCTTCAGGTGACTCATACAGATTTGGATAAGTAATTGATTTTGTTAAGGTTTTAGTAGGTTGACGTGGGATCAAAACTTCCAAGAACATGCATGAGATTTTGAGTGGACCTTCTAGAGTTAGTACCTATCCAAATGGTAAGTGTTAGAACAGCTCTAACATCCGTGTACATGGTACACCTTGTTATATGTATCACTGCAGTACAAAATATCTTGTCCAGCAGAACTGCAGTTGACATGTCTGGTCACCCTGAACTGGCATGTCAGCTTTTTCTAGACCAGAAGGTAAGTCATATATCTCCAAGGAATGAAGTTAAAAATCAAATGAAGATTGTTTATTTCTTCAGCTACAAGGGTTCGTGCAATATCTCCCCAGACAAAGACAGAGATAATACAGATGCTTATTTTGCCATCTACTGGTTCTCTTTTTACTTATGAACAACAAAAATGTAGGTTTTTTTTTTTTTTAATATTTTCTATGTAATAATTTGCAGAAGTTGTAAGTAGAAAACAGTTGTCACTTTCACTATATCTATAACCCATATGTATAATATATATTTAATCAGGGCAACATCTGCAACATTTAATTTTTAGTCACTCCATTATTGGTAATTATAATGGTGCCCTGCTAGTCAATTAAATATTAATTTCACTCTTTTTTATGTATAAATTGCCAGTACTTCCTAGATAGCTTTATAAGGTTATGAGTTTGGAAAGTTTGCCATGCCCTTTCATAACAGAAAAGGGATCAGCAATTCCATAACCTCAAATAATGCAGTAGGAAACCTGCTTTCTGACCTGGCTGAAATGATAATTTATGCAGTGTTCGGACTGTATCAGTAGGCCTAAAAAGAGAGAGAAGGAAGGGTAGAGGGTGTGAAAGAGAGAAACCAAAGCCTATTCTGAACATTGAATGCAAATTGCAGCTGAAGACAAGCACATGAATTTCTGCCACAAAGGGAGAATAATGTTGCCAGAAGCATTGCAATGGTCACTTGGCATTTCAGCTGTTGGCCCTGCAACACGTAATCACAGGGTGTATTTAAGTTCTCCACCAATTGTAAGTCTACTAAAAATGTAGTATTCTGACATCCATCAAGCTGAAGTAATGGCAGGTAAAAAATACATATGAATATAAATTGCTTTCTTCCTGAGGGTGCTTTTGTATCAAAAGTGATTGAGCTTGCATTTGAGTAAGATTCTTTCATTCTTCTTTGCAATCCTTGAAGTCACTTGGTAACAATAACACAGTGTAATCATTTTATGAAAGTATTATAAGTATTTAGCTTTGTAATGACTACATGTGCACTGTGCAGAGAGAAACTTTCCACTGCTGCAGTACAAGAATCTCTGTGCCTTTGAAAAGTGCATTTCATTTCCCTCAACATGTCAAACAGTTTTAGGGATGGTTGTGAGGGATTTGGAAACCACAGCTGCCTTTCTTTTCTGCTCCTTTGGAAGCTATCTGTGCTAACAGCAATGACCTCTGTTCCCTTCATGTTATGACATTCCCAGAAGAAGTCTCTTTTATGCAATGGCTTCCAGGTCATAGAAAATAAAAGTCACTGAGTGGCCTATGTGGCAAAACCTAAAGAAATGGAATGTAATACCAGCTTGGTGGTGACACAGGGTAGAAACCCTGTATCATAGGCAAGTAGTAGTTAAGCCCTTGCTTACCTCTATCATTGTGGGCTTCTGGTTGAAAGCTTATCTTCAAGAGCTAAGATATTAAGGTCCCTGCCCAACACAGCATTGATACATAGGCTTAATGTTAAGTATATTGGTAATTCTACTGAGTCAACAGTAGTCTTCGTGTCATACAAGAACTTTCCAGTTAAAAGTCTCAAGTAGGAAGTGCTATACAGGCAGAATGTTGAAGAATTGAATGAAAAACGTAGTTTTAATACACTAAATCATGAACATATTTTCCACTCTAGACTGAAACATAAATTTTCTTTCTCTTCTGGGAATACCTTCCTTGAAACATGTTTTCTTCAGCTCCGTCTCAGTAGTGGCAAAGGGACAAGTTTAAAGGTCAGACCTTAAGAAGATCCTTTATTTCAATACCTGCAAAGGTATTGAACAAAAGAAAGCTGTGCTGCAAGTCAGTCTCCAATTTGGAGCGTTGTGGACACAGCTGAACAGGATTATTGGCAGAAGCCTAAACTCATTAATGTATTCATTCTCTCAGACTGAGTATACCTTGCTTACCTGGATATAATAGCTTGAACCTTTCTGCATGGCACTTTGTTGGATCTTGGAGGTGTAGTTTACACAGCAAAATCTTAATTCCTTTTTCATTTTGTTGGAAGTTGTGTCTAAATAATGACACAAAAATGAACCTTCTGCATCTGGATTGTTTACCCAATTGAAAAAGCATAAAAACTCTCCACCCTGCCTGCAAACCTGGTTCAACATGACACACATTTACCTGAGTTTAGAAGCAAGTGTACAGTTAAAATAACATCTCCATAGTAAACTACTACTGCGAGCATTATGAGAATATCTGCATCAAGGCATGCCAAAATGATGACTCAGGATCATCTACTGTAATATTTTTCTTGAATAGCAAGAGGATAATGAAAGTGCCCAGCCTTCACTGCACCCTTCTAGATTTGTCTAACGACAGGAGCACTTGAAGGCTCAACAAATTTTAGGATTAAGTACAGTGTGAGTGTAAGAAGACACATCTTGTGTTCTGATGTGCATAGAAAGTAGATCTTGAGAGCGCTCACAGCTGCTGCAGACCCAGACTGAGGCCATACTCTGGGCTTGACTGGGGTAGAAGCTGTGTTTATTCAGTGTAATAGCTAAAAAGCCTCTACAAGCAAGTCTACAGTAAGACATAAAAGGAATTTAAAGCTATTTCTCTGATAAAAAAATTAAGAAAGAAAGATGATATCAGATGCAGGGCAAGAGGCCACATGCAATCCCATAGCTGAATATTCCTGAGGGGAAAAAGAGAAAGGAAAACAGGCCCACATGAAGAGGTGCCCTTAAATAAGTCTTGAAGAAAAAATCTGTGGTGACCACTGATCTGAGATCATTTATTCCCCATCTCTAGCTGTTAAGTTTACAGATCTCAGCTGGGCCCATTTGGTATTTTTCCTTTCTCTAGGGAGAGAAGGGAAAAAACAGTGTACAGACTTCCCAGTCTTTGAAAGCCCAAAATAATAGCTGTTACGCTTCACATTGGCTGACCTTTGCAAGTGAGGACATGCCTCCAACTGGCCTAGCTATTTTCTCAGTAGAGATGTCAGTGTGCTGCACATACTCCACATTACCGAAGGAAACTTTAGGCATATCCTAGTAATCAGGACTCAAATGAAAGCAGCTTTAGTTTTCGTGAGAAGATTCCTTCTGAACTGCACCTGGCAAATTAAGAATTGTTGTGAGTTCACTGTGTTTAGATAGTGTGACACTGCTAAACCTAACAAATGGTATTACTTCATAAACTAAACATACATTTTATTGTAGTAATGCATGAAAAGATGATGCCCTAACATAGTTCTTCAGATAACTCTGCAGGCACTATAAAATGATTACTTCAAAATATGAAAGCACAAGAAAGACTGTTCTTCATAGACTGTGCTGTAGACTTTATGACCAAGATTTTCACTGCATCTGATCTAGCCATTTTCTTTGAACTTCAGAACTGTGACAATGACTGTGGCTTAAAAACTATGACTGATTTTTGTCATGATAGTACAGCTGCCTAAGAACTCTTTTCTCCTTGATAGTGCATCAGCCACTATAGTAAGGGCTGGGATCAAGTTTAATAAGGCGGTGTCATAAAAAAAGAGGGGAAAAAAGCATGATAAAAATGAAATCAGTTTTGAAAGATAAGTACTTCTTACTCCAAAATGCTCCACTGCCTGGGCCATAAAAAGATCTCAAGGGAAAAGGAGGGCAAATGAAAGAAATGTTTCTTGTTCTTCTGTGCATGATACCAAAGATCTTACTGTTTAGGTAGCAATTTTACAAGAAAACAAAGCTCTAGGACCATGTTAAGCACCTGAACTTGTGGATGGATTTCAAAGTGTGGAGAGTAGTGGAAAAGACATTCCCCGTATTGGCTTAGTGGTAGGTTATATTTTAGGTCCCAATCCACAGGAATTTAAGAGAGGCTTGGAAGCTCCATTTACATTTGTGTATGGTATGGCTGGACTCTAGATAAAGTGCTGGGAGCAGAATGAATGAAGTGAAGCCTCTTGAGCTTGGGGGTGTGGGGTATTGGTCTTTTACAGTTACCGGTCAGGCGAGTAAGTTCTAGTCTGCAGCTGCCATATGGCCACCTCATATACATTTCCAAGTCCTGAGAGCAGCTGGGGTGAGGTTCAAAATTATTTTTGTTCAAGACTTTCTCTATTGCAGTTGAGATTTTAGAGGTCAGAATTAGAGGGTGCTGAATTCTTTCAGCTCCAACCAAACACAGCAAAATTTGAAAGCATGCAGACTGAACTTTGAAGTTACCAGTTGAACATCTTGTGGGAAAACTGTACTTACATGATCATGCTGCTCTGTGTATTACGCATCTTGGAAACATAAGATTAATGTTGTGCAGGAAATACTGTAGCAGGGCAGAAAACTAAATAAACAGCAGTCATTCCCCACTCTCAGCTATTTCATCAACTTTCTGCTATTGTTACAGATGGTTTGACTAAAAACAGAGATAAATGAGTCTGAGCACCCCTCCTACAGGAAAACCAGTGCAGCATAATGGGTAAGGAAATCTCTGCAAATTCTATTAGAGGGTTCTTCTCAGTCATTCCAAATGGGGAGGGGAGGAGGCAAGGTGTACTTTCCTGTAAAGGGACACAGCAAATTCCTGTGGATAACAGCTACAGTCTGATGTCAGAGTGATGCCAAGCAATCAACTGCAGAGCAAACCTTTCAGCCATGGAGGTATCTAACAAACTTGCACAGAAGATAATCCCCAGGGAGAAACCTCAGGAGTAATCACACACATAATCCTATTATGTAAGAAGTCCCTTGTAAGCTTTAAAGGTTAAATGACATCAAGGCCCTCCCAAAATAAAAACAAAACAGATCATCAGGGAGATTGTGTCTGATTGTTAGAATACCAGAACAGTGTTGCCAGTTCAAACACTCTAAAGGACATTTGTCTGAGAAACCATATGATACAATTCATCGGACAATGACCTGCACACACAGCAAGCTGCTCTTTAGCTGCTACTACTGGGGTCATGAGGAGGTGAAGAAAAAAAATTGCTACGAAAAGAACCACCATAGGATTGCAGGCAGAAAATTCAGCAAATGAACTAAACTCTTGTGGAACTGTGATTCACAAAAAGATAATTTCTTTTCTGGATTACAGGCTAGGAGAGGTGCATGGATTCCTAAGACCTGTTAGAGTTTCAGGTACATATGATGCTTCTGCACTGAGAATACTTAACAGTTTACTGAGCATGAAGAGTACTCATGGTATTCCTATCAGTCATGGTTTGGTGTGTCTCAAGCAGGGCAAAATTGGATGTCTTTGTTTAGAATGAAATAAAAAATACTGCAGTGTGACAGACAGTTCAAAAAGAAAGAGGAAACATAAAAATGCTTACTTGAAATGGGTGGACATGAGAAACATGCAAACACAGTGTGAAACAAGCGAAAGGGAATTTATTCTGAAAGAAAAGGCTGGCTGCAACATGAAGACTTGTCCTTTCATAATATGCAGCACAGGGCTGTGATAAACTCAGTGTTATTTGCCAGTGTTGTTTCTGCCTCTCTGATGTATACACTAAATTAATGTACAACTGAGTTCTTCAAGTTGTGGCATAAGCCTTGAGACTGTTAATTTTGAATGTGTGGATCTGCAACATGTGAACTGTAAAGTAGTGAAACAGACAGATCTAGGAAGAAAGAAAAAAAGAAAAAGGAGTTTTGAGGAAAGAACAATCAGAAAGTAGGAACAGGTTTTGGGCAGGTAAGAGCATCAATATTTGAAAATGTTTAAGATGCCTGTCTTTCATAAGAAAACATGGGAAATGAAATGAAATAAATTGAACATGGAGTACTTTAGCAATCAAATAAAAAGCAGCAAAACTAAAGTAATAATAATAGAGATTTAAAAAAAAAAACAGTCAAAGGAGTTTGCAAAGAGAAAAGTGGAAAAACCAGATTTAAACCATTATTACTGTAGCTTGGTATTAAAAAGAAAAGAAGCAAACTGATTGTCTTTTACAGCATTGTAATCCGGAAAACCATGTTCAGCAGCTAAATTCAAAAGATATAAAGGTGGTAAACTATTGGTGAGAGCTGAAGCACACTCAACAAGCATGAACTGCATTACATACAGGACTATTTTTCAAGTTACAAAACTACCTGATTTGGCGGCACACGTATGTTAAGATGCAGTTATTCGAAAACCCTCCTTTGGAAACACTTACTTGATATTTGATATTTGATTAGAGCATTTCTGTTGGGGTTCTTAACTTAGTATATAAGAGGATGATAACAACAGAGTTGATATTCTTCATCAGGCCCATGATCCACATAACCCAGTTGTCTTTGACCAGCCACCAAAGACATTTAGTTCAGGAATATTAGAACTAAAGCAAGCACTGAGAAATACTTTCTCTATATGTATACAGTGTTAATTTATTCATTAACACAATGATGTTTCTCCTTTCTTCTCCATTTCTTTTCTAACTTTGTTTTTATTTTGTTTGATTGTAGTTTGGGGTTTTTTTTTAATTTTATTTTGTTCCTCAGCCAATCATTGAAGACATTTTTCAGGTAATTTAAATTGGTGGTTCTCTTTTCTGACCAGTAAGAGCTAATTCAAAGGCCAGATATTTTTTCCTGGATACTCAGGAGAAATTGGGGAATGAACAGTCCCACAGGAATGCCTATCTTTTCAGCTGGTATCTTCGTAGAATAGTCCTAGCTGTTTTTTTGGGGGAAACCTTGTTAAAAGTGGGTTTGTGGCAAACAGCTGCCAAAAAGTATGAATGAATCCAGGAGGCTTGTTGCATGGAAGGTGCACTGTATGTGGCACAATGCTGACAGTATGACAAGAAGTATATAGAGTTTGTGAAGTGTCCCTGTGGTCTACCATGTAGTGCCTATTCTTGCTTTCTTGATGAAACAGCTGGGGAAGACGTGTTTCAAAGAGTTTTGCTCCCTTCCACTGAATTTTGCAGCTGAAAAGGTCAACTGAACCTTTAGCATGGGCAATTATAGACACAAAAATGTGTTTACAAACACAAAGTAAATAGAGATATAAACCCAGAGTAATTTGTACATTTGCACAGGGACAAATTCTGCTCTCAGTTATAGCTGAGACACAGCCTTGTTGACCCAATTCACATTACCCAAGGGCCAAATTGGCCTGAGGCTGAGTTGGGCCCTTCTTTTTTGAATAACATGATTATTTGGAGAGGCAGCTGTAGGGTAGTCTTAAAGCAGAGGTTAATAATCTAATTGTAGTACATTTCAGGCTAATAAAACTATAGCATCTGAGTGTGATGAATTATTGAAGAAGACAGAAGATCCTGGGTGAAGTAATAAAGGACAGATGATAAAGACAAACTTATTACAATTAGTAAGTATCACTGAGGTGACACATGGTAGCTTATGATTAGTTTTCTGCAAGGGAAATCGGAACAGCTACAGTCAGTAAAAAAGAAAAATAATGAAGTGAAAAAGAAGCATGCTGGATAGAAATATGAAGCAATGAATACAGAAGATGATAAGATTGAGTATAAACAATTATAATGCAATCAGAAATGAATGATATTTAAGAAATAAGTGCCCAACTAAAACAAAACTCTCCTCATTACATAAGGAATAAAGATAAATGAAAAGAGATAGCAGAGCTTAGGAAGTGATTTACTGACAGAACGAAGTATACATAGCTAAACTTATAAAAAGACATTTAAGTGAGGACTCCCAGAAGCATATAGGCACAGACAGTAAAAATATTCATTTCCCGAGGGCAGAAGAAGAAATAGTGAAGAAAAATAAGAACTTGCCAACAGAGGTGATCAGGAAATTAGAATGTCTGAAGCCTGTGAAAATGTCAGGACAGACAGATCCATTCCAGATCTCCCAAGGAAGCAGCAGGAGAGATAGGGAAGGTTTTAGCAAATACATAATAGACAAAGCCATTCTGAAGGAGGCAGGGAATGAAGCATTGGCTTTACTTAATATTTTAGAAGATATACAGGGAAGATTAAGATGACAACTGACCTCTGAAATTAAATCAGCAGGCTGTACATCTGGAAGGCAGCACTGACCAAGATAAATAGCACAGTGGGTGTTCATGAGTCTCACAGTTATAACAGCAAGTTGGTAGATATTGGCAAATACTCAATTTCTGCCTCAGTTTCTCCATCTGGAAAGTTGGGATATTGATATTTATTACAAAGAATTCTAATTGTAGCTAAGAAATCATTTGCAACTTCTTCTTTTTTTTTCTTTTTTTTTTTTTTTTTCCTTTTTTTTTACTTAGGAAGAAAGAAAATCTCCCATTAATGAGAACTGGTTCATCATGATTTCACAATTGGTCTTATCCAGTCCAATTGTTTTCTCGTGATTTAACACACAGAAGAGACTCTCACTTTCTCAGTACTAGATGGTTGTTTCCTTATGCTATAGCATTCAACCAAACAGGAGGTGCAAAACACTGACTTTTCTTCCTAAAATTCAGTCAGTTCTTTTTTTTTTTTTTTGAGTTAAACAGTGAAGCTGTAATAGATTTGGTTTTCTCTGCCTTGATTTCTGTTCTTAAGATCACAGCAGATTATAATAAGATGATTTATTGAAAATTGCATTGGTTGTTTTAAGGATTAGTGGTGTCACAGAGAACACTTAGAATTCATATTGGAGTTGAGGGTTTCTGGAGGGACATTATCATTTCTGCTAACAAATTGAGGGTTTACTTCCATTTATAAAAGCAATGGGTGCATTGTGAAAACGTGTATCACTGTTGCAGTGGCTTCACATTAATTATTTCCACAAGAACAGGTTTCAAAATTGCACAGCAATATAAGAATGTAGTAAACAAACTGAAGTGCTTCCACAAGACAGGAGACAGTACTGTATATAAGCCTGAATAATTTGAATAATTCAGAATACAGTAATATTTTGTAATGCAAAAGATGCTAAAAAGTTAAATGGGGAATTTTGGGGAGAACTCAAGTGTTTGTTTCATTAGATTTAGTGGGTTTGGGACAGGCCAAGACAAAAATCTCATTGTGAAAGTAACTGCATGCTAATGAAAAAATAGCAGAAAAAAATTATAGGAATATAAAAGCTTTTGAATGACAGCAATTCTGTCTCAGAAATTAAGTCTTTTAAAGGCTGTTGAGAATTGTCTGCTTCTGTCTGTGGCAAGAATTCGGTCAGATTTCAGCTTCAGGGACATTCTTCTCATCATGAAATCCATATTTAGGCACAGATTCCCAAGCTGATGGTTTGCTTAAGAGAAAAATTTATCTGTCTCCAGCTGAAGTGATTTGAGAAGTTCCCATTGGCACCAAAAGGGAGATGGAGCAGGCTATGTGTAAGAAGGTAGCCCCTAATTTTTCCAGCAGACTAACTCATCTTTGCTGCTTTTTAAATTAAGTTTTCTAGCACTGCCAGATCAACCAGTTTCAGTTGCTAAACATGATATCAAACCGAAAGATTTCTAAGCTAGATGTGCTAGAACAAGGCAACCTGGTTTAAATAGCCAACACTGAGCAAAATATAATAAAACAGAGACGTAACTGTACAAACAAAGTAAAACAGGATCAACGCAAAATAAAATTAGCCTCAAATCCTATCTTGCTGTTGTTCAAAGCAGCGCTTTGGCAGATGTTATTGAAAGCTGATTTCTATTGGTATAGGTGGGAAATTTTAATATGGTCAAACAGGGAGGAGCATTTCACTCTTGTGGTGTGACAAACTGTTTCCTTTTTGTGCCTCCCGCCTGCTCTTGTGTATAATGCTATGCTTTCCCCACTTACACTGTTAATACTGTTTTCTGGAATAGAAAATATCTCCTGGATTTGTTGGCCTTCAAAAAAATGGAGAATATTTCCAGATATTAGGAACATTATATGTTAAACACATTTTGTAGTTGAAATAGCCTCAGTACATTTATTTGTTGTGCAACAGTACTGTAAAATTCTGGACGCAAATAGCAACAGAAAGTTATGGGGAAGCAAACCAAATGGTGATAGATCCTTGGCTGGTACACTTTGGCTCAGTGTCCTACTGTTTGCAGGATCCAACCTCTGCAGTGGCTATCAAGTGCTATAATTTTGGTTTTGGAGATTTTCCCACTTCACCACATTAATTAATGTCTCTCAAGCTTCTCTTTCATACAGGGCTGCTCCTAGGAGTGATTGAGATGGAGGAGTAAGATAATAATTCACGGAACTGCTATGCTTTTGCAGAATGAATTTTCAGATAGTATTTTCATTTACATTTCTGTTGAAATAAGTGAAGAAGGTTTGGAAGGTTTCTTGACAAAGGGGATGTGTCATTTCTTCATTATAGACTTTACAAATTGGTATATATTCATAGATTAAGAAGCAGCCAATTTTAGGGGTAGTTACAATGCCCATATATTTACATTGGCATAAAGTTTAGCTGTCTTGTTTTCTACCTCTGAAAGATGAGAGCAAGCAGTCCTTAACAGCTGACATGTGTAATAAGATACTGTGCTGCAGCTATGTTATATATTATTAATTCAGTTTTGATAATGCTGTAGACTGTAGATAAACCTGTAGGATACAGGATGATGGAAGGAGGGAGAGAAGATCAAGTGAAAAGGGATTGGAATCAGTTTCAAAACAGCTAAAAGAGGTGGTTCTTCATGCAATAGGTAGCTGAGTAGTGTAACTCCCTGCAAAAGGATGATGTGGATAGTAAAAATCTACATAGATTCAAGAGGAAAATGGAAAATTTAATGGAACAGAAACTCATTGAAGATTACTAAATGTATAGAAACCATTTCTAGCTCATGGTGAGCTGAAAATACTTGAAGGCTGGAAGGTATATCCTTGCCCTGTTCTTACTCAGGTATCTGCCTGTGATCCCTGCTGGATACCAGGCTCTGGGCTTGACAGATTTTTGCTGTCATCCAGAATGGCTTTTTAGTGTTCCTATGCTTTAGGAATCAAAGTTTAATACTTACTGAATGTAGTAAATAATTTTCATTTACCACACATTATATATAAAATATAAATATATAAAATATTCCTTACCTGAAAAAGAAGTTTATACCACAAATGTGCATAGTCCCTCATTTTCTTCTGATATAATATTCTGTGAAAGAATAGTGATCTGATTGTATCACTGTCTGTCTCCCTGTGAACCATAATTTAATTAGCAGGAAAGCTTAAACTGAAGGTGCTTAGAAGTAAGATTTTCATATGGGAATTTGAATGTTCTGCTTTGTAGTGGCTTCATTTGCGCGGACTGGGTAATCAGCGTTCTCTGAATACCAGGTGTCTTCACTGGGGCATTTAAAATAGAAGCATTACAGAATTTTGGTAACATGACATATGCTTTTTCTAAAAGAAAACATTTCTCCAGCCTAAAATGAAACACATATGGACAAACCCTGTGTCTTACAGTGAAAATCAGTGCAGGAAGAAGGGTCCACCCATACAGACTAAATTGTGGGATTGGATTCCAAATATGTAACCCCCCCAGCTCCATGTATAGCATGCTGAAGGTTTTCCAAATATGAAACATCTGGTTAGTGATATATCATTTTGGATGCCTTTCTGATAGCATCCCATAAACCCTTTAGCAATTTTTCTGCCTTGATATGATAAACAGTGCCATGTGTTATGGGGTGAGAACTCTTTGATTTATGAGCGTTTCAAAGGAGCAATGTGTACTTGTTCATTTGGTATATGCAAGAACAAATTCTAGAAAAGCTCATGTGTCTTTTGCTTTGGTTTGTTTTGCTGAAACATTATAAAATTGTGTTTTAATATTTAAAACTTACAAGAAAAAAATACAGAATTTTATTAATTTCTGAAGCCTGGTCCAAACTCCTTGAAATCGATGGGAACCTCGATTTGATTTTGGTTGGTCTTGGATCAGCCTTTTAGTCATCAAAAAATAAAGATAGATTCTTTTACAATCAGGCACATGTTAGCAGAAAGCTTTACATTTAAATCTGTACTTTAGTATTATGTTGATAGCTTTTAAAATGTAATTTCTTTTAATGCTTATTCAGCATTCTGCATGTTTAAATGGATTCCTTTTATCCTCATTTCAATTATTCATCTCTAATGTCTGCTAGGGTTCTGCTGCTTCATGACCCTAATTCCTCTATTTGTGATTTATTCTCTTCTTACAAATAGTCGTTCTATTTTGTCCTTGTAATACCCTGCTTATGTGTAGAAACATTTGTAGAAGACTGAAGTTATTTCACTGTAGTATTTATGCATGAGGAATTATGTGGCAGTAAAGTAAATGGTGAGTGGAAGGAGGTCATGTCTTTATTCTTTCCTTCTTTAAAGAAGGATCCAGTGGGTGTGATTAGCAGCAACTTTTAGTTCAGCATCTGCATTTAATCAGAAGTTATTTCCCCATTTCCTAGACTGCTTAGTGTAACACTTCACCACTTCATCTCTCTTCCCTGCCGACCAGGCAATAAAAGAAGGGTTTCTAACTTTCTCCTCTTTTTTTTTGGCCAACCTTGATAAAACATATATCTGATTTTCTGTAAAGAATTGATAAGTAGAGTAAATGACTACACAAAACTTTTCAACTCTTTCTGAAGTTTTTGTAGAACACGATGCAGGAATGACTCAGCAACACACAATAGGATGAAAATGTTTAAATAATTACCTACATATAATTTTAAGTTCAAGTATTAATTTCAGCTTACTGTAATTAGAGGTGCAAAAGAGCAGTGTTTTCCTGGTTTCTGGCACATCAATGGTATTTACCATGTATCAAGACTCCTGAGTTTGCATTAAGGAATCCTCAGCCTTCAATCTCCCCCTCCCTGGCCCTGACAAAAGTGCTTAATCTGCTTTTCCATGTAAGCAGTGGATTAAAAGCAATTCATATATCCATGGGAAATCACATGAAGAAACAACAGTTTAACTACATAAAGTTGAAAGAAATTTTTGCCATTTTTTTTTAAGAAAAGAAGCCTCCCTTTTCCTGTATAAGGTTTATAGCCACAAAAACTTTGACATTCACATTCAAATGTAGGTAATTCTTTATAAGGTAGAAATGTGATTTTCTTCTTTTTTTTGGTTGTTTTTTTTCGTAATCAGACACCAAACATGAGTTTGTTTATATTGAAAGCAAAGATGGATAAAATATCTTCTAAAATGATCTCTTGCATGAAAACCTGCCAGCAGATTTAATTAGTATTAGGCAATTAATAAATTAAAAATTAATTCCCTATTACTTTTCTTTGAGCTAATCTCACATGAGATTTGTAATTACATTCTGTTACCCTTCTGCCTCCTGTGTCTTTACTTGCCATCATGCCCAAATACTATGCAAAGATTTTTATGCTCTATATATAATACATATAATATATCATCACTACAAGGTTCAGATTGGATGGGCCCATATGGCTATGCCCAGAAGTTGCAGATAAGAAATAAACAGTAAAAAAATCTCAGTAATTTTTACTTTCTGTAGGTTATGGGGTTCGTGTGACCCTATGCAGATTGATACCAGACTGAAGCTAATTGCCTGTTCACTTCCAGATCATGGGAACTGGGGAAGATTCCAAGAAATTATTAAAATATGGGGAAAAAAAAGTTTAACAAGTTTACAAGTTAAAAGTGCAGAATCCTGTATCAGATGTTATCATTTTAATAGATCTGTTGCAGAGCTGTCCTCTGTCCATGAAAGTAAAGGATGGGGACTAAAATCTGTCTCTAAATACTTATAGAAGGTGATTCCTATCATCTAAGATGTGAATTGCCTCAGAGCTTAGATGCTTGAAGAAGTCTACCCTTAAAGTGCAATAGTAACATGAGGTAGAGTACAAACTAAAACAGAGAAAAAAATACGTCAACTTAAACAGAAATGTTTTTCATTCTGCAGTATATTGCACAAGCACAGACAGCAAGGCAGCTAGTATTCCTTAGAAGTCTGGAACAGAATTGATTGCTAATGATACTCAGCTCCAGAATCTTTGTTTCCTTCTTGAGTTTAAAGAGAGAAAAAGAACCGTAGTTCATGGGTTGTGAAATATAAATTTTAAGTCTTTGTCTTTAATAATATTGTGTTACACATTACCCAGATTTTCCCATCACTTAACTTCTAGGCACAACTGAAGGTTACTATTTATGTCATTAAGGAATGTCTGGGGGCTGTTTTTTGAGGGTGGGAGGAGAGTGCTATGTGTGGTGGTTTCTTTTTTTTAATACATCCTTTTCTTACCTGTTTGGACATTCAGTAGCTCACATAAGTGGCTCAAATTAAAGTTATTCTGCTACCTTGTGGCTGTAACTTGAAATACCATATCCTCAGTGGTTTATTTATAAAATTGTCCATTATATTGACACTCATTCCACTTGGCATTTGTTAAACTGAATCCAGAGTACTGTATTTGGTTTTAGAACCCTCCCCAGTAGAAAAGATAACTCTCTTGTATCAGAGGGTGAGTGTCAGAGATGATAAATTCTTTTTTCCTCACCCGTCTTCTGTCTCACCTTTGAAGCATAGAAACAGAACATGGAAGGGAAATCTGCACTGCTGCTGTTCTTGTGCCTAAACATATCTCAAACTTCGGTGGGAGCACTCCAGGGATGATGGAAAATGTCATGCATAATCCTGGAGAACTAAAAAATGTGACAACTTTAATATTTAGATGACACAGGAACTGTATACCTTTAGGATCAGAATTTCATGTGCCTCGGTGTTGCATAGATCCCACCTTAGATACCCTTTAGCTCTTCTTACATATCCTTCTTTTGAATATTTTTTTGACTTTTATTGAAATGAAAAAGACATTTAGTTCAGAGGAATCATCTACTAGGCACTTGCAGTGACCATGCATGTCATACTTCTTTGTCAGTGGCGGGCAATGCACAGCGTAAAGCATTTGTCCAAGTATATGTGAATAATTGACCCATAGCTCTCTTCGAGACACTTCTAGAAATGTTTTCCTGTGGACCTTTAGACATGAGAAAGATGTCATTTTGGAAAGCTGAACTCTTCCATTAGCCTCTTCTCTCTTTTCCTGAGGGCTTTGTAGTGTGATGTCCATCATGTGCCCAGACATACATTTGTCTCATATTAAAAAGAGACTGTATAATCCATTTTAACGGAAACATTTCCTATCCTGACTTATTTAAAATGAGTATAAATGACTTATCATAAGAATTACTATGCTGAGACTTTGAATCTCTGCACCTTTCTAATTACCTAATTTTGAACAGATTATGCAAATATTATTTACATTCCTAAGTATTCAGAATTCCCGATTTGTGGTGTCCAATTGTAGATATGCTTACATTAAAGCATCACTGACTTAAATAGCATAGAAATAGTGAGACAGTCTCTAGCCTCAGTCTAACCATAATAATAACAGTAAGATAACTCAAATATCCAGAATCCCATTCTGTTGCAGGTATTTTGAGAAAGGCTTTATATAGATCTATTTGCTAGTCCATCCTCAGATGACCTCAAAAGACCTATTCTCATTGAAACCAGCTTTGGATCTGTCCCAGTATTTGTAGTTATTCTTTGCAGGAAGTTTGAATAACTCAATTAGCTTTTAAAATAGTGTAAAACAGTGACAGAATAGCATCTTAATATCCTTAACGTTCAAGCCATATTTTAGAGCAATGAATTGGGTTTGCATGGCAAGGTTTTGGTATTGCGGGGTGCTACAGGGGTGGCTTCTGTGAGAAGTTGCTAGAAGCTTCCCCTATGTCCAACAAAGCTGTTGCCAGCCGGCTCCAAGAGGGCCCCACTGCTGGCCAAGGCCGAGTCCATCAGCGATGGTGGTAGCATCTCTGGGATAACATATTTAAGAAAGGGGAAAACCAACTGCATGACAGCAGCCAGAGAAGTGAGAATATGCGAGAGAGACAACGCTGCAGACACCAAGGTCAATGAAGAAGGAGGAGGAGGAGGTGCTCCAGGTGCTGGAGCAGAGGTTCCCCTGCAGCCCGTGGTGAAGACCACGGTGAGGCAGGCTGTGCCCCTGCAGCCCACGGAGGTCCACAGTGGAGTAGATATCCACCTGCAGCCCATGGAGGACCCCACGCTGGAGCAGGTGGATACCTGAAGGAGGCTGTGACCCTGTGGGAAGCCCGTGTTAGAGCAGTCTTCTGGCAAGACGTGTAGACCTGTGGAGAGAGGAGCCCGTGCTGGACAGGTTTGCTGGCAGGACTTGTGACCCCATGGGGGACCCACACTGGAGCAGTCTCTTCCTGAAGGACTGCATCTCGTGGAAAGGACCCGTGCTGGTCCTGCAGTTTGTGAAGAACTGTAGCCCGTGGGAAGGACCCACATTGGAGAAATTTGTGGAGAGCTGTCTCCCATGGGAGGGACCCCATGCTGGAGCAGGAGAAGAGTGTGAGGAAGAAGGAGTGGCAGAGAAAACATATGATAAACTAACCTCGACCCCCATTCCCTGTCCCCCTGTGCTGCTTGAGGGGAGGAAGTAGAGAAAAAAATCAGGAGTGAAGTTGAGCCCGGGAAGAAGGGAGGGATGGAGGGAAGGTGTTTTTAAGATTTGGTTTTATTTCTCATTACCCTACTCTGATTTTGATTGGTAATAAATGAAACTAATTTCCCCAAGTGGTGTCTGTTTTGCCCATGATGGTAATTGCTGAGGGATCTCCCTGTCCTTATCTTGACCCATGAGCCTTTCGTTATATTTTCTCTCCCCTGTCCAGCTGAGGAAGGGGAGTGATAGAGCGGCTTTGGTGGGCACCTGGCATCTAGCCAGGGTCAACCCACCACAAGCAATAATTTTTTTGTGCTAATATTGACAATAATAATAAATTACTGCAGTGAATCATTATTGTTTATTATGTGCCAAATATTCAGAGAAGCAATCCCTTCATAATCTCCAAATTGTGTTGCACTGAATCAGATTTGCTGGATGAACTGTCTTCATCTTGTATTTTATATAAAAAAACATTAACTAAACTTCTCAACAGTGTTTTCCTGCAAGTGTTTTTTATTATATTAAGAGATATCAAGGGTTATGCTGGATAAAGAGAGCTTTAGAAGATCTCTGTTTAACATAAGAAAAGAAAAAAAGCCTTCATTTTTAAGTTATCAATTCAAAATTCCATTAGAGGCCCAAAATACTTGTTTCAGTACTATTTTGTACTTTAAACATTGAACAAATTTTTACTTTTCAAACTGAAGGGCAAAGTCCCACTCTCTATTGTCAGAAGCACATCTAACACAGAAGTAAGTACAGATCAATGTCAGACAGTGAGAAATTAAGGAAACATTATACAGCAGAAGTTGTTTCAGGAAGTGGATTGTGTGGGAAAGCTGCTGATAGAAAAGGAAAAAATCTTCCATTCATGTTACAACTAAGGCATTTAGGTATGGAATGACAATATCATGTAAAACAGAAGCCAAATAATTGTAGATTTGTACGGGCAGACACTGAACACCATATTTGTACAAGAACATAAATTTGTAAACATTTTCTTGTATTTTTATACTGAGGAGATGTTCAGCTGGCATACAAACTATTGTTTCATCTTACTGTAGGAGACAAACCCACAGTATAGGCTTTACCTACCATCAGTGGGCCAACTAAAGCAGCTAAAATCAATTGAGATTCAAAGTTTTCCAAATGGAGGGGATTTGGTAATTATATTTTGATGCAAAGGTTGCATCAAAATTATATTTTGGTAATTATATATATGGTAATTATATTTTGATGCAAAGGTTGCATTCATTTCAGACTTGTGACTCCCTATAAGTCATGTTAGTTCTCATTCTTCAGCAAGGGAAAAAACACAACTGCTACAAAAAAATTCCCATCCTTCTCATCAGAAGGACCTGCTCCCATGAAAGATGGAGGAAACTGTTGCTGAGCTGAGTTCCTTGGCTATATAGGATAAGAAATAGAACAATATAATATCTGGAAAGTTTTTCCAGAGTCTATAGTACTGCAGCATTATATGACTATTGTAGATGCAAACTCCTCTGTTTTTATATGGTTTTTACAGCTATGGGCATTTACTTTCTGAGAGAAGAATGTATACAATTTCAAGTCAGGATGAGTTTTATTTTGCTTATAAAAAAGTCTCTATTCCTTTTTTAAACTGATGTTTGGCAAGAAGGGCCACTTTTCTCCTTTGCCCTGGTACCATCAATGGCCAGGAATTGGCTAGCTGCTTCTTGACCAGAATGCAGCTTTTTTCTATTATATATAGGACTGTCTGTGAATATTTGAGTTTTGGTCATTTTGTAATGCACTGTGAAATTAAAGACCAAACCTCTCCAAGTGGCTGCTGGGATTGCTGAGGTTGTACTGCTGAGTTTAGGGAAAAGAAAGCTGAAATGGGGACCTGATGATTCCACCTTACTGCTTTGGAATATCCTAGACTCAGATACAGTCTTGTCTGGGCAGTCTTGGACATCATTGTGAAATCAGAACCCAGACAGCGCTCTCAGTCTGGCAGATAAGATATTGGAAAGAAATAGCAGGGAGGACCCAAGCAGAAAATGAAGCTGACAAAGCAACTGTTAACATAGGTTAAAGAGAGCCGAAACAGATCCTAAGAGTGTTTTCTAGAGTTCTGACGAGTTGCTTTTTTCCCTGAGCAGATCAGCTAGGTGATTCAGTCCCTTCATTCCTTCCTTTCTTTTCACCTGTTTAGTCCACCTTTGCTTGTCTAGGTTCTCCCTTCTGTACCTAACCACTGAACAGTAAAGTGTATATGCAGTCTGCAATGCTACAGTGCATATTGCTTGTATTTATTTATTTGTTTTTCTCCAGCTTTTCACTTGCCTTGCTTGTATGGAGGTATAGAGCATCATTTTCACTATGGATGGTCCTGGTTTTGTTCCTACATAGGCACTGCCATAAATGCAATTAATAATGATGCAGAAATTACACAGTATGATTGCCCACACATGGTGTAAGGGTAGAACAGGGCAAACTGGAATTTTTTCAGTTCAAATGCTCAGCTGGGTGATAATAAAAACAAACATTTAGTGTATGATAATAATAGCCCCATTACTACATTGAATAATGTAAAATTACTCATCCCAAGAGTAACATTATGGTCACATGGATAATGGAAATTATTAGCCAAAGTTTCCTCAGTGTGAAGAATTCATCTGGGTACAGGTAGATATATTTACACCTAAGCTACCCTAAGCTCTGTGAAATGACCACAGAGGAATGCGGTGGTTAATGTCATTCTGAAATAGGTGTACACAACTGATCAGAAGAATCATGTCTTAAAATTGTATGTTTCTCTTCACTGACCATATAGAGTGCCTAGAAGGATAGGCTCAGATGTAAAAACTATGTTATAGAAATCTGAAGTGAAGTGACATGAGTCACACCTGAAAGATTTTGTTTCCATTTTCATTAATGTTAACAAACACAAAGCCATGAAGACGAGAAGATAAATTTATCTATCTGTCAAAAAACAGGCAAAAGAGAAGCTACAATCATGACTTGGTAAGAAAACAGAGCTAAAATACCCAACAGTCAATTGTTAGGATGCCACCCACTTAGGGTACTCATTTCAGTTATGTCCATTGCCTGAAGGCTTCCCACTTCCAAGAAATACCTTCATTAGTAAAATATTAGCTTTGTGTAGTGGAAAACTGCTTCCAGTTTCGTTGTTGACACTCTGCCATTGCGAGTGGCATACTTAAAAATGAGTTGCTGGATGCTTAACTTTTGATGGACTGAAACTTCTTGACATAGTGAACACTGGTCTAGTGTGATTATGAAAGAGACAGGTACGGCATACTGCTCCACACTTTCAGCACCCACAATATCCTGTGGGATATCCAAATGGGCATACAGTTTTTACTTTCATTTTTTCTGAAATGTCAGGCCAAAGAGTGAACAAGTCTGAAAATCCCAGTAGCATGTTGGGGAGGAGCAAACACTAGCAGTTGTCAGTTCAAGTCCTACCAAATACACTTTCCTCCTCTGGGGAAAAAAACCCAACCAACCAACCAACCAAACAAAAAAATCAAAACACCTACACGAGGAGAACAAAGACATGAAGATTTCACCAATCCCCACATTTTTCTTTGAATTATTAAGACCCTGATTTAATAACTGATAAGCAAAAGGAAGGTGATCTAGTAATTGGATCAGGTTTAGTTCCAATTTTTGCAGGGAAGCACAATCTGGCTCTATATGATCAATGCAACCTTTTGTAATACAATTATTTTAACACTGTGTATCAGTATCAACACTCCTGTTTAGTAATGTAGAATTCATGTTGCACTTGAAGATCTGAAACCTTGTGGTATTACTTAGTAATTAAATTCAATTTCTGTTCTTAGCATAAGAAGTTAGTAACATAATTCAGCAAGCAGGAAGCCTTTTGGAATTCTGTACTTGTGGGAAGCAGTTGTGTGCTAATTTGATGATCATGTATATCCCCCGCTTGGTATCTATATTTCAACAATAGCTGGAGTAGAAAGTTATCCACACAAATTTTGAAGATATGACCTCAGGAGCTGCCTCAGGCTGAAGACCATTGTATCTATTGCACTGTTACAGATGTAGCCCACTTACTACCTCTAACAACAGTTACGTCCTAAAAGATCTATTTATCTGTGGCACATTACAGTTGCACAATATTTTTCGATATAAAGTTTTCTATGGGAAGAACTTTTCGTGAAAATCTGTATTTTTTATAGGAATATATTAATCTGACAAAAACCTTGTAAAAATTGCTTGATGGGAGTTAAAGTCTTCTGACTTTTTCTGGTCTTTCAGTATTTCCTAGCTATATGAAAATGAAACACAGTCTTCTTCAGTTCAAATTACTTGTCACTTGAAATAAATGACAGGCTATAAATACAGCTTGTCTGACCCAAAGTAACACTTTGAAAAATTCTGTTTCATGGCAGAATTGGTTTTTGCTCTGATTTCTAATGGGAAAAAAAAATCATAGTCAGAATTTCCTCTCAGCTGTTTTTTACCTGCCTCTATTGCATGAATACTATGATTAAAATTAATAAATATATATTAATATAAATATTTGTTTTAAGCCTAGAAAACAGGGCTTATGTAATCAACAGTTTGCTCGTACACCTTAGGATTTGAAATGGCTGGCTAATTTCAATCACATTTAGAGGAGGGAAACAGTCTCAACAGTAAGTGTGTTTCTATAAATTTTACAAATACAGCAGCTGGATGTGGGAGCAGAACCCCAAACAAAGTGAAAGCAGAACTCAACTGTTACACATTTTATTTGGCAGCAGATGGCTGCCGGCTATTACTTCAGACGAATCACAGTACTGATGAGTCTTTCCCTGGTGAGGATATGGAAGATGTGTGTTGAATAATAAGAGGGTGTAAAGAATACGAGTTCTGAAACAAAGCTTCACTGGTTCTGCTGACCAGAAAACTGGTTTTTAATTGTTAAGGTAGCACTCTTAGCCTATAGTCAGCAAGTAAATGATTAGCCTTAGTTTATCTTTGATACCTATCACATTGGACTAAGGTTATCATGTTGAATTGGGATACGGTTGACGTGATTTCTGATGGTCTCATGTGAGACTAGACCAGACTGGCAGAGAAGCTGTGCAGATTGCCTCTGAGGATGTAGTATCTATATTGTAGACAAATCAATTACTTCTATTTACAATGTTCCCTGATATGACTTGACCTCTATTCTGTTTACAATATTTCTTATAGCATTATGCCAAAACTCTTAAAATATGCAGTCATAGAAAAATTTAGGTGAAAGGGACCTCTGCAGGACTTCTACTTCAGTCTCTTACTCAGTGCAGATCTCATGTCAGGCCTTAATGCAGGACTCAATGCACTCCTGTCACTTCAGGCTCTTGCTCAACACAGGACTAATATCAGGGTTAGATCAGCTTGCTCAGGGCCTTGTCCAATTGAGTTTTTTGACCCCTAAGAATGGATGTTCAACACCCTCTCTAAGCAGCCTCCTCCAGTGCTTCAGCACTATCACAGAGAAGAATTTTTTCTTCTTATACAACTACAATTTCCCTTATTGCACCTTCTGACCGTTATCTATTTTCCTTATGTATCTCTCAGAAGAGAAGGCTAGAATGTACCTTCCATTAGTGGAATCTGCAATTAGGTTTCCTCTTCTTCAGGCACACCCACACACAGTCCCCTCAGCTTCTCCAACAGCATGTTCTCCAGGCCCTGATCATCTTAGGACAACCAAGGGATCGGGCCCAGCCAGCACGGGTTCATGAAGGGCAGGTCCTGCTTGACCAACCTCATCTCCTTCTATGACCAGGTGACCCGCCCAGTGGATGAGGGAAAGGCTGTGGATGTTGTCTACCTGGACTTTAGTAAAGCCTTCGACACTGTCTCCCACAGTATTCTCCTGGAGAAGCTGGCAGCTCATGGCTTAGACGGGTGCACTCTTCGCTGGGTAAAAAACTGGCTGGATGGCCGAGCCCAGAGAGTTGTGGTGAATGGAGTGAAATCCAGTTGGCGGACGGTCACAAGCGGAGTCCCCCAGGGCTCAGTTTTGGGGCTGGTCTTGTTTAATATATTTATCGATGATCTGGATGAGGGGATTGAGTGCTCCCTCAGCAAGTTTGCAGATGACACCAAGTTGGGAGGGAGTGTTGATCTGCTGGAGGGTAGGAAGGCTCTGCAGAGGGATCTGGAGAGGCTGGATCGATGGGCTGAGGCCGATTGTATGAGGTTCAACAAGGCCAAGTGCCGGGTCCTGCACTTGGGTCACAACAACCCCATGCAACGCTACAGGCTTGGGGATGAGTGGCTGGAAAGGCGCCCTGCAGAAAAGGACCTGGGGGTGTTGATTGACAGCTGGCTGAATATGAGCCGGCAGTGTGCCCAGGTGGCCAAGAAGGCCAACGCCATCCTGGCCTGTATCAGAAACAGTGTGGCCAGCAGGAGCAGGGAGGTGATCGTGCCCCTGTACTCGGCGCTGGTGAGGCCGCACCTCGAATCCTGTGTTCAGTTTTGGGCCCCTCACTACAAGAAGGACATTGAGGTGCTGGAGTGTGTCCAGAGAAGGGCGACGAAGCTGTTGAGGGGTCTGGAACACAAGTCTTATGAGGAGCGACTGAGGGAACTGGGGTTGTTTAGCCTGGAGAAGAGGAGGCTGAGGGGAGACCTTCTCGCTCTCTACAATTACCTGAAAGGGGGTTGCAGAGAGGTGGGTGTTGGTCTCTTCTCCCAAGTAACTAGTGATAGGACAAGAGGAAATGGCCTCAAGTTGCGCCAGGGGAGGTTCAGGCTGGATATTAGGAAAAATTTCTTTACTGAGAGAGTGGTGAAGCATTGGAACAGGCTGCCCAGAGAGGTGGTGGAGTCACCATCACTGGAGGTGTTCAAGGAATGTGTGGGCGTGGCATTGTGGGACATGGTTTGTGGGCATGGTGGTGTTGGGTTGATGGTTGGACTTGATGATCTTAAAGGTCTTTTCCAACCTTAATGATTCTGTGATTCTGTGATAGATTCTCTCAGGTCTATCAGTATCTCTTTTTTACAGGGTGAGGTGTCTAAAACTAACCCCAGTATTCCACATGCAGCCTCACAAGTGTCTAGTACAACAGCGTGGTCACTTCTGTCAGTTTATTGGCCACACTTTTGTTAATACATCCCAGCATATGTTTCATCTTCATACTGCAAGGGTATAGTCCTCACCCATGTTTAAATGTGGTGAACATCCCTCATGCCCAGTTTAGTTTTCATCAGACAAGATTTTCAGTAAACATTGAATAGCTTCTGTCTCAAAGGGAGACTCCTTTTTTTTTTACTCAAACTAAAACACACCAATAAACTGAAATACTGACCGAAGTTGCTAGTCCCTTCAAGGCATTTTGACCTGTGTACTTACAGAGTAGTGTAGAGGGTTGAAGATGTTATCATTGCTGCTTTTTTTGTGTCTTTTCTCCATTTTTACAGTTTGTATCCTATGAATATGGCATTTTATTCATCTGAGGCTGACATGCCCTGACTTCAGTCTTGTGCTCCCTCGTAATTTTACACTGTTTTGTGGGTCTGGTTTATGAGCAAATTTGCTGACAGAGACCTCCATTCACCTGAGGAGTTGTAATTCCTGGGTTAGGAAACTTAGCTGAGCACTTCTGTTGAGACATTTTGCCAGCAGGCTTGTTAGTGAAAAATTAGAGCCCTCCTGACTGGTTGAAAATAGACTTCATGAACTTTCTGCTTTGAAATGTTAAACATACCATGTCTGTTGAGCGCTGAGCTTGCTCTCAAAACCAGCTTCACCTGCTGTCAATACTATTAACCTGCAGGAGAGCTCACTGTGTTTTGCCCTTTCCACTTTGGTAAGACAGAACCCCTTACTACATGCACAGTTCACATATTTCCAAGCAGTCCTATTTAGAATTCAATACACTGGGCCTTGGTCTCATTTCAGTCACATAGGGAGATAGGTGAGAATAAAACATAGTGTTTATGAGCTTAAGCCTGGATGTTCCCTAAATCTTCCCACTCCATATATTTAGTTGTATGATAATAAGCATATTTAAATGATGTTCAAGTTTCTTTAGAAAGTTTTTTCCTTCCATGTTTGATTCTTCTCCTTAAGATACTACCCGACTCGTCATCTCTGTAATTGTCATCCATTCCAACTTTACAACTTTTCCAGCATTATCTTCTGAAAATGTATGTTTGGCATTTCCCAGGAATGGCTATGCCCAAACATTAAAGCAAATAGCTCGGTGTCAGTGTCTTCCAAACAGAGCAAAAGCACTCTCACATTGGTATTGGCATTAGCACACATTATAAATTATCGCTATTTTTCCTTTGAGATGCAAATCTAGGATCAGGATACATACTATCTTAGGACTTGTATGGACACAGTGAAATGATAGAGGAAACAAGTTTATTCAGCAATAATTTGTGTAAGCAAGTAGGATATATGGGTACCTAACATAGGAACCATATAGGACCTTTAATGATGCACATCAATCACATGCTCATCATTTCAGCCTTATGCAGAGAGCTAATAAACCAAGAAGAAAAATCCTTTGGAAGACCTAGGAAAAGCAAGACTTGCCCCTGCTTCTGAGCCTTATGGAATTGCAAAATCAGAGTTGTATCAATTGCATCCAGGTGCTATGGATGAACTGCTTCTTTCTGCTCCATCATGTATCCTTAACTGCTAGTGCTACCTACTGCCCCACTGGCCTGTGGACTTCCATCACATCCCTGCCTTCATTCAGGAGCCATTGATTTTGAAGTATGGCAAAAGTGGATTTTATCCTCCCAACTTCCTGCAATTAGGAATTTGCTATAGAAACTCCATGTCTTGTGGCTAAGTGTGGATGAAAAAAATTCTACATCCTTCCTTCTCTGAATAGAACACTGACAGCTCTAAGATCCAAATTTAATTACAACATGGAAGAAAAATTCTATTCATTTAAACTCTTATTTATAAACTATTGGCATTAAACTATTATTTTTTCATTTTTATTTAGATATGTGCATTTTCTTCATCATCCACAAGATGGGAGTATTGACCTTTAGGGCTGTGTTTTAGTTTTTTGGTTTTTCTTTTTTCCCTTGTGCTGTGCCAGGCAAAGAGTTTGAGAAAATGTTTTGTTCCCTCCCGAACAAGTTCTCTGCAATGAATTAAACTGGAGAGAGTTTCTGGAATGTTTAGAAAATGTTAGTCTGCTTTGTTGCCAATATGAATCCAGGGGGCAAATGTCATGTGTACATTAAAAGAATTTCTTGTGACTAGGCATCACATTTCTCTGATACAAGTTTCAGAGTGGTTCTTTTTCAGTTCTGCACTGACCTGACACCTTTTCAGATAATGGTTTCCCTTTAGCACTCTCGCTAGGCTGTAAGGGTAAGTGGAGTAACAGATCAAAACACTTCATGCTGCATTTACAGATCACCATCTGCAAGTCTGATAGAACACAGCTTACTTGATAAAGTGACCAGCTCTGAGTAATTTTGGGAATGAGAACTCATGTTAAGAAAACATTAAGAAATAGAAAATCCCACAGTTAAATTTTACTACATGGGCAATTGGAGGACTACTTGTTCCACCTTTAGGCTTATTTCTGAAATGTGTGAGCATGCAGTGATATCCTATTTGTTAAGTGACACATAGTGCCTATGAAGGCACTAAAAGAAAATGGACCAATCCCAAACTATTGATTCTAAAATTTCTGAGCATTAAGGAAGGTCAGATATGAACCTCCGTGCCCTGTACTCAAAGCATTCATAACTTTTGCGGAACTTTTATCTGCACATAAGCTGTGTGACCCATACCCCTCTTGCATCCGAAACACAGCATCACCCAAGCTTCCTTCTTTTGTTTGTTCAGGTTTTTTTCTTGTCACAGCAATACCCCCCTTCTCCTTCAGTTAAAGAGGAAAGCATTTTACTAAGGAGTGTGTGGGAGGTACTTGCATACATTGTTACCTGTTAATGGAGTTTGTATATATATATATACAGATGTCTGTGAATAGCTTTGAAAAATTGTGATGTGTGAGCGGGCATGTGCTTTTTTCAAACCAGCTGATGCAAGGAAAAAGGGAATGACTTAAAAATTACATGCTGTGTGCAGGTATTAAAGCAAGAATATTCAGACAAAATATCATTTCCAGTTTGGCTCATTAAATGAATGTTATAAGCAAGAGCTGATGCTTTTTAAAGGTAATATCCTAATACATTTTTCAAAGACTTTGGCTCCTATTCAAATACTGAAAAGAAAAAGCAGATTTTTTCAGAAGCCCACTACTTGCCATTGAGAAATTTTAATTCAGACTATATCATGCACTGTTGTTTTTTTTTAAAGTAGTATGCTAAAGTTTCATTCTGTTTTGTTCTTTTCCATTAAAAACTCTTAAAACTGATTCTGGATTTAAACTAGTTTATTGAAGGTAGATGTAGTAGGAAAGAAGAACCCCTTATTTGTTATAGATACTAGTAAAAAATGGATTAGCCATTACCTTTTACATTGGTAAACCCCATCTTTTCAGGGTTTGTCAACTGTAGCTAGCTGTAAATTATTAGCCAACTTTTGGCGGCATTTTAACAAGCTGAAAACTTGCATCTTCTTGCTCCTGTATTGTAGGCACACTGAAAACTTTTGGGTTTCTCTTCCTTCCATGGCTACCATAAAGAACAGAAAGACTGAGCTGACTTGTGGCAAGCAGTAACGAAACTGCAGCAGATATATCCATGCTCTGCCCATATGCCTGGGCCTCCTGTTAAACCTGAAACCTTGTCTTCCCTCACTGTGATCCTGCTAGGAGCTTGATATTATGGCCTCTACAAGGATAAAAGAGACTCATCATAGACATATACAAATATCTGAGGAAATATGCCTTTGACGTAGTGCTACATTTAAAGAAATAAAAAGAAGTCTCACTAAGAGAGGAGGAAAGGAAGTACAGCATTTCCATGGCAAGTAGCATGCTGTTCCTTTGGCAGAAGCGAGCTTGAAAGCATATGCTTTTTGCGTCTGTTCTCTAGTTGTCTGTTTTCTCCCTGAGTGTGGTTGTACTATGAAAAATAGCTGATGCCTTTTTGTAGCATGGCTTTACTCCTTCCATATATTCAGAATCAGAACTGTTTGCCTTCAGGTAATTTATTTTTGTTTTCCATATCTGTTAACAATGTAACTGTAGAGCTATGTGAGACTCTTTCCCTTAATGTCCATTCACAACATTGTTTACTGACTTGCAGTCAATTTAATCCTTTCCAGTCTCCCACACAGCGTTAAGGTAGCTTCTGTAAGAAGGGCCCAGAGACAGTAGGTTTCATGAAGGAGTACTCGGTGCCTCCTGAATGTGACACTCCAGCTCTTCTGTAGTGTGCCCTTGCTGGCCTTCCTAAGGCCCTCCTAAGTCATCTGGTGCATATTTAGGGAGGGAAAGAAGGATCAATTCCCAGGTGGGAGGCAGACCTAACTCAAGGAGTACAGACAATTTAAAAGAACTTTTTGCTGGGTTACTCCCTTAGCCAGGAACTCCTGAAGAAAAATAGGGCTGGTTTTCTATCCTTTCCCGGTATGTTTTAATGGGGGTTTGGAGTTTCTGGGCGTTAAACTCCGTGGTAGGAAGGCAGCCAAAGACCTTTGCCAGCTATGAATTTTTTTGATTAAATGAGAACTCCTTTGATGTAGATGCAGAAAGAATGAATCAGACAATATAAAACTGGAGGTACCACTTTATTTAAAAATGTTATCTGAGTGAAAGAACCACCTTACAGTACCAGAATGTGTTACCTCTGTAACAGTTTCAAGGAGGATCAATGGTTTCTACATACAGTAAAATTGAAGTTAATCATGAAAATCATGCTCCTATGTGCCTGCAGGTCTGAAAGGCTGAATTCAAGTCTATTACCACCCTCTGTGATGAAACGGGAGCAAAAGGAAAATAACAAGCTGGGTAAGACAGGAGTTGCAAGTCTCTAGGCAATGCCATATCTAGATCAATAAACAGCCATGAGAGGCTTCAATGTGCATCTTGTTCATTTGGGAATTTATTAAGGTGTTTCTCATTGCCTCATGTACGAGACTTTCCACTGGATAAGTTGACTTTTGTGGATTGTATTATAAGGAAAACAATTCCACGCAAGCATTTTATAGAGGTTCCTCAGCACCTGCGTCAGAGACCATGAGACAATTCAGTCAGGTATTAGAGAACTTCATCTTTTTGCCCTGTCTTATTTACAAGTCCATTAATTTCAAACACACTGGCAGTCCCAAGGAAGCCAGTGGTCCTTGTCACATGTGCTTATAGACTTAGTGTGTCAAAGGGCTTTCTTTCTGTATTCCTGTTACCCAAATATAAGATATCATGTTGTTGCAAGGCCAACATTGATGAGATAGAAGACTCCTTACTGAAGCTGAATTCACCTGTTTTTGTTTAGTTATCTTACCACAGCAAATTTTTTTTGAGTAGTATTTGTCCATGGATTTTTTTTTTAGTATGGTGACAGAATATGTTAACAAAGCAGCATCACAGAGGTGTGAAAGAGAGAGGCATAATAGCATGAAGAGCTCTAGAAGCATTTCAGTTTTTCATCTGCAATAGTGATTAAATGTGGCAAAAAGAATTTTCTTTAAAGGTCTGACAGGAACTGGGGTAAAAAGCTGGTAGCATTTTTAATTCACTGAAGGCTGTGGGCAAACAAAAATATTTCCCATACCTTATGCAAGTTCAGAAAGCATTGTGGAACAAAACTATAATGCAAACCTTGTAGAGGTGGAACAGCAACATAAGGCATTTATGGTCTTAGTATCTCCTTTACAAAGCTGTTTTGGTTTTGTTCTGTCCTCAGGTTGCAGTCTTGGTGTAGCTGCACTGCCCAAGAAGCCTGTCTGTATGCATAAAGACCACGTGTGCCATGTGCAGCACCGCCTGTTGTCTCTGCACACTCACTGGAACAGTCAAGGCAGAGCAGGAAAGGGACAGGGAGAATTAAGGCTGGAGTGGAACTGGAATTCAATTACACATCTGCTGTAGACCCATCCTCATCATAAAAACTGGCCTGACAACTTTAGCTTTAATCATCCCTATCTGAACTCTCTTTGATGTTAAAGATGGGTTACTCTCATCCCGCTTTCTTGTCATATTGTGGGCAAGCATCACTAAATCAGGTAGCAAGATGCAGACCTTTCAACAAACCCAGACATGGAGCGAACAGTTTTCTCCAGCCCTTGAAAGTACATGGGATTGATCTGTTTGCTGTAGAATCCCCAAGCCCCAGGCTAGGGATAAAATTTCTTAGAAGAGAGGCAAACTAAATCAATTCTCTTCTGTTGCGGGGGTAAAGTTGGTCAATAGCTGATATTTTAAAGCACCTCCATCAACAATTTATGAGATTTATTCAGTTTATGCGAAAGAGCACTCCATAATCATCACTACACAGTGATGGCCCAACAGGGTGTTGCTAACTGGATATCATTTAATAAAAGTTTTTCAAGTGCTCAGCATGCTTTCATCAGAGGGTGATTTTTGTTTTTATCCTTGTTTTGTATGAACATTAGGAGGTAATCAAGAAGTTATAAAAGTTGATGATTTATGAAGCTTTTGAAGTGGTGGGTGAAATTGTACGCTGGAGATAGTGCTCATATTGATCACATTGCTGGTAAAAGCATGATAAGACTGTTGACTAAAAGTACTATTAAAATAAATTTTATGACAGGCTATTAAATAGAGATTTAGTATTATTTTCATAACTTGATTTTGGTTAATAGTGGTCTTGGTCAACACTGGGCTGTATAGTGTTGGTAGGGGCATAAACCTCACAAATATTACCAAAACTGGTGGATAGTCCCAGTGTGTTTTCAGAATTGAGAATGTAGTTACATAGTTACCAAATCTCTCCTACACCAGCTCTTCAATTTCTTAGCTTGCCAGCAGTATTCTCCTCTCTTACTCCAGTATTTTGAAATTTTTGTTCCGTGCTCATGGCTTCATCCCAGTCTGCTTCTTCGATACCTCAATCTCCTCTTGCTTTGTTGATAAGTTTTTTTACAAATCTCCTGCTTTTTCTTCCTTTTGCTTTTCTCATATCCTGAGACTACTTTGATTATTACCTTTCTTGTTCCAGTTCTGAAAGCACAAGAGAAAACAAAGTAATGATTTATCTTTTTGCATATGTAGTCCCATACCCACTAGTTCCTATCACACATTATCCACCATTTACAAAGAATTCTGAGAACTTCTTTTTAAAGTTTCACAAGTATCTCTAATTCAGTCCTTCTTTTTAGCTCTTCTCTCCCACTACTATGTTTTTTCATTTCTGGCTACTCTCATTCTGAAGAGAGTCTTAGAATTTATATTTCTCTTTCTGATGAATCACCACTAAAAAACAGAAGCATATTTTGGCCAAATTTTGGGTTCTCATTTTGATACATTTTATCTTTACATCTCCTTCCTCTTCTTTATTTACATCCTGTTTCACTGCATCCAGCTGAAGAGCTGGTATCTTCATAGCGATGCCTTTTCAATCTGCTAGTTGTTTGTTAGGTGAATAGATGCATACAACCCCTAAGTTTGGAAAACTAACCACTCCTAGCCTTTAGGACTGTGCAGCTTGCCTCTCTGTCTTTTTTGTGTGCAGATATTTCTTTCTTTGATTTTCTCATATTGGTGCTGACTGTCATTTTTCAGATAAAAATACTGATTCGTATACTTTGGAATGAGATCTGTTTTCTTTGCTATTCTGAGAAAACTGCAAAACCCATTTTATACTAATACAGAACCACGTTTTCAAAGTAAACACAGGTATGTCATGAAAAACACTTGTCAAGGACCTCATCTGAGAATGCAGCTGTCCTGGTCTGTACTTGTGGGTGATCATCTGAGGCTGCACAGTACAGATCTCTGCAGGATATGCTGTGTTCCTCTTGAAGAATTACTCCCCTTCAATCTAATCCACACAACCTACTTATGATGTTCATAGATGTTGCCACCTTTCCTCTTTCACATATAAGTAAATGGAGTAAAAGTCACCAGGATAAGATTATCAGTATCATAAAAACAGTCTGAAAAGGACTAATTTACTCATTTAAAGTTAGACTGTATATTTTGTTATTCTTCTACAATATTATTTTGAGAAAGAATAAAAATTAATTTTAGTCTTGTTTCTCATCAGAAGCATTTCAGAAGCAGAGATTCACTGATGTTAGTTGTTGTGTTCCTGTTCATTACAGTAGCTAAACAAATGTTTTAAGAGTAAAATTGCTGAAGAGACACAGTGCAGTTGCTGGAAGTTTTTTTCAATTTCATTTAGAAAACATATCCAACAGTAGAAGGTTTTTTTGTTCATATGGCCAAAGATATCAAGATACTTATGACAAAACCTTAGAAAACCTAGAAACGCTGTCAAATCTGCATGTAGTTTTCATTTCTCTTGAAAATATGGTGAGTTACCTCTGGAGTATCTCTGAAGCTGGGAAATTCTAGGACATATTGGAAGGACTTTTCAGATCAACAGGTGTCGGTATATCTGTATTCAAAGCTTTGGTTCCAAAAAACACAGAAAACCACATTGGAAGGACTCTGTGTGAGCCTGTTACATATACAGAAATTGTATTGGATGTTAACACTAGACTACATTTGTGACTAAAGAGTGAGAATAACATTTATGATGTCTGTTGCTATTACACTTAAAATATATTTTATAGCCTTTCATGAAGCATGTAAAGTAGTGCAGAAGATAAAAAAGTAAATTATATCAATAATTTGATATACTAGATTTTCCACAAAATAAAAATTAATAAACATTATTTCTAGGATAAAAAAAAAGTTACTTGTTCAATAATGGATGCTCTTTTAAAAGGCTTAATTTACCTATCTTTGCTGAAATTTGAGACAGTAATAAACTTGGATTTGTTTATATTTAATGTGAACTCATTCTTCTTTTGATATTGAAGAAATAATAGTAAAGATGAATTTAACTTGTAAAGACAGTAGATGTTCTGGGGTTTGTTAGGCACATGCATGTAATACCAGTTTGAGAGCAAGAGAGTTGTGACTTAAAAAAAGAATATTTCAGTCCTTGGGTTTTCTGTGAGACACACAGTGAAAGTCCAACAACACAGAGAAAAAAATTGTTTTAGACATTAGACATTAGAAAAGTATTGTGATAAAGAACACAAAGGATTGGGGAAAGGTTGGCTTAAGAACGACCTTACATGATATTCACATTATGTGAACTTTAAAGGACTGGCTGTATTTCTGGACATTAGACAAGTATGCAATTCTTTGGAAACTTATCTAAGCAGTATGGGAGTTCTCATGTTTTCATTCATGATGACGTAAATGATAACAACACTGATAAGCCTCAATATTGAAAAGAAAACTCTGAGAGGAGTTCATCACTATTAGGTATTTTTTTTTGTTATAACAATTAACTGAACCATCCTGTACAAATCAGCTAAGCCTGACCTGCTGAATCATTGATTTGGCTTGAATCTTTACAGGTAGAATACCCTGTCAGATTGTTGCACCATATTCTCCTCCTAAAGGTCCTTATTATCACCTGAACAGATGTGAGAAAAATCTTTTGTGGTGTGTTAGAAAATTGACAAAAATTTTTCTATGTTTATGCACTGGATACTGATCTTTTTTAGCATGGATTCCCACATGATACAAATCAGAACAGCTCTGTTGAAGTCAGTGGTGCAAATCAATCAATACTGGCTAAGGGTTTTGTCTCTAGTCAGTGTTTTGAAGGGAAGACAGAAAAGGGACACTTTTCATTGTCACATACTGAAAAACATCATGTGTCTTACTGGGTCAGGCTAAAGACTGCCCTTTGGAAAAAAAAATCACTGCCTCTTGGCTAAGCAAAAGAATTGTGCAGTTTTGAGTGCAAACAATAGAGCTTTTGAACTAAAGATATGCAGGCATGAAACTGTTTATTTACAGGGAAAAATGACCCACTTCTCTAGGAACATGACCCAATTTAATCTGCTAGAAAAAAATTGAAAATCTATTTGACCTAAATTTTCTGAAGCAAAAGGTGTGTGTGGCAAACGGAGAACTGTCCATAGAGTTCATGAGGCAGCATCATTTACAGGTCACTTGCTCCATGAGTCAGACAGGATTTTATTTCTTTTAATAGGCTGTGATTAGGAACATTACCTGAAGACCTTCCACAGAGCTTTGATCTGTTGTGTCACTCTTTTGCAGCTGTCTTAGGGATGCAACCACACTGTAAACACCAGTGTCACTTAAGTACACTCAGAGTCTCAGGACAGGCTAAGATAACATTTGGTGATAATAAAGTACCTTCCTCAGACAGATGTGCAGAGACAGGAAGACCTGATTGTTGAATTGTCAGATCTGAGATAATTTGGTTAAAGGATTAATCTCAGTATGGTTGCCCCAAGAGCTTAGCCTACAATACCACTGCTTTTAGAAATGGGCACAAAAATTATAATATGATTTGTTGAGATGATCAGCGTGGTGGAAATCTCATATGCTTATTTGGTCTGAAGAAATTCATGCTTCCTTGTCCGTGCAGGAGTCTTTTCTGGGAACAGAGCTGCTTTGATCTTGACCTATTTCTTGTTCTCTACATGTCCATCAATGTACTGAATCATCAGACACAGTCAAAACTGAGTCACTACAGAAGTATTTATTCACAATATTTTGATGGCAAGCCTTGCCATGCACTCTCCTCAATGTGAATACCAGTCCTGCAATTTTAGAGAATTGTATGAGTGGCGTGTGATATTCAAATCATGTTGGTATTTTTGTTAAACGCCCAGATATGTCCATTCCTCTTCTCAGTTAAATCAAAAGCTGGATAGAGAATGCTCGATGGACATTTCTTCTTTCTGTCTACAAAACTGCAAATGTAAAATGACTCATAGCTGCTTCCTACTCTTTTGGTTGCAGGATTATGAATGGACTGCTAATTTGGAACAAAGAACAATATGAGCACCGTATCAGCCAAGTTTTTGGTAAAACTGACTATGTGAGATAGCAGTAATAAAAAAAGTTAGTTTGAGACTGACCTTCAGTCACACTGAGATCAGTAAAATTAGTTGAGGTGTGAGATACTCTTTGTCATGGGGATTTCAGCATTTACTCCATAGTAATTTCTTCTTGTATGTGTATAGACCATGTGTGACAAATAAGAGGATGGCTTTTTTAACTAATATTTTTGTTCATTTGTTATTTTTTAGGTATTTTGTATTACCTCATTTGATACTTTTTATTGCCACTGGATGGGGACCAAAAAGTCCCATCAGAACTTGGGAAGCAACTGAAAGGTGCTGGAAAGTAAAATAAGACTGGAGAATACCCTCAAAGAATATGGTGGCCAGAGATAGCTTGACATTAAAGCATTTTATTAGGTCCCAGTAATTCTGCCTTTCTCAGTGATTTACCTTACTACCTTGTTACTACAAGGTAATTCTTGTGGTGTCATAAAACTTCAGCTTTAACAGCTTGATTCAGCGGGTATTACTGCTAGGATTTTCACTGCTGTCATAATATACAAAATGATAACATCTTTTGTGGAAGGCACATAATAAAATATAGCAGCATGCTGGAGAACAACAGATTTTCACTCTGCACAAATCTTAGTTTTCTCTGCTTTCTTTAACAGAGGATGCACTGTGTGGTTCATTCAGCCACCGAACATGATTTCACATAAATGTATAAATGTGATTATGTGACATGTACAGGGCCTGAACTGGCCTTTCCAGTCGCCTGTACTCAGCTCTATCTATATTGCAGAAACTCTAATAAAAGTCAAGTCAGTCTGTTGAGCAATCTGGGAATAAGTATTCATATCTTTAAAAACCAGTAGGATTGGCAGAAGAAGATAGCAGTTATCTCAAGCACAAAAACGGAGCAAACAGCAAAATTCTCCCAGCCCAGGTGTGGATATGTCATAAATAAAAAGCACTCATGAATATCATCATATCAAATTCACTCCTTCCATTTGCAAAGATTTTCAGATACAAAATACCTTTCAGTATCTATCCAAGCTGTCCAACTGAAATGCTTGCTCATTCTGATGAGATAATTACCTAGCAGTATCAATTCTGACAGTCATTCTCAACAGAAAAATGGTTTATCACAGGATTTTTTGGTACCTGTAGTGAATCCAAGTTGGTAATTTTCAGATGCAGGGTTTAACTCCCCTAAACTAACCAGAGCTCTCCAATTAGTATTTGGAATTATTTGCTTGTTTTCTTCACAATACTCATCTTCAAGTTCTCCACTTTCATATTTGCCCTTGTACTAAGTGTGGTGCTAAGCACTACTTGTATGTCACAATGACAGATTTATAGCCTTGATTACCCGTAGCTTTCCTAGTCATCAACAGTGTGCATTTGAATATGAACCTTTCACAACAGACTCATCTTATTTACAGACAGCATGTGGCTTACCATGGCCTTTTTAATCTAATGCAGGAATTTAACATTAGAAATCGAAGCTAATTAAGTAAAGATAAGGACACTGCCAGCTGTTATACAATTGGAAATAAATAACAGATTGGTGACTGAAATTAGTGGAGTATTGGATTGTTTGGACTAAGAAAGTTTTTAATTTTTAAAGAAATACTTCAAAATTACTAATTTAGACAATGTAACTGCTAAAAACACATGTTCAGAATTTCCTCTGACAAACACTATAGAAAAGGAAAGCCTTGTGCTTTTAGAGACATTTCATATCAAAGAAGGATTGTCAGAAGTACTTGGCTGACAAAAGCCCCCATCTTCAAGGTCACCTGCTGGTCCATCCTACTTTCCTCTTCTGTCTCCCTGCCAGCAGTTCTGCTCTGAGTGGTGCTGTCACTGTGGTATAACCACTAGAAATTATGAACAAAGAAAACTTCTCATGAGCATTTTTAATATCAGGTATAATAGTACAGCTATTAATTTCCTTAAATATTTATTTTATAAATAATATAAATATTTCCTTAAATATTTATTTTAAATCAGATTTATTTCTTTACCGTTAATACATTTTTTTTTCCTATTCACACACTTCCAGTATGTACCTTTCAAAATCAGAATTCTGACAGTTATTTTAGGTATGGTTATTTAAAAATTCTTATTTAAAAATTATCTGTTTTTTTCTTTTGAGAGTACCTATGGTCTATACAGTATTAGTCAATAAAATGTATTTTTCATTATTTTTTATTTAAAAATATTTCTTGTGTTTATTAGCAGCTGAATTCTCCTCCAAATCCTGCTTTGCAGAACTTATTTAAATGTACCTTCTGCAAGTGCAGCATAGAAGGTTGTTTTTGTTTAAGAGAAAAAATTGATTTATGCATGTACTAAGTGCTTCTGGAATAGAGTTTGCAGATTCAATCTTACTGTGCTGCACAATTTGTTACAGAGCTGTGATTCAGCCCTTGGCTTGGGAGTAAGGAATGAAATAAAAAAAAAATTAAAAAAGGAGACCCTTCTCCCCCCGTATATACAAAAGATATAAAATGAATTAACATTTACCATGTTTTCTAAGTCACTTTCTAGAATCTAATAACTTTTTAATAGACATAACAGCAAGACTGCTTAATAGCATTCATTTTTGATTGCTGCTTTAGTGTCTTATTTTAGGCCAAATCCTGGTTCCAGGAGAGCCCAAATAATACCGCTTAGTACCTTCCCAGTTTGCCATTTGGGAAGAGAAGAGCTGTAGAAGTTGCAGTGGTCTTATGCCCTGCATCTTGCTCCATTTGCTTCAGGCACTTTGCCCTTCCTCCTGCTGAATTGAATCTATTGCCTGCATTCCTTTACTTGAAATAATCACCTGTCTTATGGTGGTTAATTCAGTTATGCAGATTTTGTTCTGCCTGGATTTTGTTTTGGAGCTACAGCCTCCCTGAGCGTTTAATCATCAACGCCCATTCCTCACAACTCTTTTTCCACGCAGAGGTTTACCATCTCTAACATGGGGTGTGTATTCAGACCAGTGCACCCCCCACTCAGCAGCCAAGTCCATCACACATCCCATCTGAGTCTTCATGTTCAGTTATGATGCAGCTGTTCACCCCAAATACAGCTTGTTCCCGTTCATTTTTCTGAAGTACTCCTCCCAACACCTGGCTATGTTTATTCCAGACCCTCATCCCAAGCTTTTCCTCTCTGAGATTATTTTTGCCAAATCCTGGTTCCAGGACAGAGCCGAGAAAATCAACAATTCTGGCCGTTGTTTACTGGGGAGGAAATGGGATCATTTTCCCAGTTTCCATCTGGGAGGAGAGGTGCTATTGGCCCAAGAAATTTCCTTCGTCATTTGATGACACTACCAGCAGGTTATGTGCTCTGCAGATTTCCCTCTCAGAGAGAAAACCCATTTTATTTTAACTGTCTTCCTCCCTTCCAGTCAGCCTCACTATCATCCTATAGTTCTTTTCGTTTTTGGCAGCTCTCCCAGAATGCTGGGCTGAAAGCAGAAAGAAACCACAGTGATTCTGTGGTTTCCAGAAAAGACCAAGGCTCCTTATTACATATTTCATGCAGCTGTGCTTTCTTGGCCATCTCTTTCACTTCCCCAGCTAAATCCCAGTCTTTTTTCTCCATTAGCACATATGGATTTCTAAGATGATCAGGTCAATGACTCATTGTACACACACACTTGTTAGCGGGGATCATTTCGGAGGTGCTTTGCACTGAAGTGGTCTACTTCACTTTAGTGCATTGGAATGCAGAATTACTTCTCTGGCAATTGGAAAGAATACGTGCTTCTATTTTATGTCTTCTTGAATATTGGTAGGCAGCTTTCCATGCTAAAATACACCAATTTATCAATATTCAAACTATATACATCATTATTAAATCAACTTTAAATATGTTCACTTTCAGTAAAGCTGTACCTTCTTCTGGGATCTATCAAGGAGATTATGTAAATATGGATTTCATCTGTGTGACTGTGTATAAGTGTGTCAGTATATATGTATATTTTCATACATATGTGTATACAGAGAAAATACTGATGTTTTCATATATAATTTTTTCAAAATTTGAAAGTAATTATGACTGACAACCAGTCTTTGCAATATCAATTCCAAAAAAGAGCTTAAATCACTATTAGAGTATGTATCAGATAGAGAAATGATATACACACACACACAGACAATACTTTTTTTTAGATCGATAATCCAAGTTTTATATGTATTGTACAATCCAAGGGGAAAAAAAGAGAGGCTGTCAAATCTGTCCATTTAAATTATAGTAATTTCATGCTTCTTAATAGATTTTGGGAGAAAATGAGGCATTTTGCTGTCATTAACATCCGAAGATAAATGTTTAACTTCAGAACTCTTTTGGAAAGAAAAAAAGTAATTGGATGATATAATCCCACATTTGGGATAGGAAAAGTGTATATATTATTGAAGGTTAATGAAATGTAGTTTTATGTTTATAAATAAGTTTCCCTGTGATATTCTCTTCCTTTTGTCATAATCACCCTGTTTGCACAAAGGAAAGGTGTGGTTAGAACCCCTTACCTTGCATTTGGAGGTGCACAGAGAGCAACAGAAAGGTGTTAAAGGAGCCTGTAGCCCTGTGAATTCTCAGAACTGGCTCCTGGTGCAGCTCTGCTGATTCTATAGAAGTGACATGCTTGCTTTCTGGTAATTATAAACATGTGCTTTAGAAATTAGAAGTCAGATCTCACCAAACTTCATGCACTGAGGAATTGTTAGTGTGACTTAGCATCACAGGCTTTTATACAAAGAATGAAATGGCTCTCCCTGTCCAGATGGCTGCCCTCATCTCATCCCTACCTTCCAGTCCCTTTTGTGTGCAGGTGTCAGTCCAATTACATTTCCTGACACCTGATAGCTGTGTTTAGCTGTGGTTTCTAGATCATGGATTTTTCAGTGGATCCAGTGAAAGCAGCAGTTTCAATTTTTCCCATAGTTTACATTCTAGATGTAAGGAGAACACTTTTGCTCTGAATAATACTGCATTATGAGAAACAGGAAAACAAAGAATAACAAAAACAAAGTTTCTAACAGCAAACATGTGGCACAGGTTCCTTCTGTACCATAACGAATGGACTCTCCCTCACACAGCAGCAGTGCTTTGAGCACACCAGGGTACTTTAAGAAGGCTCCATGCAGGAAAAAATGGGAACTGCTGCACTGCAACTCTGATGTTTGGGGTTGTGTAATTTGAACAAGCTTGCCAGGTTCATATCTTTTTTAATCCCTGGGGTTAAGACGTGCTGAGAGAATTAACTAAGGGCTTTGCACAGCTAATCACCCATCCTGAATTTGTCTTGAAAGAATGGTAGAAGGATGCAGCTGGGTTGAAGATGTATTTAATTTGGCTGACCACTTCTCTCCCTGTTTTGTTGACTAGTCTGGTAGTTCATCTCATGCCTTTTCCTAGCCTCTTTTATGGGCGTGCATCTCACTGTATCACTGTCATCTTTGCATTTTTGTAAATGCCAAAATTCACTTCAGCATGTGGCTTTTTTGTACTTCATCTTGAGGGTGTCATAGGGCAGGATTCCAACACTGGATAACAAAAATAGAGTGAAAATGAAAAAATCCTTGAACACACAAATATTTACAGCAAAGCTGTGCATTCTTAGTTGGTATAGGCTTTCCTGACACTGTGATACACCAGGGAAGATACCCTTCTTCAGATCCAGGCTGCCATTTCTGTGCAGCTGTGCTCTAATATGAATTTGTGGAAGGTTTATATGAACTGTGTATGAACTTTTCTTGGCTACCTCATTGCTAAAAATTTTCCTCCATCACAAAACTCCCAGTTAAGGTTTGGTTCATAAATGCCCAACTAGTAACAACTAAATGGTTATTGGATGCAGCTGCATGTGTTAATAACTTACGACTTTAATGATACATTTTTAATGGGTTAAAACATTATTACAGCAGAAAGGAAACAAGTATCTTACTTTCATTTATAGTATGATAGCCTACAGGAGTTGGGAAGCAATTTTTCTTCCCTTGTGTAATTATCTAGTTACATTAGAAGGGTGAAAGGGGATTTGATTTCCACTGAAATCTCAGGTGCTAGCCTCTACTGGAAATATGATGATGACTAGATGAAGTAGCAGTCTACACTAGGATGGAGACACCGATTATTCATAGATTTTAAGACCCAGAAGGGACCATTTTGATAATTTAGTCTGACCTTCTGTATAACATAAGCCTTATAATTTCACTCAGTAATTCTTGCGCTGAGCTCCTAACACATTCCTGTGCATTAGTAGAACAGTTTTAATAAGCCAAATCCTGATGTCTTACTTTGGCACAGAACAGAAAGTGGAAGTCAGTAAGAGGGAAGAATATCTCAGCCATTTCTCTGTCCCGCTGAAATCAGCGATAGATTCAGCTGAGTACGTAAGAAAGGACAATCAGTAAAGGATTTCAGAGCACAGGCCCATATTAATATCCTGAAATGTGAATAATGTAGAAGGTATATGCCAAGTTTAAATATTGTAATTTATTTTAAATTGATGAAGAGCATTATAGAATATTGTAGCTTAGACTAGCTGTAAATGGTTCATTAACATTTCTGCATTATGTTTCTCTATCACCTTTAGCAACATGGGGACAGTTAGAACACACCTGGTTTACTGTTAGTGTGTTCCTTCTGCTCTTAGTGTGTGCTTCTATTTTGATATTGTTTTTCTGTGCCGGAGGAGGTCTTTTAATACACACAGTGTCACCAACCTGTAACGCTGAGAGCTGCTTCAGCTTATCTGCAGAGTAATGTTACTTACCCTTCCTGAGCATGAAGTTCTCTGTGCTTTTTCTTGACTTCTGTCATGTGCTTATTTCTCAGCTCAGTTAACTGAATCGTGTTCATGCAGCCAAGCCCAAACTTTCATAAAGGTGGATTTTTCCTGTGTTTTTGCTCTGTTTTCATCTTCTCATTTCTTTTATCTTTATTCTGGGGCAGGGATATGGGGGAAGAGAAGACTTGCAATACAGTCTCTGTCAGGCAGACAGCTTTATACCCTAGTACTTTTTTGCTGGTGAGTGGTGGATACATGTGTCTTTGCTACTTCTGGGACAGCCTAAGCAATGGGAAAAATAATTTAGACAGTTTCAGAGGAAATGTTGTTTGTATTCCTCCTCTTTTACTTTCTGTGCTTGTATCACACTCATATCTTTTGTAGAGATAAGTTCCTCAAAGGCATTATCAAGCACGTTCAACACGCTATTTTGCTTTTAAATCTCTTTAGAAGGTGTCAAGACTGAACACATGGAAGATTATTATGGCAAAAGGAAATCAGGTTGTAAATTTTTATAGGAGTCTGTATTGGGCAGAATCAACTGGTGTGATTCTGACAGAGGCTTGTGATGAGGTAATATAAACTTCAGTCCTTAGATGCATCTGCATATTGAGTCAGGGAACGTGTGATCTGCATCCTAAGTTCAGAGAATGCATTGAAAAATAGCATTTGAAAACCATTATATAAAAGGAAGTTTGATTACTTACTTCAGTAGTGTTCAAGGTTTCTTGATTTTTTTAAAAAAAATATTTACAAACTGAATCCCATGGCTTATATGGAAATACCGGCATGTGTTCCCAGTATTACAGGTCAAATAACAGGGTGTTGGTGATAATATCCATATTTTCATACTAATTTAAGGTCTAACCTGCTACTTTAAAGTAACATATTAAATAAAGGAAGTAAATTAGCAAGGAACAGTGTATTCTTTCATTTTTAACAATGAACTCTAAAAGCTTGATTTCCAAAATTTATGCAAAAAATATTTTGCATATACTGGTTAGTTTAGACAATAGCTGTATGGTACAGTATTGTTAGCTAGACCAGTAGCACCAAACCTGAAAACAGACTATATGTATATATTTTCAATATGGTGATGGAGGAGGCAGTGTGCTCCAAAATTCTTTCCTTTTGGTGAATATGCTCCTAAATCTATGTCAGTCCAATCTCTAGTTATAATGCAGTTTAGTCTTCATTGCAATGGTAAAATATGAATAAAGTGTAAAAAGACCAGACTGTCAGTTGGATCAGACCAGTAATACTCAGCAACTTTGCACATAATCAATTCTGTCTTTATTTTTGTAGTCAGGGTCTTTAGAAAGATCTGGGGGAAAAAAAAGTCTGTTTTTCTTGTCATCTATCTTAGCTTTTTTTCTTCTATGTGTTGTTTTGCCTGCAAAGTAAACCACAACTCATTATTTTCCCTTTCACTTGACAGCCAGTTTAATTCCTATTTCTCAAGTGCTCATGTTCTCTGTGTGTGTGTGTATTCACATGTTTGAAGCACCAAGGAAATGCATGTATTCCTCTTTTTGCACTTACTACTTTTTATTTTGACTGTATGGAAAACATAACAGCGTATTCACAGTGTGCCATTTCCTTCAAAATATGTACATAGTTGCATTAAAGTATCTTTTGACAAATCTACTCGGATAAAGAGATCTCAGAAATATCCTGACTATATGACCTGAGTTGCTAATGCCAGAATAAAATGCAAAAAAGGAAAAAAGGGGTATATATGGGTTTTATTTTGATTTACTTTCCCGCTTCCTTGATGGCCACAGTAGAAACTACACAAACTAACCTGAGGAAAGAGGTAGGATTTATTCTATTCCATTATTAGTTCCTAACATCTTCCTTTTGTTCTGTTGATACATAGCTATCTGTCAAATGTGCCAGGGCATTCTGGATGTGAACTTTATCCAAACAAGAGCAAAATTAAAGAGAGACTTGGCAAATTGACACATAGTCCTGGCACCTATCCTTCTCTAGCATAAAAATTTGTAGGTGTGGATAAGCTACCCTGCATGTGACCAGGCTGTAAGCAGGCCTGGATATAGGAAAGCAAAGAAGTAGTTATATTTGTAGATGATGGAAAGTTTCAGGAACTCTGAATGTACATTGTTTTAGAAAAGGGATTGCTCTTTGAAGCAGGGATTCTCAGCTTACAAGTAGAGTTCCTCAGGCAACTTGCCAGGAGAACTCACAGGATCTATCAACTACTTCGAAAAGTTTGTTTCGTGACAAATTTTGAGCTCTGATGTAGGCCATGCAGCAGGTAGCAGTGATATTAGCCTTTTCTTGATCGCTCTCTTTCTTGGATGATCGCTCCACCCCTTTGCATTGTTATACAAGCACAGAGCAAATAAAATGCATGTGAACTGTGCCATCCATCACTGAATAGACTAAATTCTTCTGTTAACTGATTTGCACAGGCAGGCATTGAACTGGAGACCTGTGTGATATCATAAGAAAAGGACTTGGGAATAAGTCCCAGAAGGACAAGTAGGTTCTATTGACGTCCATTACCATGTAGTTACAGCATTTCAGAATGGTTCTATTATTATTTTTATATATTTTCAGTATCATTAATTCACATAATCATAAAGATAAAAGAAATGCTAACTGTGATTACTTTTTCCACCTAACAATTAATATACAGATATTCTGACATTACGTTACCTTAGCTTCATGATAATATAGCTATTATTTCTGAGTTGCTATTTCTGATATAAGTAACTGCAAAGGAGGGCAACCACAGGCTTAATTTTGTGGCGGGATTTCTGTATTTCCTTGTCAATACAGGTTTTTATCTCTGCAAATGAACACTAATATGCTATGTTTATGCCCAAGAAACACCATATTTTACTGAGTTTTCATCATAATTTTTTGTCCTTGCGTTTGCTTTTTAGGAATATAAGTTAATTTGTTCAGTAGTTAGCTGGGCCTGCAAACATATATAAACAACATTCTACATAAGAAGTAAAGAAGTCAGTTCTGCCTCAGTCTTTTTGCTTCTTAAGAAAAGAATGAAATGTGAAGTTGAGATATTTGTGAAACTGTAGCCTTCTTCTGGATTTAACTCAGAAGCATATAAAAACAGGATGTAGCAACTATTTGGAACTATAAATAATAAGTCTAATTCCCAGTAGTTCCTACAACCTAATTCCACAGCAATTAGTGTATATGTAATATGAAATGTATTTGGTTAAAAGGAAAAAAACCACCCTACCTCATACAGCCAAACCCTCCGTTAGCAGAGGAGGAAGAGCACCTAAAACTTAACCTCCAACAAAAGAAGCAGATTTAAGATTTAGGTATCTTTAGGCTGATGCTTTCAGAGAAACAAAATTATGAGCCAAATAATTTTCTCTTTTGTCCTCACTTTTATAATCTATGCAGGGTTAGCTACTGAAAGGAAATACCAGTCTGCTGAGACAATGAAACTGAGGGCAGCCTGTGTGAATATTGTAGATGCTTCAAGATACTTCCTCCAATTCGCTACAATTATGCCCCTGCTGACACATTGTCTGTCTTCCAGTGTTTCTTCTCACTCTGAGATGAAGCTGTCAAAACTACGATGATCCAAAGGAGCACTGGGCTTCTTGAATGATGAGAAAGGTATCTTTATTTTTCTTATTTTTTCAGATGTCCCTCTAGCATGAGAAAAAGCCATCCTCTGTGTGCCTGAATTGTCCACGTATCTGGGATTTACTCTGAAAACTCAGTTAGGATAGCAGATGGCTGGGGACCCTAAACTGCATGATAGGAGTTTTATGAAAGGCCAGTCTGGGCCAGAACACCAAAGGGTAAATGTAATCACATTATAAAGAGTGACAGTACTGGAAAACAAAGAAAAGGGATGCAGACTGTAAAATATAGGTACATTCTGATGGAAATGTAACAAAAAAAATATGGATTCATTGAAACTGGTTAGTGCAAGAATAAGGGAAAATGGGGTGGGGAGTTCAGTCTTCAAGGATCAAAAAAATCGTAAGTTACCAAAAAGTGTAGCTTAATTTTAGGGGTTTTTTTGTCCTTTTTGTTGATTTAATAATGAAATTTGTAAAAAGTGGGAAGTAAAAGAACACAAAAGATGCACAAGATTTAAAATTTATTTTTTTTTTCAGCATTTACTCAAAAGCAGTTTCTTCTTAGTTTAATTGCACTTTGAAATCTAAAACAGCTAGTAATATAATATCCATATTCAGGCTACATGGTTCACCTTCTGTTGGGAAAAAGTGAATTTTAAATCATGTAGCGTATTGTAAAATATCCTCATTTGTTTAATGTGTTTTTATCTCTTATGATCGTATCATCCCTGATTCAATTAGCTCAGTGGTGACTCCTGGGTTTTCTTCAGATTTACTGCAATAGGGTTTCTCTTTCTGGCATATCTGATATGCAGAGGAGTTACCTCCTGTCATTTCATCCAGAGATGGATGGAAATGCTAATTTTCTAGGGAGGAAATCTTTGTCTGCAATTTTATTAGTAATATGACTCCAAATTATCTTACAGGTGTTTTTCAGTGGTGAGGTTAGACTCCATCTCAATCTGATAAGGCATTCCTAATAAGGGGAAATTAGGCCAGCACTCGCAGAAAGAATAAAGTGCCATATGTCCTGACTTTTCATAGTGATCATTAAATCCCAGGAGGATATGTACACAGTGTATTCAATTCTGAGAAAACAAAGAAAGTCTTCATGAAGCAGTTACAGTTTTCTAACAAACAGCTAATTAAGATCAAGATATTAGGTACTCTGGTTAATATAAGAAGAGAAAGAACATGTCTGTAAGCAGAGAACTCCGCAAACTGATCCCTTTTTTCAATCTTGATAGTTTATTTTTATGCACGAGCATAAACAAATATGATCTGAGTTGATACATTCTCAAATACAATTTGGAAAAAAGAGGGAATTATACTTCAATGCCATTTAATCACATCCTTCTGTTTATACAGATTTTGTAAAGATTTCCTTCTTTTTTTTTTTTTAATTTTTATTTGTGGACTAAAGCCTTCCAAGTCTCACAGACCTTATTTATAAGCAATAAGACATGAGCAGTTCAGAAACTGTAAGCCATCCATTATTACTTATAATCTAAATCTGAAGAATGAAATATTCTAAGTATATCTTATACTTTCATATTTATGGAATTATAAACCACAAAGGCATTGACACTGTAGTCAATGTGAAATTTTCTACAGGTTTTAATGATACACAGATTTGCGATCAGATACTGCTGCCCCTTAGTGGCCTATATAAAACAGGGAATCACCATTATCAAATGGCTCTTCCTTACCACAGCCAGCATTCAGCCAGTGTGTTTTAGATAACATTTGTATACATGTTACCGTTCAATTTTAAAAGAACGATTAGAACTCTGTGCTTTGAAATGCAATTTGTTTTTGCACTTTATGTTGACTACTACAAAATAGCACTACGTTTCAACCTACTAACAATATATAAAAGAGTAAACAGAACATGGAAAGAAATGTTTTCAGGGAAATTCTATTCCACTGAGTTCTCCAAAGCAGCACAAAATGGTGCATTGTGGAAGACTTTTTAATACATGTAAATGTAAAAACCCTACAGACACTGGGGATATTTGTTCTTTTCAGATTACAGTGAGGCACAGACTGCAAAATGTGCTATAAATATAACTTAAGAAAAAAGGTAAACGCAAGCTGTAGAAGTCAATTACTTTAGTTTTCAGCAAGGTTAAAATTTACTAACACAAGAGTTAAAAATACACAGTAAACTGTGTGTAACACATTTTGGAAGGCTAAGGGCTAATGCAGATGCTTAAGTTCAGGGCAAATTGCTCAGAAGCATAGGAAAAAATGGTAGTTTCCTGAAAGAAAAGGCTTCCTTTCTTTTTGGAAGACCCATTTTCCTCCTTGGAAAATAAAACATGCATTTAAAAGAAACATGATGGTGCTATTTATCTTTGATTTATTTTATTATGAAAACATTATTCAGTGAGATATTTATTAACAAAAAGAATTGCATTTTCTCCCCCTAATTAGCTCTAGGGACAAATTAAAGCTTCGGTTTATATCTTCCAGGGAAGTGCAGCATATATGAGTCATATGATCCAGTGGTGCCAGTATTATTTCTGTTTAGATCATTACTTCCTTCTAGTTAAGGTCCAAATTTTTAAAACTTTCTGGTTAGAATCATGTGTGACACAGGTCAATTTTCAGAGGTTTTATATTCTCACCACTTTTGAAAAATCAAGCAGTTTACTGAGGTCTTTAGCATTGAAGTGCCTAATTTTAAATTTGAAGAAAAGGTGATTGTATTTACACTGGTCGTGAGCCCCTAGAAGAGAATTTAGATGTAGAGAAGGTCAGTCAAAAAAAAAAGGAAACAAATCAACTGAGAACTTTGGTTTTGACTATGGAGCTCTGGCTTTCATTCATTCCCAGCACTGCCCTTTGTGGACTTCAGCAATTGCATTAGGTGGAGGCTTAAAAGCAAATTGACATTTCATGTGCTCAGTTAGATTTGGTTGTAGAGCAAAAAAAAAATATTTCCAGTACTGCAGCAAACCTGCAGATTCTTGAAGAAAACTGTAGGTAAAACCTGCAATTCTCTTAAACTTCACGAGCTTCCGGCCTGTGGAGAACTATGCAACTATTATCTCTTTCTAAATAAAGACTTTTTTCTCACTACGAACAGCAGAGCTATAAAGCATGGTTTATTCATGTACTGGAGAACTGAAGCCTGATGATTACAGTACATAACCTAGCCAAAGAGCTAAAAAGGTGTAGCAGGAGATTTACTGCTTTAAACAGCCATTGCACTGTATGGGTGAAAATTTTATCAACACTGGCAGGTTTACTAAATTCCAAAAGTTGCTCAAGAGAACAGCAGTAGCACCAAGGCCTTCACGCTGAACTCAGCGTGTTGCTCTCTGTTCACCCCCTGTGGCACAGTATTGGATGAACTTTCTCTGACTGTGAGAAATTTTTGTACTTTGGAACATACTGATGTGAGCCCCAGCTTCTGTCATTGATTTGAACTTAATCTGCATGTTGCATCTTTATTGTATTGCCATGATTCATTTAAAAGCAAATGCTTTTGAGCATGGCTGGCTGGCTTTCACGATAGGTTGGGCAGCCAGAAAACGAAAACACTTCAGTGCTGGGTTTTTTTGGCTTATGTCTGGGAGGGAAAATGGCTAAAAACATTAGTGTCTCTGGTATTCAGAGTTTTGACTGCTTTAGCTAGAGGGGTTGGATTCATGATCCATTTACTGTTTCCTGTCCAGCATCTAGTTGGTGCATTATGTTCCATGTCTCTTTCCATTAGCTGAGCCCTATATGATGTCAATTGAGAAAAGCAGTAGCTGTACATTATAAAATCTTTGTAATGGTATGACAATGGCAGTGTTATAGTGGCCTTTTACTTGGTTCCAATGTACATTTTACCATTATATTTCATGCCTTCAGCTCAGCTGCAGTGATAGAAAAATGTTCAGCTATAGACCAGCTGGAGTTTTAAAATTTTCCCTGAAACATTACATAAGGGAGCACTTGATAGATGGAAAACACCGATATTCCTTTCAGTTTGCCAAATGTAGGACAGTAATCTCAGTAACAGGCCTGACAACATCATACTTACTTCCCTTTGAAAAAAAATAATAAAGCAAAACAGAAAATATCTTAGTAAAGTGGAAATTATATGTTGTCAGAATATGTTTTTCTTTAACCCTTATGTCACAGAGAAAGCATTTCTGATGATGGTAAATTCAAGGAAGGTAAATGAAACCAAAGTCTTATGAGAGATGTGCTTAGATTTAGAAAGGACTTAGTGTAATGTGATTCAGAAGACTGGAGTGGTAGGAAGGCAGTCTCTCCCCACAAGAACTGGGTGCTCATTCAGAGTTGGATTGTACTTAGATTGAATATTTACCAAAAGCAGAATCACAGCAGCTGTGCGATTTATGACATCTTATTTCATGCCCAAATATATGTTAAAGATACATATGATGTGGATTTGTTATGCTAAGAAAGCATTAGTTGACTTAATAACTACTTTCAATAAACACGGCAAAAGATTTACACAAATCTGAAAGAGCAGAGAGAATAATTGGGACCAAATCTTCAAGTCTATGAGTAGCTTATGTCCAAAGTGTGCCCCATTTCTGTGCAGAGTTCTCCATTTGCCTATATTGTATGGGTAAAATGCAACTATACATAGGGCTGCCAGGCAGCTACAGCTCTGCCTGTGGAAACATACTTAAAAGTATCGTGAGACGCTGCAACTACAAGTGCTTTTTCTACTAACCAAATCCAAAGTAATCTATGAGATTTATTAAGGACAGAGTACAGCAATGTCTCGTTAGGGTTAAAAAAATGTTTCTATTCTGAAAGGCCAATTTCAATTCACTGTATTTTTTGTCAGTCCTTGATATTGCAAGCTGATATTTTGTAGGTTCATGTGCAGAAGGTAACAATTTTGCTCCGAAAAAGGCAGCCAGGGAGGTGTGTCTGTAAATATATCTCTCTATATGAAAAGAAACCAAACATTTGTTAGAGAAATGCACAATGGTAGAAACTGCATAACTAGGAGAAGGAAAGACTTTGGACGCTGATATCTAAAGAGGAAGATAAAATGTGGATGGTTTACTGAACTGCATTCTCTTTGCTGTGTGTAAACACATACTATCCCAAGCATATATGTATTTTTCTAAAATGTTGTGATAAGCAAATGTTTCACACACATCATAACAAAGCTTGCTTAATTTATTGTATCATCAGTGATAGAAAAATAATGTGTTCCTGAGGAGTTCACCCCCCAAAATCGGTCAAAGAATCCTTTTGATACCTAACATTTTTCAGTGTGTTTTATTTGAAAAAGAAATGGGATTTCTATTGTCTCCAAACAGAATAGGTGCACACAATTGTTAATTTTTTTCTCCTTCCCTGAAGGTTGCTTTATTGATAACTCATTAGAGATTTACATGATTATAGGAAAACAAAACCTTTTCTCCAGTCTTCTCAGTTCATCGGATGGCATTTTTTAGTTTCTCCACATGTTGATCTACGCTGTCCATCTCAAGTCCCTGATTCTTTACACAAATAAGACTGTCTTTTTATGTCTGGACTGGAGCTCATGAGAATCACAGAAGCAACTGAAACTATTTTGTCCCATCATATAGATTACTAACCTCTGAGGCTGTCAAAAGAAATCAGAGAAGAACTATGCTTTTGCCAGGCTCTCCAGCTAGTATTTTATGGTACTACTAGTAATCCAGAAGCAGACTGTTACAGAAGGCAAACTCCTAATATCAGAAAAGATCCTGGAGGTCCTCTGGGATGATTTAAAGTACAGACAAGAAATGAACAATACTAGAGTGTAGTGAGGCCTTGAAGATCCTGAAAACTGTGAAATTGCTATTACTAAAGGATCCTAAAGAATGTTTAAATCCCAAAGAGAATAAATGATTATTTTGCAGAATATTTTCCCATCATATTATTAGGTAAAAGAGGTTATGCATTTCTCCTTTCCAGCTTTTCCCTATGTCTTTAGTAAGAAAGCATTCTTAACTGTACAGTATTTTGTAAAAGTAGTGGACAAATGAAGATTTAAGAACAGTTAGCTGCCTTGTTGCCATGGTTACCAAGAGTAATCGACACTGATTGCTGAATACAGTAAAATAGAATGTACCATTTTAAAGAGGGTATGTCTAGAATATTTAGAAGTAAATTAAGACTCAAGAAAAGAAAAACAACACAATTTATTTTAGACTGAGTTCCCTACTCAGTACAGTTCTGTGCACAAAGCATGTTTTATAGATGGCAGCGTGATAAAAAAATACCTCCATCATTTGGAAGTGGTTTTAAATAATGTATCTCTTCAGTTCTACAGCTGGAAATGTGTGTGTGGTGTGTGTGAATGTGCAGACATGAATATTTGTTGTAGGGCAGTAGACAAATAGCGTCCTTTATTCCAGATACTGATAATAGCATACAATTTCATCTATACTGTGTGTTAAAATTGGTATTATTCTAGATTATAGACAATTTATGAAGTCAGGTTGTCTGTTTTCCAGAGTTATGCTCCATGCCATCATTTCAGATGAAACTCTTAAATAAGGTCTCTTACTTAAATATAGTAGAAACAAACAAATGGGGAGTTGTATACCTCCATACACAATGAATTTGAATGCTAAAAGCAATGCACTTCTGGTTTTAAGTAACTAGAACGCAGAATTTTTGTAAAAACAGCATCGGTTTTCCTCTTTTATTATTGTTTTTCTTTAATAGTTAGAATGCTTGGACAGAGACTAAGTCTTCTTTATATGTTTCCTCCTTGAATGTGTGTTTAGCCCTTAGGATTTGTGCATAATGGGCCAAGTTAGAGTTGATCCTGCTTTAAAGCTGGGAGATGGACAGGTGTGATGAACTTACACATTATTTCTCTATGATTTTCTTCCATTAGAAAACGCTTTTTTAAGGCAATTCTCTGCTAAGCTAGAATGTAGAAAACAGTGAGATTGGTTTTTGTACTTGGTTAGTGCAGAAGGTGGATTTCTATAGCACCACAGGTTTTTATTAGTTGTTAATTTCCTTGCAACACTTACAGGCTACATAGAAATAATATTAGGTCAAATAACATTCACTGAGGAAATAATATTAGGTCCAATAACGTTCACTGAGGAAATTGAGGTAGATTTTCTAAGTATGTGACTGCATTTAGACACTGAATGCCATCACTTTCAAAAAAAGCTCAGCTCCCTGTAAGACGAATTTTTAAAAGCTTGCTAGCTATCGGGCACTTTCAAAAATCCAGTTTCTAATTTAGATGCCCAAAACTGGGCTACATCATTAGCAAATATAGAAGCTCAAGGTCCTGCTGAATCAAAAGCATAATCTATTTTCATATTGAATTGCATCATTTTCTCATGGTAACTCATGCATGCAGTTTAGTTGGCAACCAGTTAAAAATGTAGTCTGGGCAAAATATTTGAAATCATCACCAATGCAGCTAGAAAAGAGAAAAGAAGATTGATCAGTGACAAGCAGCAATTCAAAGCTAAAAACCAACCTGGATGCCATTTACTGTTAATAAAAAAGGAAAGATTTCACCAAAACCAGGGACTTTCACATGAGATCCCAGAGAAACAATTAAGAAAACTATGAATTACTGTGTCAGTGAATAAGAAATAACTATCATTAAGGAACCTCTGTGGTAACAATCTTAACTTATGCTAGCAACATATTCAGTGGGGCTGAATGGGGACTTTCTACGCACAGACTGTTGTGATCATCCTTGCTTTGTCTCTTTTGGCTTTCTGTAGAACTCTAATAGTTCTCACAACTCAGATAGACCCTACTCACATATTTGTTTCTGCAATGATATTAAGCAGGAGCCATCACTGTGATGTATATTGACTCCTTTTAGACTGGGATCACAAGAACAGCTTTGAAAGTTAGGGGAAGAGAAGGCTACACTAGTTCTACCTGTAAACTGGCCTTGTGAAGCAATGGGATTCAGAGCATGGAAAGCACCTCTCACCTGACTCTCATGACTTACTTAAGTAAGCAAATGCCAGTTTCCAAGATGTTTTCTACAGCACCTTGCTCTAGGCAAGTGGTACCTGAATAATAAGGACAATGAGATTAGAGAGAGTCCTCTGGGAAAACTGGAAGAAGGCATTTTCTAGACTTGTTTCTTGCAAGGGGAGGAACTACTTCAGTTGCTGGGGTGAAAAAATGAAGGTGATAATCCTCCATCTTCTCCTTTTCCAATTTAACTTTGATGCTTTCTTTGTCAATGTATTACTCCTCCAGTCATCCAGGGCTGGTTGCAGAACAGACTTACTTTGTGTGGGCATGAAGTTTACTCCTGCCTATAATAATATTGGGGTAGATATTGATATTTCACCACCCTAATGACTGGCAATGAGTTACCTTGAAGAAGTGGGGTGACCTGGCTTGAGGTGCTAGGCGCTAATGTAGAGTGAAGGCGCTGGAGACTTTGCTGCTCTAGAGTGGGAAGCTGTGTGAGAGACTTTCCTAATTTAGCTGCTTCTGTACCCCACCGATCCCCTTGGGATATGTCTATGCTTGCAGTCATAAATGATTGAGATGTTTACTGTGTGTGAAAACACACATTAGCTAGGTTTAGAGGTGGAAAACGTACCCCAGAAGCAGGGTAAATCAGCTTAGCAAGGGTGTTCTATGTACCTGGCCAGGGCTGTTAGTAATAACTCTGTTCTGTGTACCTGATCAGGGATGCTAGTAATAGCTCTTGTGCACAGACAAAGCTGAATTGAATTGCTGCTGTGACAGCTGCATAGACAGATCCCTAGCAGTTAAGAGGGCTACAGGCTTCACAGTCCTATTCTGAAGTTGCATGTATGTGTTGTTGTTTTTTTAAAAATATATATAACAGTGTTTTGTCTTTATTGTTTTCCTAATACTCCAATGTGGTAAAATTACATTTCTCTACCATGCTGTCCGATCATATAACTAGAAAATGATATTTTTAGTTTGAAAAAGAAATCCTACCCCTGCTGGTAGGTAAATCTGCAGGGAGCATCCTGTAGCAGTGACTGTTTCACTCCAGATAACAAAGCATTATCCACAGGTTTAATTTTATTATTGCTTTTAGTTGTCTGCCAAGGATGCCTAATAAGAAAGGTCAAGGTATCATCAAAGCATAGACAGATTTTTGCTGAATGACATAAAACTGTCAGAGATGCTGAGCTTTGATGTTCCATTAAGTGATCGATGTAGATTACTGACTTTTGGCTAAATGCTGCTCAACTCTATAAGGTCAATATTTGTTAGTTCATTGGTCGAATAATTAATCAATCAATACAGGATGCTTGAAGTCAGGAAAAAAATATTGCCAAGACTGTATGTCTGGCATTAGTAACTAAAATTATTTCACAACATCTTTGGAGTGTTATTAACTCCCTGTGTACAGAATTTATTTGTAACCATCACATTTCTAGTGGAAGGAAGAAAAAAAAAATAATCCAAGTGAAGAGCACTTCTTGTAACCTTGAGCTCCTGGAAGGAAAAACCTCTAACAAGCAGAGTGCATCATCATTAGTTCTTCCCTTTCACATCATCCCACTCAGCTTGGGAAATAATTACATGCAATTTTTCTATTTTACAGTTGGGCCACATGACACAATGTTCTTTCTTTAGAGCTCCTACTCCAGTTCTCCCATTTTGCCTTTTATTGTAGTCTATTGCATTGCCAGTAGCCTCTCACATGTCTCCACTGGAAGCTTTTACAGCACTGCATGTACAGTGCCTTGCACGAGGCTCTGAACCATCAGCTGGGATGTTTAGACCACAGACTACTGCAGTAATATTAATGAATAACAATAAAGGGCTTCCATAGGTAGCCTGGGTATTTTCCAGACATAATAGCTTTAAGTTTCACAATTCCATTAGAATCTATACTGTAATGCACCTCGCATTGCTTTCAACTTACATGCAAAAAGTGTGTATAGACTTCTTGTCTAGAATGCTCAGATGAGCCCTTCTTCACTCACTTCATGTGTCCAGGATGCTTTCAGGCTGTAAGAATTGAAAGGAACACCTCTTTCTCAGAGGATTACAAATCCATGTTTGTAATGGAGGATTTTGAGTATGTTTAAAAACAAATTCCTTCTTTATATATCTTGTATTTGTGCATGCACAAATGTCATCTTTTTCTGGCGTAAATTTCTGCTGTCCCAAGCACAGTGAGATCTTGATCTATGTATGTCACTATAAAAATAATAAATCATAATAAAAGAGTGCTTTTAAAATAATTGCATATAATTGATGGTTGCATTCAATAATGAGATCCAAATGTGTTCATGAAAATTAAGGAAATACCATGCTGAATATTTGAAGAATAAATAGCTGATCCCCTCCACAAGGAAAGAAGTAATAATATTTTTTCCTTGTGTTTTTCTTCTTACCAAATGTAAATAGCAAACTCAGATTAATCAGTATCAAAATTAGTTAATAGAAGTGGAAAAGAAGGGAATTTCAATACAGATACTAGCTTTCCTAGGATCAATCGCTTAGGACTTGGAAAAAGTGGAGAAGGAACAACTTCATGGTGTTTTCAATGGTGAGAGACAGAACTGTATTTTGTCAGCGCTTAAGGGCTCCATGCCAAATGGCTTGCAAATGCTAGACCTCAATAAGGGCATCTCCCTGGCTTTGATTTTTAAGTAGGCCACGCTATGGTTTTATGTAATTCCCTCAACCATGCAATCTGGTAGAAAGATTCTACAAGGGAGAAGCTGAGCACTGCTACGCTCTAGCCCATTCCTTGCTGTCTGACGCTGAGGGCACATTGTTCAGAGAAATTGGGGCTGCATCAAGTAGGATGGGGGAGAAATTAAGGTTCTTTAGACCCTACTTATCCTGACAACAACAGAAGAGACTTTTACTTCCATTTTAACAATGGAGAACCGAAGCGCTGAGAACCTACATGTCTTGAATTTAGAGCAGGGCAGGAAACTGTGCCCAGATTTACCAAGCCATAGATATATTTTGAATCAAATGAAAATACCTAAGCCTCTTGGTACTTTAATAAAATTACTAGAAGTTTGATATACTCTTATAAGAAGTTTGATTCAAAGGATATGACAGTTATGTCACTCATTTTCTCACACAGTTACCTCAAAGCTATGGATTTGTGAGGCCTTGTTAATTGGTAACTATATAATTTGATTTTTTTAAAGAGATATTTTATTATAGAAACACCTGTTTGTGATTTACCGTGATGGAACCCAGAAAAGACAGGCTCAGAGCTTTTCTCTCATTTTATTGGTTAGTTTGAGGGTTGCATAAAGTCAATCTAAGACCACAAATTACAAGAAAATTATCTGACATAACTTCTCCAACAAGGTGAAAGTTTTACAGTTTGGCTTTTCAATGTATTACCTCATGGTTTAATTTTTCTGGATGTCTATGTAGAATTAGAAGAATGTACTTCCCTTTTCAAATCCTGTAATAACACTAGAGATCCATTTGCCTTGCATTGTCATCTACTCATTCAAGTTGAGATGACTTAAGGTGTCAGATGGTCTGAGCTTTCTAGAAGGGAAAAGGAGCACTTCAGTGAAGTTTCCTATGTACCATGTTTCACTGGATTGTCCTGGGTTACTGTGCCACAGCTTGTTATATCACATCACAATTGACATGTCATGACAGAAATAAGTCAATAAGGACACAAGATACCACAACACTTAGCTCTAGCAAATGCATATAAACCAGAAAATCAAATGGCATTGAAATAGGCATTATACCTCAATTACCGTAATTTCCTTTTCACCAACAGTTTTCACACAGTAATTCTAGGATTTTTACTCTGACAAAAGGTCATCATGATCCAAACTGTGGTTCCAGGCAGGGGTTAAGAATCTTTCTGAAATGGGAAAGCCTGCTCTGTTTGAGCAACAATTACTTTGATAACCAGAAGACTGAAGAACAGTTTTCTTCCGTAGTATGGGACTGCAAAAATAATTTCTAAACTTACATGCTCCTGTTATTATGCTCTGTTGTACTGCATTGGATTGCAAATATCTCAGTACTGGATGCTGTACAGACATACAGAAGGATATTATCTGATTAAACGTAAGTAACTTGAAATTTGAAAGAATGTTGGACAGAAAACTGGAAGTCCCAAACAGCCACTTTCAGTAGGTATCAATAAAAAATTAATCCAGGTTCTGATGAGGGTGTAACTTACAACACAACAATCTCCTTACCATCAGGAGATGCTGCTGTTTTATAGAAAAGGAGGAGAACAATGAATTGATTTGTTCAGAATGACCCAGGAGAGGAGTGGCCAAGGCTAGACCATGGGTAATGGCATCAGAGAGGTGAATAAATACTACTTTGTCTGCTCCATGGGGTGCATGTTCTATGGCTTGTGATGAAGAAGGTTTCCAAGGAGTAACAACATAGTCAACATGTAGTCAAAAGTCACCTGGAGTACAAGAATGTTAAAACTGGTTGCCTATAATCTTCTTTTTAAAAATTTTTTTTCAAGGAAGGTTCTTCAAAACTATTATGATGTTGGTACAAGGTTGTATATCCTTTTAAGAATTTTAACTATTGGAAGTCATATTTTTCTGAAGAATTTTGTGCAGGTGAAATTCTTGACATCAGTCATTTTCTCAACTTGTTTTTCCCCTCTGGCTGAAAGCATTTACCTCAGAGGCAAATTAAAACTTTGGCTTTCTGGTAATATTATCTGAAAACCATTTATTTTTCTGACAGTGGGATAGAAATACAAGCCAAAAAAACCCCAAGAGATGATCAATCTTTTCCTACTTACCATTTTTCTTGTTTTGTGTTTGGTTGCAGTAAAAGAACACAGATAGATTATTTGCCACTATTTAAATGTGAGTTTTTTCTTGAACCCTGTCAGAGTGAGTAGCACTCAATATAAAACTACAAAATCAACAACTGCTAGGAAGGTTTCTTACAAACAGCATTAGCAAATGTCTCAGAGATTTTATCCTTTAACATGCCTGGATGGCATCTTTAGCATGAGCTATGATTTATCTCCAGATGCAACTTGATATGGAGATGGACAGTTGTGTTTCAAAGCAGGACGGTCAGCAGGTTAAGATTTCTAAGCCAGACAGCTTGCAAATATAGAGGCAATATATATGTTTCGGGTACAATTGTTTCCTGGATTAGAGGAACATACAGTACGTGAAGCTTCCTTTGCAGAGTGCAGCTGGACAGAACTAGACATTCAGAGGTTATGAACATGTAAATGGTATTCCTCAGTATACTGGCATATATATTTTCACATATTTGTGATGAGCAGATACAGAAGGAAGGTTTGTAGGAAAGCTGATGGCATACACATTTGCTAATATTTGTTATACCCAATGAGGAAATGCTGCAATGGTGGAAGTGATAGGCAACCTTTGTATTATGAATTCTGATAGGAGGCACTAAACATGAAAGTGTTGTTCTTCTTTGGCTGCCTGGGGGCTGTCTTAAGTGCTAGGCTTTTGATCATAGTGACAGTTTAAAATCCCTTAAGAAAACTAGAACTGAGAATAAAAAAGCTGACAGCTGTGGTTCACCTCTCTCTGTCTCTCTTTGCCTTCCTATTATCCTAAACACTTGAAGATCTCTGGAAAGATATACAGCTCATACAGCACATATGATGAAACAGCACTCATCATGTGTCCCCTGCAATTGCGCTATATATGTCCTTTTTACTTCTGTCAGGTTACTGAGACTACAAAAAGGCACGACCCTCAAGATATGAACACATGTTACTCAAAGAGCTAAGGTGGTGCAGGCTTATGATATATATGGTGCCCTTATGTCTGCATGAATTCTGAAATCTTGTTGCTATTGAATAGTAAGCAGGCAGCAAGCAGTTTATGGTTGAAGTATATGAAATTGTGAAGCCAATTAACCACTTTGGGAAAAAAAAAAGCAAACTCTTGATAGAAACAGGGAAAGCTTAAAAGGAGACTACATAAATAAAAATACGATTTTATGGTATAATAGCTATTACATGTTTAAAAAGTTTCATGTTATATTTGGCCAATGGAGGAAAGGAGATAAAATCTGAACACGTCAGGTTAATAGTAAGTCTATTCTAGCTGTAGATGCTGTTGCTGTAATTATGACATTCATCATCACTCAGGAAAAAGCACAAATCTGTAAGTGTAGAAATACATTCACTCAGATTTTATGTGCAAACAGGAAAGTAGGCTTTTTACAAATGCAGCTATGTAACTGTGAATTTTGCAGGTATAACTGGAAAGGTCTGTTCAAAATAGGGTTAGTAGCAGCCACTGTAACATAAGCTATTAAGATCTTTTATGGAAACTCTAATGACACCTATACAAATTCTTTACCACAATCAGTTCAGCTGAATAGCTACATGGGGAATTGTAGAGACAGTAGATGAGCCATTCCATTGATGGCCTTGAAGGACATTGTAATGATCTATTGTCCGAGATCATCAGTGCTGTGGCTCCTAAACTCTTTTCCCCATATACCACTTTCTACAGTCATCATAGTTTATGGATGACAATCACTGATTGCATATTTGGAAGCACCACTGACAGAAATTACGCTCTAGTTATGGCTGAGAAAGTTTTCTAATTCCTGTACTGCAGGTGAAGTGGAAGTAAAAGATAAATAAAAATTGTCTTCTATTATAGCATCTGATAAATCTGCTTCAGTAGAATTCTAATATTGGCTGCTGACAGAGTGATAAATCATTGCAGGCTCCACTTAAAACAAGTTAGCTTTCTCTTACTGTAGGGAAATCTTCTGTTGACTTCAGTGAATAGATCAGAATCAGACACAACTGTGTTTGTGGTAGGTGAAATGCACTTTTTTTACTTGGTAAAAAAACTAACATTATTCACTAAGTTTCTAATGACAATAACAGATTGATCCACTGTTCTCTGAATCCTTCTGTGAACAATGGGCATGATGCTGGGTTGCCAGACTAAAACAAACTGAAACAGCCTCCCTTTAAACAAATTATTCAGTCTGCAATACATTCTTTTTTTGTCAAAATAGAAAAAAAAATCTCAGTGCATGAAGAGTAATATAAGATGCCACATGTAGTGTCATGTGCAGTAGAAACATTGGATTTTTCTACATGAATCTATGGTGGGGTTTCTTTGGAGAGTTTCTTTGGGGGTTTCTGGTGCAGATGTGGAAGCACTGTGCAAGAAATACAAGAATCCACTGTTTACTTAAAACCCTGTACCATTGATGGCCTTATATATTTTGGTCAGGATTGCTTTTGCTCCTGTGTTTATGCACACAATGCCAAGAATAGTAAATAAGCACGGTTAACAGTGATGTAGTGGGCAATAAAAATATGTTTCAGGTTTCCCAAAACAACATTTTAAGGATAGTCTCAATTTGGAGATTGGCATTGGAGTTTAATTAAGCCTGTTAGCTGAGAATGACAAAAAAGACTGGCAAAAAACAAAATGTGGAAGAGATGAAATGGTTCAAATTTTTTAAGGTGGACAGAAAGATACACCGTTAATCCCACTAAGTCCAGAATCAACAAGGAAAATGACAGAGTAATTGTAAGGGTTGATCTGGCTCCTGGGTCCTTCTGAGCAATGAGAGATATATTTATACTGCAAAAACATGTAATGTATCACTGTAATTTTTGTATTTTACAGCCAAAAGCTTTCTAAGGTTGAAAGCTTAATAAACAGATAAGTAATGGAGAAGAAATACTTCAACACTGTATATAATCCAGGCAAGCTTTAAAGTCCTATGTATCTTTGTAACTTCCTCTCTAGGAAGTAAGTCCTGCTTTGGAAAGGTACTAGATAAGTGCTTTGCTTAATGATACTTCACTGAATTGGAGCTGTAGAGCCATTGCATTGAATGTGTCAAATTTGTCACCATATAGTTACCTTCTAAAAGATACAGAGTAACTTAAAATCCTCTTCTTTGTGTTTGATGATGTTGATAAAACACTATCAACATTTAAATTACTTTAGTAGCCTCAACGACGGAAATCACACCAAGCAATATAATTCTTTCTAGACTCTCACTGTATTCTCTAACTCAGAACCAGCCAGATCACAAATGAGATACAAATTTTAATCTCCTATCAGAATTTTGATTTGGAGCTTGATAGACCCTGTTCTTTGCATGAAAGTCTTTAGTTACTACCTAAACATGGAGAATACCTGACTCAGAATTTGGTTTCAGGGTTGAGACCTGTCATGTAGCATAGAGAATTGATTTTAGTGATTTCTATTCAGAATTGCCTTTATAGAGAGTTTGATAACAATAGGAATTGCCATATTCTGCTTTTACCACATAGCATATTCATTAAAGCACAGCATTGAAACAATTATCATGTACAGAAATGGGATAGGACAGTATAT